>NC_141919.1:31976149-32586565 GCF_057802395.1 Ceratotherium simum simum | reverse complement strand
CTAATTGGTAAAGGAAACCATAGACAACGAGCTAAAGGGAACAAGGAGAATAATGTCTCACCAAACAGTATCAACAAGGAAATAAAAATTATAAAAAGGAATGAAATAGAAATTCTGGAGCTAAAAAATACAATAACTAAAAGAGAAAATCACTAGAGATATGATCAGCAGATTTGAGGAGGCAGAAAAAAGAATCAGTAAACTTGAAGATAGGGCAATTGAAATTATTGAGTCTAAGGAAGAAAAAGAGAAAAGAATGAAGAAAAATCAACAGAGTCTAAGAGCCCTTGGAACACCATCAAGTACACCAACATACACACAATGGGAGTCCCAGAGGCAGAGAAAAAAGAAGGATAGAAATAATATTTGTAGAAATAATGGCCCCAAATTTCCCAACTCTAATGTAACTTGTGAATCTACACCTCCAAGAATCTCAAGAAACTACAAAAATGATAAATTCAAAAAGATTCATATCTGAAAGCCAAAGATAGAGAGAACCTTGAAAGCATCAAGAAAGAAGTGACTTGTCACATGCGAGTGACCTTCAATAATATTAAGAGCAAATTTATCTTCATAAAACATGGAGAAGCAGCCAGAAGGCAGTGGGATGATATATTTAAAGTGCTGAAATAGAATGCTGATAACCAAAATGTCTATAAATGGCAAAATTATCCTTCAAAAATGAAGGAAGGGGCCAGCCTAGTGGTGTAGTGGTTAAGTTCACACACTCTGCTTTGGAGGCTTGGGTTTTCAGGTTATAGTCCTGGGTGCAGACATATGCACTGCTCATCAAGCCATGTGTGGTGGTGTCCCACATATAAAATAGAGGAATATAGGCACAGATGTTAGCTCAGGACTAATCTTCCTCAGCAAAAAGAGGAGGACTGGCAACAGATGTTAGCTCAGGGCCAGTCCTCCTCACAAAAAAAAGAAAGAAAAATTAAGACATTCTCATATAAATAAAACCAAGGGACTTAGTCACTAGTGGACCTGTCCTATAAGAAATGTTAAAAGAAGTACTACAGACTGAAATAAAAGGACACTATATGGCAACTAGAATTCATATAAACAGTAAAAGTAGCTACATAGCTAAAAACAAGAGTCAATTGTACTGTACTTTGGTTTTGTAAATCCTTTTTTATCCCTATGTGATTTAAAAGATAAATATAAAAATATATATTAAGGGCCAAAAATGGATAAAGATATAATTTTTGACAATAAGAAAACAAAGAGGACAGAGCTGTAAAGAAGTATAGTTTTGGTATACTATTGCAACTAAGATGGTATTAATTCAAACTTGTTGCTATAACATTAAGGTAGCCACTAAGAAAATAACTTAAAAAAATACAGAGAAAGCAATCAGGAGGGAACAAAAATAGATGCATTAGAAAATACCAATTAATCAGAAAAGAAGGCAGTGATGGAAGAATTATAGGAAAAATAATATGAGATATAGAAAAAGCAAAATGACAAAAGTAATTCCTATCTCATCAGTAACTGCATTAAATATAAGTGGATTAAAGTCTTCAATCAAAAGGGAGAGATTACAGAATGGAGGTGGGGATTCAACTATGTGCTATTGACAAAAGACTAATTTTAGATAAAGACACAAAAAGTTTGGAAGAATGGAAAAAGATATTCCTTGCAAATAATACCAAAAGAGAGCTAAGTGGATATAGTATTATCAGATAAAATATACTTTTAAAAGTTATATTAAGAGACAAAGATGGACATTATATATTGATAAAAGGGTTAATCAGTCAAGAATCTATTATAATTATAAACATATATGCAAAAAAGAACAGAGCTCCGAAAATATATAAAGCAAAACCTGCCAGAATTGAAGGGAGAAATAGTTCTGCAATAATTGTTGGAGACTTCAATACCATACTTTCAATAATGAATAGAACAAGTAGACAGAAGTTCAATAAGAATATGGAAAACTTGAACGCTACTATAAACCAATTATACCTAACAGATATAAGAACACTCCACTCAACAATAGCAGAGTATACATTCTTCTCAGATGCACATGAAATAATTTCAGGGATAGACCATATGTTAAGCCACAAAGTAAGTCTCAATAAATTTTAAAATGTTGATATCAGACAAAGTATCTTCTCCACAATGAGACAAAATACGAAAAAATAATAGAAGGAAAAGTGGAAAATTCACAAATATGGAAACCAAACGTTAACCTCGTAAACAATGTACCAAAAAAGAATTTTCAATGGAATGACGTCAGCAAGATGGTAGATTAGGAGGTTCTAGCTCTAATCCTCCCACAAAAACAGTGATTAAACAACTTCTCACCAATGAAAATATCTCTGGGAAAACACCAGGTTAAAATTAAGAAGCTACAGCAACCCAGTGGGGCACAAAAACTGAGGATGGCCGTGTAAAAAAGACAGGCAGCATTTTACATCTGTCACCCTACTCACCAGCCCAGATCAGCTCTGCACTAAGAGGGATACCCTTGGCTGTGACCTCTCCTATGGGGAAAAGAAGAGGAGGACCCTGCCATCTTCATCCACGCTGACCCAGCTGAGAGAGCTGTCCAGAGTCCAAAATGCTGCACCCCTCCAGAACAGGATCCATTACTGCACACCTCTCCCCCTAGACCTTAGTGCCAAGAAGGATCTCTCAGTCACAATGTTTCCACATGGGAGAAAATGAGAACAGGAGGACCCCAGCATCCCTTGCTACCAAGGAACCCAGAAGCCCTGCCACTGCTGCAGAACCCTCAGCCTTAGTTACCAAGAACCCCTGAAATCTTCACTGATACTGACCCCAGCTGACAGAGCTGTCTAGAGTCCATGCCACTGTGCCTCCCTGGCTGCTTTTGCACTTCTGTGAACACCCTACACAGACAGCACCCTTGCACCAACCCAAAGTCAGTTTGTAAAGTCTGGAAGGGGTGACTATTTCTTCAAATGAGCAGACATCAAATCAAGGATAGAAGTAATAAGAAAAACAAGTAACCATGACACCACCAAAGGAATACAATAAATTTCCTGTAACTGATGCCAAAGAAATGGAGATTTACAAATTATCTGACAAAGAATTTAAAATAATGATTTTAAGGAGCTCAGGAAGCTACAGGAGAACACAGATACAAAACTCAATGAAATTGGAAAAGCAATAAATGAACAAAAAGAGAAATTCAACAAAGAGATAGGAATCATTAAAAAAACAGAAATTTTGGAGCTGAAGAAAACAATGAATTAAATAAAAAGTGCAGTAGAGAACTTCAGGAGCATACAGGATCAATCAGAATAAAGAATCTGTGCACTCCAAGAGAGATCATTTGAAATTGTCCAGTCAGAAGCAAAAACAGAAAAAATGAAAAAGAGCAAAGAAAACCTACATGAAAATGGTACACCATCAAGTGAAACAATAATTGCAGCATAGGAGTCCCAAAAGGAGAATAGAAAAACAAAGGAGCACAAAGCTTATTTAATGAAGTGATCACTGAAAACTTACCAAATCATGGGAGGGAAATGGACTCCAGATTCATGAAGCTCATGGAACTTGAAATAGGATCAGTCCAAAGAAGAATACACCAAGACACATTATAATATGACTATCAAAAGATGAGGACAAAGAGAGAATTTTGAAAACATGGAGAGAAAAATGACTCAAAACATACAAGAGAACCTTCCCAATAAGGTTCTGATTAGATTTCTCAGCAGAAACTATGCAGGTCAGGAGAGTGGGATTATATATTCAAAGCATTAAATGAAAAAAAAAAAATGCCTGCAAACCAAGAATATTATACCTACAAAAATTATCCTTCAAAAATGAACATGAGATAGGGGGCCAGTTAGGTGGAGTTAAGTGCACGTGATCCACTTCGGCGGCTTGAGGGTTCGCAGGTTCAGATCCTCGGCACACACCAAAGCACCGCTTGTCAAGCCGTGCTGTGGCAGCATCTCATATAAAGTGGAGGAAGATGGGCACGGATGTTAGCCCAGGGCCAATCTTTCTCAGCAAAAAGAGGAGGATTATCATCAGATGTTAGCTCAGGGCTGATCTTCCTCACAAAAAAAAAAAAAAAAAAAGAACGTGAGATAAAGTCTTTCCCAGACAATCAAAAACTGAGGGCTTTTGTTATTAATACACTTGCCTTATAAGAAATGCTTAAAGAAATTCTTAAATTGAAAAGAAAACATTGTAAATGGCAATGCAAAAGCATCTGAAAGCATAAATCACTCTAGCAAAGGTAAATATATAGACAAAAACAGAACAATAAAACACTGTAATGCTAGTGTGTAGTGTGTATTATTTTAATCCTAATATAAAAGTTAAAAGATAAAAATTTGTTAATGGATACATGACATAAAAGGAAGTAAACACTAAAAAAAACATAAAGTGGGAGGGGAGAGTAGAAGTGTGGAGTTTTCATATGCCTTTAAAGTTAAGATGATATTGTTTTTATTGGTGGGTGATGTCAGCATCATGGAGGTTTGAATTGTTCCTCTTTTCTCTCCTCTCGATTAACAACTAATTGGGCATTCATAACAGAAGAAAAGTGCCTCTACAAATTACACTAGGACAACCGGGAGGTTTCTACTCAGCTGTGCATCTGAAAGTGGGTATATAGGACCTCTATGGGGGATATGGATCCAAGGGAGTTAGGGAGCCTGCCCCACCCCACTCACCACAATCAGAGAAAAGGGAAACTAGAGAGTGCAAAACTGGGTGGATGCCAACAGGTGAAAGAGAATTTGTGGAGGTTCAGCCTGCCTAAGGGAAGAATCTGACACACCATCGAAGCAGGATAGATATGAATTTGTAATAGAGGGAGGAACTTGCCAAGGAAGCCCACCTCCCAAGGGTGACACTGCAAGAGACTTGGCTTTTGGCAGCAGTAGCAGCAACCTCTCCCATGGAGGAGTTGGAAAGCAAAAACGGTGAGTCATTGCCTGGCTCCCCAATTGTGCAGGCTGCAGCTGGAGAGATCAGTTTCTCTCCAGAAGCACACGGATTTCTGAGGAGGGATCTCCGTGGCCCAAGGGAGAGAGAGGAAAGGGAAGAAGATAGTTAAGAATATAAAAGGGCATTGAAGGACTGTATTTCCTGCTATCTGCCTTGGGGCTTCGGCAGGAGGTCTGCCCATAGAGTTTTGGGAATGCCGCACTCAAAGACCCTCCCATAGGGACAGTGGGCATCCATAAAGCCCCAGGTGCAAAGCCCACTCCCCCCACCCCATCATTCTGCTGTTGGCTCCTTGTGCCTGCTCTGGAGCATGTCTGTGAGAGCCAGCTCTCCTAGGAGAAACCACAAACTTGAGCTACAGTGTCACCTTCTGGAATGCAAAAGAAATAGCTAGACTGTTGAATTGTAAGAACTAAAGCAGACATAAAACCTTAACTGAGGAGGGTGTCTGTGACTTCAAATGTGAAAGAAGCGCATACCTTCAAACACTATGAAAAATCAAGGAAATATGGTCTCACAAAAAGAAACTGATAATTCTCCACCAACCAAGCACAAATGTATGGAATATTGTGATCTACCTGATTAAAAAAAAAAAATCAAAATAGCTATTATAAATAAATTGAAGGACCTACAAGAAAACTCAGAGAGACAATTCAATGATCAGGAATAATATTAATGAACAGAACAAGTTCTTTACCAAAGAGATTGAAATTATAGAAAAGTATCAAATAGAAATTCTGAAGCTGAAGAATTCAATGAATGAGATGAGGAATGCAATAAAGAGTATCAGTAACAAGGCAGATGAGATGAAACAAAGAATAAAGGTTTTGGAGGATGGGAATATAGAAATAATTTAGTTATAAGAGCAGAGAGAACTAAAATTTATAAAAAGTCAAGAAACCTTATGAGAGTTAATGGATTCTATCAGAAAGACAAATATAAGAATAATTGGTGTACTAAAAGGAGAAGAGAGGGAGAATGAGACAGAGATTTTATTTACATAAATAATAGCTGAGAACTTCTCAAACCTGGGAAAGAAATTGGACATACAAGTCCACAAAGATAATAGAACACCCTATTATCTCAATGCAAAAAGTCCTTGTCCAAGACATATCATAATGAAACTATCAATAATAAATGATAAAGAAAGAATCTTAATGACAGCCAGCAGAAAAAATAAGTAACCTACAAAGAAACACCACTAGGCTAACGGCGTATATCTCAGGAGAAACTCTACAGGCCAGGAGAGAATGGAATGATGTATTCAAAGTGTTAAAAGGTAAAAATTGCCAGCCAAGAATACTGTATCCAGCAATGTCATCCTTTAGATATGAAAAAGAAATAAAGGCTTTCCCAGATAAATAAAAATAGAGGGAATTCATCAACACTAGACCTGCCTTGCAGGAAATGCAGACAGGATTTCATCAAGCTGAAATAAAGAAATGCTAATCACCAACATGACAACATATGAAAATACACAACACTATGGTAAAGATGAAAAATAGTATTAGAAAACTGTAACTCTATATTAGAAGGTGTGTTAACCACTTAGCTATAGTATAAACATTAAAAGAAAAGAGTATTAATTATTTATTAATAATAAAAACTATAATTTGTTAATGAAAATACAGCATAAAAAGTGGTAAACTGTGACATCAAGGTGTGGAGACTTTATAGGTGAACGAAGGTTAAGTGCTATCAACATAAAATGGACTATTTTATCTATGAGATGTTTTATGTAAGCCACATTGTAATAAAAAAAGCAAAGATCTAGAGCAGATTCACAGCACATGGAGAATAGAGAGACAGAGCAGACTACCACGGAAACCCTTAAATTAAGGTGGGCAAAAACAGAGGGAAAAAGAAACAATAGTGATACAAAACAACCAAAAGGCAAACAATAAGATAACAAGAGTAAGTCCTTACATATCAATAATCACTATAATTGTAAATGGGTTGAATTCACCAATCAAAAGGCACAGTGTAGCTGAATGGATAAGAAACAAGACCCAGCTATATGCTGCCTACAGTAGACTTAGTCCAGCTTTAAACATGCACGTAGGCTCAAAGTGAAGGGATGGAAGAAGATATTCCATATAAGTGGAACCAAAAGAAAGTGGGGATATCCATACTTATATCACACAAAACAGACTTTAAGCCAAAAATGATAGCAAGAGACAAAGAAAGTCATTATATACATCAAGAAGACATAAAAATTAAAAATATATATGTACCCAATACCTAAATATATTAAGCAAATACTAACAGATCTAAAGGGAGAAATAGACAACAATGCAATAATATTAGGGACTTTAATACCTGATTGTCAGCAAGAATAGATCATCCAGACAAAAAATCAACAATGAAATGTTGGAATTGAACCATATTTTAGACCAAATGGACTTAGCAGACATATATAAGAGTCCACCCAACAGCAGCAGAATACACATTCTTCTCGAGTGCACATGGAACATTCTCCAAATAGATCTTATGATAGACACAAAGGAAGTCTTAGCAAATTCAAGAAGATTAAAATCATACCAACTATCTTTTGTGACCACCATGGTAAGAAACTAGATATCAACAAGAGGAAACTTGGAAAATCTACAAATATGTGGAAACTAAACAAACAATGAGTCAAAGAAGAAATCAAAAGAAAATTAAAAAATTATTTTGAAAAAATGAAAATGTAAACACAACATATCAAATTATATGGAATTCTAGAAAAGCAGTTCTGAGAGGAACATTTATAGCAACAAAGGCATAAAGTAATTACAAAAATCTCAAATAAGCAACTTAACTTCATATCTCCAAGAACTAGAAATAAAAGAACAAATTAAGTCCAAAGTTAGCAGAAGGAAGGAAATAAAGATCAGAGCTGAAATAAATGAAATAGAGAAGATAAAAATAATAGAAAGGATCAACAAAACTAAGAACTGGTTCTTCAAAAATTTAAACAGAATTGCAAACCTTTAGCTAGACTCACTAAGAAAAAAAGCCACAAGACTTTAATAAAATTAGAAGTGAAAGAGGAGACATTACATCGGACGCTACAGAAATACACAGGATTGTAAGAAACTACTATGAACAATTATATGCCAACAAACTGGTTAACCTAGAAGAAATACATAAATTCCTTGAAACACACAACCTACCAAGACTGGAATCAGAAAGAAATAGAAAGTCTGAACTGACTAATAATGAGCAAAGAGATTAAATCAATAATCGAAACTTCTCAACACAGAAAATCCCAGGAACAGATAGCTTTACTGGTGAATTATAGCAAACATTTAAAGAAGAATTAATGCCCATTTTTCTCCAAAAAACCGAAAAGTAGGCAATACTTCCAAACTCCTTCTACAAGGCCAGTATTACCCTGATACAAAATCCAGATAAGGACACTACAAGAAAACTATAGACCAATATCCCTGATGAATTTAGCTACAAAAATTTTCAACAAAATATTAGCAAAGCAAATTCAAGAACATATTAAAAGAATTATACACCATGGCCAAGGGGATTTATCCCTGGGATGCAAGAATGGTTCAAAATATGCAAGTCAATGAATGTAATACATACATCAATAGAATGAAAGATAAAAATCATATGATCATCTCAATAGATGCAGAAAAAGCATATGAAAAAATGCAAGATCCTTTCATGATAAAAAACCCTTAGTAGATTGGGTACAGAAGGAAACTACCTCAACATAATAGAGCTATATAGGACAAACTCACAGCTAATATTATAATCAATGGTGAAAATTTGAAAGTTTTTCCTCTAAATTCAGCAACAAGGCAAGGATGCCCACTCTCACCACTCTTATTCAATATGGTACTAGAAGTCCTAGCTAAGTAATTAGGAAAGACAAAGAAATAAAGGCATCCAAATCAGAAAGGATGAAGTAAAATTGTCATTATTCACAGGTGGTATGATTTTGTACATAGAAAATCCAAAACATTCAACCAAAATCTATTTGAATTAATCAACAAATTCAGTAAATTTGCAGGATATAAAATCAACACACAGAAATCAGGGGCATTTTTATACACTGATAATGAAAAATTTGAAAAAGAAAATTATCCCACTCACGATAGCATCAAAAAAAAAAAAAAAAAAAAAAAAAAAACAGCCACCCTAGGAATAAATTTAACCAAGGAAGTGAAAGATCTATACAACAAAAATAAGCCTTCTGTTGAAAGAAGTTGAAGAAGACACAAACAAATGGAAAGACATCTTGTGTTCATGGATCAGAAGGTTAACATTGTTAAAATGTCCATACTATCCAAAGCCATCTATAGAGTCAATGAAAAAGCTATCAAAATTCCAATGGCATTTTTGACTGAAGTAGAATAAATAATCTTAAAATTTGTATATAACCACAAAAAAACCCAAAGAGCCAAAGTAATCCTGAAAAAGAAGAACGAAGCTGAAGGTATAACCCTTCTTGACCTCAAACTACTACAAAACTATAGTAATAAAAATAGTATGGTACTGTCATAAAAATGGACACATAGAGTAATGCAACAGAATTGAGAGCCCAGAATTAATCTCCTGCATATATGGTCAACTCATACTTGACAACACACAATGGAAAAAGGCTATCCTGTTTGATAAACAGTGTTAGGATACTACTCAGCCATAAGAAATGATGAAATCCGGCCATTTGTGACAACATGGATGGACATTGAGGGTATTATGCTAAGTGAAGTAAGTCAGAGGAAGAAGATCAAATACCATATGATCTCACTTATAAGCAGAAAATAAAAACAACAACAAACAAACACATAGAGACAGATATTGGATTGGTTGTTACCAGGGGGGAAGGGGAGAGGGAGGAGAAAGAAAGGGATGATTAGGCACACGTGTGTGGTGATGGATTGTAATTAGTATTTGGGTGGTGAACATGATGTAATATATGTAGAAACAGAATTATAATGATGTACACCTGAAATTTATACAATGTTATAAACCAATGTTACCGCAATAAAAAAAAAAAGTGCTGGGAAAACTGGATAAACACATGCAGAACAATGAACTGGATCCCTATCTTACACTATTCACTAAAACTAACTCAAAATGGATCAAAGACTTAAATATAGACCTGACACCATAAAACTCCTAGAAGAAAACAGAGGAAAGAAGTGCCTTGACACAGGTTTTGGCAATGATTGGTTGAATATGATACAGAAAGCACAAAAAATAAAAGCAAAAATCAGCAAATTGGACATCAAACTTAAAAGCTTCTGCACATCAAAAACAAAAGAAAAGACAGCCTACAGAATGCGAGAAAATTTTTGCAAAGCTAATATCAGATAAGAGGTTAATATCCAAAATATATAAAGAACTCATATGACTCATTAACAACAACAAAAATAATCTGATTTAAAAATGGGCCGAAAAATTGAATGGACATTTTCCCGAAGAAGACATCCAAAGGGCCAATAGGTACATGAAAAGATGCTCATATCACTAATCATCAGGGAAATGTAAACCAAAACTATGATGAGGTATCACCCACCCCTGTTAGAATGGTTATCATTAAAAAGACAAGAGATAACAAATGTTGGTGAGGATTGGTAGAAAAGGGAACCCTTGTACTCTGTTGGTAGGAATGTAAATTGGTTCAGCCACTATGGAAAACTATATGGAAGTTCCTAAAACAGTTAAAAATAGTTGTACCATGTAATCCAACAATTCCACTACTGTGTATATACCCAAAGGAAATGCAAACAGAATATCAAAGAGATATACTCATTCCCACACTATTATAGCATTATTCCTAATAGCCAAGATACAGAAACAACCTAAGTTCCCATCGAGGAATGAAAGGATAAAGAAGATGTGATTATTTATATACAATAGTATATTATTTAATCATAAGAAATAAGGACATCCTGCCATTTGCGACAACATGGACGGGCCTTGAGCACATTATGCTTAGTGAGATAAGCCAGACAAAGAAAGACAAGTACTGTATGATATCACTTGTATATGGAATCTAAAAAAGCCAGAGTGCAAAATGGTGGTTACCAGGGGATGGGGCCTAGGGGGATTTGACGATGTTGTTTAAGGGTACAGACTTGTAATAAGTAGTGATAAAGCCCTAGAAATCTAATGAGCAGTATTATGAATATAGACAACAATATTGCCTTATAATTATCAAACCTGCTCAGAGACAAGAACTTAACTATTCCAGCCACTAAAAAGAAATGATAACTATGTAATGTGATAAGGATGCTCATTACCACAACAGGCAATCAGATTACAATATTTAAATATATCAAATTAAAATGTGGTACACCTTAAATTTACATAATATTTCAAATATATTTCAATTAAAAAAACAAGATGCTATCAACTTAAAATAGATGGTTATAACTACAAGATGTTTTATGGAACTCTTCAGCTAATCACAAAGGAAAATAAAACCTATAATAGATGTACAAACTATAAAGAGAAAGGAATCAAAGACAATCACCACAAAAAACATAAATAACAAAGGAAGACAGGGCAAGAACAAAAGAAGGACAAAAGAACTGCAAAGGGGCAAAAAACAATAAGCAAAATGGCAATAGTAAGTTCTTCCTATAAGAAATTACTTTAAATATAAGTGGATTCAAATCCCCAATCAGAAATCAAAGAGCTGCTGAATGGCTCACAAAACACAATTCAACAATATGCTGTCTACAAGAGATTCACTTTAAATGAAAAGACATATATAGGCTGAAAGTGAAGAGATGGGAAAAGATATTCCACATCAAGGGTAACCAAAATAAAGCAGTGGCTATCTATCAGATAAGATATACTTCATGTCCAAAACTGTCTCTAGAGTTACAGAAGGTCATTATATAATGATAAAATGGGACAACTCAAGAGGAAGGTATAGCAAATATAAATATATATACATCCTACATCAAAACACTTTAATATAGAAAGTAAATATTCAAGATCTGAAGGGAGAAATAAAAAGCAGTACAATAATATTTGGTTGACTAAATAACCCACTTAAGAAAATCAATGGAACATGGAGGCAGAAAATCAATAAAGAAACAGCTGACTTGAAAAACATTATAGAGCAACTTTACCTAGCAAACATATACAGAAATTTCAATCCAACAGTAGCAGAATACACGTTCTTTTCAAACACACAGAGAACATTCTCCAGGATAGATCATATGTTAGGTCACAAAACAAGCCTAACATATTTATGAAAGTGTAAATCATACAAGTATCTTTGTGAACCAAAGGAGAATGAAACTAGAAATCAATAACAGCAAGAAAATGGAGAAATTCACAAATATGTGGAAACTAAACAACACAATCTTGAACAACCATTAGGTCAAAGAGGAAATCAAAGAGAATGTGAAAAACATCTTTAGAGAAGTGAAAATGAAAACAACATAAAACTTATAGGATGCAGCAAAAGTAGTACTAAGATGGAAGTTTATACTCATAAATGCTTACATTAAAAAAACAAAAGAAATATCTCAAATAAACAACCCTTCATTTCAACTCAAGGAACTAGAAAAAGAACAAACTAAGCCCAAAGTTATCAGGAAGAGGGAAGGAAATTTAATAAAAATGAGAGAAGCAAATCAAATAGAGAATAGAAAAACAATAGAAGAAAATTAATAAAACTAAGAGTTGTTTTTTTAAAAATGATAAATCCTTAGCTAGGTTAACCAAGGAAAAAAGAGAGAAGATGCAAATAAATAAAATCAGAAATGAAAGATGAGACATTACAACAAATGCGTTAGAAATAAACAGGATCATAAAGGACAATCATGAACAATTATACTCCAATAAATTGGATAACCTAGAAGAAATTGAAAAATTCCTAAAAATGTACACTCTACCAAAACTGAATTAAGAAGAAATAGACTGCCTGAACAGACCAATAAGTAAAATGATTGAATCAGTAATCAAAAATCTCCCAAAAAAGAAAATCCCAGGACCAAATTGCTTCACAGGTGAATTCTACTAAACCTTTAAAGAAGAATTAATGCCAGTCTTTCTCAAACACTTCCAAAAAATCAAAGATGAGGGAACACTTCCAAACATATTTATGAGACCAGCATTATCCTGATACTAACACCAGATAAGGGAATTACAAGAAAGAAAATGACCAGCCAATATCTCTGGTGAATATAAATACAAAATCCTCAAGAAAATACTAGAAAACTAATTTCAACAGAATACTAAAAGGATCAATCAACACAACCAAGTGTTTTTTAACCCTGGAATTCAAGGGTGGTTCAACATATGCAAATCAATCAACATGATATACCAGGTTAACAGAATGAAAAAAAAAAACCTATGATCATCACAATAGATTGAGAAATTATCTGAGAAAGCTCAACATTCATTCATGATTAAAACTCTCAACAAACTATATATAGAAAAAATTTACCCTAGCACAATATAGGCTATATATGAAAAGCCCACAGCTAACATCATACTCAATGGATAAAAATTGACAACTTCCCCTCTAAGATCTGGTCCAAGGCAAGGATGCCCACTCTTGCCATTTCTATTCAACATAGTATTAAAAGTCCTAGTTAGAACAATTAGACAAGAAAAAGAAATAAACAGTATCCTAATTGGAAAGGAAGAAGTAAAACTTGTCTCTGTTTGCATGTGACATGATCCTACATATAGACAAGCCTAAAGATTTCACCAAAAAGCTATTATAACTAATATATTAATTCAGTAAAATTTCAGGATTCAAAATCAATATACAGAAATCCATTGTGATTCTAAGCACTAACAATGAACTACTTGAAAAAGAAATGGAGAAAACAATCCCCTTCAAATAGTAACAAAAAAAATAGGCTGCTTGGACAATCACAATGGTTTGTCACAACCAAGAGCTAGGGCAGGGTTGAATGACAAGGTTCATCTGCTATACAAGGCCACTTCTTCAAGATTGGGAGATGTGGTTGTTTCATCTAATGCATAGAAACCAACACAGAAAGTCAAGCAAAATGAAGAAACAAAGGAATATCTTCCAAGTGAAGTGAAAAGATAAAAATCTCAGAAATAAAATTTAATGAAATGGAGATAAGTAATTTATCTGAATAAGAATTCAAAATAATGGTCATAAAAATGTTCACCTAACTCAGGAGAAGAATGGATGAACAAAATGAGAACTTCAACAAAGACACAGAAAATATAAGAAAGCACCAAACAGAAGTCACAGAGCTGACGTCTACAGAAACACAACTGAAAAATACATTAGAGGGGTTCAATGACAGACTGGATGAAACAGAAGAAAGGATTGATGAACTCAAAGAAAGGCAGTGGAACTCACCCAATCAGAGCAGCAAAAAAAAAAAGAATGAAAAACAGTGAAGATAGCTTAAGGGACTTATGGGACAACATCGAGCAAATTAACATTCCCATTATAGGGATCCCAGAAGGAGAAGAGTGAGAGAAAGGGTGGGAAAATAATTTGAAGAAATAATGACTGAAAAGTTCGCTAACCTGGGAAAGGAAACAGACATCCAGATCCAGGAAGCTCAGAAAGTTCCAAATAAGATGAACTCAAGGAGACCCACCCCAAGACACATTACAATTAAATTATCCAAAGTCAAAGACAAGGAGAAGATCTTAAAAGCAGCAAGAGAAAAAGAACCTGTTATGTACAAGGGAACCCCCATAAGACTGAAAACAGGCTTTTCAGCAGAAAATTTGCAGGCTAGAAGGGAGTGGCACAATATATTCAAAGAGCTGAAATTAGAAAACTTCCAACCAATAATACTCTATCCAGCAAAGTTATCATTCAGTCATAAAGGAGAGATAAAGAGTTTTCCAGGCAAGCAAAAGCTAAAGGAGTTCATCATCACTAAACTGCCTTACAAGAAATGTTAAAGGGACTTCTTTAAGCTGAAAGGAAAGCTTCATGAGTAACAAGATAACATAGGAAAGAATAACTCTCACTGGAAATGTAAATATATAGTACACGTAGTGGATTAATCACTTATAAAGCTAGTATGAAGTTTAAAAGACAAAAGTATTAAAAATAACTGTAACTATAATAATTATTTAAGGGACACAAAATAAAAAGATATAAAACGTGACATCAAAAACACAAAATGTCAGGGGATGGGAGTAAAAATGTAGAGCTTTAGAATGCAACCAAACTTGTTATCAACTTACAATAGATTGTTACAGATATAAGTTGTTATATGTAAGCCACATAGTAACCGCAAAACATAATCCTAGAGTAGATACACAAAACATAAAGAGAAAGGAATATAAGCGTAACAGTAGAGACAGTGATTAAATCACAAAGAAAGAGAGCAAGAGAAGAAGAAAGGAACTACAAAACAGCCAGAAAACGACTAACAAAATGGCAATAAGTACGTACCCATGAATAATTACTTTATGTAAATGGACTAAATTCTCCAGTAAAAAGACAAAGAGTGACTGAATGGATAAAAAAAACAAAATAAGACCCATCTATATGCTACCTACAAGAGACTCACTTCAGATGTAAGGACACACAAAGACTGGAAAGTGAAGGGATATAAAAAGATGTTCCATGCAAATGGAAACCAAAAGAGAGCCAGGGTAGCTATACTTATATCAGATAAAACAGACTTTAAAACAAAGACTATAATAAGAAAAAATGGTGTTTCATAATGATAAAGGAGTCAATCCAAAGAGGATATAACATTTGTAAATATTTATACACCCAACCATAGGAGCACCTAAATATATAAAACAAGTATTAAAGACATAAAGGGAGAAACAGACAGCAATACAATAACAGTACCTCACTTATATCAATGGATAGATCATCTAGACAGAAAATAAACAAGGAAGCATCCACCTGAAATGACATGTTTGACCACAAAGACTTAACTGATATGTAAAGAACACTCTATCCAAAAGCCACAGAAGACACATTCTTTTCAAATACACATGGAATATTCTCCAGGAGAGACCATATCTTAGGCCACAAAACAACTCTTAATAAACTTAAGAGGATTGAAATCATATCAAGCATCTTTTCCAACCACAATGCTATAAAACTAGAAATCAATTATAAGAAAACTGGAAAGTTCACAAATATTTAGATATTAAACAACATGCTACTGAACAACAAATGAGTAAATGAGAAATCAAAAGAAAAATCAAAAAATTCCTTGAGACAAATGAAAATGGAAATATAACATACGAAAATTTATAGGGTGCAAAAAATCGGTTCTAAGAGGGAAGTTCATAGTGATAAATGCTGACCTCAAGAAACAAGAAAAATCTCAAATAGATAACATAACTTTACACCTCAAGGAACTAGAAAGACAAGATCAAGCAAAGCCCAATGTTAGTAGAAGGATGGAAATGATAAAGATCAGGGCAGAAATAAATGAAAAAGAGACTAAAAAGACAATGGAAAATTTCGATCAAACTAAGGGCTAGTTCTCTGAAAAGATAAACAAATTGATAAACCTTTTGCTAGACTCACCAAGAAAAAAAGAGAGAGGACTCAAATAAATAAAATAAGAAATGAAAGAGGAGACATTACAACTGATACTACAGAATTACAAAGGATTATATGAGATTACTATGAACAATAATACAACAATGACTTGGACAACCTAGAAGAAATGGATAAATTCCTAGAAACATGCAACCTACCAAGACAGAATCAGGAGGAAATAGAAAAGCTGAACAGATAGATTACTAAGAGATTGAATCAGTAATCAAAAACCTCCCAACAAACAAAAGTCCAGGACTGAAGACAGCTTCACTGGTGAATTCTACCAAACATTAAAAAAGAATTAATACCAATCCTTCTCAAACTTCCAAAAACTAGAAGGTGGAATGCTTCCAAACTCATTTTATGAGGCCAGCACTACCCTGATACCAAAATCAGACAAGGATGCCACAAGAAAAGAAAATTACAGGCCAATATCCATGATGAACATAGATGCAAAAATCCTCAACAAAATATTGGCAAACCGAGTTCAACAATACATTAAAAGGATCATACACCATGATCAAGTGGGATTTATTCCAGGGTTGCAAGGATGGTTCAACATCTGCAAATCAATCAGTGTGATACAACACATTAACAAAATGAAGGATAAAAATCATATGATCATCTCACTAGATGCAGAAAAAGTATTTAATAAAATTCAATATCCATTTATGGTAAATTTCTCAAAGTGGGTATAGAGGGAATGTACCTCCACATAATAAAGGCCATATGTGACAAGCCCACAGCAACATCATATTCAATGGCAAAAAGCTGAAAGCTTTTCCTCTAAGATAAGGAACAAGATAAGGATGTCTACTCTTGCCACTTTTACTTAACATAGTATTGGAAGTCCTAGCCAGAGCAAGTGGGCAAGAAAAACAAACAAAAGACATCCAAATTGGAAAGGAAGAAGTAAAATTGTCACTATTTGTAGATGACATGATGTTATATGTAGAAAACCCTAAAAACTCCACCAAAAAACCATTAGAGATAATAAACGAATTCAGTAATGTTGTAGGATACACAATCAATATACAAAAATTTGTTGCGTTTCCATATACTAATAACAAACTATCAAAAAGAGAAATTAAGAAAACAATCTCATTTACATTGCAGCAAAAAGAATAAAATACCTAGGAATAAATTTATCTGAGGAGGTGAAAGCCCTGTACACTGAAAACTACAAGACATTAATGAAAGAAATTGAACAAGTCACAAATAAATGGAAAGATTTTCTGTGATTATGGATTGGAAGATTCAATGTTGTTAAAATTGCCATACTCTCCAAAGCAATCTACAGGTTAAATATGATCCCAATCAAAATTCCTATGGCATTTTTCACAGAAATAGAACAAGCAATCCTAAATTTGTTTGGAACTACAAAACACCCCAAATAGGCAAAGCAATCTTGAGAAAGAACAAGTGAGAGGCATCACATTCCCTGATTACAAACTATATTACAAAGTTATAGTTATCAAAACAGTATAGTGTATTGGCATAAACACTGACACATAGACCAATGGAACAAAATAGAGATCCTAGAAATAAACTCACACGTATACGGTCAGTTAATTTATGAAAAAGGGCCAAGAATATACAACGGGGAAAGAACAGTCTCTTCAATAAATGGTGTTGGGAAAACTGGACAGCCACATGCAAAAGAATGAAACTGGACCACTATCTTACATCATACACAAAAATCAACCCAAAACGGATTAAAGACCTCAAAACATAAGACCTGAAACTGTAAAACTTCTAGAAGAAAACATAGGTGGCATACTGGCGGTAAGTCTTGGCAATGATTTTTTTAATCTGACACCAAAAGCAAAAGCAACAAAAGCAAAAATAAACAAGTGGGACTACACCAAACTAAAAAGCTTCTGTACAGCAAAGGAAACCATCAACAAAATAAAAAGACAACCTGCTGAATGGCAGAAAATATTTCCAGGTCATGTATCTGATAAGGGGTTAATATCCAAAATATATAATGAACTCACACATCTCAATAGCAAAAAAACAAACAATCTCATTAAAAAATGGGCAGAAGTGAGGCTGGCTCGATGGCATAGCAATTAAGTTCGTGCGCTCCACTTCAGCAGCCCAGAGTTCGCAGCTTTGGAACCCGGGCACAGACCGACGCACTGCTTGTCAAGCCATACTGTGGCAGCGTCCCGTATAAAGTGTAGGAAGATGGGCATGGATGTTAGCCCAGGGCCAATCTTCCTCAGCAAAAAGAGGAGGATTGGCAATGGATGTTAACTCAGGACTAGTCTTCCTAACAAACAGCAACAAAAAAAAAATGGGCAGAAGATCTGAATAGACATTTTTCCAAAGAAGACACACAAATGGCCAACAGTACAGGAAAAGATGCTCATCATTACTAATCATCAGGGACATACAAATCAAAACTGCAGTGAGATATCACCTCATAATTGTAGAATGATTATTATCAAAAAGACAAGAAATAACAAGTATTGGTGAGGATGTGGAAAAAGGGAACCCTTGTGTACTGTTGGTGAGAATGTAAATTGGTGCAGCCACTATGGAAAACAGTAGGGAGTTTCCTCAAAAAGTTAAAAATAGAACTACCATGTAATCCAGCAATTCCACTTCTGGGTATTTATCCCAAGAAATAGAAAACACTAACTGAAAAGGTATATGCAACCCCCAGGTTCATTGCAGCATTATTTACAATAGCCCAAGGTATGGAAACAGTCTAAGCGTCCATTGATGGATGAATGGATAAAGAAAACGTAATATATATATATATCACAAATGTGACATATATATCAATATATACATTGGATTATTATGTAGGCAGAAAAAAAAAGAAATCTTGCCACTTGCAACAACATGGATGGACCTTGAGGGCATTATGCTAAGTGAAATAACTCAGAGAAAGACAAATACCATATGATCTTAGTTATATTTGGAATCTAAAAGATAAAAAATAAAAAAATCCAACACATACAGAGACTACATTGATGTTGCCAGAGGCAGAGAGTGGGTAGTGGGAAAAATGGGTGAAGGGGTCAAAAGGTACAAACTTCCAGTTACAAAATAAATAAGTCATGGATGGGGCTGGCCCACTGGCATACTGGTTAAGTTCTTGTGCTCCACTTCTGTGGCCCAGGGTTTGCGGGTTCAGATCCTGGGTGTGGACATACACACCTCTCATCAAGCCATGCTGTGGCAGTATCTCACATACAAAATATACAAAGATTGGTACAGATGTTAGCTCAGGGCCAATCTTTCTCACCAAAAACATAAAATAAATAAGTCTTAGAGATGTAATGTACAGCATAGCGACTATAGGTAATAATAGTGTATTGCATATTTAAAAGTTGCTAAGAAAGTAGATCTTAAAAGTTCTCAATTTAAGAAAAGAAAATTTTTCATAATTATGTAAAGTGACAGAATTCAATTAGACTTGTGGTGATCATTTCACAATGTACAGTTATGCGTCTTTTAACAATGGAGATATGTAATGAGAAATGCATTGTTAGGCGATTTCATCGTTGTGCCATCATAGAGTGTACTTAGACAAACCTAGATAGTATAGCCTACTATACACACAGGCTGCATGGCACTGGTCTTATAGGACCATTATTGCATGTGTGACCTGTCATTGACCACAACATCAATATGTGGTGCATGACTGTGTAAAAATATCAAATCATCATGTTGTACACCTGAAACTAATATAATGTGATACGTTAATTATATCAAAATAAAATAAAATAAAAAAGCAGGCAAAGAACCTAGAGACATTTCTCAAAAGGAGAGATACAAATGGCTGACAACATAAAAATGTGCTCATCGTCACTATTCATCAGGGAAACGCAAATGGTGCTAAGAAAAATGGATATCCACATGCAAAATAATGAACTACTTCATGCCACATGCAAAAATTAACTAAAAATGGATCAAAGACCTAAATATAAGAGCTAAAACTATAAAACTCTTAGAAGAAAACATAGGGGTAAGTCTTCAAGATCTTGGATGTGGCAATGATTTCTTAGGTATGTCACCAAAAGCACAAGAAACAACAACAATCAAGAGACAAATTGGATTTCATCAAAATAAAATTTTTTGTTCTTCAAAGTACATTATGAAGAGAGTGAAAAGACAACCTACAGAATGGTAGAAAATATTTGCAGATCATATATCTTAGAATGGTCTGGTACCCAAACTCTATAAAGAACTCTTCCATTCAACAACAAAATGACAACTCAAATAAAAAATGGGGAAAAGACTTGAATAGACATTTCTGCAATGAAGGTATACAAATGACCAACGAGCAGAGGAAAAGATGCTAAACATAGTTCATCATTCAGGAATTGTAAGTCCAAACCACAATGAGATGTCATTTCCTACTCACTACTATGGCTATGATCAAAAACCCAGAAAATAACAAGTATTGGCAAAGAGAAATTGGAACCCTTGTACATTACTGGTGAGAATATAAAATGGCAAAGCTGCTGTGGAAATCAGTTGTGTAATTTTTTAATAAGTGAAACAAAAAATTACCATACTATCCACCAATTCCAGTCTTAGGTATATCCCTAAAATAATTTTTAAAAGATATATAAACAAAACCTTGTACACAAATGTTTATAGCAGCCCTAACAGTGCAAAATATGGGAAACACCCAAATGTCCATCAACTGATGAATGGAAAAATATTGTCTACCTTTATAATGAGGTCTTAGCCATTAAATAATGAAATATTGATACATGGTACAATGTGAAGGAACCTTGAAAACTTTATGCTAATTGAAAGAAGCCAGACAAAAGGTCACATATTGTATGACTCCGTTTCTATGAAATATCTAGCATAGGTAAATCCATGGAGACTGAAAGCAGATTAGTGGTTTCCAGGAACTGAGAGGAGACTCAATGGATAGTGACCACTCGATGGGCAAGGAGTTTCCTTTTGGGGTGATGAAAATGTTTTGGAACTAGATAAAAGCGATCATTGTACAACATTGTGAATGTAGTAAATGCCACAGAATTGCACATTTTAAAATGGTTGATTTTGTTATGTGAATTTTACCTCAACAAAAAAAGAGAAAAGCCAGAGTAGTCTTACAAATGTGGTTAGATAGTGAGAACATTTAAAATTTTTGTTTCATTTATAGGAATGTGTGGCATGTATACTTAAAATAGTATTGTTAACGTGATTAAAGATTTATGTGTACTTGAGGGAATTCCATACTAATGAAACCACAGACCAGAGTCCTCCTAGTATTTCTAACACTACTGGATGCTTTACTTACTTTATGTTACACAAACCTTAAAATAAAAGAGAGAGGTAGATATTGTATTTCCTATATCTTAAATGAGCAAACTGAGGCAAAAAGAGATGAAATAAATTTTCCCATGTCACATAGTTACTAATTGTTTGAATCATAAATCCAACTCAGTTTGATTCCATAGCTTATACTGTCTCCATATTGACACTCTTCCTCTTGCCACCTATTCATAAGCAAATTACACAGCCTATTCCACTCTCTCTGCAGATACAAAATAGCAGTGTCGGTTTAGATGGCTTACACGCAACAGAATTCTGTAATTCAATCATTCTTCCTGGCTTTCAACCCCTCCTGGTGGTAGTGTGAGGCTGGTTATATTTTATAGGCTTGAAAAATGGACTTTATAGTTGTGCCCAGATTTGTGCTGCACTATAGCCAAATGTTAAACAGAGAAGGCCAACTTGCCCTGAACTGCAAGAATGAGAAGCCTCGTAATAAGCATAGCTCTACTGGAGGAAAATAAATATAGTTTCCTATGAAATGTTCTGATGTGGTTGACAGTAGGTAATTTAAAAGTCTGGTGTTCAAATATTTTACCTTCTGACATTAGCTCAGTTGTTAGGATAGAGTTCATTCAACCTATTGTGATTCTGAACTTTCATGAGTGAATTTTATAGTATGTAAAATTATAAACTGCTTTTATGTGACATACATTTATACACTAGAGGAGATACATACAATATTAGTAGTCTCAAAAGTGATCTTTGAGTAACTCTCAAATCTTAACAAACAAATAATAAAGATTTTTCCGATTTGCAATTTAAGAAGGAACATAGGAGATTGTATTATGTGTATCTACTTCCCTCGTTTTTGAGTGAAAATGACCATATATATTTTAAGGCAATGAAATTTAACAAATAACTAAATTTCACATAACTAAATTAAAAAATGTAAAGGCCTTGACAATAATTAAAAACAGAGTTTTAAATACTAATATGTGTCACTATGTGTCACCTCCGGTGGAGTGTTCCAAAACCTGAAAAACTGGCTTTGTGCAGTAGGGTCTCATGAATATTATTTTGAAGAGACTTTGCATATTACATCCAAAATCAGAATGCATTTTAGCGCAGAAGAAGAGCAACATTTTATTTGGAGCATAAGCTGACAGGATCAGCCTTCTACAACAGAGAAATTATTTGCATGTTTCTTGTGACTGCCTGTATCTTTTTACCATTACTATTTGTGGTGTTGGGTGAGATCAATGTGCTTGTGATTCTGATTTAACAACTTGACACTTTGTGATCTTAAAGATAGGAACCTGTGAAGCTGTCTAATTTCTATGCTGTTTTTCTCCCAGAGAACCCCTATATATCTTACATAAATTAAAACAAATAAAGATTACAGAAAAAATAATGGTTTTATAATCTCTTTTGATCATTACTTAAAATATTAAAGTCTTTATTGCAGTGAAATTCATCTATGTCTAATATAATTTTTTCTCATGTCTATTTTTATTTTTCTCAGTGTGACAATTTTGGCTTTTCTATGCACCACTTGTGTTACTTTTCATGGATTTATTTTTCACTTAAGCTTAAATTTTGTGTTATATATGTGTGTGTATGTGTGTCTACAGAGAGAGAGAGAAACAGGAGAGAGAGAGACAGGAGAAAGAGAGAAAAGGGAAAGAGAGAGGGCCAGAGGCATATGCATACATACAGGAATGGAAAAATACTCAGTCTAAAAATGTTATATTTCGGTATGACATAGTTCTATTCTAGGAAATAACTACTATCATTATTTAATTTATACCATTTAGACAACGTTGATTGTATGTATAGCTGTACGTACAAATATTAAAATAATTCAGATATTATTCCATACTTTACATTTACTCATTCAATATAATATCTGGCTATGCTTCAAGATAAGGGTTTGATGAACTTATGATTTTACTAATAGTTTTACATCACTTTATGGGTATACTATGATTTATATAACCATTAATAATCATTAGATTTCTTCCAGTCTTTTACTACTACAAATGCTGCTTCCATAAACACTCAACACATGTTTCATCCACATGTATAAATTAAAAGAAAACATCTTAGAAATTAAGCTTTGCAGTCAATACTTAGGCGAATTTTACAATTTGAAAGATATAGCCAAATGCCTTCAAAGAGGGCATTCATTCATTCATTTCTTTTAATTTTCTTCTTAGGATTATCCATTAATGTTTTAGATTATCTCTTGCACAGAGACATATAAAATTCATTAGAATAGAGTACTCAATCTTATAGTGGACTTGATTAAAACAAACTGCTATCCTGACTTCACTCTGTACATTGTGTATAAATCCAAGAGTAAAAGTGAGCATCATATTGGGAGAATGGGTTACTTATCACAAAATCAGAAGCCATGATGAAAAAGGTAGATATATTTTACAGTTTCTGAATTCCAAAATGTCTCAAACTAAGGACACACTGGTAGTCAGTATTGGTAATAAATTCAAACTTGTAGGAAAATTTTTACAATTATAAAATATTTCTAACATGCACATTGTTGAGTATTACCAAAGAAAATTCAAAATTGGGCCGATATATATGACTGTAAATTCATGATCTCTTACCTCAGCTGGGCCTTTAATACTGCTGGTATTATTATCTAGTAATATTAATCTCCCACCTGTCATCTCACCACTGCTCCAATCTGCACAAGTTTCTGATTCCATTTTCTTAACTCCTGACCTATCCATGGCCTTACCTCATAATTCCTGGAAAAAACAGAAGCCATTAGATTGGGAAATCATTCATCTTTCAAACAACAAAATTATAAACTTACCTGTGCTTGTATATCCTTTTTTTATTCTTTGTCACTCCTTAAACTGGTAAGTGCTCTTCTGCCTAAGAGATCAGAACCGAACCCCAGCCAAACCTGCCTTCTTATGGACTTGCCCCAACAAATAGTATTTTCTCTGTTCTCCATCTTCCATCTGCCTCTCCACAGGATCTTTACATTCAATTATACTCTCACAGTTTCAAAATATACAGAAACAAGCAAACATATCTAATGCGACTCCACACAACTGTCTCAGGCAAATATCTGTGATAGTTGCCTACATACAGAGTCACTTCTCCTCAACTCTCATCTGTATTTGCATCCAGGTCAGTTTGCCTTCTGTCTCCACCATTAATCTAAAATAGCCTTTGCTAAAGTCCTCAGTAACCTTTATATAACAAAATCATCTGAAAATTTTCGGTCCTGATCTTACTTGGCCAGTATTTATTTTTGCTTTTTAAATAACTGTTTTCCTTTAGTCTATAAAACTCCAATGTCTTGTTTTCCTCTTACTTCCCTGGCTCTCTTTTTCAGTCTTTTTTGTTCATTTCTGTATGCCTTACTGAATCCAAGTTCTTCAAATATTCATGTGCAGAAAAAGTCTTAATGTTATATGCCTCTTCAAGAATTTTCCAGTCCAATAGAGTGGTCACTAGTCACATGTAGCAATTGAATATGTAAACTATGGCCAGTTTGAATTGAGATGTGCTGAAGAGTTAAATATAATCAGATTTTGAAGATTTAGTATGAAAAAGAGAATTCAAAATATATCTTTAATAAATATTTTATATTTCTTATGCATATAAATGACAATATTTTGAATGCAGGGTTAAATCTTTTATTAAAATTAATTTCACTTTTTTGAGTTTTGTTACTGTGGCTACTAAGACATTTAAAATTACACATGTGAGTCACATTTGTGGTTCACATTATACTTTTAATGAACTGCTTTGTTCTAGATCATGAAATGCAAACATGGTATATGAGGTGTAGAGATGCTGATCCTCCATTCCATCATGGAAACAATTCCGGAAAAAATTACTGGCTGTTCTTTTGTAAAAGGTTTCTCTTCTCCAGTTTGACATAAGCTTACTTACCTTCACTGCTTCTCTGATTTTTATTACTTTTTTGGACTTTGTAAATATATCAGCTTATAATGTTCTCTGACCATGTCGTGGAGAATATCTTTCGATCTAAAATGTTTCATCAATTATTTTGCTATAAAAGAGTTTGTTCCTCTCTTAAAAGGAGATCTTCCATCAGCTTTTAAAGTAACACATCGGCTTTTACCTATATATTTAAAAGTTATTAAAAGTTATCCTTTAACTCATTGATTCATATTGCTTTAGGATTAAATATGCTCAATATCTCAAGTGAATAGTTACACTATTTAAACATAGAAAATATGTAAAGACTATGTAAAGCTGATTTAATCCTAATTGTAAAATATAACACAATATAATATGTCCTATTGGTTAGGATATGTTATGCTATAATTACAAATTATCCCTAAGATGTGGAATAACTCAAACATAAAATAAATTTATATATTATTTAGCTAAGAGTCATATATGTGTTTTTTGTCAGCAGATGCTCCTTCTCTAAAAGGACTAGAAGAGCCAGGCGCTCCATCTTGTGGATCCATTACCAGTCATCATCTGCATCCAACTGGAAGGAAGGAAAATCAATGTGGAGGAGACATAGCCACTTACTCAGAGTCTTAGTCAAGAAATGGCTTACTTGGCACCTTGAAATTCTAGCAGCTACAACTGGGATGCATGGCTACACTGAACTGCAAGGAAGAAATACAGTCAAGCTGTGTGCACAGGGAGAAGTACAGATTTTGTTGAGCATTTAGCAGTCTCTGCTATAAGCAGGATCAAATCATGCATGAACAATCTCACAAAGGTATATAGAAACAAAAATCCTTGGTAAAATTCTACCAAATAAACTGCAGCAAAAAAACCTAAACAGTATGAAGCATTCAATTAAGCTTCATAACAGTCATCTAAAATAACTTCTTGTAAGAAATAAAGTAATATTATTATAGATATCAGAGAGGCAAGGAAGGAGAAATAAATACTTTCATTCTAATAAAGGCAAAAAAGTGTTTCTTATAAATGCCTTATTTTAAAAGAAAAATTGTTTGCAAATTACGAGTTATAAAGAATTTTATTTTGAAAAACATTTTAAAGGAAACCATCTTATGCCAACAACAGACAAAAAAATCAGAAGAGGCATGCATGTCAAAGTCTTGAAGGGGCCAGGTTGACAGTGATTGCCACCCTTATGAACGATGCTGATTCTTTAGTCTAACGCAAAAAAATAGGTAAATGTGTACTCTTTCAAAAAGTGAAAGTGGAGTTATCATATTGAATGGATATGATGATGATCAATTTAGAAAATCTAAAAGATTTGCTTGTAAAATCGTTAATACTAACAAAAGTTTTAAGTCACATTTTATACTATAGAAGTACATCTATATACAAAACCCAATGGTTCTCCCACTTAAAAATACAGACAGTTAAAATCATATATATATATATACATGCGTTTATTAATGTAAACACTGCTACAAGTAAGAAATAAGAAATATGGAAATTATTTATGACAGAAATTTACTAGAAAATATAAAAAATGAATTCTCTAAGTGAAAATATATAGTATTTCCGGTTTTATTTAAAAAAGTACATTCTTTTCTAAATTAATGTGTAGGCTTAATGTATTTTTTTACATTTTCAGGCAAAACTGTGGGAGTGAGTGGGAAGGTGGAGGAGAGAGACATTTTTAAATTTTTACATTTTTCTGAAAAAATAGTCAAGAATATCCAGATACATTTTGGAGAGGTAAAGGAGGGCTGTGACCTATTAGTCACTGAAATATAAAGCTGCTATAATTATCAGTGTTTTACTTATACAAATAAAGTCAAATGGATGAAAGTGAAAGATTGGGCACCTAGAAACAAGTCCTCTGCTAATGGCAAAATTGGCACTTAAAATTAGTGGAGAAAAAAGATGTTATTCAATAGAAGCTACTAAGACATCTGACTAAAATTTAGGGGAAAATAATAAGTATTTTTCATACCTCATACTTTATATTGATATTATTTTCAACTAAATATATAAATATAAAACAAATGTCCTGAAGCAAATATTTATGAACATTTAGTTATTAATGTGGTGCTGAGGTTTTCAAGCAGTAAAAATATATGAGAACACTTCCAGTTTCCAGTCTGGCATGTAAGGAGTTTGGAAGTCTCCACACCATCCTAACAAAAGGTAAAAAGCTGAACAAACTGAAAAATAAACAACTCTTCTTAGATACACGAGAGAAGTGAGGTCGCAAAGAAAAGCACTACCACCGAAATTGGAGAGATAGACAGGTGAATACAGAGCTTCACAACTTACCTGAGCAGAAATGTATGCATAGAAACCTCCACAGGAATCAGTGCTGGGAAGGGTGTTTCACTTCAAGTCTAAAAGTTAAAAACTCCAGCAGACCTAGTTATATGAGGGCCCTCATACTTCTGTGAGTTTTACTTCCAGGAGCTCAACTGTGTTCTCACAGTGAATATTGGAGAAAAATCTCATCATGCTTCTGGCAGGGGGAAGGGAAAAGTAATTATTTAAATACTCTTTGCATCAAAAGGCCTTTCTTAACAAGGCCTACCCTCAAGAGAAACTATTGTACCAGAGCCTAACCTGCTGTGATATATCAGAGCCTAAACAACCTGGAATAAGGGAAATGTGTAACTTCACCTTACTCTAGCCTTCCACATAAGGGAAGGGAAATATCCAACTCCAGCCCAATCTGGCTGTCTACATGGGAAAAGAAAAATATCCAACTCTGCCCCTGCTTGCCTTCCATGTGGAGAAAGGGACATACTCAACTCCAGCACACTCTCGCCTCCTGTCCCATCTAAGAGGGTGAAAAAACACTGAGAAGCACTGTCAAGTTCACAGTCCAGAGGCACAAGCTCACTAAAAAACTGAAATCTAATCATAGGACCATAGAATGCTTCTTCTTCCCTCACACCTTACCACCATATTGCTAAAGGCCTATGTATAGCAGTTCCTTTTACCTAGTACACTATGTCTGCTGATCAAGAAAAAATTACAGACATATTAAAAGACAAACACCACAGCTTGAAAAGAAAGAGAAAGCATGAGAACCAGACTCAGATATAGCAAGGATGTTGGAATTATCAGACTGGGATTTAAAAAAAAAAACAGGTGATTAAAATGCTAAGGGCTTTAATGGATAAATTAGACAGCATGCAAGAACAGATGGGCATTGTAAGCAGAGAGATGGAAATTCTGAGAAAGAGCCAAAAAGAAATGCTGGAGATAAAAATCTCTATAACAGAAATGAAGACTGCCTTTTGATGGGCTTATTAGTAGACTGGACACAGCTGAGGAAATAATCTCTGAGCTTGAGCATATCTTGATAAAATCCTTTAAAACTGAAGAGAAAAGAAAAAAAAGATAGAAAAAGAAAAACTAGAACAGAATATCCGAGAACTGTAGGACAACTCCAAAAGGTGTAACTCACATGTAATGGGAATATCAGAAGGAGAAGAAAGAGGGAAAGGAATAGGAGAAATATTTGAAATGATAATGACTGTGAATTTCCCCAAATTAATATCAGACATCAAACCACACAATCAGGAAGCTCAGAGAACACCAAGCAGGATAAATGCAAACAAACAAAAATATAATAAAAATTTAAAAACCCTACACCTAGGCACATCATCTTCAAACTACAGAAAATCAAAGTTAAAGAAAAAAAATCCTAAAAGCAGCCAGAAGAGAAAACATCTTGTGTATAGAGGAGCAAAGGTAAATTTACATCAACTTCTCTCTAGAATCCATGCAAACAAGAAAAGAATGCAGTGAAATATTTAAAGCATTGAGGAAAAATAAATACCAACTTAAATTTCTGTACTTTCTAAAATTATTCTTCAAAAATGAAGAGAAATAAAGACTTTTTTAGAAAAAAAATGAGGGAATAGTTTCTTACAAAGCCAGTAGATATGCTTTGCAAGAAACTTTAAGATGAGTTTTTTAGAGAAAAGAGAGATAATATAGGTTAGAAATTTGGATCTACATAAAACAAGGAAAGCAACAGAGAAGGAATAAGTGAAGGTAAAATAACATTTATTTTTCTTTTTCTTAAATAACAGTTTATTCAAAATAATAATAGTAATGTATTAAATTATGTATGATATGTATATACTTATGTATGATATGTATATACTTATGTATAATATGTATATATGCTTATGTATAATGAAATGAAATGAATGACAGCAATGACGCAAAGGACAGGAGGTAGGAATTAGGATTATTTTTTTATACAGTTCTTGCACTACCCATGAAGTGGTACAATGTTATTTGAAAGTGGCCTTCAGTTAGTTTTAAATGTATATTGCAAAATCTAGGGTAACCACTAAAAAGAGTGAAAAACAAAGTATAACTGATATACTAAGAAGAAAAAGAAAATGTAATCATAAATGCTCAATTAAAACCACACAAGGCAAGTGACGTCAGCATCATGGTGGAGTGAGCTTTCCTGTAAACTCTTCCTCTGATAAGATACAACAAAAGGAACAGTCACAGACCAACAACGGACTCCTAGACAGTGAAAAGCAAGATCGGAAAGATCCACATTGCTGCACATCTGAGAGAGGAATATGCTGGGCCCCCAGAGGAAGTGGGGAGAGGTAAGGAGAACTCCTCTCCTTCCTCATCAGATCAGCAATCTCGGTCCACGCAGCTCCCAGAGAAGGGGGGAAGGGTGGCCCTCTGCAGGGAAACCATAGCTCTTCAGGCTCTCTGAACCACTGGGAAACTCCCACACAGAGGACTCAGAACAGCTACGGGGCTACCATCAACATCTGAGCACTCCAGGAGAGCGGATAACGAGGGGCGGCGAGTGAGAAGCCCCCCATGCCAGGGACCCAGCAGGCAAAAGAGAGAGCCACGCCCCCTGCATGCCAGACACTGCAGCTCAGCTGACCAGACCAGACCAAGCAGCCCGGCCAATCACAGCAAACAGCCAGGGCAGAGCACAGGAGGCTCAGATTACACAGCCCTTAACCCCCACACAGTGGCGGCAGGTGGAAATTACAACCAGATATTTCCAGGATGAGGAAAAATAAAGCCAATACAAGAACCACAATGCAAAGGTATATGAAATCACCAGACCAGAAGGAAAATGACAAACATCCAGAAACCAACCCTGAAGACACAGAAATCCATAACCTAAATGAAAGAGATGACAAAATAGCTATCATAAAAAAACTCAATGAAATACGAGATAACACAGACAAACAATTCAATGAGATTAGGAGTTTCTTCAGAAAAGAGATTGAAATCACAAAGAAAAATCAATCAGTGTTGATGGAGATGAAGAACACAATGGAGGAGATAAAGGAGAATCTGGAATCTTTAAAGAACAGAGCTGACAATATGGAGGAAAGAATTAGCATTTTAGAGGATAAGAATACAGATATGCTCCAGATCGAAGAGGAGAGAGAACTAAGACTAAAAAGAAATGAAGAAACTCTCCGAGAAATATCTGACTCTATTAGGAAATGTACCATAGAATTATAGGTATTCCTGAGGGAGAAGAGAGGGAAAGAGGAACAGAGAGCCTATTCAAGAAAATAATAGCTGAGAACTTCCCAAATCTGGGGAAGGAGCAGGAAATAACAGTAAGTGAAGCCAATAGGTCACCTAAATATGTCAACAGACAAAGGCCCACTCCACGACATGTAGTGGTAAGGCTGGCCAAAGTCGATGACAAAGAAACAATATTAAGGACAGCTAGACAAAAACAAAAAATAATGTAGAAAGAAACTCCCATCAGGCTCTCAGCGGGTTTCTCAACAGAAACTTTACAGGCTAGGAGAGACTGGAATGATATATTCAAAGTACTGAAAGACAAAAAATTTCAGCCAAGAATAATCTATCCAGCAAAAATACCCTTCAAATATGATGGAGAAATAGTAAATTTCCGAGATAAACAAAAGCTAAGGGAGTTCATGGCCACAAGACCCCCACTACAAGAAATACTCAAGAAGGCCCTCAGGGCTGAAAAAAAGAAGAGAAAGGGAATACAAAGCTTGAAGCAAGGAGAAAAATAGGTAGACAAACTCAGAAAAATAGTAGATCTTTACCAGAATAGGTTAGCAACCACTTAAATACCAGAATCAAAGATCAAAGGAAGGAATTCACCAAAAATAAATATAACCTCATCACTGTAAACACACAGCCACAACACAAGATAGAGTAAGGTTAACAAGAATGACTTAGAAGGGGAAGAAGAAATGATTGAATTGACTTAGTATAAGGACATAAGAGGCCATCAGATAATGGACTATCTCATACACAAGATTTTTTATACAAACCTCAAGGTAACCACTAAACAAATAATCAAAGCAAAATCACATATGATAAACAAAGAGAAAACTAGAAGAGTCGTGAGACAGAACAACCAAACTGAATTGGCAGTCTGAAACAAATGGGAGAAGAAACGAAGGAATTGCAAAAGAACTGGAACATAAGTGACAAAACAGCAACATTAAGCCCTCATATATCAATAATTACTGTAAATGTAAATGGATTGAACTCTCCAATCAAAAGATACAGAGTGGCAGGATGGATTAAAAAGCAAGACCCAACAATATGCTGCCTCCAGGAAACACATCTCAGCTATAAAGACAAGCACAGGCTCAGAGTGAAAGGATAGAAGACAAGACTCCAAGCTAATGGCAAACAAAAGAAAGCAGGTGTTTCCATACTCATATCAGACAAAGTAGACTTCAAGATAAAACAGATTAAGAGAGACAAAGAAGGGAGGAGGACGAAGTCAAGATGGCGGCGTAGGCAGACTCTGAACTCACCTCCTCCCACGGACACAGCCAGTTTACAACTACTCATGGAAAAATTACTCCTGAGACAGAACTGAAAACTGGATAAGAGGAACTCCTGCAACAAAGGACAATCCTAATTGAAGTAGAAGAGGCAGAAACTCCCATCTGGAGAGGAAAAACGCCGCCTTCACTAACCGCAGCGCCTCACGGCCGCCCAGGATCAGCCCAAAGGTACGCAGCCCTCCCTGGAGGAGTGGGGCCCTGGGCCGGGGAGCGCCCCCACTGGGGGCATTTTGTGGAGCCAGCACAATCGAGATGAGTGGCATAATATCTGACTTTGCCTACTACTGAAACATTGGGGAGTAACCCCAGAAAAGCTGGTTAACAAAGAAATCAAAACCGGCTCTTAAAGGGCCCTCGCTCAAACTGACCCATTTCAGAAAGCAAGCTAAAATCATCAGAAAGAAAATTGTACAGTGCTTTGGTGAAAAGAGACTCACCTGATAGGCCCTGAGTGCATCTCAGTAAGAGGTGAGACCTCTCCAGGGACTGGGACATTGGCAGCGGCCATGGTTGTGGCCAGGTGTGGGCGTGCTGACACAGACGCCACTGGAGTTCTCCCTGAGGAGTGCTAGCCCAGGGTCTGACCCATCCACTAGAGCACCGATTTAATCCAGCTCAGCCAGGGCAGAGAGCCCACCCTAGAGACTGGCACCACCCAACAACAAGCCCTGAGGCAATTTGGGGGCCTGCATAGAGTGGTGACTGGATTCTCTGCAGCCTGGCAACTGAGCCCACTTCAGTGTGGCAAGCATGCACAAGGAGTGGGTGGAGAGTGTGGGGCAGTGGTCGAGTGTGTGGAGCTCCCGGCGTGGAGAGACTGGGTCCGCTTCGGGTGGTCAGGGTGCACACACGTGCCAGGACTGTGTTGACTGTGTGTGTGGAACTGTGGGTGGCAGGTCTTGTCAGCTGCAGAAGACTTGTGCTTCTCAAAGACCCACATAGGGGGCTTGCCCCACCTTCCAAAGCTTGAAACAATTGGGTGTTCCCATGCCTGAGGCCAGCCCCACCCAGCTGCAATCCTCAGAGAGCTGACAAGAGACCTAAAGGCTGGAGGCTTATAGCAATTGTAAGCCCCTGAGCCTAACAACCTGCCACAGTGGGGGCCTACTCACTTAAAAGAAATACTGCAACACAAATGTGGTATTAGAACTTGCAGCCAACTGTGGTGGAGCTCCCCACACCTGATAAAGAGACTGAAGGGCCCACAACTACGAGCAGCTGAGCATTACAACAGCTGGCCAGGAGCATAACTCGGCCTCCCTGGGTGCCTACAGGGAGAGCAGACAGGCCACAACAGAAGGACACACATAGCCCACATAGGGGTCACCCCTGGAACATTGAGAACTGAGGGAAGCACAGTGCAGGCCTCCTAAGGCATCACATACATAAGGTCACCTATCCAAGAGCAGGAGACGTAGCTGACCTTGCTAATACGTAGACACAAGCAAAGGAAAAGAGGCAAAATGAGGAGGCAAAGGAATACATTCCATGTAAGGGAACAGGACAAAACCTCAGAAAAGGAACTAAGTGAAACAGAAATGAGCAACCTACCCGACAGAGAGTTAAAACTAAGAGTGTTAAGGATGCTCACTGATCTTGGGAGAAGAATAGACAAACTCAGTGAGAACGTCAACAAAGAAATGGAAGATATAAAAAAGAACCAATAAAAAATGAAGAATACAATACTGGAAATGAAAAATTCATTAGAGGGAGTCAAAAGCAGAGTAGAGGGTACAGAAGAACAGATCTGCAAGCTGGACGAAAGATTTAGAAGAAATTACCCAAGCTGAAGAGGTAAAAGAGAAAAGAATTAAAAAGAGTGAGGACAGTCTAAGGGACCTCTGGGACAACATCAAGTGCACTAACATCCGTCTTATAGGTGTCCTGGAAAAAGAATAACAAGACAAAGGGGCAGAGAATCTATTACAAGAAATAATAGATGACAACTTCCTAACCTAAGGAAGGAAACAGTCATCCAGGTACAGGAAGCACAGAGGGCACCAAACAAGATAAACCCAAAGACACATCATAATCAAAATATTCAGAACTAAAGATAAAGAGAGAATCCTAAAAGCCGCAAGAGAATGTCAAGTTACATACAAATGAAACCCCATAAGGCTATCAGCTGACTTATCAGCAGAAACCTTACAGGCTAGAAGAGAGTGGCATGATATATTTAAAGTGCTAAAAGGAAAAAACTTACAGCCAAGAATACTCTACCCAGCACAATTATCATTCAAAATGGAAGGAGAGATCAAAAATTTCCCAGACAAGAAAAAATTAAAGGAGTTTGTCACCAAGAAACCAGTACTACAAGAAATGTTAAAGGGACTGATTTAAGGGGAAAAGAGAAGACCACAAATAGGAAAAATTATCTATTTCCATGATAAGAGGGTAATGGATACAAATGCACAAAAAACAAGTTAGATATGATACCAAAACGTAAAGGAAGGGAGGAGGGGAGATAAAGAGTAGAGCTTTCAGACAGAGGTCAAACTAAAGAGACCATCAATTCTGTATAGAAGAAGAAAGGAACAGAGAAGGACTACTAAAACACTGAGAAAAGAAAAGTTAAAAAATGGCAGTAAGTACATACTTATCAATAGCTACTTTAAACGTCAATGGACTAAATGCTCCAATTAAAAGGCATAGGGTGGCTGACTGGATAAAAATACAAGACCCATATATATGCTGCATACAAGAGACACACTTCAGACCTAAAGACACTCACAAACTGAAAGTGAAGGGATGGAAAAAGATACTCCACACAAATGGCAATGAAAAGAACGCTGGGGCTGCTGTACTCATATTAGAAAAAATAGACTTTAAAACAAAAACTGTAAAAAGAGACAAAGAAGAGCATTACATAATGATCAAGGGAACAATCCAACAAGAGGATATAACACTTGTAAATATCTACGTACCCAATGTAGGTGCACCTAAATATATAAACCAATTATTAACAGACGTAAAAAGAGAAATAGACAGTAACACAATAATAGTAGGGGACTTTGACACTCCACTTACACCAATGGATAGATCATCCAAACAGAAGATCAATGAGGAAACATTTGCCTTAAATGACACACTAGAACAGATGGACCTAGTAGATATATACGGAGCATTCCATCCAAAAACCGAAGAATACACGTTCTTTTCAAATGTATATGGAACATTCTCCAGGATTGATCACATATTAGGCCACAAAACAAGTCTCCATAAATTTAAGAAGATTGAAATAATACCAAGCATCTTTTCTGACCACAACGTTATGAAACTAGAAATCAACTATAGGAAGAAAATCAGAAAAGCCACAAATACATGGAGATTAAACCAAATGCTACTGAACAACGACTGGGTCAACGAAGAAATCAAAGAAGAAATCAAAAAATACCTGGAGACAAATGAAAATGAAAATACGACATGCCAGAATTTATGGGATACAGCAAAAGTTGTTCTAAGAGGGAAGTTTATAGCGATACAGGCCTATCTCAACAAACAAGAAAAATCTCAAATAAACAATCTAACAATGCACCTAAAGGAACTGGAAAAAGAAGCACAAACCAAGCCCAAAATCAGTAGAAGAAGGGTAATAATAAAAATCAGAGCAGAAATGAATGAAATAGAGACCAAAAAAAAATAGAAAAAATTAATAAAACCAAGAGCTGGTTCTTTGAATAGATCAACAAAATTGACAAACCTTTAGCTAGACTCACCAAGAAAAAAAGAGAGAAGGCACAAATAAGTAAAATCAGAAATGAAAGAGGAGAAATTACAACAGACACCTCAGAAATACAAAAGATTATAAGAGAATACTATGAAAAGCTATATGCTAACCAATTCGACAATCTGGAAGAAATGGATAAATTCTTAGAATCATACAACCTTCCAAAACTGGAACAAGAAGAAGTAGAGAATTTGAATAGACCAATCACCAGTAAGGAGATCGAAACAGTAATCAAAAACCTCCCCAAAAATAAAAGTCCAGGACCAGACGGCTTCCCTGGTGAATTCTACCAAACATTCAAAGAAGACTTAATACCTATCCTTCTCAAACTCTTCCAAAAAATTGAGGAGGAGGAGGAAGCTCCCTAACTCATTCTACGAAGCCGACATTACCTTGATACCAGAACCAGACAAGGACAACACAAAAAAGAAAATTACAGGCCAATATCACTGATGAACATCGATGCAAAAATCCTCAACAAAATACTAGCAAATCGCATACAACAATACCTTAAAAAGATTATAGACCATGATCAAGTGGGATTCATTCCAGGGATGCAGGGATGGTTTAACGTTCTCAAATCAATCAATGTGATACACCACATTAATAAAATGAAGAATAAACATCACATGATCATCTCAATAGATGCAGAGAAAGCATTTGACAAGATACAGCATCCATTTGTGATAAAAACTCTGAATAAAATGGGTATAGAAGGAAAGTACCTCAACATAATAAAGACCATATATGACAAACCCACAGCTAATATCATCCTCAATGGTGAAAAACTGAAAGCTATCCCTCTAAGAACAGGAACCAGACAAGGATGCCCCCTGTCACCGCTCCTATTTAACATAGTACTGGAAGTCCTAGCCAGAGCAATCAGGCAAGAGAAAGAAATAAAAGGGATCCAAATTGGAAAGGAAGAAGTGAAACTGTCACTATTTGCAGAAGACATGATTTTATATATAGAAAACCTTAAAGAATCGGTTGCAAAACTATTAGAAATAATCAAAAGCTACAGCAAAGTCGCAGGGTACAAAAGCAATCGACAAAAATCAGTTGCATTTCTGTATGTTAATAACAAACTAACAGAAAGAGAGCTCAATAAGATAATACCATTTAGAATTGCATCAAAAAGAATAAAATGTGGCTTATGCACCCCTATGTTCATTGCAGCATTATTCACTATAGCCAAGAAGTGGAAGCAACCTAAATGTCCCTCGACTGATGATTGGATCAAGAAGATGTGGTGTATATATGCAATGGAATAGTACTCAGCCATAAAAAAGGCAAAATCATCCCATTTGCAACAACATGGATGGACCTGGAGGGTATTATGTTAAGCGAAATAAGCCAGAACGAGAAAGACAAACACTGTATGATCTCACTCATATGTGGAATATAAACCAACACATGGACAGAGCAAACTGTATTGTGGTTACCAGGGGCAATGGGGGTGGGGGTGGGCACAAGAGGTGAAGGGAGACATATATATGGTGATAGACAAACAAAATGTACAACCCCAAATTTCATAATGTTATAAACTATTAAAACATCAATTAAAAAAAGTAAAAAAAAAAAAACCACACAAGGCAGAAAAGAGGGAAAAACGTAAAAATAAAAACAAACAACAAGGGCAATAAATAGAAATAGTAACAAATATGATTGATATTAATCCAACTGTATCAATAATCACTTTGAATTCCTGTGTTCTAAATGCTTCCATAAAAAGACAGAGATTGTCAGAATGGATCAAAACAACACCCACTATAAGTTGTCTATAAGAAACCCACTTTAAATATAAAAAATATATGTAGATTAACAACAGAGAGTTAAAATAATGTGAGGCAAATATTTACAAAACTGCAAAGGGAAATAGATGAACTGACTATTCTAGTGGATATTTCAATACCCTTCTATCAGAAATAGATCCAGTGGGCCAAAAATCAGTAAGGACGTAGTTGAACACAACATCATGATCAGTCAATAGGATATAATGGGCATCTATTGACTACTTCATCCAACAAAAGTAGAATACACATTCTTCTCAAGATCACACGGACCATTTACCAAGATAGACCCCTTCTGAGCCATAAAACATACTTTAACAAATTTAAAACAATAAGAATCATACAGTGTCTGCTCTCAGACCACAGTGGAATTACAGAAGAAATCAGTAACAGAAGGATAAAAGGAAAATCCCCAAATACATGGAGATTAAACAACACATTTCTAAATAACACACGGATCAAAGAAGTAATCTCAAGAGAAATTAAAACTATTATTGCAGTAAATGAAGATGAAAACAAGACATCAATTTTTGCAGGATATGCAAAGCCAAGCTTAGAAAGATTTATAGCATTGAATGCATATATTAGAAAAGAAGAGAGATCTAAATTCAAAATTTGTTTTCACATCTTAGAAAACTAGAAAAAAGGGAGAAAATTAAATCCAAGAAAGAACAAGAAATAATAAAAATTAGAGTAGAATCAATGAAATTAAAAACAGAAAATCAGTCGAGACAATGAACAAAATCAAAGCTGTTCTTTGAAAAGATCAATAAATTTGATAAACATATACCCAGGTGAACTGAAAAAAAAAAGAGAGAGAGAAAGATCAAAAGTTCTAATATCAGAAATGATGAAGGGATATCACAAAAGGTCCCCTGGACAGAAAATACACATATTAAAGGAATACTATGAATGACACTTTACTCACAAATTTGATAACTGAGATGAAATCGACCAATTCTTTGACAGATACAATTTTCCAAAACCTATACGAGAAGAAATTGACAATATGAAGAGGCCTATATCTAGTAAAGAAACTTAATTAATAATACATAAGCTTTCAAAACAGAAAGCACCAGGCCCACATGGATTTCCTGGTGAATTCTACCAAACACATATGGAATAAATTACACTAATTCTCTGCAGTCTCTTTCAGAAGATAGAAGCAGAGGGAATAATTCATTCTATGAGGCAAGCATTACCCTAATAACCAAAGCCAGATAAAGACTTTATAAGAAAGGAACTACGACCATTCTCTCTCATAAACATAGACACAAAAATTCTCAACAAGATATTAGCCAATTGAATCCAACAATGAATAAAAAGAATTATACACCACAACCAAGTGGGATTTATCCTAGGTAGGCAAGGCAGTTTCAACATTCTAAAAATAATGTAATCTGTCACATCAACAGATTTAAAAAGAAAAATCACATGATTATATCAATAGATGCAGGAAAAGCTTTTGATAAACTCCAACATCCATTCATGATAAAAACTCTCCGTAAACCAAGGAGAGAAACTTCCTCAATTTGGTAAAGAACATCTTTACAAAATCCTACAGCTAACATCATACTTAACGGTAAGAAACTAGAAGCTTTCTACTAAGATCAGGTACAGACAAGGATATCTCCTCTCAACACAGCTTTTCAATATTGTACTGGATGTCCGAGCTAATGCAATAATACAAAGAAAAGAAATAAAAGGTATATTGATTGGGAATGAATGGTTAAAACTGTCTTTGTTTGCAGATGACGATTGTCCGTGTGAAAAATCTATAAAAATTGACAAAAGACTCCGGTAACTCAAAAGTGATTAAAGTTGTAGGATACAAGTTTAAATTACCAAAGTCAATAATTTCCTCATATACCATCAATGAACACGTGGAATTAAAATTAAAAACACAATGCCATTTACATTAGCAACCTAAAAATTGAAATACTTAGCATAAATGTTATAAAATACGTACAAGATCTATATGAGAAAAACTATGACACTCTGATGAAAAAACTCAAAGAATAAATAAATATATGGAGAGATAGTCCATGTTTAAGGATAGGATGACTCACTATTGTCAAGATGTCAGTTCTTCCCAACTTGATCTAGAGATTCAATGCAATCTCAATCAAAATCCCAGCAAGTTATTTTATTGATATCAACAAACTAATTCCAAAGTTTACATGGAGAAGCAAAAGACCCAGAATAGCCAACACAATACTGAAGACAAAGAACAAAGTTAGAGGATTAACACACTATCTGGCTTTAAGACTTACTATAAAGCTATAGTAATCAAGACAATATGCTATTGGCAAAAGAACACATGAATAGATCAAAGGAATATTATAGGGAGCCCGGAAATAGACCTCCTAAATATAGTCAACTGATCTTTGAAAAAGAAGCAAAGGCAGGGGCCGGCTCCATGGCGTAGCGGTTAAGTGCGCGTGCTCCGCTGTGGCAGCCCTGGGTTCGGATCCGGGTCACGCACCAATGCACCACTTGTCAAACCATGCTGTGGCGGCATCCCATATAAAGGGGAGGAAGATGGGCATGGATGTTAGCCCAGGGCCAGTCTTCCTCAGTAAAAAGAGGAGGATTGGCAGATAGTTCAGGGCTGATCTTCCTCACCAAAAAAAAAAAAAAGAAGACGAAACAAAGGCAATACAAGGGAGCAAAAAGTCTTTTTAACAGATGATGCTAGAACAACCGGACATCCACCTTCAACGAAATGAATCTAGACTAGAATTTACACCCATCAGAAAAATTAATTCAAAATGGATCGCAGTATAAAACACAAAACTATAAAACTCCTAGAAGATAAGATAGCAGAAAATCTAGATGACTTTGGGTTTGACAATGGCTTTTTAGTTACAACACCGAAGACATGATCATGAAAGAAGTGGTTGCTATGCTGGACTCCATTAAATTAAAATTTTCTGCCCTGCAATAGACAACGTCAAGAGAATGAAAAGGCAAGCCGCAGACTTGGAGAATATATTTACAAAAGACATATCTGATAAAAGAATGTTATCCAAAATATAGAAAGAACACCTAAAACTCAACAATAAGGACATGAATAACCTGATTTAAAAATGGGCCAAATACCTTAACAGACGCTTCACCAAAGAAGATATATATATGGTAAATAAGCATATAAAAATTTGCTCCAAGTCATATGCCATCAGGGAAATAGAAATTAAAACAACGAGATATCATTACACACCTATTAGAAACTTCAAAATCTGAACACTGACACCACCAAATGCTGGTGATGATATGAAACAACAGAAACTCTCATTCATTGCTGATGGAAATGCAAAATAGTACAGCCACTTTGGAGGACAGTTTGGCAGATTTTTACAAAAGTAAATGTATTCTTACCATACGATTCAGCAATCACACACCTTACTATTTACCCAAAGAAGTTGAAAACTTATGTCCACATAAAAACTTACTCATGAATGTTTATTGGAGCTTTATTCATAATTGCCAAAACTTGGAAGCAAACAAAATAATCTTTAGTAAGGACTGGATATATAAATTTGGTTCATCCATACAACGGAATATTATTCAGCACTGAAAAGAAATGACCTATCAAGCCATGAAAAGACATGGAGGAAAAAAATGCATATTACTAAGTGAAAGAAGCAATATGAAAAGGATACACATACTATATGATTCCAACTACATGACATTTTGGAAAAAGCAAAGCTATGGAGACAGTAAAGAGATTAGTGGTTTCCAGTGGATAGTGGGGATGGAAGGATTAATAGAAAGAACACAGAGGAATTTTATGGCAGTGAAACTACTCTGCATGAAACTATAATGGTGGATCTATGTCAATACATTAGTCCAAACCCATAGAATGTACAACAGCAAGAATGAACCCTAATGTATACTATGGACTCCGGGTGATAACAAAGTGTCAATGTAATTTCATCAATTGTAGCAAATACACCACTCTGATGAAGGAATATTGACAATAGTGGAGGATATATATATGTAGGGGCAGGGGGTATATGTGAAATCTGTGTACCTTCTGCTCAATTTTGCTGAAACCTAAAACTACTCTAAAAAATAAAGTTATTTTAAAAATTGGAATATTCAACCAAAAATTGTTGAAATAACTACTAAGATAAAAAACGTCCTATATGTTAAAATACCAGAATAAAATTAAATGCTAATCCATATCAGAAATAAATATAACGACTCTCCTAGAATAATCCATATGTGTGACACTCTCAGTATTCATCATAAAAAAAAGTTAACGTGTACTATAGGCAATATTATAATATCCATAATATAAAATGTTTATAAATCACATTTTATTTACATAGTAGTAATTTTGAACTTGCTCAATATTTAATGGTTATTAATAACATAAATTCAGCAGTTATTAAATATGAATCATCTAATGGTTTGCTGTTGTTTTTATAACATGATAAAGGAAGAATTATTCTAAATATATTAAAATAATTATGTATTTGTGTAACAAATTATAGAAGAAAGAAACTTTGTTCCTTTTCTGTCTCACTCAATGTGTGAAAGGTATTGTATCAAATATTTATACTTTTTTTTTTTTTTTTTTAAACAAATAATCCCACAATTTAATCTCTGCTTATTTCCTCACAATTCTGTGGTTTCACAGTTTGGGCAGTCCTCCACTGAGATGGCTCTTCTCTGTTCCCCATGGAGTCAGCAAGGCTCACTCATGGTGTTGGCAGGTTCACTGGTAATGGCTGATCTCCTATCATCTTCTAATCAAGTATGGCAGTTGTCTGTGCAGTCAGCTAGGGCACCTAGGTATGCCTCTCCACATTCAACCTCACACGGCAGCTGGGTTCCCAGAGGGTCAAAGCAGAATCTGCAAAGCCTTAACTTGGGAGTGACACAATATCACTTCTACCATATGGTAATGGTCAAAGAAATTCACAGGAACAATCTAGATACAAGGAGTAGAAAAATTAACTTCACATATTGATGAGAGAAACAGAAGTCATGTTGCAAAACCACATGTCTATAAGAAGTGTTGGTCATTGTAGGCCAACTCCATGACAACTGACTCTAGTAGACTGAACATTTTGGCAGTTTTCAGGGAAGGTACAAGTTGGAAAGACTGGTAAAGCTCTGCCTTGGGGATGAAAATGATGAGAGATTAACAAATGGCAGAAAGGAAATGAAACCTTTGACCAAGATGCTTATCTATGGATGCCATACCAGTAAATAGGAGACTTAATTTCACATATTGGCAGGATTTGCACATATCAAGATCAGAATCCTTAGATCTGATCTCATTGTTTTTAGTCGGCCTACTTCCACTCATTGATACTGACAGTTTGCCCACAATTGTATTATTGCTTGGGATCAACAAAGATGTCATTCATTTGAAACTGAATATGGTGCTTCCAGTTCTTAAATTCTATAAGATACTATTTACTCATCATGCTAAAAGATGAAAAAAATGGATAATTTGAGGGAGAAAGGCAGAAGACAAAAGAAAAAAATTCAGAAAGGGAATATGTCTATGAGGATAATGACATATACAAACAACTTGTTAAAATAAAGCCCCACTAATATCTATTAGTTTGAGATTCATTTACGACAAATAACTAAGTAATCTCCAAAGACAATAATAATGCTTCTAATCACTTTTTTCCCCCTTTGGGCTGCCATCAGTACAAAAAGAGTTACAGATCAAATTAAGCAGAATGCTAAATCCAACTAGCAGGATGCTCCAAATAGAAATATAGTTATTGCAGACAACTGACTTATATATAACAGTTATATATATATACATATATATTTATATATATTTTTACATATATACATATAATTTATATGTGTATTATAGAACTTTTTATAAATTAATAGTTAAAAATTGCTAAGATAAGCAAATTTTATCATTATCCAGAAAACCAAACCAAAATTAAACTATGTATACACACACAATCACAAACACACACACACACACATACGCATATAGCTTCTAGGGTCCATGGGCTAAAAACCCCTTCTGACAGTTGTATATATATATGACTAGACACAAAGTAAAGTTCTTCATCTTGGAGCTTAGTTTAGGCACAGATAGATTTATCAGGTACAAAGTTCAACTTTAACTTTTCATGTATTCATTTTCTATTTTTTCTATTGAAATTATTTCTTTCTTCCCAGTGGTTCAAGGTATTTTATATCTTTGATGCCTCCTCCCAACTCTAAAAAGAGAGGCCCATTATCACAGGAATAAACTGGAGGCAATCTGTTTAATGATCAAGGTATCAGGTACTGTACCTTCCTTGACACTGAATGGCTCCTTCTGACAATGGTTCGTACCCACGGGGGACTGAAACTGTTCCTTCACTGCCCTGTTTCTGTCAACCATCACAAAAGTAGTGGGAAACACTTTGTTCATCTATTTATTCTCCTGATGATTGCTATATCTTCCCTTTTACTGCTTCAAACTCTTTATTGTTAACTCAGTTGAGACTGTTACTTAGGCATGTTTCATGTTATCTAAAACTCATAATATGGGCATGAATTTGCCCTCAGATCTTTTGGGTTGCTGACACTTTGGCCTCGGAAGCAAATGTGTTGAAATGTAGAGAATTATGTGTAACGTTAATGTGATAATAGGACATAAATTAAAGATATTAACAGAAATCAAATGCTCAGACATATCCAGGTTGTATGTCTATTAAAAATACACACTGCTTCATGTGAAGGATTCTTTAATGCAGCTACTATCTAAAGTGAAAAGCTTGCACCTCACAATTAGAACTGTACAAAGAAATGTCAATGGATAACGTTTCAATATCTGTTCCATAGAGGATGCCGCCATTGGCACTTGACTTCAGATTGACCCAAACGAGCTTTAGTCGACAGAGAAGTAAATGCGAATAGTTTAGGGGCCTAAAATGAACTAGGATATGAGATTATGCCATTGTTTTTGTTTTGTTTTTTTAATCTGTGCCTTTCTGGTATTCGGACTAACTGGACACTTTCAGTTCTGTGAGAATCCTTTTAGTTTTCTCAGTAGTTTAATGGAAAACACATCAACGTGCTTGCATAATTAATCTCAGCTTTCATAAAGCATGCCACTTACTCCATTCCATGTTTGAAAATTCAAAACTTATTTCTCCCTTATTTCACTCTTAGAAAGAGTGACATAGTTACCTCCCTGGATACCTTGATATGTATGTAATAGAGTGACATAGTTACCTCTCTGGATACCTTGATATGTATGTAATGCAGGGAGCATGAGAAAGTCAAATGTTCATGTGAAGGCTTTTATGAGGATCATGGGCCCCTTGAGAATCTGACTAGAACTATGGTCACGAGACCTATAAAAATTCAAATACACAATTTTACATATACCATATAATATCAAGAAGCTCTTAGATCTCATAAATCATATTCACAGACCTCCTAGGGTGCATGGGCTAAAATACCCTCCATTCTGATAGTTATATATCTTTTATATCTATATTGATATATCTATACCTTATATTTGATGTGAAATTGTTATTGAATAGTTGGTGTACAGATCAGCAATAAGCTTCTGAGAGAACAAAATGACTCTTTATTAGCAGTTGTTTTAAGAAAAATAAAGACCAACTTATTGCCATCTTACATCAAATCTACCTACAATAAAAGAAAGTACAATATGTACAAAAAACAATAAACGCATGCAATAAACAAACAGCAAAGTCATACACATTTGTAGCCAAATATATTTTGAGATATTAAATTTCATATTTTACTCTCAGTTCTTTTTTATCTCATTTTAAGTAAAACTTTTTGACTGTTTGCCCTAAGGATTGTGGTTGGGTTGGGATGACACCTAAAAAGGGAGCGTGGAAAGCAAAAATAATCTGAAAGAGTAGATTTTTCAAAAAGCTTGAACTAAGTGAAGGGGATGTGAAAGGAAGGGGAACTAAGTGAAGAGGATATGTTAGGTGTTCTAAAAAAAAAGATTGCCTTTGAGAAGCAGGAAAGCAACTTGGGGAGATTTCTAAGGATTGGGATGGGCCAGAGATCTGTAGGTCTTGGAAGTGGCTGGGATCCAAGTCTTGCTTCAAGGCATAGGGAGGTTTGCTAGATCTCTTAAAGAACCACTAACCATTTGCATTTAGGAAGGCAGAATCTAGGATTCTGCCACTAAGACTGGGTAAAGTTCACCCTACCCAAGCCTGGCACAGAATTGGCAGGACTTCCAAGGAATCCTGCAGGTATGAACAAAGATGAGGTAGAAGGTGAGTTAAAATCGATGCCATCCTTTGATGGCACCATTCACTGTAACGAGGAGCACAGAAGCAAATAAGGTTTTTTGAATATAAAGATAATATAGTGATTTAAAAAAATTATTATTTTACTTAAAATCATTCAGCCAAAACTCTTATTCAGCAAAGAAGAGATGTTTAACATGAAACAAAAGATCAAAGACAACTCTGGAGATGTCATTCTGGGAACCATCTTGCATCATGTCCAAATATTTAGGCAAATTTGATCCAGAAAAATGCTTGTTACAACACTATTATAAAATACTAATTTAAAACTGACATACTATAGGGTTCTGAGTATGCAAATTTCTCGTCTCCATTATCACATTTTCTAAGAAATACTGATTGCAAACTCTCAATATCTATATTGATTGTTAGTTGGCTTTTTTTGTAAGAAGTTAATTTTTGTGTTAGTCACTAAATATCTTAAGAAAATAATAACTTTCAATAAAATAGCTCAAAGTTTTTATTCATAACCATTTCTCCACAGAGGAAAACACACACACATATCTACACACACATATACACATACATATACAAGGGAAAGAACAGAATGGAAGTTATCAAAGGCATTGACTCAATAATCTGTTGCTTTTTTCAATATCATCATAGTCATTAATGAAGCCAAGATAAAATTGTACTTGTGGTTACCGATAGAGTTCAAAAAGTTCACGGAAAGTTGGTGCTATGCCAGCCATAAAAAAGTCTTGTAAGTTTCCCAAGAGCAGATTTTCTTAGGGAAAAAAAAAAGTATGTGATATGTTCTGAATGTATAAATAGGTTACATGTTTATTTAATCCAGATATAGAGATTTTGACCTGGCCTCTTCAATCAAGATATTAAAAGTTCAGGCACACTACACGAGGTACTGCAGTATATAGAAAGTAATGTACATAAAGTAATTGCACAAAAGTGACAGTGCAATGACAGCACAATGTCTTTTTATCTATAAAATGTCAGTCTTTATAAAAACAACATTCAGCTGCCAATACTTTAGCATTTATCTTCCTTAATGTAAAATCAATATTTCAATGGAAGCTAATTACACTGGGCATTAACTAACAAAAACATCTTGTCTTTCAAGTGACTTGGAAATAAAAAGATGTTCAAGAACAAGTCAACTATGAGTAAATGCTAATTGGGCTGCTGGCAATTTATTAAATTGTTACATGGAAAAGGTGATTTATTTGATGATACAATTTTAATATTCTACTGCTAAATTGGCAGAATCATCCTTACATTCTTCCTCTATAACTGGTTAGTGGAGCATCTAGCTTTGGATATTTGGAGAAATGAGGATCCACATACTTCCTTAAGAAAGGAGAGAACGGTATGTCCACCTGAGATGATGGAATCCTCTTGACTCAAGTGAAACGGGCCAAAAGAAAAGAAAGAAACTTTGAGGTTTTCCCTGGATTCTTCCTTTATGAAGACTTCCCCCACTCACTGCCTGCCACTCACCCACATATTTGAGCACAATGACGTGGGAAGATTATAAAATATGAAAAATCACCAAATGGTAGAATATCCACTAAAATATGAATGTAGGATCAAATTTATACACAATTAAAGTGAATATTCAAACAACCATGTACAATGTTCTCATTCTTAAAAAAAAATTGATAACATCTCTTTCTATCTAGGATGTGGGAAATTACTTCTATTAGTTTCTATAACAAATTACCACAAATTCAGTGGCTTAAAAATGCAAATTTGTTGTTTTACAGTTCTGGAAGTCAGAAGTCAAAAACAGTTCTCACCAGGCGAGGATGTGAGCAGGGCTGAGTTCCTTTCTGGAGACTCTAGGAAGAGACTCTGTTTCTTTGCCTTTTCCAGCTTCTAGAGGCTACCTGCATCCCACCGCTCCTAGCCTCCATCGTCTGTCTTCAAGAAAAGCCCATATATAGTGTATCTCTGACTTTTCTTCCATATTCACATTTCCCTCTGACCACAGATTGGAAAGGTTCTCAGTTTTTAAGCTCTAGTGTGGATAGTGAGTCCACTTGGATAATCCAGGATTATCTCCTATCTTAACTTCCTCAATCTTAATCACAACTGCAGAGTCCCTTTGGTCATGTAAAATAACATTCACAGTTCTGGGGTTAGGGCATGGACTTTTTGTGGGTGTGTGGAGAGGTAGTCATTATTCTGACTATCACAATTACATTTCTTCAAGAGAACTTTTGCTGCTCATAAATCAGGAACATTCAGGAAACTTCTGCATACTTCACTTACTATCTCTCACTCTAAAGTGGATGCATGAGAAAGAGACAAAGCACTCTGCAAAGGGTGACCCTGAGAAACCCACATATCTGCCACCACTGCTGATGGAGATAAAAATGGGTCTAATTCCAAATCTCCAACTAATGCTTCTCAAGGACAGAACATAAATCATGTAGAGAACTCTGGATGAATGTGACTCTGGGAAATGTAGTTTTTAAGCTTCCAACCCTTATAAAAAAGAAATAATGGAAGGATATAGAGATAAATGCTGATACTAAAAGAAAACATATCCCTTGACAGTTTAGTTATATTTCAATCACTAATGTAGGTATAAGCCATGCCTCAGAGTACTAAAGTTTTACAGAAAAAAATCTTTCTCAGTTATGTTTGCAATTAAAAAAATGTTTCAGGTTTTAAGTGAATAACGTGCCTCAAATTATTAAAATACCAACATATATATCTACGTGTATGTGTGTGTGTGTGGTTGCCAGTTTGTTTCAAATAACCTCCTTTGTGAAACTTTATTTTTGAAAACTAGACTTCTATACTTCTCAGAAGAATTATAAACAATGCTATAAGTTTACCAAATGAGTTCATTTTCCTAGGTATAGAGCAAAGTTGTCTTTTTGAACCACCTTGCAACTCAGTGGGCTCATGTCTTCAATTCTCAAGCTTGGAAGGTCGACAAAATGTATTACCTGTTGTCTCAATTACATTTAGTAAATGAAAGTGACTTCTCCATATTTTTTTTCACTTTTCATGATAGATTACCGGCTCATAAGTTCAAAATAGGCCAGTTTTTTCCCCAAAAGGGAGGAAGGCAGGTTAGCATGCATTTGACTTTAAATGAAAGAATTATAAAAGCTTATATTGTTTATTATAAATATTTTTGGAATTTACTTCATAGCACAACATAGCTTACCTTATCCTGACTACTACAGAAATATTCTCTGATTTTTTTGACTATATATAAGTACAGGAAAATGTTGATTGATAGTAGCAAATATATCTAATACTTGTCATTTCACATATTTCCTACATTTTTTCTTTATTTTCTACTGTGTGCATGGCACTAAGCTAGGCACAGATGTGCCATATTAGAAACTGGCCTCTATGTGAAATTACACATTTTGTAAGTACCTAAAAAAATTTTTCCCTGATACTGTGATGTATTTCATATATATATATATATTTTGGTACAGATGTGAGAGTGGCACAATCATAATGCCCATTTTATAGATAGTTAACAGAAGCATGAATAGCAGCAGAGCATTGTCTGATAGAGCACTGGAAGGTGAGAGGACGGCGCAAAAAAGACCAGGTAGGGTTCCCCTCTGCTGTACAAAGAGTCGCTGGGAGGTGGAATGGACTTGACTGCACTGACAGCAAAAATACAGAAGCACATAAAGACTGAAAGACTAGCCCCAAAATGATAATGGAAGAGAATCTAAGTCCCTTTTCCTGACCTTCACATGCTTTCCTATTTTTCAACTTGTGTAAGTTCATTCTCTGGTATACATTTGACATTTGGGAAATGAGAGAAAATCATCTCTCCTGGGAGCAAAATGACATTGATAAACTTGGCAGAGACTTGATTGCCATTTTCCCAATTTGAAAGATTTTCCCTTCTGACACAGAAAATGCAGTAGTTATAAATGAAAAAAAAAAGGCAAAAAACTTAAAAGAAAATTTCTTCAAAGCAAGAAATAGATTTTTACTAAAAACAAGAAGAATCACAGAAATATAAGGTCATCAAAATTACTCAGAAAAAACAGAGGATTTTCTTTTTTCTTTATTTTTTTTATAAACAAATCTGAGTTGTCTCTAAAGGTATAATTAACTGAGATGGAAAGGGAACACTGCACCAAGCTACAAGTAGGTCAGCTCATTTGAGGTTCTTGGCTGCATGGGCTCTGACAGCTGGCTGAATATTTCTATATATATATATAGAAGATATACAGGTTCTAGTGATTTATTGGTCTTTCTTTCCCTAATGCCTGTTATATAAAAACATGGAATAGAAAACCTATAGTTTTTCCTTCTTGCTTAGGAAAAACCTACACTGGGGACTTGAGTGTAATTATGAAATGGAGTTAGCTGTACCCAAGTGCATGAAGCACATTGCTAATTACACTTAAACACAGAGGAACTGTGATTGATGATAAAGAGTTTGGTACTTTCTGGCCATATAAACATTTTATCTAAATTTTACTTCATATTCGTACATCAATTAACTTTTAACATCTTAAAAATTAAATTTAGCTCCCTTCTCACTAAACACCCAACGGAAACGTCAATTTAAACACAGAAATATTGTCATCCTCCTCTTAAAAAATCCTCCTTAAATTTTGCAAGTAGCAAAATTCTAGAAAAGTCAAAGTGACCTGTTTTCAGACATGCTTGATTCATGAGACTCATTGTCCCATTTCACGGCCATCCAGAACAATTCATCACACGTGCCTCCCTAAGTAACCCATTATTTGCAATATTCTGCTGGGAAAGCATGCTTAATTTTATCCTTTATTTTGGAAAACTAAATCCTGTACCCTAAACATATTTGTAATATTTTATCTCTGAACCTTTGCTTATAAATTTTGAGTATTTTGTACTATGTCTAGTATCCTATTCTTGTCACTCTTCCTCCAAGAAACATCGCAGTCCACTTCTACTCAGCAGCTTATCTCTTCTTTTCCTTGTGTCATATCAGTCTTTGCAGACCCAGCTCATGTGAAACTACTACCATCTCCTTCCTACCCCAAACCTCTGCAAATGGGCTTCTGCTCCCATCACCCACCAATGATATAGATGATTTTATTGCTAAAGCCAATGAAAAATATGGCCCACATATTATTAAAATTGGCCAGAGGTAAGACTATTATACTCTATATCTCATTCATTACTGTTTCCTTAAATGATCTCCAAGAAATGAGATTTGACCTCTCCTTTTTCTTCTTTCAGAACCCTTATTCCCCAGCCAATTTCTCCAGAGAAGCTGCAAATAATCTCTTCTCCACATTTCCTTACTCTCTCTGAAATAGTTACATAAAAACTATAGGCTGACGACTATAAAATTTATACATTCAAAAAAAATAAACATACACACACTTTTATTAGCACTTAATCATCATTGTCTCATGTACATATCAAACTCAACACATTAATCATTGAGTTCATATTCAAAAAACACTTATAACAGACCCTGGCACATAGTAAACAAATATATGTTAAATTAAAATAAATTTTGCATAGTGAAGAGTTTAAAAGTATGAATTTTACAGTCAGCCACTTCAAACTTGAATACTAGCTTTAATGAGTATGATATCATAATACTTGCTTCATACTGTTACAGTCTTTATGAAGATTAAATAAAATACTTATCATACTGGACAGCAAACAGAACGTGCTTAGATATGTTATTATTGTTGTTAATTGCATTTTTAAACAAACTCTATGTTCTATTTAATTTTCTCCATGATGTCCTTGAAATCTATCCCCATTGTATCATTCTCACTAACACTGCTTTAGTTCAGGCCCTTATAATTTCTTGCTTGTATTGTTGAACTATCCTTCTAATAAAATCCTCACCTTTCAAGTTCAGTTCTCGAAAATTCCATGAAAACATTCTTCTAAAAAACAAAATTAGTCATAGCAATTCTCATTTTAAATTCATTCACGGTTTTGCATATCTTTACTGAATACTTTTAAACTCCTGAGTAAAACATTCAAGATTTTCTTCTACTTCTCCAGATTTACCTCTCATCACTATGCTCTTACAGTCTCTGCTACAAACATACTCAATCACTTTTAGTACCTCTGATGGATCATGCTCACTGTCATGTTTGGGCCTTTTGACATGAAGTACTTTCTGTCCTGCCTGAAGTTTATGTTGGTTTGCAAAGGACATTATTTTCTTTCAAAATTCAGACAAGGCAAGCCCCAATATTTTTCTGATCCTCCAACCTGATTTTCTTAACCCCTTTTCTACACTTCCATAGTTTTCTGAGTATTTCTCTATCATAGTACATAGTAGTCTATAGTCTATATTTTAATCATCAGTTCACTTGTCAGAAGCGCAGGAAACATGATCGTCTTTGTATTCTTCAATCCCAGCCTAGTGCCTGGCGCATCATAAGGCAGTAAGAATCATGACAGGATATGAGATAAGTGATATAGAATCTAAGCATCATCAATTTTAATCTAAGATCTTTGAGGGCAAGAATTATATATTAAACTTCCTTGTATCTTTATGGCATATAAGTCAATAATGACTTATTAATATTTGTAACTTTTCTTTGCTATTTGTAAATCATTTATTATTTCTTTGTCTTTTCCACGACACTGAGGTCTAGCAGGTTGCAACAATGATACAGACCTGTGATGGCATCACAGGCTTAGGAAGTGGATTCAGGGAAAATGTCAGTCCATTTCTCTCAAGAATGTTGCAATAACGCCTTCTAGTGTTTGTCTTACTATCACTGATCCTTCCAACCACAAACAATACCACATTGGGCTGAACCAAAGAAAAGTTGCCAAAAGGAATTGTTGTTGCTTGGGGAACTATGGAAATTGATCAACAAGAATATTGACAAATTTAAATACCACATAAATTTTATTAGGTTCTTCAAAAAGCTTATTCTGATATCCTATCTAGTTGATACACGTCAGTTTTTAATTCTGGATCTAGCAAGACTTAAAGGTATTAAACAAAATATCCAAGATATTCTAAAAAGTTTCTGTAAATTTTATAAGTGGGTTTACCCATAGCAAATTACTTGTCAGGAATCTCCCAAACCTTGTCTCTACAGGCCAGGAAAATATAATTGAAGGAGAACAAATAAGAAGCAGATAGGACGGGTTTTAGAAGTAGCATCACACAGGATCTGTCTGAAAGAGCAAGAAATTACCCAAAAAACTAATTTAAAATTGTCAAGTGACTTTTGTTCTTTAAAGGCAGCAATTTCCTTACAATTGTCCAAAGATATGGAATTAATGTGGCTCCAAATATGACCCTTTCCTGCCCTCACTATAGAAAATAAAATTATTTTCAAGGATATTTTAAGAAAAAATGTCCCTATATGAATTTAAACTTTCAAAATATTTACTGTCTAAAGGGGCCATGAAAATCATTCTGTCCACTATAAATATTCTCTAACTTCTCTAACTCAGGTGTCAGTAAACTATGACCCATAGGCCAAATCTGGTACATTGCTTGCTTTTATAAATAAAGTCTACTGGACCACAGCCATATCTATTCCTTTGTATTATTTCTCACTATGATGGGAGAGTTGAGTAGTTGCAGAGATCATACGACTCTCAAAACCTGAAATATTTACTGCCTGGCACTTAGAAAAAAAGTTTGCTGACTCTTGATGAGATCAAATTAGAAGAAAGTCTTCCTAAGCTACAACAGTCACCTAATATAGATTTCCAAATATTTTGACATGGATATGCATGCACACGCACACATACACATAAATGCACACACATATATATACGTGTATGTATAGTATTTTTGTGTGTGTGTATGAGGAAGATCGGCCCTGAGCTAACATCTGCCAATCCTTCTCTTTTCCTTTTTTTGCTGAAGAAGACTGGCCCTGGGCTAACATCCATGCCCATCTTCCTCTACTTTATATGGGACGCCACCACAGCATGGCCTGACAAGCGGCGCGTCAGTGCGTGCCTGGGATCCGAACCAGCGAATCCCAGGCCTCTGCAGTGGAGCGCACGCACCCAACCGCTTGTGCCACCGGGCCGGGCCCCTATAGTATTTTTTTTTAAGCTGGCCACATCCAACAAATTTTACCATGACATAATAAATCTTTAGTGTCCTTTAATAATACTGAAGAAGAAAGCCACATGAGATATTCAGGGACTGACTCATATTTGGATAGGTGACATGGCAGAAATACCTCAGCTTATAAAATTGTGAAGCTCATATTTGGTCAGTGCAAGAAGAGGATTAGATAATTTAGCCTAAGAATATGTTTTCAAAATAGGTAGGGATAAGGTCAACTTAGGAGAGTAGGAAAAGGGAAAATGAAATACAGGGGAATATCAGACCAAGACGGAATAACAGAACCTGAAACCTGAACAGGAACAGTGCTCTTCAGCCTGAAAAATTTTTTAAAAATGGACAAGATATATGCAAGAATGGGTCTCAGCAAATTGCATATCAGATAACAAAGAACTATAACCATTGGGAGGTAAAAACCAAAGGAAGTGAGCCCAACAATTTTCATAGCTTGCCTGCAGAAAGCTGTCTGATTATTGTGCAGGAAGGGCAAACACAGGCTAGCTCAGCAGTCTGCATGAGTTGTGGACTGGGGCTGGGCTTTCAAGGAGACTAATGTGGCTAGAGCCCCAAGGCAGAGTATTGGCGGGGAGATAACTGCACAGAGAGAGAACTCTGAAGAGTTTTGAAGGTTCCCTTCTTAGTATTCAGTTGAATACTTGATCAGCTCATATATATGAGGAAACTACCCAAGGCTGAGGGGAAACCAAAAAACCAAGAGGAAGAGAGGGAAAATCTCCTTGAACTTACCAAATGCAGTAACTGAGGGCTGTTCCCACTAGCCAGAGTAGAAACTCTCATAATTTGTTAACATCGGGTAAAGTATTCAGAAGGATTTCATTTACTAATAGAGGAAAATTAGCCCTATACCAAACACTGCTCTGGTCTGACCTAAAAATGCTTAAAAGCAAGAATGTAAAGATTTAGGGTAAAGCAATAAGGAGAAATAATAATCATTTGAAAATTACCCAGAAATAAACATATGAGAATTAGTAAACATGGACACTAAAGTAGTTCTTAAAACTGTTTTCATGTTGAAAAGTAAGAGGAAAGATTGCACATGTTAAATAGAAACATGGTAAATATGACTAAAGACACAAATCAAAATTTTAGAGATGAAAATTATAATGTGATAGATAAAAAATTACTCCAGATAGGAATATCAATGAATTTGAAGGCACTGGAATAGAAACTACCAAAAATGAAACACAGAGGGAAAAAAGGCTGAAAAATAAGAGAACCAAAAGTGGGGGAAATGCAGAAAAGTATTTAAATAATGATCAAATTTTTCCCAAATTGTATGAAAAGCAAAAACCTACAGAAAGAAAAGCTAATGAATCACAAGTACAAGAAAAATAAAGAAAACTAAACAAAGGCACATCATAATCCAATTACTTACTCAGTGATAAGGAGAATATCTTATAGTTTTCAGTGTACAAGTCTTTCATCTCCTTGGTTAAATTTATTCCTAGGTATTTTACTTTTTTATGCAATTGTAAAAGGGAGTTTTTAACTTTCTCTTTCTGATAGTTTGTTATTGGTGTATAGAATGCAATTTTATATTTATATTTAATATTTATATTTTTATATTGATTTTGTATCCTGCAACTTTTCTGTATTTGTTGATTAGTTCTAACAGTTTTCTGGTTGAGTCTTCAGGGTTTTCTGTATATAATATCATGTCATCTGCAACAAGTGACAGTTTAACTTTTGTCTTTCCAATTTGGATGCAATTTATTTCTTTTTATTGCCTAATTGCTCTGGCTAGGACTTCCAATACTCTGTTGAATAAAAGTGGTGAGTGTGCGTATCCTTGTCTTGTACCTGATCTTAAAGGAAAAGCTTTTAGCTTTTCATCATTGAGTAGGATGTTAGCAGTGGGTTTGTCACATATGCCTTTATTGTGTTGAGGTACGTTCCCTCTATATACACTTTGTTGAGAGTTTTTAATTATAAATGGATGTTGAATTTTGTCCAATGCTTTTTCTGCATCTATTGAGATGATCATATGATTTTTACCCTTCATTTTGTTAATGTGGTGTATTACATTGGTTGATTTGCAGATATTAAACCATCCTTGCATTCCTGAAATAAATCCCTCTTGATCATAGTATATGATCCTTTTAATGTATTGTTGAATTCAGTTTGCTAATATTTTGTTGAGAATTTTTGCATCTATGTTCCTCAGAGATATTGGCCTGTAATTTTCTTTGCTTGTGGTGTCCTTGTCTGGTGTTGTTATTAGGGTAATGCCAACCTCATAAAATGAGTTTGGACATGTTCTCTCCTTTTCTATTTTTTTGGAAGAATTTGAGAAGTATTGGTATTAATTCTTCTTTGAATGTTAGGTATAATTCACCAACGAAGCATCTTGTCCTGGACTTTTGTTTGTTGGGAGGTTTTTGATTATTGATTCAATCTCCTTCCCAGTAAATGGTTTGTTCAGATTTTCTATTTCTTCATGATTTAGTCTTGGAAGTTTGTATGTTTTTAGGAGTTTAGGAGTTTATCCATTTCTTTTTTTTTTTTTTAAAGATTTTATTTATTCATTTTTTTCCCCCCAAAGCCCCAGTAGATAGTTGTATGTCATAGGTTCACATCCTTCTAGTTGCTGTACGTGGGACTCGGTCTCGCCTTGGACGGAGAAGTGGTGCCTCGGGGCGCGCCCGGGATCCGAACCCGGGCCGCCAGCATCAGAGCGCGCGCACTTAACCGCTAAGCCACGGAGCCGGCCCTATCCATTTCTTTTAGATTGTCCAATTTGTTGGCATATAGTTATTCACAATAGTTTCTTATGATCCTTTCTATTTCTGTGGTATCAATTGTAATGTCTCCTCTTTTATTTTTATTTATTTGAGCCTTCTCTTTATTTCTTGGTGAGACTAAAGTTTTGTCAATTTTGTTTTTCTTCTCAAAGAACCAGCTGTTGGTTTCATTAATGTTTCTACTATTTTTTAGTTTCTATTTGATTTATTTCTCTCTGATCTTTATTATTTTCTTTCTTCTACTAACTCTGGGCTTCAGTGTACTTGTTTTTCTACTTCCTTGAGGTGTAAAATTATGTTGTTCATTTGAGATTTTTCTTATTTCTTGAGTTAGGTGTTTATCACAATGATCTTCCCTCTTAAAACTTCTTTTTGCTGCATCCCATAAGTTTTGTTGTGTTGTCTTTTAAGACTAAAAGACAATGAGGAAAGAAATTGAAGAAAACGCAAATAAATGGAAAGATATTCTGTGCTTATGGACTGGAAGAATCAATATCGTTAAAATGTCCATACTACCCAAAGCAGTCTACAGATTCAAGGCAATCCTTATCAAAATTCCAATGACGTTTTACACAGAAAAAGAACAAATAATCCAAAAATTTGTATAGAACCAAAAAGACCCTGAATAGATGAAGCAATCTTGAGAAGAAACAAAGATGGAGGCATTATGCTTCCTGATTTCAAACTATATTACAAAGCTATAGTAATTAAAACAGTATGGTATTGGCATAAAAACAGACACATAGATCAACAGAATAGAATGGAGATCCAAGAAATAAACCTACCCTTACATCATCAATTAATTTATGATAAAGAAGCCAAACATATACAATGGGGAAAGGACAGTCTCTTCAGTAAACAGCATTGGGAAAACTGGACAACCACATTCAATAGAAGGAAACTGAACCACTATCTTACACCCTACGCAAAAATTAACTCAAAATGGATTAAAGACTTGAACGTAAGACCTAAAATCATAAAACTTCTAGTAAAAAAGATAGGTAATAAGCTCCTTGACGTTGGTTTTGATGATGATCCTTTAGATCTGACTCCAATAGCGAAGGCAACAAAAGCAAAAATAAATAAGTGGGACTGTATCAAACTAAAATTTTCTATACAACAAAGGAAATCCTCAATAAATGAAAAGGCAATCTAATGAATGGGAGAAAATATTTGCAAATCATTTATCTCATAAGGGGTTAATATTCAAAATGTATAAGAACCCATACAAGTCAATAGCAAAAAACCAAACAATTCAATTAAAAAATGGGCAGAAGATCTGAGTAGATATTTATCCAAAGAAGACATACAGATGTCCAATAGGTACATGCAAAGTGCTCAACATCCCTAATCATCAGGGAAATACAAATCAAAACCAGAATGAGATATCACCTCACACCTGTTAGAATGGCTATTTTCAAAAAGACAAGAGATAACAAATATTGGTGAGGATGCGGTGAAAAGGGAACCCTTGTGCACTGTTGATGAGAATGTAAATTGGTGCAGCCATTATGGAAAGCAATATGGAGGTTCCTCAAAAAATTAAAAATAGAACTACCATATGATCCTGAAATTCCATTTTCTGACATTTATCCAAAAAAAATGAAAACAATAACTCAAAAAGATATATGCACCCCCATGTTCATTGCAGCATTATTTACAATAGCCAAGATATGGAAGCAACCTAAACACCTAAATGTCCATTGATGGATGAACGGATAAAGAAAATGTGATATGTAAATATATTGCAGTATTATTTAGTAATAAAAATGGACCTGAGGGCATTATACTAAGTGAAATAAGTTAGACAGAGAAAGACAAATACTGTATTATCTCACTTATATGTAGAACCTAAAAAACGAAAAAAACCCATAGATACAAAGAACAGATTGATGGTTGCCAGAGATGGGAGATTGGGGAGTGGGCAAAATGATTAAGGGAGTCAAAAGGTACAAACTTCTAGTTATGAAATAAATAAGTCATGGGGATGTAATGTACAGCATGGTGACTATAGTTAATAATACTGTATTGCATATTAAAAAATGGAGAGAAAGAAAATCTTAAAATAATCCCAAGAACAAAAAGACACATTCCATACACAGGAGATAAATTAAGAAATACAGCCAATTTCTGACCAGAAGACAATGAAGCAAAGTATCCAAGCCCTAATAAATTATATCAACTTAGGGAACTTTATCAAGCAAGAAATATCTCAAAAATATGGAAGGAGAAAGAAAAATTTTTTAGACACACAAAATCTGAAAGCATCTATCTTCAGCCATACTGCACTAAAAGAAATGATACAGCAAGTTTTTGAGCAGAAGGAAAGTGATACCAAATAGAAATCTGGAGCTACACAAACGAATGAAGAACATCATAAATGGTAACTGTGTGTAAATGGATAGTTTTTTTCCATATTATTTAAATTTCTTTAGAAGATAATGATTTAAAAGAAAAAAAGACAATGCTTTGCATGGTTTATCACATAAGTAGACATATAATGAATGACTACAATAGCAAAAAAAAACAGGAATATATTGTTCTAAGATTTTTATACTATGCATGAAGTATAATATCATATGAATGCAGGCTGTGATAAGTTGAAGATATATAACAAACCCTGAAACAACCACCAAAATATCACAGCAAAGTGTTAGAGATATGTGCTAATAAGTCAAAAAGGGAAGGAAATGAAAATATAAAAATTGGACAATTCATACAAAAGACATCAGAAAGAGAGGGAGAAAGAAACAAAGAACAGATGGGACAAATGAAAAGCTAATAGCAAGAATATAGATTTAAATCCAATCATTTCAAAAATGTCATTAAATATAAAGGTTTGAAGTCCCACTTAAAAGGCAGAGACCTTGATAATGAAAATAAAAGCAAGACAACTCTATACTCCTTAAGAGAAACCCGCATTAAATATAAAGTCACAAATAGATTTAAAATAAATAATGGAAGAGGTCTGCCATGCTAACACTAAATTAAAAGCTAAGGTGTCTCTATTGACGTCAGAGAAAACAGATTTCAGAGCAAATACTATTACTAAGGATAAAGAGGTTATTTACATCCTGATATAGGCAACAATTCATATGTGGGGATATATGAATCCAAAATTACACACATAACAGAACTTCATAATAAATTAAGCAGAACTGATATATTTGCAAAGAAAAATAGAAAATTCCACAGGTGTACTTAGAGATGTCAAAAAACATCTCAATAACTGATGGAACAATTAGAAAAAAAAATCAGTAAGGATATATGGAAGACCTGAAAAAACACTCTCAAAGAACCTTATGCAATTGACATTTATTGCACACTCCACCTCAAACCCAACAACAGCAGAAAATGAGTCTCAATATATATAAAAAGATCAAAATTATACAACCCTTATTTTCTACAATATTAAATTTTAAGGAATCATTAACAGAAAAATATCTGGAAAATCTCCAAATATTTGGAAACTTAAACAAGTAACATACAGATAAAAGATGAAATTAAAAGAGAAATTAAAAATTATTTTGAACTGCATGAAACTAAAAACACAATATATTAAAATTTGTAGAATGTTACTAAAGTGGTCAGTAGAGGACAATTTGTAACAATAAGCCCTATATTAGAAATGGATAGGGGCCGGCCTCGTGGCTTAGCGGTTAAGTGCGCACGCTCCGCTGCTGGCGGCCCAGGTTCGGATCCCGGGCGCGCACCGACGCACCGCTTCTCTGGCCATGCTGAGGCCATGTCCCACATACAGCAACTAGAAGGATGTGCAACTATGACATACAACTATCTACTGGGGCTTTGGGGGAAAAATAAATAAATAAATAATATTAAAAAAAATAAAAAAGAAATGGATAGAGGTCTCAAATCAATGACCTCAGCTTCCAACTTGAGAAGTTTTAAAAAAAGAAAAAGAAACAAAATGTAAGCAGAAAAACAAAGCTAGAAGAAGAAAGATCAGAGTGAAAATTAAAGAAAAAGAAAATCAAAAAGTAGACAAATTTAATCATACCAGAAGCTGATTCTTTCAGGAAATCAATTAAATTCACAATCCAAAAAAGGAGAGGACATCAATTAGAATGTCAGTAATGAGAGATGTGACATCATTACAAAATTTATATATATGCAGGTATATTATGCAAATAAATTTGACAACTTAGATAAATTCCTTGAAAGACACAGATCATCAAAGCTCATTCAAGAATAAATAGGAATTGCTCTGTAATATTAAATCTGTTACATTTCTTAAAAAGAGAACAAAACAAAACTTCCAACAAAACAATTTTGGACCTAGATGGCTTCTCTGGAGAATTCTTCCAAACATGTAAGAAAGAAATACTAATAAATCTACACAGAGTCTCCCTGAATAATGAAGGTAAGGAAATACTTGATTGATACAGAAAAGGCATTTGGTGAAATTCAACATCCATTCCTGATAAAATCTCAGAAAACTGAAGTAGAAAGGTACCCCATCAACCTGATAAAAGTATGTTTACACACAACCTACAGCTAGCACCATATCTGATGGAGAAATACTAATGGCATTCACCCTGAGATCAGATACAAGACAAGGATGTCCATGTTCTTCACTTCTCTTCAACATTGTCTTGGAGTTTCCATTCAGTGAAATGGGGAAAATTAAGAAATAAAAACATCCATATTAGAAAGGAAGAAGTAAAGATGTTGTTATTCACAGAAAAAAAGATCATCTATGTAGAAAATGCAATGGACCCTAGAAAAATACTATTAGAAACAATGAATGAGTTTAGCCAAGATTGCAAGATACATTATCAGTATATGAAAATCAATTATTTTTCTATATAAAAACAAGTTATAAAGTGAAATAAATAATAATACTATTTAAAATGGCATCAAAAGATGAAATACTTTAGAATGAACTTAACAAAAGATATATGAGACTTGTATACTGAAAGCTATAAAACATTGCTAAGAGAAATTTCCATGGATCAAAAACTTCAGTATTGTTTACATGTCAATTCCTGCCAGATTTATCTACAGATGCAATGCAATTCTAATCAAAATCCCAGCAGGCTTGTTTTTTAAATAAATTGACCAGCTGATTCTCAAGTATATTTGTGTATACATATGTGAATAATGACCTTGAACACACGAATCAACTTTTTTTTTTTATAATTTTATTTTATTATTTATTTACTTTATCACCCAAAGCCCCAGTAGATAGTTGTATGTCACAGCTGCACATCCTTCTAGTTGCTGTATGTGGTACGTGGCCTCAGCATGGCAGGAGAAGCAGTACATCGGTGCGCGCCCAAGATCCGAACCCAGGCCACCAGCCGCGGAGCACGCACACTTAACTGCTAAGCCACAGGGCCAGCCCTGAATCAACTTTTAAAAGAAGAACAGAGGGGCCGGCCCCGCGGTGTAGTGGTTAAGTGCACGCGCTCTGCTGCTGGCAGCCCAGGTTTGGATCCCAGGTGCGCACCAAGGCACCGCTTGTCAGGCCATGCTGTGGTGGCGTCCCATATAAAGTGGAGGAAGGTGGGCATGGATGTTAGCCCAGGGCCAGTCTTCCTCGGCAAAAAAAGAGGAGGATGGGCATGGATGTTCACTCAGGACTGATCTTCCTCACAAAAAAAAAAAAAAAGAACAGAGCTGGATGACACATACTTGCTGACTTCACATCATATTACATAGCTACTATAATCAAGATAGTTAGATGGTATTATCAAGATGGATGAATATACCTGTAGAAAGGAATATAGAGTTCAGAAGTAGATCTACACTTCCATTTTTGTCAATTAATATTTGGCAAGGTGTAAAGGCAATTCACTGGAGAAAGCAAAAAATTTTCTATAACAAATGGAGCTAGAAAAATTGTTAATCTGTACACAAAAAATGAATATAAGTTTCAATCCACACCTTGAGCCAAATACAAAATGTAAATCAAAATAGATAGCAGGTATAAATGTAAAAACTAAACTATAATGTTCTATAAGAAAAAATAGAAGAAATCTTTATGACCTTGAGTGGATAGTCTACTAGATAGCCTAAACTATTAGATAATTATCCATAGATATCTACATGCTAGATAATATATAGATTAGGTAGATCTAGTATTAAATTTCTTACATAAAACATTAAAGAACCATAATGAAATTAAAATTGGATAAATTTAACTTTATCAAATTTAAAAACTTTTGCTTGAGAAAGACACAAGAGAACGAGAAGACTAGCACAGACTGGGCGAAAATATTTGCGAATTACATATGTGGCAAAATATAAGTATTACATGCTTGTATCCAGACTACACAGAAAAACTCTCAAAACTCAACAAGAAAAGAAACAGATCAAATCAATGGACAAATAAAATTGGCAAAAGATTTAAGCACACACTCTGCTGAAGAGGATATATAGATAGTAAATAAGAACATGAAAAAATGTTCAGCATCATTAGCCATTAGGAAAATGCAAATAAGAGCAAGAAATAAATACCACTACGTATCTACTAGAAAGGCTAAAAGAAAAAATACTGACAATACCAAGTCCTCATGAGGATATGGAGAAACTGAGTTTCTCATACGCTTCTGGTATGAATGTAAAATGCTACAGCCACACGGGAAATCAGTTTGGTATTTTCTTATACGGTATAAACTTACCATGTCACCTAGCAATCATTCTCCTGGGTATTTCCCCTAGAAAAATGAAAGCATATGATCAAAGCAAAAAAACACTGCATAAGATTGTTCATAACAGCTTCATTTTAATAGGCAAAAACTGAAAAAATTCAAGTGGTTGAAAAAATAGTGGTACACATATCTGGTAGAATATTATTCAGCACTAAAAAAACTACTTGCAACAGCTTGGATGTATCTCAACAGCGCTATCCTGGGTGAAAAAGTTAATCTCAATAGGTTACATACTGTATTGTTCCATTTCTATAACGTTCTTAAAATGACAAAATTATAGTGATAAACAGATGAGTGTTTGTTAAGAGTTAGGGTTGAGGAAAGAGTTGGACTATAAAGGGATAATATAGGCAAGTTTCTCTGTGGTGACAGAACAATAATGGATCTTGATTGAGGTAGTGTTTACCCATGACATAATTTCATAGCATTATATACTGAATTTTTTAAAAAATTATTGCATTTATAAACTGGTGAAATCTGAATAATATATGCCTCATATTGTACCAAAGTCAATTTCCTGGTTATGATAAATGGATTATGTTGATATGAGTTGTTTTCATCTGGGAAGTTTGGCTAAGGAGTACATGGGAACTCTGTACTAGTTTTCAGCTTCTTGTGAGTCTAAAATTATTTCAAAATATTAACTGGACTGGAGATTTAATACCTAACATTACTCTCACTGCAGCACCCCATTTATTTATAATTTACCAACAACTACATTATTTTAAATCAGAAGCTCTATTGTTGACTTTTTCTTTTTAAATATTTTGGAAGTCAGCCTTCCAAACACATAAGACAAAACACACAATCATGCACACGTACACACTCACACGTATACACATTGCTAGTCAATAAAAGCCTTGTTTTAGCATATTGCATTATTTATTTTCCTTCCACACAAATAGTTTTAGATTTCCTTGAGCTGTTACTACAAACACATTTTCATCATTCATGGTTAAATTTGAGCATTCCTGACATTTCTACTCTTTTAAAGTCATATTGATTTAAACTCTGAGGCACATAACCATAGGATTATATGACATCTCTAGAGTTTAAGACTTATCATTCTTTATTTACAATGACTCACTATAGTTCAGTAGATTCCCTTGCTGGAAGTCTGTGTCTAAGATGTCTTTGGCAGTAATTGATTCCAGAATCAAATGCCAGATTTATATTTATTATTACCATGAAACCACTCATGATCATTGTGACTCCTATAACATGTTGGTTAATTTTTTCTGGCATATCATACTAACCTAGAATAATGAAAAGTGACAGCCTGTCTGGCTCAAAGTGATTGTTTTATCTCTCAATAAAGTGAAAAATAACAGTTGTTGCCACTGTAGCAAATTAGGTAATATACCAGAACCAAGGAGTTTGGATTAAACCAATGCTATAGGTCAAAGTTAGAAACGGCTGAGAGAATGGTGTGTCATATGTTATGACTTATTAATTAAATTGTAGCTAAAAATTCATTAGTAAATAACTGTTTATTATTAATTTCAAAGAAATCACAAGCCTGTTGAAATTTTTTTCAATGTTGTTTCATGACTGTATCAAACATTTTGCAAGTAGTTGAAATGGTGATTATTAAACTAGGTATTTGCATTTATGTCCAACAAGGAAAATGTATTAATATTTAAGTGTAGGATGATTATTTTTAATAAATATTAATAACATTAAGTATGAAATAAACCAAGGACCGATACCCAAACAAATGCATCTTGTAGTGTAGACATTGATTGTAGTATGAATTAAAAATTTCAAAGGCCTGGAATTCTAACCCTTGAGAGATGCTAGCATAGCTGAACTCAGGCATAATCTCTTCCATGTAGAGCTCCCATATGTCCTCCAACAGAAATAGGACTCCTGACTCTGCTCCCATGCCACTCTATTAGCACATGTTAAATTGTTTTGAAACTGTTTAATTACTTATCTTCCATACTTATTTGAGATTCCCTTGAGAAAAAAGATTTTGTGCTGTTTTGTTAATTGTTCATAGCATTTAGTGTAATTCCTGGGACAATGCAAGCACTGAAAAAAATTTTCTCTGAAATAAATAAATATACATGCAGAACTTGCCAATTGGGAGGAAACTAAAATAATCATTCTATAAGTAATTGAGGACTGTTAGAAGAGGTGTACTGAGGTCATTTTCTAATTAGTACATGTAGTCAGGGCAGTCAAACTGATTACAAGTTGATAGAATACATTATTTTAAAAAATGATTATGTGCAGAAACAAGGAAAATAAAGACAAACAGACGTCAAAATATGGAATAATTTATTACTTAAATATAAAGTCAGGAATACTTTTTCTCTCAGGTGTTAAACGCTGCAGGAGAATGTCCTCCAGTCTACTAAAAGCTAGATAATCTACAAAGTCACAGGTTTTGAGCCAGACAGACATCCGAGGTCACCAGATAACCATGCTAACTGAATTCCAAAGGTTGATGAGCCCCTCTGTGGAGCAGAGGAGCACAGTCTGATTCACCTTGGTCAGAGCACAGGAAGATGGGTCCACCATGGAAGAGGGTAAGAAGAAAACAGTTGATTTTTAATCTTAGAGTGAACTAGTATAACGTTTTAGAATCGTTGGGAGCCCTGAATGCAAAGTTAGTCTGCACCTTCTCATCATTTTTCTCCGGGGCCGCCAATAAGGCTCATGAGAAACAGTGGGTTCAGGGCTGGAGACTTGAGAGACAGCTGCTCTGCATGGTGCAAGTATGCAGGGCCTGCGAAGATTTGAAGGGAAACAGGAGAATCTGAGGATACCTAGAAGTACTTTAGACCTTACATTAATATAAAGTACTAGTAAGTACCAGGCAGGAGAGTCACCAGTACACTGACCTGTCTCTGCTACAGAGCGAAAAATAGCTGCTGTTGGCACAGGAGTGGGGAAGCAGCCTGGACCTTCACTGATAGCAGGCAGATGGAGGCTGCCACCATTGGAGGGACAGTAAATCCGCCAGCAGTAGACCTGGCAATGAATAGGGGAGCAGAGATTATTTGCCATCGTGGGAGAGAAAGACATGATGGGAAAGTCCCATCCCTGAGGTACAGGTGCACAGGGTCTATCTAACTAAGAATCAAGATTCCCACACTTCCACAATAAGATAACAAGCAACTGTAATCTATGCAAGGGGAGGGCAAGAATATAGAGTTAGCCACCCCCGTGATTCAGGCATGCTGAAATCTGAGGAGTGGGATTATTGAGATAAACTCTCTGGCACCGGAGTCTTCACACTAAGCTAAGGCAGTGGCCATCTATCGCTGCAGGAATTTGAAGCCTGTTTAGCACTAAAGGTAACTATCTGTTGTCAGCGCCATCGAGTGGATTCTGACCCTGTGTTCATCAGAGAGAACTCTGCTCAGTATTTTTGCACCATCCTCTCGCCTTCTGTTGCTATAAAGGTAACTATAGCAACAAGAATACTCCAATTTAGCTCAGCTATAGTCTAGAATGACTAAAACCTCACAGAATGGCATGACAAAAAAGAAGTATACTTATTTCTGGGCATAAATATTATTTATATTCCACTGTTCTTTTACACACAATGACTGGTATTCAATTTAAAAAAAACAAAACAGAAGAGACTTCCTCTTTTAGCTCCAACATATAAAGAGATTGGAAGTTGTCACTCTTGTCCTTGTAAGAAAACCTGAACAAATTGAAAATAAAGGACTTTTCTTTCACCCATCAGAAAACTGAGGTCACAGGACAATCCTAACGCTCAAAATTGGAACAGACAGGTACATGCAGAATCTCAACCAATAGCTGCTTACCTGGAACAAAAGCTGCTACACCCAGTAACTGGTAGTAACACTTTAGTGGTGATTTTGAGGAATTGCCATAGGCTGAGAGTGGAATAGCATGAGAGAAAAAAATTCATAGTGGTTTCAGTCTTGAGGGAGGGTCTGCACAATTTCATGGATTTAACTTCCTGGAGCCCCAAGAGATTCTCATGATGAAAATCCAAGAAAGATTTCCTTGTGGCTCTGGCACAGGAAGGGGAAGAATAATACTTGTGGAATAGCTTCAATGCCTTCTTCATAACAGAGGCCTACTCTCCAGGGAAAAAGACACAGCCTTATTCCACCTGGGGAAAGGGCATTTCTTCCATTCTAGCTCACTCTAGCCTTACGGGTGAAACGCTAACACTAGTGAAGATCACAGCCAGGAGATATTTTATCTCTTAAAATAATGAAATTTAATCAAAAGATTATAGAATGCTTCCCTGCCCCTACTCCTTACCACCAAACCAACAGAACTCCAATATAGTAATAGTGGATTACAGATGAAAGAACTATAAAACACAGACCCACTTGGAGGAGAAGTATTTAGGAAAGTCCAAAGTTAACAGGGGAGACAAAATTAATAAACTAATAAACTAGAGGAATGTTAAGCCCCTGGCAGTTATAGCCAAAGCAAACATTGCAAACCAGCTCATCTCCTAAACACTTTTATCTAAAACCTCATGCTAAAGGCCTAATTACCTCAGTTCCTATTACTCAGTAATTATGTTAGATTTCAACAATAAATTATAAGGCATCCTAAAAGGCAAGAAGAGGCAAACCAGACTCTGGTATGATGCAGATGTTAGAATATCATGAAAGTAAGTTAGAATATCATTAATATGTTATAAGCTCCAATGGAAAAATATACAAGAATATATAGTAATCTAAACAGAGATTGGGACTCTAGAAAAAAATCCAAAACACTGTAATAAAGTAAAAATAAATTAATTAAATGAAAAAGATTGTAACAGAAATGAAAAATGTCTTTGATGGGATTATAAGTAAGCTGGACGTGGCCAAGGAGAGAATCAGTGAGCTTGAAGATAGGTTAATAGAAACTTCCAAAATTGAAATGCAAAGAGGGAAAATGAAAGAAAAACAGTAACAACAGAACACCCAAAAACTGAGGGACGATTTCAAAAGCTGTAGTATACACGTAATTGGAATTCCGTAAGAGAGAAAATGGAGCAGAGGAAATGCTGGAAGTAATAATGGTTAAGAGTTTTCCAAAATTAATGACAGCCATCAAACTACAGATCTGCAAACCACAAAGAACACCAAGCAGAATATGTATCAAAAAAATGTGCATTAGGCAAATCACAATCAAACTTCAGAAAATCAAGGACAAAGGGAATGTCTTGAAAGAAACCAGAGAGGGGAAAAACCCACTCCACATATAGAGGAAAAAGGATAAGTATGACAGTGGAATTCTTGTCAAAAACCAGGCAAGCAAGAAGAGAGTAGATTTAAATATTCAGTGTTGAAGAAAAAAATATCAATTTAGAATTCCATGTCAAGAAAAATTATTTTTCAAAAATGAAGGATAATAAAGCCCTTCTCAGAAAAATTTAAAGAACTGGCTAGCAGACTTGCATAAAAAGAAATATTTTTAAAAAAAACATTGCCATGGAGAAAGAAAATGATATAGATCAGAAATTTGTATATATATAAAGAAAAAAAGAGAATTGGAGAATGAATAAATGAAGATAAATAAAATATTTTATTTCTCTTATTCTAAATTTATTGAAAAATAACTGTTTAAGGTGGTAATAATAAAAACATATTGGGAGTTTATAGCATGTACATAAAATGAAATGAATGACAGCAATGTCACAAAGAACATGAGGGTAAATTAGGAATACTATGTTATAGAGTACTTGCACTACATGTGAAGTAGTATTGTGTTATTTTAAGGTAGACATAGAGTAGTTAAAAATGTATATTGCAAAATCTAGGGCAATAGCTAAAAGTAATAAAATAAATATAATTGATATGCTAAAGGAACAGATAAAGAGAATCATAAAATTGTCAATTAAAACCAAAGAAAGCAGGGGGCGGAGTCAAGATGGCAGCGTAGGCAGACTCTGAACTCACCTCCTCCCGTGGACACAGCCAATTTACAACTACTCGTGGAAAAATTACCCCTGAGACAGAACTGAAAACTGCATAAGAGGAACTCCTGCAACAACGGACAATCCTAACTGAGGTGGAAGAGGCAGAGACTCCCTTCCGGAGAGGAAAAACGCCGCCTTCACAAACCGCCAGCTTCACGGCCGCCGGGAGCAGCTCACAGGTACGCAGCCTCCCTGGAGGCGCGGGGCCCTGAGCCGGGGAGCGCCCCCGCTGTGGGCATTTTGCAGACAGAGCACAATCGAGACCAGCGGCATAATATCTGACTTTGCCTGCTACTAAAGCATTGGGGAGCACCCCCAGAAAACCCGGTTCACAAAGAAACTAAAACTGGCTCTTAAAGGGCCCGGGCGCAAACTCACCCGTTTCAGAAAGCATCCTAAAATCACCAGAAAGAAAGGTGCACGGTGCTGTGGTGAAAAGAGACTCACCTAATAGGCCCTGAGTGCATCTCGGTGAGGGGTGAGACCTCTCCAGGGACTGGGACAGTGGCGGCGGCCATTGTTGTGGCCTGGTGTGGGCGTGCTGACGCAGACGCCATTGGAGTTCTCCCTGAGGCCTGCTAGCCCAGGGTCTGCCCCACATGCTAGAGCACCGATTTAATCCAGCTCAGCCAGGGCAGGCAGCCCACCCTAGAGACTGGCCCCAACCAACAACAAGCCCTCAAGCAACTTGTGGGCCTGCATAGATTGGTGACTGGATTCTCTGCAGCCTGGCAACTGAGCCTACTTGAGCGGGGCAGGGTGTGCGCAAGGAGTTGGTGGAGAGTGTGGGGCGGTGGCGGAGTGTGTGGGGCTCCCGCCATGGAGAGACTGGGTCTGCTTGGGGAGGTCGGGGCACGCACACGGGACAGGACTGTGTTGACTGTGTGTGTGGACCTGTGGGCAGCAGGGTTTGTCAGCTGCAGAAGACTTGTGCTTGTCAAAGACCCACATAGGAGGTTTGCCCCACCTTCCAAAGCCTGAAAGGATTGGGTGCTCCTGTGCCTGAGGCCAGCACCACCCAGCTGCAATCCTCAGAGTGTTGACAAGAGATCTAATAGGCTAGAGGCTTACAGCAATTGTAAGGCCCTGAGCCTAACTACCTGCCACACTGGGGGCCTACTCACTTAAAAGAAATATTGCAACACAAATGTGGTATTAGAACTTGAGGCCAACTGTGCTGGGGTTCCCCACACCTGATAAAGAGACTGAAGGGCCCACAAGCACTACAAGCAGCTGAGCATTACAACAGCTGGCCAGGAGCATAACTCAGCCTCCCTGGGCGCCTACAGGGAGAGCAAACAGGCCACAACAGAAGGACACATGTAGCCCACATAGGGGTCACCCCTGGAACATTGAGAACTGAGGGAGGCACACTGGAAGCCTCCTAAGGCATCACTTACATAAGGTCACCTATCCAAGAGCAGGAGACGTAGCTGACCCACCTAATACGTAGACACAAGCACAGGGGAAGAGGCAAAATGAGGAAGCAAAAGAATACACTCCAAGTAAGGAAACAGGACAAAACCAAAGAAAAGGAACTAAGTGAAACAGAAATGAGCAACCTACCCGACAGAGAGTTCAAACTAAGAGTGTTAAGGATGCTCACTGATGTGGGGAGAAGAATAGATCAACTCAGTGAGAATGTCAACAAAGAAATAGAAGATATAAAAAAGAACCAATCAGAAATGAAGAATACAATACTGGAAATGAAAAATTCATTAGAGGGACTCAAAAGCAGAGTAGAGGATACAGAAGAACGGATCTGTGAGCTGGACGAAAGACTAGAAGAAATTACCCAAGGCGAACAGGTAAAAGAGAAAAGAATTAAAAACAATGAGGACAGTCTAAGGGACCTCTGGGACAACATCAAGCGCACTAACATCCGTGTTATAGGTGTCCTGGAAGGAGAAGAGCGAGACAAGGGGGCAGAGAATCTATTTCAAGAAATAATAGATGAAAACTTCCCTAACCTAAGGAAGGAAACAGACATCCAGGTGCAGGAATCACAGAGAGCACCAAACAAGATAAACCCAAAGAGGCCCACACCAAGACACATCATAATCAAAATGTCCAGAATTAAAGATAAAGAGAGAATCCTAAAAGCCGCAAGAGAATGTCAAGTTACATACAAAGGAAACCCCGTAAGGCTATCAGCTGACTTCTCAGCAGAAACCTTACACGCTAGAAGAGAATGGCATGATATATTTAAAGTGCTAAAAAGAAAAAACTTATAGCCAAGAATACTCTACCCAGCAAGGTTATCATTCAAAATGGAAGGAGAGAGCAAAATTTTCCCAGATAAGCAAAAATTAAAGGAGTTTGTCACCAAGAAACCAGTGTTACAAGAAATGTTAAAGGGACTGATTTAAGGGGAAAAGAGAAGACCACAAATAGGAAAAATTATCTATTTCCATGATTAGAAAGTAATGGATACAAATACACAAAAAAGAGGTTAGATATGATATCAAAAACATAAAAGGAGGGAGGAGGGGAGTTAAGAGTACAGCTATGAGACAGAGGTCAAACTAAAGTGACCATCAATTCTGTATAGAAGAAGAAAGGAACAGAGAAGCACTACTAAAACACTGAGAAAAAAAAAAAAGTTAAAAAATGGCAGTAAGTACATACTTATCAATAGCTACTTTAAACGTCAATGGACTAAATGCTCCAATTAAAAGGCATAGGGTGGCTGACTGGATAAAAAAACAAGACCCATATATATGCTGCATGCAAGAGACACACTTCAGACCTAAAGACACTCACAAACTGAAAGTGAAGGGATGGAAAAAGATACTCCACGCAAATGGCAATGAAAAGAAAGCTGGGGTAGCAGTACTCATATCAGACAAAATAGACTTTAAAACAAAAACTGTAGAAAGAGACAAAGAGGGGCATTCCATAATGATCAAGGGAACAATCCAACAAGAGGATATAACACTTGTAAATATCTACGCACCCAATGTAGGTGCACCTAAATATATAAAGCAATTATTAACAGACATAACAACAGAAATAGACAGTAACACAATAATAGTAGGGGACTTTAATGCTCCACTTACACCAACGGATAGATCATCCAAACAGAAGATCAATAAGGAAACATTGGCCTTAAACGACACACTAGAACAGATGGACCTAGTAGATATATACGGAGCATTCCATCCAAAAACCGAAGAATACACGTTCTTTTCAAATGCTCATGGAACATTCTGCAGGATTGATCACATGTTAGGCCACAAAACAAGTCTCCATAAATTTAAGAAGATTTAAATAATACCAAGCATCTTTTCTGACCACAACGGTATGAAACTAGAAATCAACTGTAGGAAGAAAATCAGAAAAGCCACAAATACATGGAGATTAAACAAAATGCTACTGAACAACGACTGGGTTAATGAAGAAATCAAAGAAGAAATCAAAAAATACCTGGAGACAAATGAAAATGAAAATACGACATGCCAGAATTTATGGGATGGAGCAAAAGCGGTTCTAACAGGGAAGTTTATAGCGATACAGGCCTATCTCAACAAACAAGAAAAATCTCAAATAAACAATCTAACAATGCACCTAAAGGAACTGGAAAAAGAAGCACAAACCAAGCCCAAAATCAGTAGAAGAAGGGAAATAATAAAAATCAGAGCAGAAATGAATGAAATAGAGACCAAAAAACAATAGAAAAAATTAATAAAACCAAGAGCTGGTTCTTTGAAAAGATCAACAAAATAGACAAACCTTTAGCTAGACTCACCAAGAAAAAAAGAGAGAAGGCACAAATAAGTAAAATCAGAAATGAAAGAGGAGAGGTTACAACAGACACCTCGGAAATACAAAAGATTATAAGAGAATACTATGAAAAGCTATATGCCAACCAATTCGACAATCTGGAAGAAATGGATAAATTCTTAGAATCATACAACCTTCCAAAACTGGATCAAGAAGAAGTAGAGAATTTGAATAGACCAATCACCAGTAAGGAGATTGAAACAGTAATCACAAACCTCCCCAAAAATAAAAGTCCAGGACCAGACAGCTTCCCTGGTGAATTCTACCAAACATTCAAAGAAGACTTAATACCTATCCTTCTCAAACTCTTCCAAAAAATTGAGGATGGTGGGAAGCTCCCTAACTCATTCTACGAAGCTGACATTACCCTGATACCAAAACCAGACAAGGACAACACAAAAAAAAGAAAATTACAGGCCAATATCACTGATGAACATCGATGCAAAAATCCTCAACAAAATGCTAGCAAATCGCATACAACAATATGTTAAAAAGATTATATACCATGATCAAGTGGGATTTATTCCAGGGATGCAGGGATGGTTTAACATTCACAAATCAATCAACGTAATACACCACATTAATAAAATGAAGAACAAAAATCACATGATCATCTCAATAGATGCAGAGAAAGCATTTGACAAGATACAGCATCCATTTATGATAAAAACTCTGAATAAAGTTGGTATAGAAGGAACGTATCTCAACATAATAAAGACCATATATGAGAAACCCACAGCTAATATCATCCTCAATGGTGAAAAACTGAAAGCTATCCCTCTAAGAACAGGAACCAGACAAGGATGCCCACTGTCACCACTCCTATTTAACATAGTACTGGAAGTCCTAGCCAGAGCAATCAGGCAAGAGAAAGAAATAAAAGGGATCCAAATTGGAAAGGAAGGAGTGAAACTGTCACTATTTGCAGAAGACATGATTTTATATATAGAAAACCCTAAAGAATCCACCAGAAAACTTTTAGAAGTAATAAACGAATATGGTAAAGTTGCAGGATACAAAATCAACATACAAAAATTAGTTGTGTTTCTGTACACTAACGACGAAGTAGCAGAAAGAGAAATTAAGAATACCATCCCATTTACAATTGCAACAAAAAGAATAATATACCTAGGAATAAACTTAAGCAAAGAGGTGAAAGAGCTGTAAACGGTAAACTATAAAACATTGCTGAAAGAAATTGAAGAAGACACAAAGAAATGGAAAGATATTCCGTGTTCTTGGATTGGAAGAATTAACATAGTTAAGATGTCCATACTTCCTAAAGCCATCTATAGATTCAATGCAATCCCTATCAAAGTTCCAACAACATTTTTCACAGAAATAGAACAAAGAATCCTAAAATTTATATGGAACAACAAAAGACCCAGAATAGCTAAAGGAATCCTGAGAAAAAAGAACAAAGCTGGAGGTATCACACTCCCTGATTTCAAAATATACTACAAAGCTGTAGTAACCAAAGGAGCACGGTACTGGCACAAAAACAGACACACAGATCAATGGAATAGAATCGAAAGCCCAGAAATAAACCCACACATCTCTGGACAGCTAATCTTTGACAAAGGAGCCAAGAACATACAATGGGGAAAAGAAAGTCTCTTCAACAAATGGTATTGGGAAAACTGGATAGCCATATTCAAAAAAGTGAAAGTAGACCCTTACCTTACACCATGCACTAAAATTAACTCCAAATGGATTAAAGACTTGAATGTAAGACCTGAAACTGTGAAACTTCTAGAAGAAAACATAGGCAGCATGCTCTTCGACATCGGTCTTAGCAACATCTTTTCAAACAACACGTCTGACTGGGCAAGAGAAACAATAGAAAAAATAAACAAATGGGACTACATCAAACTAAAAAGCTTCTGCACAGCAAAGGAAACCATCAACAAAACGAAAAGACAACCTAACAATTGGGAGAAGATATTTGCAAACCATACTTCTGATAAGGGCTTAATCTCCAAAATATATAAAGAACTCATGCATCTCAACAACAAAAAAACTACCAATCCAATTAAAAAATAGGCAAAAGACCTGAACAGACATTTCTCCAAAGAAGATATACAGATGGCCAACAGACACATGAAAAGATGTTCAAAATCACTAACTATCAGGGAAATGCAAATCAAAACTACCATGAGATATCAGAATGGCTATAATTAACAAGACAGGAAACAACATGTGTTGGAGAGGATGTGGAGAGAAGGGAACTCTCATACACTGCTGGTGGGAGTGCAAACAGGTGCAGCCCCTATGGAAAACAGTATGGAGATTCCTCAAAAAATCAAGGATAGAACTACCATATGATCCAGCTATTCCACTGTTGGGTATTTATCCAAAGAACTTGAAAACACCAATTAGTAAAGGTACATGCACCCCTGTGTTCATTGCAACGTTATTCACAATAGCCAAGACTTGGAAGCAACCTAAGTGCCCATCAAGGGACGAATAGATAAAGAAGCTGTGGTATATATACACAATGGAATACTACTCAGCCATAAGAAACGATGAAATCCAGCCATTTGTGACAACATGGATGGACATTGAGGGTATAATGCAAAGTGAAATAAGTCAGAGGGAGAAGGTCAAATACCGTATGATTTCCTTCGTTAAGTAGTAGATAATAACAACAATAAACAAACACATAGAGACAGAGATTGGATTGGTGGTTACCAGAGGGGAAGGGGGGAGGGAGGAGAGTGAAAGGGATAATTCGGTACATGTGTGTGGTGATGGCTTGTAATTAGTATTTTGGTGGTCAACATGATATAATCTATGCAGAAATAGAAGTACAATGATGTACACCTGAAATTTTTACAATGTCATAAACCAATGTTATTGCAATAAACAAAAAATTAAAAAAAAAACAAAGAAAGCAGAAAAAGAGTAGAAATAAAGGAAACCAGGAACAAATCAACAAAGAGAAAACAGTTATAAACATGGTAGACATTAATCTAACTACAGCAATTATCATTTTAAATATGAATGTTCCAGTTACACTGAATAAATGCAGAGATTGTCAGAGAGGTAAAAATTAATACCTGACTATATATGTTGTCTATAAGAAACCCCACTTTAATTATAAAGACTCAGACATATTAAAAGTAAAAGGATGGAGGAAGATATGTAATGGTAACATTAATCAAGGAAAAGCTGATGTAGCTATATTCATTCCAGACAAAGCTGACTTCAAAACAGGGAAAATTATGGGGATAAAGAGGAGAATTACATAATGATAAAGGAGTCAATTCTCCAAGAAGCCATAACCATCCTAAATGCGTATGCACCTAACAATAGAACTTCAAAATTCATGAGACAAAACTGATAGAACTACAGGAGAAATAAACAAATCTGCTATTATAGCTGGATATTTCAACATTCCAGTTTCAATAACTGATTAATCCAGCAGTCAGAAACATATTTAGGATATAGTTGACTTGAACAGCACTATCAATCAAATTGATCTAATAGATATTTAAAAAATAATCCAAAGGACTGCAGAATACACATTCTTGTAAAGCTTATATGTAACATTCATCAAGATAGGCCGTATTTTTGGCCATAGACCACACCCTAACAAACTTAAAAGAATAGAAACCATGAAATCTTTTCTCAGGTCACAATTGAATTCAACTAGAATCAATAATAGATAGCTGGAAAATCCCCAAATACTTGGAAATTAAACAATACACTTATAATGACATATGGTTAAAGAAGAAATTTTAACAGGAATAAAAATATTTTGAAGTAAATTAAAATGAGTACACAACTTATAAAAATTTCTGGGATGCAGAGACAGCAGAGCTTAGAGGGAAATTTATAGCATTCAATAAATATATTAGAAAATAAAAACATCTAAAATCAATAATCAAGATTCTACTTAAAGAAACTAGAGAAAGAACAGCAACTTAAGTCCAAGCAAGTAGAAGAAAAGAAATAATAAAAATTGGAGCCGATATCAGTGAAATTAAAAGCAGGAAATAATAGGCAAAATGAACAAAATCAAAAGCTGTTTCTCTAAAAAGACAATAAAATTGATAAAATTATCCAGGCTAATTAAGAGAGAAATACAAGAGACACAAGTTACCATTGTCAGAAATAAAAGAGAGGTTATCAATAGTGATCTCATGGACATTAAAAGAATAATAAAAACATACTATGAACAACTCCATGTCCACAAATTTGATAGCTTAAATCAATCGGATCTATTCCTTAAAAGACACAAACTATCAACACACACACTAGGAGAAATAAGTTATCAGAAAAGGCCTTTATCTATAAAGAACCTTCAAAAATGAAGCCATAATTCTCTTCTGGAATACAGAAGCAGAGATAACAGTTCCCATATCCAAACTCATCCTATGAGTTTAGCATTACTCCAATACCAAAACCTGGTTAAGACATTGCAAGAAAGACAACTACAGGCCAATATCTCACATAAACATATTTGTAAAAATCCTCAACAAAGAATTAGCAAATCAAATCTAACGATGTTTAAAAAGTTATACATTTCTATCAGGTGAGATTTATTCCAGGTATGTAAGGGTAGTTCAACGTTTGAAAAATCAATACAATTCACCACATTACAAGACTAAGGAAGAAAAGGCATATGATCACGTCAGTTCAGGTAGAAAAAGCATTTGACAAAATCCAACACATGTCTATCAAAAAATCTGTCAGCAAACTAGATACAAAGAACTTCCTCAACTTGATAAAGAACATCAACAAAAACCTATAGCTAACAATATACTTAATGGTAAGAAATTGGACAGTTTTCTTCTAAAATCAGAAAGAAGGCAAGGATATTGTCTCTTATAAATCATATCCAGCATCATGCTGGATGTTCCATCTGTGCAATAAAACAACAACAACAAAAATATAACATATACCAACTGGAAAAGAAGAAATAAACCTGTCTTTATCTGCATATAACATGATTGTCTATCTATATCAAAAAGATATTATGGTACTGGTGAAACAATAGAACATAGATCAATGGAACAGAATAGAGAGGTCAGAAAAAGACCCATACAAGTATAGTCAACTGATTTTTGACAAAGGAACTAAAGGCAATTGAATGGAGAAATGATAGATTTTTCAATAAATGGTGCTGGAACAAGGATGTCCATATGCAAAAAGAAGGTACAAAAAGAAAAAAATGACCTAGATACTGACCTGACTTTACCTCTTTCACAAAAATTAACTCAAAATGGATCATAGACCTAAATATACAATATAAAACAAAAAAAAATTCTAGAGGAAAACATGAGAGAGAATCTATATGACCTTTAGTTTAATAATGAGTTTTTAGATACAACACAAAACCGTGATCCATAAAAGAAAAAAATTGATAATCTGCACTTGATTAAAATTAAAAACTTCTACCCTGCAAAAGACACTATTAAGAGACTCAAAAGAGAAGCCACATATATGGAGAAAACATTTGCAAAATATATAAAAATGTGCAAAGAACTCTTAAAACTCAACAATAAAAATAATCTAATTAGGGGCCGGCCCAGTGGCGGAGCAGTTAAGTGTGCACGCTGCGCTGCGGTGGCTGGAGGGTTCACAGGCTCGGATCCTGGGCGCGCACCCAGGCACCGCTTGTCAAGCCATGCTGTGGCAGTGTCCTATATAAGGTAGAGGAAAATGGGCACGGATGTTAGCCCAGGGCCAATCTTTCTCAGCAAAGAGAGGAGGATTGGCATCAGATGTTAGCTCAGGGCTGATCTTCCTCATAAAAAAAGAAAAAAAATCTAATGAAAATATGGACAAAGTATCTGAACACATATTTCATCAAAGATATACACAACATATAAAGCATACACAAGTAGGCTTATGAAAACATGCTCAAAATCATATATTATTAGGAAATTTCAAATTAAAAGAACAATGAGATACCACTATGCACCTATAAGAAAATCTAGAATCCAAAATACTGATAAAACCAAAAGCTAGTGTGGATGAGAAGCAACAGAAATTCTCATTCATTGCTGCTGAGAATGTAAAATAGTACAGGCACTTTAGAAGACAGTTTGGCAGTTTCCTATATAGCTAAATATAGTCTTACCATATGATAAATCAATCACACTCCTAGGTATTTACCCAACTTATACGAAAACTTATATACACACATAAATCTGCAAACAAACGTTTATAGCAACTTTGTAATCACCAAAAAACTGGAAGCAACTAAGACGACCTTCAACAAGTCAATGGATAAACAAACAATGGTACATCTATTCAATGGAATACTATTTAGCAATGAAAAGAAATATACTATCAAGCCATGCAAAGACATGGATGAATCTTAAAGGCATATTGATGGGCAAAATAAGCCAGTCTGTAAAAACTACCTACTATATGATCCCAATTACATGACATTCTGGAAAAGGCATAGCTATAGAGACAATAAATGGATCAATGCTTTCCAGGTGTTTGGAGATTGGGAGGGATGGGGTTGAATAGCTGAAATATAGGGGAAATTTTAGGTTGGTGAAATAATTCTGTATGATACTGCAGGTGGATACATTACACTAAGAACTTGTCAAAAGACATAGAACTTAACAATACAAAGAGTGAACTTTACATATGCAAACTAAAACAAAAAAAAAAATCATTTAGGACATTTGGAGATCCCATGAAGGAATGCGGACTATTACAAAACAATTTAACTATATTACAAATATATAAAACAACCTCACTGACACGACTGGGGGAGATAGTCGCTGACCTAAGAACTTTGAACGTGAGTGTAGTTTGTAATAGTAAAGGTAAGAGAAACAGTACATAAGCACTGAGTTCTGAATTATGAACTGTACGTAAGCATATCTTTTATCCCCTATGAGGACATAGGTTAACATTTCTGATACCACTATGCCACTGTTGCAGTGAGAATTTACAGACAGGCAAGGGAAACAGGTAGAACAGTCCATGTACTAGTGGATTAGAGTTGGAGGCATCAGTAAAACTCATTTCCAGCTGAGTATAGATATAGATGGTTTGATATAGAAATACTTATAGACATATGTATATACATGGGTTAGTACACACACATATATTTCCTTGCTCTGTCTGCTGAGATGCCCTAGAGACAATGATACTCCAGAGGCGACAAGCACATCTAGCACTTAGATCTTGGTTTCAAATACCATTCTCCAATAAAAGGAAGCAGTGTTCCTAGAGAAATGGATTATTCTAGGACTGAGCAGGAAATGTACCAGGTGATCCTGGAGCATCTTATAGTGCCAGAAAGAGAGTGCCAAGACAAAACAAAAACACTCACAGTGATGGGAAGGCAGGGAGCGGCAAATAAAAAGGGATACAGAAGCCAACAGAAACAGCTTCCAGTGGCAAAAAGTGATCAGGGTGTCAAGATCAACAGTGATGAGTCACGTTGGTAGTGCGTACTCTTGAAATTATGCACTAAGAACGGCACTTTACCTCTGTTGTCTTTCTTGCATAACCCCAGTCTAATCATGAGAAAAATATCTAATTCTAACTGAAGAATTTTCTACAAAAGACTTGACCAGTAATCCTCAAGACTTTCAAGGTCACTGGAAACAAGGAATGTCTGGGAAACTGTCACAGCCTGGAGTTGCCTAAGGATGCATGATGATTAAATGCAGTACACCGTCTTGGATGGGATCCTGGAACACAAAAAGCACATTAAGTGAAAGTTAAGAAAATCTGAATACGATATGAACTTTAGTTAATAGTCAATATTGGTTTTTAATTATATACAAGTGTATCATACTCATGATTATATGTATAAATATAGGCATTATATATACAAGTGTATCATACTCATGTAAGATTTTAAGTATAAAGGAAACTGGCTGCAGAGTTTATGGAAGCTGCCTGTACTCTCTTTGCAATGCTTCCGTAAATTTAAATCTGTAGTGAAGTTACTAAAGACGAAGTTGAAGTATATATTTTTTGGATACAAGCAGAGATAATTTGTTTCCAGTAGACCTGCACTAAATGAGATTTTAAGAGAATTTGTGAGGATTTATAACAAGCGTATTTGTAAAATACTTGACAAGAGAAAAAAGGGATTTATTACTTGGAATGATGTTGTTGTAAAATTCTTACATTATAAATGAAGCAGTAAATATTAATTCAAGCTAGAAAGTGATAAATTAAGGCTGTATATTTTATTCCCTAAAGAAATCCCTAAAAATAACAAAAAGTAATAGGGCTGAGATGTCAATGGAGGAGATAGAAGGGCATAACAATGAACAGTAACAAAATTTCTTTGATTTTTAAAGAAGACAGAAAAGAAGGAAAAGGAAGAAAAAGGAGAGGGGAAATGGAAAGCATGTAGTATGATGGTGAACATAAAACCAGCCTTATCAAGAATTATGTTAAAAAGAAGTGAAATAAAACTTCCAATTAAAAGTAGAGATTGTATAATAGGATAAAAAAAGCAAGATTAAGCTGTAAGATGTTGAGAAGAGATACATTTCAAGTATAGAGACACTAGCAGGTTGAGAGTAAAAGATGGGGGGAAAACTATAATATCTGTCTGCACTTATACTAAGCACAAGACAGTTGGTATGGCTAAATTAATTACAGACAAACCAGAATTCAAAATAAGTATTAACAGACATAAAGAGAGTCATTTTATAATGATATAAGTGTCGATCCATTAAGAATACTTCATATCCCTAAATGTAAATGTATCTAATTAAAAGTACTTCAAAAATATTTAATTAATCTCCTCTCCCAGACGAAACTACTTTCCATCCTCGATATCCCTAGTTATGCCTGAAATTAAAAATCATATAAGTGGCATCATGTAGTTATCTCATAAAAGGTTATTTCAATATTAAATAATTATCCAATGTAATTTATCAAATTAATATGATTAAATTACTCTTATTGACATATAATTTATATATCATTCACCAATTTAAGTATATAAATTGATGACTTTTGACAAATGCATGTCTATATGCCCATCATAGTAACTACAAACATACCACTCACTGTTCTTAAACTATTTGTCATTTCCACTCAGTATTTTGCAATTAAAGTATGCATAATTATAATTATATTAATTCACAATTTCTTTTACAAATTGAAATTTATAAGAATATATAAGATAAACTATAAGTACATCTTACTCCACCTCCTGCTCTGCTCCCCAGAGTTATCTCTTGAAAACTATTGGAAAGGCTCAAACAGATACTTGACATCTTTTTTTAGATAAGTGGTATTGTATTATATATATTTTGATTAGAAACTTGATTATATCATCTATTTTACACACACACAAATATTTATAGATATATATATGCACATAGAGATCTATTTTGCTCCATTAACACTAAATATATGTAGTTTCCTAAAGGGTGACACTGAATCTCGCATTTACGTCTTGTCTATACACCCATAGCCAGGAAACTTATTTTCACCTATCTTTCTTTGTCTAAAACTAAACTCAATTTGGATTAGTTTTAATTTCTATATTCCAAGGGAGTGTCCTTTGTTTAATTATATAATAATATTTAATAATTTTTTTGTATTTATCTCTTTACTTTCTAAATTACTCCACTTTCCATGACCTTCTTTTCAGAGAGCATTTTATTACTCTTTATATTCCCCAAACCTAGACCTGTTGGCTAAATAAACACTTGTTAAATGAATGTTAATGAACGTGTAAAAGCATCTTCTGGTCATTTATTCACTGTAAAAGGAGATTGGACCTTATAGTTGAGAGCTCCTAAAAATATGATAGATTCACCATTCTTTGGTGCCTAAAAGTATCACCAACATGCTGTCATACTCCCAAATAAATTAATGAAGAATTCTGAATAAATTGAGTCATTCTCAATTCTACAAATGTATTTATGGAGTACCTCCAAAGTTTTAAAACATGAAAAAATTACAGGAGACTAACGAGCCTACAAAAGAGGCTAACTTTTGAGGTTAGGAAATAGTAGCATATCATAAAATAAGACAATGTATTCTAGAGAAGTCAAATTGAAATTGAGAAAAGATTATTGAGGGTGTCAGGAAAGACGAGAGATGAAAAAGAACTACAGGAGGAAAGTCAGGTGGGGTATAAAAAGGACGAAAGAAGTCACAAGGTTATTTCAAAAGCCACACTGTACTGACACAATGGGTAACTTATGTGTCACTAAGGAGAATAGTCTATAAAAAATAATTTCGCAAATGATAAGAAACATGTAGTATGCAGAGAGATTAAAGTTGGTTCCCAGAACTAACATTGAGGAATTTTGATATGATACTAGAGAACATGTTTTTATGAAGGATAAGTGATTTCACCGGAGTGAAACATGGGAGCATGAGAGAAATTATTAACTCTTGACCACTACCTTCAAATACTGTGCATTTGCTTATATTAAAATTACTCTTTGTTTCTGAGAAAGACCCATTGCAAATTGAGATTCACGAGATTTAATCTTGTGTAACCAAATCTTTAGTTAGAGAAAAATTCTATTAAATAGATTGAGCAGGCTCCTTATTAGTCACTGCAGTTGCAATTAGGTGGAAAAAATGACCCATTTGTAGTGAGAGAAGCAAAAATTAAACCTGTAAATAATCTAGATTTAAACACCAAATGGACAGGAAAAATAATAAATCTTTTTAACATTATTTCTCTTCTTCGGCCACTTAAATTTGGAATGAGTTTACAGTAAATGCTCTAGTCGTACTGATAAAAGCAAAGTATGAGACAAGAAGATAAATATGATATAAGAAAATTAGTTGAAAGTACAGATTTCCTTCCACCTTGCAGTTGTACAGTCCATTAAGCTTAAATACTGAACAAACTCAGATTTTAATATAAACATTACTTCCACACAGTCTTTTTAAGTTATATCATACATAACATTTAAAATCTTTCAATTTGGCTTTAATTGGTTTACTTAAACATAGCTGAGCGTATAAGGATGTAAGTATTTTCTGAATTAGTGTATGGAGCTTTTGTTCCCATTTCTTTGTATTATACAGCTGGGTTGCAATTTGACTTAAATTTTTAAACCTACATGTACAGGATATAATTAAAACACGAGTGAGACAAAGTCTGCTTTAATCAACCCAATTTAACCAGTTGGTTAGGTCTTCTTATAATTTAGTATTAGGAATATTTAGAAGTCAGGATGTTCATTTGAGTGGCAAAATATGATTAATCTATAAATATACTGTACAACAAACAGCTTTTTTTGGACTCCATGTCAAAGTAGATTTTAAATGAGAATTTCTTATACAAGAGGATGTTAAATAGGATCACAAGGATTTGATTTGCAGATTCTAGAAAACAAGGAATTTGAACTGTCTTCCAAATTTCCCATTTTCTTAAAAGTAAAAATTAGTTCACCATTTAAACTAAATCTCAAGTAAAAAGTTGTTTGTAAAAATGAGAGCAGTTGCTGCCTTTCCAATGCCTATTACCAGCAAGTCCAGTTAAAAAACAGAAAAAGAACTTCACCGTTATCAAAATATATGTCCCATAAGATGAAACAATTATATCACATGGTTGGTGAAAGTTGGAAAACAGAAGTGATATACTTCAAAATACAACAATAATAAATACTTGAAAATATTTGTTTTATATGAAGATAAATGGAAAGACAAACTTTAAAAAACTTTTTGTTCCTCATTATCAATTCTAAACTGTGAGAAACATTATAGTGTATATTCATTGCTTTATTCACTTTTCAAAATTGTTTTGTTAGTTTGTTAATGTTTTAGTGAAAATCTATCCATTATATTTGTAAAGAAAAGTATTGCAAAAAAAAATTAGCTTTTGCCAGTGAAGAAAATGAATAAAGATTATTTACACTTACAGATACTTTGAAAATAAAAGGCTCCCAGAATGGTCTGTGTTCATGCTCTGATTTCTGAGTGTACTTCTCGCGTATGTTAAAGTTGGTGCCAATTATACTGACACAAATTTTATCACTCCTTTCCCAGTTCATCTACTTCAACACTCGGAGTGACTGCATTACAGTTTTCCCCATCACAGAAAACTATGCATTATTCAATCAAACCATTTCTTGATGAGGCTTTAATTTTTTTTTTCTACTTGGCAATTTTATCCTTGGTTGCAAAAGAAAGAACAATCTTAAACATTGCTTTACAATAATAAGCTGAAGCAATTATAATTAATTTTATCAAATTTATAATTCTGAAAATGAGCATGCTGATATTCCATCGCTATCATCTGGATCGTTGATGTCTCAAATTCTTTTCTAAATGAATAAGTCTTCCACCTACACTAATTACCATAATTTTACTCTCCAGAATATCAATTTATTAAATTTCACCAGTTCTTATATGCTTTATGTGCACATTTAAATATGAATGTGGGACACGTTTGCCAACCTGTGGCAAATGTCCAGCATTGTATAACAGCTTGCAATTTCTTTTTCTGCAATTTCTAACAGCTTGTAAAGTTTGTATCCAAGGTGAACCACTGTCATAATCTCTTTGACCTTGCCCCTCTGAGGGGCAGAAGATCAAGACCTCAGATGTGAAAGTGGAGAGTCTGTCAAAGGTGATGCCGTTTGGCTTTGCATTTATATTGAGACGTCATATTGAAACACGAAGTGAGACTGTTTCTCACACTTGTGTTCATAATCCATCAGATTCCTAAATTATAAATCTCAGGGTAGAAAAGCCTGAATAATATTGTTTTATATTTCTGTATAACATAGGATATGTGGCTGGCTAACTGCTTCCCTAAATTATAATCCAGTAATATGTATTCTAAGATTATAAGAAAGGATCAGAAAGAAAAATACAATATGATTCTCACCATGAAACAACAGGAACAACAAAAGGAAACCTTTTGTTGAAAATATGTGATCGAAATTTTAAATATAAACTTGTAATGAAAATAACTTTATTTTATAGTGAACTGGTTAAAAAATTATGATGCATTCATACAACATAATGAAGTTTTTTTGAAGCATAAGGTAAATATAATAATTTTAATATGGAAAATAATATTATTAAGTGACTTTTTTTTTTTTTTTTTTGGTGAGGAAGATAAGCCCTGAGCTAACATCCATGCCAATCCTCCTCTTTTTGCTGAGGAAGACTGGCCCTGGGCTAACAACTGTGCCCATCTTCCTCTACTTTATATGGGGCGCCACCACAGCATGGCCTGACAAGTGGTGCATTGGTGCGTGCCCGGGATCCAAACCCAGGCCACCAGCAGCAGAGCGCACACACTTAACCACTATGTCACGGGGCCGGCCACTTAAGTGACATTATTGATATAAGCACTTAAGTATTTTTAAAGGATGAATACAAGAAATCTAACAGGCTTACTCTTGAAGAGAGGATCATGGGATTGAGAAGGAAGAATTTTTTTCTTTTCATTCTAAGTATGGCTGTTCTGCTTTGAATTTCGAAAGATGTCTATATTTTACTCCATTTATCAAGAAACTCAATAGATTATATCTGAGCATTGGGATAATAGGAAAGTTTATTTTTAAAATTTTGTAAATTTAAATATCAGTATATGTCATGTATTATACGGTAAATTATAAATTCAAAAACATAATCTCATACCTGTTTCTTTTTATTTTATCATGGGAAAACTAAAATTTATATTGTAGCATCGCCACCAACAATGTTACTTCAGTTTACTGAAGTTGCGTTTTTTCTTTTTCTATAAGGAAGTCTGCTTCTGGAAAAATAATTATTATAATGATGAATCATTGTCTGTAAAACCTATTTCAGATAAAACAAAGAAAACAAGACAGTATGTTAGTGGACTGTAGATTTTTCCCTTCTTCATAGTTTTCTCTATGTACGTGAAATGGAAGGAGCTCTTTTACATAAAAAAATTGTATTAGAATATGATTAAAGCAATTATAGTATAAAAAGGAGTTTTTTAAGTGTAAAAGTTATTTTATTATTTTTTTAAATTTATTTTTTATTGAGGTAACATTGATTTATAACATCACATAAATTTTAGGTGTACATCATTATATTTTGATTTCTGTGTCGATTACATCATGTTCACCACCCAAAGACTAATTACTATTTATCACCACACACATGTGCCCAGTCAACCATTTCTCCCTCCTCCCTCCCCACTTCCACTCTGGTAACCACTAATCTAATCTCTGTCTCTATGTGTTTTTGTTGTTGTTTTATCTTCTATTTATGAGTGAGATCATATGGTATTTGATTCTCTCCCTCTGACTTATTTCACTTAGCGTAATACCCTCAAGCTCCATCCATGCTGTTGCAAATGGCAAGATTTCATCTTTTTTAATACTGGAGTAGTATTCCATTGTGTATATATACCACATCTTCTTTATCCATTCGTCCTTTGATGGGCACTTAGGTTGTTGCCAAGTCTTGGCTATTGTGAGTAATGCCACAATGAACGTAGGAGTGCACGTCTTTGCGCATTTTATTTTCAGGTTCTTTGGATAAATACCCAGCAGTGGAATAGCTGGATCATATGGTAGTTCTATTCTTAATTTTTTGAGGAATCTCCCTACTGTTTTTCATAGTGGCTGCACCCAGTTTGCACTCCCACCAGCAGTGTATGAGAGTTCCCTTCTCTCCACATCCTCTCCAACACTTGTTGTTTCCTGTCTTGTTAATTATAGCCATTCAGACGGTCGTGAGGTGATATCTCATCCTAGTTTTGATTTGCATTTCCCTAATACTTAGTGATGTTGAACATCTTTTCATGTGCCTGTTGACCATCTGTATATCTTCTTTGGAAAAATATCTGTTCAGATCTTTTGCCCATTTTTTAATTGGGTTGTTAGCTTTTTTGTTGTTGAGATGTATGAGTTCTTTATTTTGGATATTAACCCCCTATCAGATATATGGTTTGCAAATATCTTCTGCCACTTGCTAGGTTGTCTTTTCGTTTTGTTGATGGTTTTCTTTGCTGTGCAGAAGTTTGTTAGTTTGATGTGGTCCCATTTGTTTATTTTTTCTTTTGTTTCCCTTGTCTGGTCAGACATAGTATTTGAAAATATGCTGCTAAGACTGATGTTGAAGGGCATATTGCTTATGTTTTCTTCTAGAAGTTTTATGGTTTCAGGTCTTACATTCAAGTCTTTAATTCATTTTGAGTTAATTTTTGTGTATGGTGTAAGGTAATGGTCTACTTTAATTCTTTTGCATGTGGCTGTCCGGTTTTCCCAACACCATTTATTGAAGAGACTTTTCTTTCACCATTTTATGTTCTTGGCTCCCTTGTTCAAAATTAGCTGTCCATAGATGTGAGGGATTATTTCTGGGCTCTCAATTCTGTTCCATTGATCTTTGTGTCTGTTTTTGTGCCAGTACCATGCTGTTTTGATTACTATAGCTCTGTAGTATATTTTGAAATCAGGGAGTGTGATATCTCCAGCTTTGTTCTTTTTTCTCAGGATTCCCTTGGCTCTTTGGGGTCTTTTGTTGTTCCATATAACTTTTAGGATTCTTTGTTCTATTTCTGTGAAAAATGTCACTGGAATTTTGATAGGGATTGCATTGAATCTGTAGATTGCTTTAGGAAGTATAGTTAATTCTTCCAATCCAAGAGCATGGAATATCTTTCCATTTCTTTGTGTCTTCTTCTATTACTTTCAAAAATGTTGTATAGTTTTCAGTGTACAGGTCTTTCACCTCTTTGGTTAAATTTATTCCAAGGTATTTTATTCTTTTTGTTGCAATTGTAAATGGGATTGTATTCTTAATTTCTTTTTCTGCTACTTCGTCGTTAGTGTATAGAAACACAACTAATTTTTGTATGTTGATTTTGTATCCTGCAACTTTACCATATTCATTTATGATTTCTAAAAGTTTTTTGGTGGATTCTTTAGGGTTTTCTATATATAAAATCATGTCATCTGGAAATAGTGACAGTTTCACGTCTTCCTTTCCAATTTGGATCCCTTTTATTTCTTTTTCTTGCCTGATCACTCTGGCAAGGTCTTCTAGTACTATGTTAAATAGAAGTGGTGAAAGTGGGCATTCTATTCTAGTTCCTATTCTTAAAGGGATAGATTTCAGTTTTTCTCCATTGAGTATGATATTAGCTGTGGGTTTGTCATACATGTTGAGGTACTTGAGGTTCTTTCCTTCTATACCCATTATATTCAGAGTTTTTATCATAAATCGATGCTGTATTTTATTAAATGCTTTCTCTGCATCTATTGAGATGATCATGTGATTTTTATTCTTAGTTTTGTTAATGTGGTGTATCCCATTGATTGATTACAGATGTTGAACAATCCCTGCATCCTAAAGGTTATTTTAAATCAATATCTTGATTTCACCATGGACATCTTATTTTTTAATAGGATATTGAAAGCAAAATTTTTCAAAATCTAAAATAAGAATTTTAATGATGGAGTTTTAGGTAGTGTGACAAATAATATGCTCAAAATCCCTCATATCAAAGCGAGTAGATCCGTGTTCCCTTGAGACTGTTCTTGGCCCCTTGTTGCAACTTTCCAGTGAATTTCCTGAGCATAGTATGTAAATTTCAATCCAATTTTTTTTTCTATGAATCAACAGACTTTGTTTAAAAGACGGTTCATTATCCATCCAGATTTAAGTAAAGTGTACAAATACATCCAGATATAACTTTCTATCACTCAGCAATTGTTTTGGGATGGTTGTTCCATGGCTGTTTTGATTTGTGACTGACTAGACACACTTATTGTAATAAATTAAAGTCTGTGAAAAATTCACATAAAGATATGCATACTATGAGTTTTTGCTCTCACAATGTGTTTCAAACATTGTTGCTTTATAGATTAAGGAAGGAATATGAGAAACATTCCATAAGCAATCTGCCTTTGCATATATTCTAAGTGCCACATGATATTCTCCATACCAAGTTACCATGATAAATGTCTTTGGGAATTTACCTCTAGTGTTTAAGGACTTGTGTAGACATTATGCCTTTGATAATAGTGAAAGAAAATAAGTAGTAAATTTATTTATGAATCTCTCAAATTTTAAAATAAAATACTATTAATAATTATAGACTAGGAAAAAAGCAGAGACATAGGACTGTTTTATCTCTGTTGACTAACTTCATTTTCTCAGCAAAATAAACAATTCAGTCATATTAAGTATGCTGCTGCTACTAATGAGTAGGATTTAGGAATAAATATTCCAATTAAAATTTTTTCCTGCTTATAAAATCATTGAGAAGGATCAATGAAGAACAGGCCCACATCTGATTATAAAATCAATGACAAGAAAATTGAGCCCAGGAAGCTACGGCATGCAGTCTGTTAGTTAAAATGCTATATTTAGATCTTGACTTGGTAGCAGTCAGATAGCAATCAGAGAAGAAACACACTATCTCCAATCTCTTCCGATCCAAGAGAGAACTCCTGAGTATTGAGTATTTAGCATCTAATGTGGTAGGTGAGATCAAGGGTAAGAGTTTGCTGTAACATTACTCATTTTTTTGCACAGTGCACCCAAATCAGTGCTTTATTTTTTATAAGAGCCTGATGTAACTTCTCAAATTGATGGGCCATATTAGTGTTTGAGGTAAGATGTTTATAAACTGCTTTTCCTTGACATTAAATCCTCTACTAATTCAGGATAAATTAAGGGAATAAGAATAAAATATACAATTTCCTTTAACTCAATAATAATAATAATAATGATATCACTTAATACTAAGTACTTCAATATGCCAAGATCTGTTCTAAGTGTTGTGTGTGGAGTAACCCATTTAAACTTCACAAAGTCAAGGTGATTCTAGGGGTTAGATAGCATTTTTTATTACTCTCCTCTTAGGTCTTAGTTTTCTTATCTATTAGGATTTTTTTTAGCAGATAAAGAAACTAAGTCCTAAGTAGTTAACATGCTTTCCAAGGTAACGTAACTATAAGTTACAACATAACTTAAATAAAGTTAGTATAGTTCCAAAATCCATGTCCTTAACCCAACTCTGCTCTAAAAACACAAACAAGATAAAGTGTAGTGCTTTTTCAAAAATAGAATCTATAAAGCAGACTAACTTAAATATGGTGTATTTTCTTCCTCCTCAATTCCATTTTCTTTCTCTATTTCTGTATTATTCAAAGTTTATATATCCTTTATTGTAAACCTTCTGAAATTATTTTTATATAAAACAGCTTAGTATAATCTATATTAAATGAAGATCACAAATAATTGTTGTTTCTTTCTACAATGATAGCACTATTGTTCTTATTTCCACCTTATTAGATTGACATTTAAAAAAATCACTTTAGCTTTTGTTTCTTGAATTTTTGGATGAGACAAGTCAGGGGAAGGGAGGCCATTAATAAGGCTGCTGTGGTAATTAGAAAGAGGTGATAGTGACATGAACTAGGTTAGTGCCAGTGATAACACAAGAGATGTAGCTGTAAAGGATGGCATGGATGACTGGATTTTGGTGTCATTCATGGAGTCAGAGCATAATGGGGTAGAAACAGATGATAGAGCTATGGATATTACTTGGTGTATTTGAGTGGAGCATCCACAAACAGGTGACCACTCTGGAGGTGATACAAGGTTGGGGGCTCAGGAGTGAGATTATTTAATAGACAAGGATTCATAAAGAAATGGGTGACAAGTGAAATTATACAGATAGATTCTATTGGCAAGAAGATGGACTCAAGAAGAAGAAAAAGATGGCTTTAGAAAGATATGTGAGGGAAGCAATATTTAAAGAGTAGGTAGAGGGAGAGATCTTAACTAGAGATGTAACACAGAGAGAAGATAAAACAAAACATTTTAACTAAATGTAAGCAAGTTTTTTCTCCAAGGTGAAATGGGTAAACAATAGCAAATGCTGATGAAAGGCCAGAATGAGACATGTAAAATATTATATGTACTTAATGAACATATAGATGATTTTATAAACAATGTTACATTCTATTCTAGCATTATAAATACAACAGAGTTACTATTTGTCTGTTGTCTATTAAAGTATCATGAAAGATGAACTGGAAAGATTCTCACTAAATTGGAAGATTACTTTGAATGGACTCACTTCAAATAAAGGATATGCATTTATAGAAGGGTAACTGACCCAAGGAGGTTTCAAATTGCTAGGAAGTCATGTTTCAGAGCAGCCAATGTTAAAATATGAGAGACAGATGACTCAATGAACAAAAACAAACGGAATGAGGTCTCAAATGTAAATATAGATAGAAAGGCACTGGTATAGACACACGAAATTGCATATTGAGCTGATTTTTCAATACGCAACTCCATGAGACATGTTATGGGACAAGTAGAATTAAAATATCTCCAAATGATAGTTGAAGATTATCCTGAGTACATGATTATATGAACTATATGAAGGAAGTCTAATCTTTCTCTAAAAATATTATGTATTAAATATGCAATAGATAGAAAAATAGATTTGTCTATTTATTTATATAATATATATATTGGATAGGTAAATAGGTATATTGTTAGATCATTTCTCTATGGTGGAATATACAAGTAGAATTTATAAACTCAAATTTGAACCAAAGCTTTAAAATGTTGATTGATGAGTCCATCATGAGAATCCCAATTGTAGCACTCATAAATATAATTTGTCTATTGAGGATTTACTTCAGTGTAAATTTACTGCAAGAATTGTAAATCAACATCATGTTCAGTAATCAGTTAGCTATATTTGAGACTAAACAATTTGCCAAATGCCAAAATCTACTCTGCAGAATTGCTTGTGATAAGTTTATTTAGAGATGCTATGTGGAGCTATATATAGTAGATTGGGCAAGTGGAATAGAGTAATTTTCTTTTCAAATAAATACTGTTATAAATTATTAAAACTTTACTTATTAAATAAAAGGTATGTGTTTTAAACTTTTTGACATAAAAATTAATTTAAATATGTGCAGATAATTTGTTTAAATAAGATTTTTAAAAAGCAATTAAAACAAGACCAGAAGAGATAATTTGAAATCTTAAATTAATATTAACTTTCCTAAATTAATTTTTTCATCTTCAAGTAGTGAACTCTTAGACCAACTACTTATATAGAAACAAATAAAGGGGTAAAATATCTTTACATCTTTGCATATACAATATATACTATGCTAACTCTCAAGAAGTATAATTGATGTAATAAGAAAGGAGAAAAAATGGAATCATATAAAAGGCTCAATTAAAACCATGAAAGGCAGAAAAATAGTGAAAGATAAAAATAGGACCACAGAACAAGGACAACAAACAAACAAAAATAACGAATATGGTAGATATTATTCCAACTATATCAATACTCACTTTGAATGTCAATGATCTATGTGCACCAATTAAAGGACAGAGATTATCAGAGGGGATCAAAAAACATGACCCAGGGCTGGCCCCGTGGCTTAGCGGTTAAGTGCGTGCGCTCCGCTACTGGCGGCCCGGGTTCGGATCCCAGGCGTGCACCGACGAACCGCTTCTCCCGCCATGCTGAGGCCGCCTCCCACATACAGCAACTAGAAGGATGTGCAACTGTGACATACAACTATCTACTGGGGCTTTGGGGAAAAAAAGGAGGAGGATTGGCAATAGATGTTAGCTCAGAGTCGGTCTTCCTCAGCAAAAAGAGGAGGATTAGCATGGATGTTAGCTCAAGGCTGATCTTCCTCACACACACACACAAAAAAAAGTGACCCAACTATATGTTGTCTACAAGAACCCCACTTTAAATATAAAAATATGTATAGATTGAAGTAAATAGATGGAGAAAAATATACCATGCTAACTCTAACAAAAAAAGCAGGAGTAGCTATATTAATTTCAGACAGAGCAGACTTCAAAGTAAGGCAAGTTATCAAGGAAAAGGAGGGGCATTACATAATGATAAAGGGGTCAATTCTCCAAGAAGAAATCACAATTCTTAATGTGTAACTGCCTAACAATAGAGCATAAAACAATGTGAGGCAAAAACTGATAGAACTACAAAGAGAAAGTGAGACAGATGTGAATCCACTCTCATAGTTGGAGACTTCAATAGCCTTCTTTTAGAAATGGACAGATCCAGTAGGCAGAAAATCAGTAACGATGTTGCTGAACACTACATCACCATCAATCAACGGGATATAATGGATATCTATAGACAACTTCATCCAACAGCAGCAGAATACACATTCTTCTCAAGATCAGATGGAACATTTGCCAAGGTAGACCATATTCTGGGCTAAAAACACACCTTAACAAATTTAAAAGAGTAGAAATAACACAATGTCTGCTCTCAGACAACCACGGAATTAAATTAGAAATCAATAACATAAAGATAACTGGAAAATCCCAGAATACGTGGAGATTAAACAACACACTTCTAAGCGACACATGGGTCAAAGAGGAAGTCTCAAGTGAAATTAAGAATTATATTGAACTAAAAGAAATGAAAACAATTTATCAAAATTTGTAGAATGCAGCAAAAGCAGTGCTTACAGGGAAAGTTATAGGATTGAATTCACATATTAGAAAAGAGGCCGGGCCAGCCCGTGGCTTAGCAGTTAAGTCCGTGTGCTCCACTACTGGCGGCCTGGGTTCGGATCTCAGGTGCGCACCTATGCACTGCTTCTCCGGCCATGCTGAGGCCGCGTCCCACATACAGCAACTAGAAGGATGTGCAACTATGACATACAATTATCTACTGGGGCTTTGGGGGTAAAAAAAGGAGGAGGATTGGCAATAGATGTTAGCTCAGGGCCAGTCTTCCTCAGCAAAAAGAGAAGGATTAGCATGGATGTTAGCTCAGGGCTGATCTTCCTCACAAAGAAAATAAATAAATAAAACTGTTTAAAAAAAAAAAAAGAAAAGAAAAGAAGGAAAGATTTAAAATCAATAATCTACATTTCCACTTTTGGAAACTAGAAAAAGAAGAGCAAATTAAATTGAAAGCAAGGACAAGGAAATAAATAACAAGAATTAGAGCAGAAATCAATGAAATTGAAAACAGGAAATTAATAGAGAAAAGTCAATGAATCAAAAACCAGTTCTTAAAAGAGATTAATAAAATGAATAACCCTACAACCAGACTAACTAAAAAGAGAGAGAGAGAACACAAATTATTAATGTCATAAATTAAATAGAGGACATGATTACAGTTCCTATGGAAAGTAAAAGGATAATAAATGAATACTATGACTACTCTACGCCCACAAATTTGACAACCTAGATGAAATGGACTAATTTCTCAAAAGACATAATGTACCAAAATTCAAAGAACAAGAAATAGGCAATCTGAATAGGCTTATCCGATATCTATTAAAGATATTGAATCAGTAGTTAATAACCTTCTAAAACAGAAAGCACCAGACCCAGCTGGGTTTACTGGTGTATTCTACAAAACATTCAAGGAAGAAATTGTACCAATTCTCTACAATCTATTTTGGAGGATAGACACAGAGAGAATACATCCTAACTTATTGTATAAGGACAGCATTATCTTAGTACTAAAACCAGACAAAGACATTACCAGAAAAGAAAGTATAGACCAGGGCCGGCTCCGTGGCTTAGCGGTTAAGTGCGCGAGCTCTGATACTGGCGGCCCGGGTTCGGATCCCAGGAGCGCCCCGAGGCACCACTTCTCCGTCCAACGCGAGGCCGAGTCCCACGTACAGCAACTAGAAGGATGTGAACCTATGACATACAACTATCTACTGGGGCTTTGGGGGGAAAAAACTGAATAAATAAAAATCTTAAAAAAAAAATAAATAAATAAATAAAAAATAAATTAAAAAAAAAAAAAAGAAAGTATAGACCAATATCTCTCATGAGTATAGATGCAAAGATCCTTAACAAAATATTAGCAAACCAATTCTAAAAAATATATAAAAAGAATTATACACCAAAACCAAGTGGAATTTATCCTATGTATGCAAGGCTAGTTCAATATCCAAAATTCAATTAATGTAATCCATCATATTAATAGGCTAAAGAAGGAAAAGCACATGACAGATGCAGAAAAAGCATTTGACAAAATTCAACACCTATTCATAATACAAATTCTCAGTAAACTAGGAACAAAAGGGAACTTTCTAAACTTGATAAAAAATATGTACAAGATCTATATGAGAAGAACTACAAAAGTCTGTTAAAAAAAAAAAAAACCTAAGTAAATGAAGAAATATTCCATGTTCATAGATAGGAAGACTCAATACTGTAAAGATGTCAGTTTCTCACAACTTTATCTATAGAGTCAATCTCAAGCAAATTCATAGCAAGTTATTTCATAGATATCAACTGATTCTAAAGTTTATATTGAGAGGTAAAAGGCTTTAACAGCCAACACAATATTGAAGGAGAAGAACAAAATCAGACAGACAGTAGTAATCTAGATAGTTTGTAGTAAAACTACAGTAATCAGGATAGTTTGCCATTGGAGAAAGAATAAACAAATAGATCAATGGAACAGAGTAAAGAGAGCAGAAAGAGACCCACATAAGTATAGCCAACTGATCTTTGACAAAGGACCAAAGACAATACAATGGAGCAAAGATAGTCTTTTCAACAAATGGTGCTGAAAAAACTTGACATCTATGTGGAAAAAAATGAATCTAGACACAGAGTTAACACCTTTCATGAAAGTTAACGAAAACGCATCACAGACCGATCCATGAAAGAAAAGACTGAAGCTGGGCTTTCATTAAAACTAAAAATTTCTGCTCTGCAAAAGACACTGTCCAAAGAGCGAAAAGACAAGCCATAGACTTGGAGAGAATATTTGTAAAACACGTATTTGATAAGGGACTGTTATCTAAAATATATCAAGAACTCTTTAAATTCAATAATAAGAAAACAAACAAGCCAATTAAAAATGGGCCAGATACCTGAATAGATACCTCACCAAAGAAGAGACACAGATGGCAAATGAGCATATGAAAAGATGCTCCACATCATATGTCATCAGGGAAATGCAAATTAAAACGACAATGAGATAACACTACACATCTATTAGAATGGCCAAAATCCAGAATACTAACAATAATGAGTGCTGACAAGGATGTGGTGCAACAGGAACTCTGTTGGGCATGCAGAATGGTACAGTCACTTTGGAAGAGAGTTTGTCAGATTCTTAAAAAACTAAAACATTCTCTTACTCACATTCCTGCAGTTTTGCTCCTTGGTATTTACCCAAAGGACTGAAACATTATGTCCACACAAAAACTTGCACATGGTTGTTTATAGCAGCTTTATTCATAATTGCCAAAACTTGAAGACACCAAGATGTCTTTCAGTAGGTGAATGGATAAAATACTATTCTGCAGTAAAAAGATATGAGCTATCAAGCCACGAAAAGACATGGAAGAAACTTAAATGTATAATACTAAGTGAAAAAAGCCAATCTGAAATGGCTACCTACTGTATGATTCCACTATATGACATTCTGGAGAAGGCAAAACTATGGAGACAATAAAAAGATCAGTGATTTCCTGGGGTTGGGAGTAGGAAATGATGGGTAGGTTAAGCACAGAGAATATTTAGGGCAGTTAAACTACCCTGTAAGATATAATGGTAGATATGTCATTATACATTTGTCTAAACCTGTAAACTATAAACACCAAGAGTAAATCCTAAGGTCAACAAAGACTCTGGGTGATAATTATATTCAATGTAGGTTTGTCAATAGTAACAAATGTACCACTCTGATAAGGGATGTTGATAATGGGGGAAGCTATGCAAGTGTGGGAGTTGGACGCATATGGGAAATCACTTCACCTTCCACTCAATTTTGCTGTGAACCTAAAACTCCTCTAAAAAATAGTCCATTTTAAAAAGTTTATGGTAAGTGATCATTTGTATGTATGAATAGGCAATTTTGTACAATTAAAGGTACCAGAGTAGCAACAACATACGAAATTCTGCCTCAAGAACTGTAAAAGAAAATGATAATATTCTTTTTGCTATAGTTTTCCCTCCCATGATGATCAATCTATACAGAACACAAACACCAGGATTTATTGGCCATTCTACTACATTTGGAAACACATATATCACTTAACAGTGTTTGCAAATGTCTTATTTTTCTCAGAATAGCTTACATAACAGAAAGTATTTTATTAACTATAAATTAGTTACAGTGTCCCTGTGATAGAGATACATTATGAAAATAACCTAGCATTATTTCTCATACGTATATTCAGTCTACCATTATTATTATAACTAATATGATTTTTTCAGAGCATTGTGCCTTGCTTCTATCTCTATTGCCCTATTCAACCCTTGACCTCAAGAATGGGAGATGTCTATGGATAAGACCACTACAAATATGCCATGGAGCAAGGAATGTTATGGATATTGCTTAATTCATTATTTAGTGTGTGTATAGGTGTTAGTTGAATGCTATAAGCCTTACCAATAAGAAGGCTTGCAATTGTGAAAAAATATAAATGAGGAAATTAAAAAAAAAAAAGCTCAAATTGGTTCTACATTCAAATTTTTATCTACATAGGGGAATGATCACTTTTCCCATGCTTAAACTAGTATAATACTGCAAGGTAATATTGTCATATGCTTTCCTTTCATGTCTTCTTCATAAAAATGAGACAAGTTTGGAAAAAGCAGAAATTATAAAAGAAATTTATCAGACCATGACTAATAACAGTAAGAAAAATAAGAATTTTTCCTAGACTCTGAGTTCAAGTTTTTTTTTTTTTTTTGAGTATTTGCATAGAGAGAAACAGGCATTTAAAAACTATAGACACAGAATTTTTTATGTTGTCTTAATAGAATATATGTATTCTTTGTCAAGAAGTCCGTTAATTTAGACCTGAAAACAAATGAGTTTTTATTGCAGTTTAACCCCCAATATCTCATAACCTTAGATATGACATTCAATCACTGTGTTGCAATTTTCTTTATTTCTAATATTAAAATATAACTCCCTTTACTTCCAAGAGTTGCTGAGTAGATCAAATGAGATAATGATTTTGAAAGCACTTTTTAAAGTAAATAACACATACAGTTGCATGATCCCATGCATACTGTTAATTAGTTATTTTTATGGTAGCTTCAAGTCCATAATTTGGTCTTATTCAAATTCAGAGTGTTGATGAGGCACCAGGAAAAATCCTTAAGAAAATACTAGCAAAAAAAAAGAGAAATATCTCATGCTCTAATGAGTTTTAACCTTGCGCCAATCTATCTTTAACTGATCTTACTATTTAGGAGAAATCTCTTTCTTAGTGATCCCTTCAAGCATCTTATAAAATATGAGAAAATTCACCTCATGTAGGCTCTTCAAGTGTAAGCGTTATGCAGGCCTAATGAGCAACTTTCTTCTATGTTTCCCTTCGGATTTTACTAGAGACTTAACACTCCTCTAAAGTTAACGAGATGTCTGACAATGTGTAACCTGTTCCCTTGTTTAGCATCATTTAATTGGTAGCTTTCCTATATTACTGATCTTTGCATGAGCATATTCAAGTTAGTATAGCCATTCCAGTTCAGACAAAAGGTTTGTAAAAGCAATATGATTCTACTGATGTTTTATTTTTCCCTTACTGGTTTAGGATTTGGATCTTTTACAAAACACACACACGCAGAGATAAAAAATTAGCTTTAATCCACCTACTTAGAATATAAGGATGTGAATAATAAAATGCGTTGACTCATATATCTTAAAGCCATTGAATAAAGGGGAAAAGGCAAAAATCTAAATTATACGAGTGGGGGTTACATGGTGGTAAGAAGCAGAATACTATGCTTACTTGCAAATTTAGACTTTTAATGCAATGTCTACTTGTTCAATTTTAGCTTTTCTTATAATGCCTTGATCTTGGTGTGTGATCTATATTTGTTGGAGAAATTATTATAAGGGAACTTTAAACAAGCATGAAATTTATATCTGGTTTCTCTGATAGGCAGGGAAAAATGGAAACGTGATGAATATGTATGCTACTTTTACATGACAGAAGGGAAAAATATAACCAGACTTTTTTATTTAACACAAATAGAGTGGATTGATCGTTAGAGAAGTCGGCATTGTGGGCTAGAGACTTATTTTTGTGTGTTTGTGGAAATACTAGGCAGAGCATCATTGGCTGAGGTCTTTTTCTATCTTGTTTTGGCTTCTAAGGCAAGTGACTAAATTTCCCTTGTAGCTAGAGTAACTAGATCAAGATAATGGTTTGACTATTTTACCTGAATACAAACAGATTAAATATGTGTCTGAATACACTCAACTGGTACTGAGAAAGAGATTATCAGATTAAGTGACTGGATGATGGAAGGAAATTAGAAATTTGCGCCAATCATCTTTTGATTATGTTTCCCAAAAGAAAAATAAAAATGTCTTAAAGAATGAGATTTGTCCTAAGGCAATTCTGTTTCTTGATTTTAACTTATTTATTTCTTAACATCATATTAAGTGGTCATTGCACCTCTAATGACTAGCACCTAACCTGGAAGGATACATTTCCACTTCATTAAATTCCTATCTGGTGATAAACTAATTTGACCTAACATAATTCACACACTTGCTGGACCTAATTACCTTACCCATGCAATCTATAGATATAAACACCTGCAGTGCTATAATTAGAAAAAAATCATCAACCAATTCAATAAAAGTAATTTTCCCCTTCATTACACAATAATTGTCTTTGTTAACCAATCATAGTGTGGCTTAAAGCACTTCTAAAAATATTAATACTATTAAATTTTTCCTGCTCCTGTGATTTGAACAGGGAGCATCAGGGCTCTGAAACTTATGTTATTTAGGAGTGTAAGTTGTCTATGTTAGCCGGGGAATAAATGGAAGCAGCAGGTAACTAACACTCTGCGCTCATTAACTTCTATGATTGGTGCAACCATTCAAAAGGAGGACACACAAATGGGCAGCAAAGTGGAATGATAAGGGAAGCATAATTTTATTTTCCTAACAAAAACATTATTTAACGATATTTTGTTTATGTATTCTGACATCAATAATTACATCAGTAGCACTGCCTTAGTTAAGACATTATTTAGGCTTAGTCAACATTTCTGAAAAGGTCGTTTCAGGAAACTCAGATAAAGCAGTCTTTTTAGCACTGTAGAATGAAAGCATTTTCCTATTGGACTTTCTCTGCTCAATATTTGGTTTTGATCCAGATGCCCACTCTTCAGATGAGACTGTAAATTGAAGTCTGGTTTGCCTTATGAGTAACAGCTACCACCTCTTGTTCCAGAGGCTAGTTGATGTGTTCCATGAAGAAGAGAGAATAGGAAAGAGAAGCTAAATCTTTTTTTTTCCTTGATTTTTTTGGTGAGGAAGATCAGCCCTGAGCTAACATCAGTTGCTATCCTCCTCTTTTTGCTGAGGAAGATTGGCCCTGAGCTAACATCTGTGCCCATCTTCCTGTATTTTATATGTGGGACGCCTGTCACAACAGGGCTTGATAAGCAGTGTGCAGGTCCATGCCCAGGATCCGAACCTGCAAACTCTGGGCCGCCAAAGCAGAGGAGGCAAACTCAACCCCTACGTCACCGAGCTGGCCCCAGAAGCCAGATCTTTTATCTTGTGCTTATTGGCATAGTATCTTACTATGGAATATTTTTTCTTTTGATTGCCTTTTGGGAAGCTGTGGAAAGCCTCATTCTGGATTCTAAAAAAAAAATACTTATTTTGCACAGAAATAACACTTTACCTGAGGGAGAAAATTTGTTGCAACTCCCTTCCTTCCTTCCTTCCTTCCTTCCTTCCTTCTTTCTTTCTTTTCTTCCTTCCTTCCTTCCTTCCTTCTTTCTTTCTTTCTTTTCTTCCTTCCTTCCTTCCTTTCTTCCTTCCTTCCTTCCTTCCTTCCTTCTTTCCTTCCTTCCTTCCTTTCTTTCTTCTTTCTTTCTTTCTTTCCTTTATCTACCTACCTAAATCAATTGCTTCCACTCAAACCATTAACTGTCTATTTCTTCAGATTTCATAAATGATTTATGAGGTAAGCACTCAAAGAAATTTAGAAACATTCTGCCATCCTGCCAGCAAGGATGTAAGAAAATGTTTACTCTTTCCTTATTGTATGTCAATTCTTTCTAGCTACAATCCTTCTCATTTAAAACACCAACATAACAAACTGCCTGGACACACTACCTGCCACTAACTCTCTCTGCCTGCTGGCTAGAGAATAACTTAGCTATGTATAGAATAAATAGCTGTGCTAGCCTTCTACCCTGAAAAATTGCAAAGTCAGGAAATGAGTTAAAGAGTATTATGACACAGAAACATAACTTTATGTTACAACTATTATTCAGAATCAGTAACTTTTATATCAAAGTGCTTTATTTTACACATAATGCAATTTGCATGTAGTATTTTATTGATCTTCATAGCAATACTCTAAAGAAGACATGGCTCAGTAGCATATTAGGTAACTTGCTAGAATTTTATTAGTAGTAGATTCAGGAATTAAGACTTTAAATTTAAGTACTCTAGGGGACCAGCCCGGTGGCGCAAGCGGTTAAGTGCACGCACTCCCTTGTGGCGGCCCAGGGTTTGCTGGTTCGGCGGATCCCCGGCGCGCACCAATGCACTGCTTGTTGAGCCATGCTGTGGCGGCGTCCCATATAAAGTAGAGGAAGATGGGCACAGATGTTAGCTCAGGGCCAGTCTTCCTCAGAAAAAAAAAAGAGGAGGATTGGCATCAGATGTTAGCTCAGGGCTGGATCTTCCTCACAATAAATAAATAAATAAATAAATAAATAAATAAATAAATAAATAATTTAAGTACTCTAATTCTTTAATCTATGCTTTTCCCTTGCATCTTGCTGTCTCATATATTTGCAAATTCTTGATGAGATCTTGTGGTATGTATATTTATCTTCTCTCAAACACTGTATGTGTTGACACATACAGGTAAATAAACAAGCACACATACGTACACATCCAAACACATGCTTACACAGATTATTTCCTGAGCTTCAAACATACTGAGATACAAAGTTTTTTTTTAATTAATCAATCTGTAATGATGTTTTCCAATAGAAGAAAATAAGACAGATTTTTATGCTAGTTGATAAATAGATAATTTAATTATTCATAGCACTAAAGACTGTATTTTTAATAAGTGGGAAAATAATGCTAAATTTTCCTTTTTTATTAAACATTATAACAGTTGCACACATCAAAACTACTCTTTGAATTGGTGCAATACAGTTTTCCAGCAAGTCATATGACCTGCAGTTACATGGACTTTTTTAAGTAGTGCAATTCAATGAGACAGTGTTCTGTTATTGCCCATGAAATTGATGATGCTGAGCTTAAATAGAGGAAAAGAAGAAAAAGAGAGAGAAAAATATACAGAGCGATGGGGTAATTTTTCAAAGCAGTTGTGGACATCAATGTAAACAGTCCTCCCTGGGACTTAAGGACTATATTTCTCTTGACATAGAAGGCTAATTCTTCTCAGAGTACTTTTTTGACATCTGAAGAGATACACACTGCTTTCTATCTGAAGACAGCATAATATTTTGAACACATCAAGCTAACATCTTCTCTAATTATCTCTGCAATTCTTATTTTTTCTTTAGTCGCAGATTATTAAACAGTCCAAGAAGAACCCGGATATTGGATCCAGACAGATTTGAACCTAAAACCGAAATCCTACCACATCAATCAGACGCAAAATTTTGATTAGATAGTTAACCACTCTCTTCTTTAGTTCCCTCATTCTACAGAATGGATAGTAATAGTTTACATGACAATGTACGTTTTCTCAGTTTGGGAACCCAGGGCAGGTAAGGACAATTTAGTATCATTGTAAAAGTTGTAACTCTAAATCAAGAAAAAAATTCCTATGTTCTATTGTTTATAGGTTAGAAAAATGTATTTTATCCTTCAGATCTTGGTGTGAGTTGGCATGGATTTGATAATGCATTCAGTTTACCTTATAAGAATTAATTAAGCATTTACAATGGGCCAGGAAAATTGAATTAAGCATTTTTTTTTCATGATTGCATGATGAGTTTACAGCAGGAAGCATAGTGCTGGAGTATGGAAACAAGAAGGAAAGATTTTGGAGCCAGCTCTGATGGCCTAGCGGTTAAAGTTCGGCGCACTCCGCTTTGGCGGCCCGGGTTGGGTTTCTGGGCACAAAACCACAGCACTCATCTGTCAGTAGCCATGCTGTGGTGGCGGCTCACCCAGTAGAACCAGAAGAACCTACAACTATACACAACTATGTACTGGGGCTTTTTGGGGGGAGGAAGAAAAAAGGAGGAAGATTGGTAACAGATGTTAGCTTAGGACGAATCTTCCCCTGTAAAAAATAAAAATAAAAATAAAATTATAAACAATTAAAGATTTTGAAGCAAGGTAAACTTGACTTGCATCGCAAACCACAACTTATTAGCTATTTATCATTTGGAAAGCTACTGAATATATATCAGAATGAATATCTTCAAATATTAAATGTTTCACACCATCTCATTCCATCACAAAGTGTTTACAAACCGTAAATATTAATAATTGATAATATTAGTATTTTCTATGTAACCTACACATGCACGCATAGATACATGTATCATTTAAGCCTTTCCCAATAGCACTAATATTGTTGGTTATATTTGATAAGGTAAGGCCCTATTCCTTGTAGAAGTTCTATGTAATTAGATGGAAACCATCAGTATCTGTCACTTATCAAAACTTTTCCATGCACATTTGGTGAGATCACGAAAAATAACTTTTTAAACATTTGACGTTTTGATGGCAAGATACTTCATCTTTCCTAAACACCTAATTTTACTTGCCTCAAAGTAAAAGCATTCTTCATTTTCCCTTTCCTTTTATGTAACTTTATTTATGAGGAAAGGGAATGTGAGAATTCTGAGGTAAGTTATAAACTTAATTCATCCTTAAGATACCTACTATCTACATTTCCAATAATAGTTTTACTAAATTTGGATTAAGAAGTCTGTCTACCCAGTTCTTTCCATTATCACTAATCCAAAGTGATGTTCGAGATTTCTAGGTACTAAAAACAAATGTATAATTTATTATCTTCCTTTCTTTTAGTTGCAAAATCAGCAAATCTTTGAATTGCTACTTAAAGAATACCATATAAAACCGACCATCTAATGCTTGACTGTTTTCTATCATATTATCAACCAGTGGTTAAAATACTTATGGTTGGACAACTACAAACACATGACAAATCAATTTCCAAGGTCAAATTATTTTTCAATAAAAAAACACCAAAAATATCCTTGGTTATTGGATAGAAAAAGGATGGACATAATCTGAAGAATTTTAATTTTTTTTCTCCATGGATGGTGTTTATTATTTAAGTGCATGGTTTCCCAACTTAATTCAAAATTGTATTTTTGCCTTGTCACGAGAAATGTTTGTCAGACAAATATGCCCAGTGCCTCACAAACTTCACAACTGTCTTGTTTTCTAAAATACTTCACATCCCATCATATTTGGAGACTTTCAATTGTTTTTGCCTATTTGTTTTTTTTTTTTTTTTTTTTTTTTAAAGATTTTATTTATTTATTTTTCCCCCAAAGCCCCAGTACATAGTTGTCTGTCATAGCTGCACATCCTTCTAGTTGCTGTATGTGGGATGCGGCCCCAGCATGGCTGGAGGAGTGGTGCCTCGGTGCGCACCCGGGATCCGAACCCGGGCCGCCGGCAGCGGAGAGCACGCACCTAACCGCTAAGCCACGGGGCCGGCCCTGTTTTTGCCTATTTGAATGGGACAATGATACAATAAATTGTGAGGTTTGCTGGGGAGTGAATTCCAGTTTCAGTCACAGTGTAGCTTATCTTTTTAATTAACCTTTCTGCCAAAAACAAAAATAAAAACTAAAAAAGGAAAAAAATATATGAAAGCACTAGAGAACAGATAAAGCAGGCAGAAACGGAAGGATATATGATTCCTGAAAGAATGGACGCCTTTTCTGGGAGGCACGATTCAGTCAGTTCACAGGAATATCAGAGAATAAAGCTCAGACAGAAAACATAGACCCAGTGGAATGAGGAAAAAGAGGATAGAGCTGATGTAAATTGAGGGGTGAGGGGAGCTAATGTAAATTGAGGGGGGAGACACCTTGAGGGAGCCTCAAAATATGCATAGAAGTCATTTACTATGTCTGAAAACCCTAAACTCCTAAATATGTTCAGAGGGAAACTCTGAGGAGCCTCCTGTGGAAAGGAGGTGAACAGCTAAAATGCTGGGCAGATATTTAAGCAGTTGACTGGTCCTAGAGAGATAGAATTTAGAATGAAGTCTCAGAAACTTAGATAGGGTAATTAAAAATACAGTTTCTTACACATCCTAAGAAGAGGGAAAATCCATAGTTAATAAAAAGGATAAAAACCATATCTCAAACAGGAAAAAGTGATCTAGTATTATTTTATGAGACTGCTAGAAAAAAAATCCTCTTAGGAGAAAAATAATGTCTTCCACAGCATCTAAATTTATTTATTCACAATGTCAGAAATCAAATTAAAATTACTAAGGCATGTGAAATATTAGAATCAAACAAACTAGGAGAAACAACAGTTAAGAGAAGTAGAATGATAAGTGGGTCAGGTTTTATAAATAGCAGGAAGGAAATTTAAAATAACTGAATATAGGAAAAAACAAATTGTTACAGATGAAGAATTTTAATAGAAAATTAGACTAAAAGAGAATAAAATTGTTATTCATGAATTGCAAAACAATATCTGAAATTATGATCTTATTGAGTGGGTATAATTAAATATTAGATATTACAAAGAACAGAGTTAAAAACAGGTTAATAGAAAATATTGAAATTTAAGTACAAAAAGAGTTGGGAATATAAAATACAGAAAAGAATAAAAGACATGTGGGATATTGTCAAAGTACGTAATATATGTGTAATTTGTGTGCTAGACAGAAAGGATATACAGAATGAGGCAAAACGATTGTTTGAAAAAGAATGACTTAGAATTTTACAAAATTTATGAAAGACAGAAACCTACAGATATTAGAAATTCAGTGAACTCTGATTAAATTAATCACAGACACACACACACACACACACCCATGATCAAATTGTGGAAAATGGCTGAAGCTTTAAAGAAATGAATTAATCTACAGTGTTAGCATAACATAATGTGAAGTATTACATATCTCAAGTAATTATTTATAGAGGGTAATATATACGTATAAGAAATATGTATTAATGTTTGGTATAATTAAATAGCATATGATCTAGCATTTGTTAATAGTAACATGATGGCATTGTATTATGATTAGATATTAAAAGTGTATTTAAAAAATCTCAAAGGTAACCAGAGAGTTTGAGGGGTAAAGACATGCTTTCTTCACAGAAGGAACAACAAAACTGATGTCTGAATTTTCAACAAAAATATAGAAGCCAAAAAGACTAGAGGAGGCCAGCCCCGTGGCTTAGCGGTTAGGTGCGTGCGCTCCGCTACTGGCGGCCCAGGTTCGGATACTGGGCGCTCACCGGCGCACCGCTTCTCTTGCCATGCTGAGGCGGCGTCCCACATACAGCAACTAGAAGGCTGTGCAACTATGACTTACAACTATCTACTGGGGCTTTGGGGGAAAAAAATAAAAAAAAAAAAAAGACTAGAGGAGTTCGGGAAGCAATTCTGCAGGTTGTAAAATTGTGCTTGAGGTATAATAAAATAATTAAATGTACAGAATTAAAAAAAAAAAGAGGCCAGAAAAAAGCAGAGTGGCATTTTAAGTGCTAAAATTTTTTAAAATGCAAGCAACTTTATATGAAACAAAAATTTTCTTTCAGAAATGAAAGTATTCATCAATGAAGTTGTGGGGGAAGAATTTTAAGTATAAATTAATTTGATAGATATTAATAAATAAAATTGCTAAACATCCACCATAACTGCTAAAGAAAAATAATCAAAAGTGGATATTTCAAACATTAAAAGATAAGATAGGAAAACTTTGTGACCATGAATTTGACAGCTTAGATTTTAAAAACGCCTGAAAAAAATCTCATCAGGAATAAATAGAGAAGAAACAAAATATTTGAGTAGTTCTGTATCAGTTAAAGAACTTATATATGCAATTTTAAAAATTTTCCCCAAGAAAACTCCAGACCCAGATGGCTTTTGAATGATGAATTCTTCCAATATGTTAAGGAAAAAATCAAGACAACTTTACACAAAATGTTTCAGAAACAGAGAAATTTGGATGGCCTGCAGACTCACAGGTCTGTTTTTAGGTAAATGTTTTTAGAGCAAAAGTTCAGAAATGAACTTTCATATAAGTTTAATCACTTATGTTTCATCATGATATCAATGGATTATTTCTAGACTTTATGATATTTTTTTGGATCCTAATTATATTATCTGATAAACTTGTTTTCCTTCTCAATTATGTATTTTCTATGTATTTAATGAGATGTGAATTTCTTTGCCCATGTAATTTATTTTATAAACTTGAAAAAGGCGGGATTAAAGACAGAATTCCCTGTAGATTAACCCCAAAGAGTTGACCATAATTTATTAGTCAGAATCCTTTAATTATATTCATTCAACTGATTACCAAATGATACAACTGTTTTTAATAAGCCTTTTTTTTCCTACTTTACTCAAAGCTGTGATGAGAAACCATTAAGTCCGTTGAATTTACATCACCTTCTACTCTTTGCAAAGAATATGTGGTTAGTCTAATGTGACTCCTAGTAAGGAAACTCATGCTAACTTCCAGTGAACATTTTCCTGTCTTGGTTCTCAAAGTGTCTCTCTTTAGCAATCAATAAATCTTCCTTTCCCATGAGGCTCAAAGCTTTGTGCTTTTTACTAGTTCATCTAAACTTCTCTATCCCTAGATGATGATGATGGTAGTAATTTAAACTGATTCTCCATTTAAATGCAGAATGTATTCTCACTTCTAGTTAAGTCTCTGTCAGACTCCATGAAGAATCTAAATTTAATGCTGAATTTTTTTTTTGCTGACTATGATTCACCCTGAGCTAACATCTGTTCCAATCTTCCTCTATTTTTATGTGGGTCTCTGATGACAAGTGGTGTAGGTCCGTGCCTGGGAACAGAACCTAGGCTGCTGAAGCAGAGCACATGGAACTTAAGCATTAGGAGAGGGGACCGGACCCCTAATAATGAATTTTAATGACTTAAGCTCCTCTCAGGTGGTTAAGTCTATCACCATGCGGTGCAATTTATCTTTGACAATATCTATTCCCAACTAGTAAATATTCCCTAGATTTGTGTTCTTAAATCAGGTTTCTCATATATAAAAGACTTCAATAGGTTTTTGTGGGGATTTGATGCAATTATACTTCTAAACATTTAACACAAAATCTGCACACACTAAGATTCAATAAACGTTCATTTCTTTACCCTGTGTGGGCCAAGAATTTAAAATATACAAACGAAGGTAACAGTATTCTCGAAAATAAAGAGTATAACCAGCCTATAATTTATCAGCAAATAATATCCAGTACAATATAACTCTCAACCTGTTTTTACTCTTATTCTTGTTAACTTAATGTAGCAAACTGGGTTCATGTCAGCACTTAGGGAAAATATGTCTCAGTGAAATTGGAGTTGACATACAAAATCACATCCTTGCTGGAGTGTGTGTGTGTGTGTGTATATACATATATATGTATATATATAGGTTGTTGTTTACCTTCTTGTTAATAGAGGTTTATAAAGTGACACATTAGGGGAAAAAAACAGTGTATGAAAAATTCCAAAAGAAAGTTGACAAACCTTTAGTCAGAGCATAATGGTAATCTTCAACCTTTCATAATCTAATAGAAAACTCTTCATCAAAGATGTTAATAATTAGCCAAAAAAAAAAAAAAAAAGAAAAAAATTAAGCAAAAAATCCATCTAGTGGGTCCGTGAATATAAAGAGGTCGAACATTTGGTTTGCAAGAGCAAAAGACATTGGTCTTATTTTATATATAATCTTTTACCTAGAGAAACTTATTATTTTTATGTATTTATTTATTTATTTATTTTTCCCCCAAAGCCCCAGTAGATAGTTGTACATCATAGCTGCACATCCTTCTAGTTGCTGCATGTGGGACGCGGCCTCAGCATGGCCAGAGAAACGGTGTGTCGGTGCACACCCGGGATCCGAACCCGGGCTGCCAGCAGCGGAGTGTGCACACTGAACTGCTAAGCCACGGGGCCGGCCCGAGAAACTTATTAAACCTACTCAGCAACAGTATACGAGGAATTTTCAAACCTGATTTTTGTATTAGTAGGCATGATTTCTCCAATAAGACAAAGGATTTTGTTTCTTTTAATCCATCTACCAGCATTATTTAATAAAGCTTACTAAATATAAAGAAATCTCACTTTAAAATGTACATAATAGGGGATTTATTTGATAAATATTTCCTTTCATGTAATCCTATTTCTGAGAATTGTATAATTAAATGGGACCTGGGCTAGTCATCAGGAAACCTGTATTCCAGTACTGGAATAACACTGACTAGCTATGTAACAGAGCAACGCCCATAACTTCTCTAGGTCTCAGCTCGCTGACTTTTAAACCGTAGTAATTGCACTAAATTGCCTTTACACTAATTTATAGGTAAGTATTTTAGTTTACCAAGGTGCTTGAACAAGTGTAAAAACACTTTGAACATCTGTATCAAGAACACAATGTACCATAACAAAGTTAAATATAAAAGGATCAATTATATAAAAAAATATACTCATGAATTATAACAACCCACCTTAAGAATCTGCAGTGATCAAAATATACATAAATTTTCAGATGCTGTTAGGAATTCATGTTTTGTTACATATAGATGAAAGGTAATGAAGTTAAGCAAAGTACCTACAAGAATATCATATTTATTTCCCACTGACTGTTCACATTAAAATACACATTTATTAGATATTTATTGGATATACTTCACTATCTGCTTAAAATACTGTAAATATCATTTTAAGAAAAATTTACAGTTGTGAAGTACATGAGCTCATGAAGTTAATTTTGGTGGTTTTATATAATACAGGTTAAACAAGAGAATTTATCTTGCTTATGGAATTAGTTCTGGCTCATTACATCATGATAAGTTTCCTCGGGAAACTTAAGTAACAGAGATGCAAGATTATCTAAGGGCACAGATGCATAAAATATTTGTTTCTACATGCATCCCAGTTAATTTTAAAATCTGTGCTTCAGATATTAAAACAGACAGAAATCACTATTTTTAGTATACTACATAATATAATTTTGCTTTTCTAGTTTTAAAACTACTCCAATTTTTTCCAAATTTTGAAAGATTATAAACTCAATGAAGTGGTGAATATTACCATATTGATAGATAAAATATTGCCTACAGTGGCTCTCATATGGCATTTTCCTTCCCTTAGAAACTATCTAGTTATAAGACAGAAAATGCTGGCCGGTTGAACTGGCTAAGTTGACAGCACCTTGAACTACATACATCCCCTTTGCATCTCTCCTTTTAATTCTTATGAATAATAGTTAGCAGCTTTGTTTATGACATTCTGAATTACATCGCCAGTCTCTAAGTGGATTTGGAACAAAAGTGCTACAAAACAGATTCAGTCCCGGCTAGAGTGGTTATGTATTTTCACAGAACTTTCTCTAATGGTTGTAGAGAGATATCTGAAATAATAACAGTGGCAGCACTTAACCAGACGGATAGGAAAGAATAGGATTCCCCAACTGTAGATGTGCAAGAATAGAACGCATTCAATTTTTTGACATAAGATTCAATAACCAATTTGATATTTAATGAGCACAACCTATTTTCTTCTATGAAACATAAGTAGTAAAGAATGAGTGCAATAAGAACAATTTTGCAGAAATATACAACATTTTCACAGGATACCTAATAATACTGACAAATAATCATTAGCATGACATAAAATAATGTTTTATTATCAAATTCTATGAAACATTTGTTTGAAATCACTAAATTATCCAAATTATATTTTATCTCTCCATCCCTTATGAATTTTGGAATTTTTGAAGAGATATGCTTATAAAAAACAAGTCGGTAACTGGGAGAAGTACATTTTAGGCTTGGAGTGTTAAAGTGGATAAATGTCAATCAAGGTTTACATTTTAATAAATTTGTTAAGCATTGTTTTGTGATCTAATATGTGATCTAGCCTGGAGAATGTTTCATGTGTGATTGAGAAGAATGTGTATTTTTCTTTCGTCGTGTGGAAAGTTCTGTATATATCTGCTAGGTCCATTCAGTCTATAGTGCTGCTTAAGTCTGGATGTTCTATTCATTTTGAAAGTAAGGTATTTAGTCTCCTACTACTATTGATTATATTGCTGTCAATTTCTCCTTTCAATTTTGTTAATATTTTCTTTATATATTTAGGTGATCTGATGTTGGGTGTGCATATATTTAATTACGGATAAAATAAATATTTTTTACTTCATTTCCTTAGAATTTGCATAAAATCAGTATAAGAGATGTATTCTTCACTTAAAGTATCTTTTTTCTTCATTTGCAGATGGATGAATTGATTTTTAAGGTCAAAAGCAGACAAATATCAACATATTTGTATGATTCAGCATAATATAAAAATGAAATGGCTGTGCATTGGCTTTCCTGGCTCCCTTTATGCAAAATGGCATACCTTCACAATATAAAACTACAAGAAAGTGACATTTTAATTTTTTCATACAGAGTAAAGTTCACTGAAAATGAGATCAAACTCATGCCTGTATATCAAAGAAATTTTCATTGTTAACCAATTGATTATTATCAATGATTTCACTATTCCATCCCTATTACCCTCCAAAATGTAAGCTAAGAAATAAGAAACAAAACAATCAACAAATAAAACTGGCTTTGAAAAAAAATGAGTAATTAGAAGGCAAGGGAGAAAAAACTCTCAAGACTTAAATAGAAACCAATATTTTTTTTCAGGATTGAGACACATGACAATTTATTCTATAGGTTGGTAGAGGCTTGCTGCAAAATTGCAGCAGCAAAGGTTATAGAGGGATAAACAACATTGTGTCTGGTTCGTTAGATCATGATAAATTTCCTCAGGAAACATAAATAATAAAGATGCAAGGTTATCTAAAGGTGCAGATGAATAAAGTATTTGTCTCCACACATATTCCAATTAATTTAAAAATATATGCTTGAGACATGCAACATATAGAAAACACTTTTTTTACATACTACATAAACATTATTTTGCTTTTCTAGTTTTAAAACTATTCGATATTTTTGCGAATTTTGAAGAAACATAAACATAGTAAGTAACATGAAAACCTGTGAAACTCCAGAGGCTTTGTAATTCACTAGGTTAGGCTGAAATATTAAATGGTTTCAAGAAGAAGTAAATGATTCTGGTGAATTATGAGGCCAGAAATGTCTTTTAATTCATTTTATGCACCATTGCCCCCACATGTTTTATATTTCTGAATGGTCGCCTTTAAGAAATGAACTTTGCTATTTTCACTTTTTTTAAAGTACTTAGATATAATGAAAACAAATTTTAAAAGGGAGTAAAGCACAAGCTACATCTTACTAACACCATTAAAAACCGCAGCACCAGCATCTTTCAGTGATACCAACTCAGACTATGGTAATGCGACATGGGAGAGATTTGTGTGTAAGAAATAACAGTTTATTTTTAGATGTAAACAATTCATTCCTATACCAAATGGCATTACAATGGACAACTTTTTATTGATTTTACTTTACCCCATCACAATATAAAGACACTTTCTATTGCAGACTGAGGTAACTATTTTAAATAATTCCAAATGACATATCTTCTCAAACTCCTCTGAGCTTTCCAAAAGTAAATGGAGACTATGCTTACTTTTTGCATCTTAGAGAATTCTATAACAAATATAACACCCTGACGTAAACTTGGCAAGCAGAGCAAATTCTCAATCTAGTGAATGAAAGCATCCATTATGTTTTTGTTATCATTACTTCAGTCCTAGGTAAAAATTTCTTCCACTTCTTTTCCCTCCCTCCCTTTTGTCTCCGTCAACAGATAAAAGAAAGGATAATTCTACATTCTAATAATATTTCCACTAAAACATAAGGAACATAGAAGCAGCAAGAATTGAAAATATCAAATCGTTAATATTTTATCTTTTCTTCTGTACCATCCTCACGATGGATATTATACTTCATTTATTAAGGACATGTATCTTTTAATAACACATTTAAACTGTGTAATGGGATGTTTGGTTTAATGCATAACTATACTCCCAGAAAACCTTGTCAATTAGAATGTTGGGAAATGATGTTTCCCTAAGGCTACTGTGAGCATGATTTTAAATGGAGTGTGACAACAGTCCAGACATGTAGTACTGAAAGCTCTCAATAAGAATTCATCATCTAAGGATTAATATGTCAATAGAGGAATGGTCTTATTTAAATAGTGGCGATTTAATTAGAAAGCAAAGGCATAGGCAGCAAGCTCAAGGTTTAATTTCCCAGAGGTGTATTTGTTTTCATGTTTTTTCTCCAATGCTATCCTATCGCCATAAACAATTGTATAGGTTTAATGTTAACTTTTAGAGATTTTATTGGATGATAAAACTGTGCTAGAAATTTCCAGAAAACTCTACAGAAGATTTCTTACTCAGGGTAGAAATGAATTTGGTAGCAGATGTGAGAGTGTAACCTGAGATTGGAACAAACCTTTTATGAGTTAAATATGTTGTCCAGGGAGGTGGGTAAAGCACTGCATGCCTTTCATATGTAATTCATTGGTTTCCAAGGTTCACAGGTGAACTGTGTCAGGTATAACAAGTTGATATGTAGAAATATTAGATAATTACATTCGATGTTGGGGCAGGGAAGAACAGGGAGGAAGAGAGAGAGAGATGGAGGGAAGGAGGAGGGAAGGGAGGAAGGAAGACAAAGAGAGACAGAGAAAGGGAGGAGGAATAAATGTTGGGAAAGGCATTAAAGATACTGTAATGCTCTAATCCTTAGGAATGTAAGCAAAAGATTTGAACATAGAACCAAAGTCAGTACTAACAGAACCTAGGTCATTTAAAAGTGGAGTAAATCCACAATGCTCTATTGTTTTCATCACTAAATCAAAATTAACCTAATTTATTTATGGTTTACTTATGGCTTGCAGAGCCCAAACTGAATGGTGTATGAATCCACCTGAGGTGTTATTCTCTAAATAATCCCAAAAGAGAAAATTTAAAATACGTACATACCAACACGTTACAACTGGTTTTTCGCTGAATCATATATTTATTTGATCAAAATTTATCATTTCAGAATTGTAGCTATTATGAGAAGTTTAAAGATATGCTTTAAATTTCTGACAACTTTGTTTCTTTTACTTTATAGGCCTTGAGAATTTTGGTAAAATCTTTGAATAATAACTATTCTGTCTTTCTATAAGGATCAGCAATTTTAACCTCATTGAGAGTATAATATTTATTAATACCAACCATCTTTGTTAAGCAATGATACAATGACATTTGAAATTATTATTTAATTTATGTTATTATTACTTAGGTAGACCACTCAGCCAGACAATATATAGTATTTGTCTATTAAAATAAAATTCTGCTCAACAGAAATATTAGCAACTCTAATCCAAAAATATCAAATAAGAATTATACAACATGACCAAGTCAGATTGATCTCAAGTATGCAAAGCTGGTTCAACATTCAAAAATTAATGTAATCCATCACACCAACAGACTGAAAAAGAAAAATTATATGATTATACCAATAGATGTAAAAAAATAAACAAAATCTAAACCCCATTCATGATAAAAAAAAAAATTTCAATAAACTAGGAATAGAGGGGCACTTTCTCAACAGAATAGAGGCCATCTACAAAAATCCTACAACTAACATCATACTTGATGATGAGAAAATCAAAGCTTTCCCACTAAGATCAAGTACAAGACAAGGATGTCCTCTCTCACCAGTCCTATTCAACATCATAATGGAAGTCCTTGCTAATGCAATAAGGCAAAAAATGAGGAGAGAAGATATAAAGACAGGGAAGGCAGAAAGAAAACTGCCTTTGTTTGTAGATGAGATGATTGTCTATGCAGAAAATTCAAAATAATCAACAACAACAAAAAAGTCCCTGGAACCAATAAGTAATTATCACAAGATTGCAGAATGCAAGGTTAATATACAAAAGACAATTGTTTTCCTATATAACAGCAATGAACAAATGAAATTTGAAATTAAAAACACAATGCCATTTACATTAGCATGCAAAAAACAATGGAACACTTAGATTTTAATCTAACAACTTCTATACAAGGTCTACATAAGGAAAACTATGAAACTGATGAACTAAAGCAAAAAAGAACTAAATAAATGAAATAATTCAATGTTCATGGATAGGAAAACTCAATATTGTCAAATGTCACTTCTTCCTAACGTTTATAGATTTAATGCAATCCCAATCAAAATCCCAGAAAATTATTTTATGAATATCAACAAACTGAATCTAAACTTTCCGTGGCAAGACAAAAGTCCCAGCAAAGCCAACACAATATTGAAGGAGAAGAACAAAGTTGGAGGACTGACACTACTCGACTTTAAGGCTTACTATAAAGCTACTACAGAAATCAAGACGGTGTGGTACTGGTGAAATAATACACAAGTAGATCAATGGAACAGAATAGAGAGCCCAGAAATAGATCCACAGAGATATAGTTAACTGATCTTGGATAAAAGAGCAAAGGCAATACAATGGAACAAAAATAGTCTTTTCAACAAATGGTGCTGGAACAACTGGATTTCCACATGCAAAACAAAAAAATGAATCTATATATATACCTTACACCTTTCACAAAACTTAACTCAAAATAGATCATAGACTTATATGTAAAATGCAGAACTATAATATAAACTGCCGGATGATGACATAGGAGAAAACATAGATGACCTTGAGTAAGATGATGCCTTTTTAGATACAACATTGAAGACACAATCCATGAAAGAAATCATGATAATCTGGACTTTAAAATTAAAACTTCTGCTCTGCAAAAGACATTATCAACAGAATGAGAAGACAAGCCACAGACTGGGAGAAAATATTTGCAAAAGACACATCTGATTAAGGACTGTTATCCAAAATAGACAAAGATCTCTTAAAACCCAACAATAAGAAAACAAATAATCTGATTAAAAAATAGGTCAAAGACCCTAACAGACACCTTATTGAAGAAGATATACAGACGATAAATAAGCATACGAAAACATGCTCTGCATCACATATCATCAGGTGATGCAAATTAAAACAAGAATGTGATACAACTACACAACTATTAGAATGGCTAAATCCCAAAGCATTGACAATACCAAATGCTGAGGAGTATGTGGTGCAACAGGAAATCTTACTCATTGCTGGCGGAAATGCAAAATGGTACAGCCACTTTGTAAGGCAGTTTAGCAGTTTCTTACAAAGCTAAACATACTCTTACCATTTGATCTAGCAATCATACTCCTTGGTATTTCACTCAAAGGAGGTGAAAACTTATGTCCACACTAAAACCTGCACTTGGATGTTTACAGTAGCTTTATTTATGATTGCCCAAACTTGAAGCAACAAAGATGGTCTTCAGGAGGTGAACTGATAAATAAAACGTAGTACATCAGGAAAATGAAATACTATTTGGTGCTAAAAAGATATGAGTTATCAACTCATAAAAAGAAATTAAAACCTTAAAAACATATTGCTCAGTGAAAGAAACCAATCTGAGACGGCTACATATTGTATGATTTCAACTATGAGACATTCTGGAAATGGTAAAACTATGGAGATAAGAAGATCAGTGGCTGTCAGGAGTGAAGGTGGGGAGAGATGAATAGGCGGAGCATGGTGTGCTTTTAGGGCAGTGAAAATACTCTGTATGATAGTATAATTATGGATATATTTCAGTATATGTTTGTCTAAATCCATAGACTATACAACACCAAAAGTGAACCCTAACGTAAACTATGGACTTTGGATGATTTTCATGTGTCAGTGCAGGTACATCTTTGGTAAAAAACGTACCATTTGGCTAAGTGATGTTGATAATGGGGGAGGCTATCCACGTGCGGGCAGGGGGTATATAGGGAATCTCCATATTTCCCTCTCAATTTTTGTAAACCTAAAACTGCTCTACAAAGACATAAAGTCTTAAAAATAGTAAATCAATGAATAAACACGTAAAAAATATTCCAACTTATTTTTGTTTTTTCACTGTAAAAATATTTCTTCTCATTTTGTTTTATGAGTTGAGTTTTTAGTACTTTTATAATATGAACAAAAGCTATTCAGATGTGATGGAGGTGATTCCTTCTCATTGTGTCTGTTTTCTTGTCATGGTTCACAAGTTCTCAGACATACCGCTCTTGCTATTTTATAATCACATACTATGTATTTTTCTCCTTTGTATCTGTTTTACAACCAAACACTTACTCCCTTCATACCCATCTTTCTTCTCTCTCAATGTCCTCAAGCATTCCTTCTCCTCCTGCCTGAAACTTTTTCTCACTAACTGAACATGCACTATCTACTCACTATTCAGATCTTAGGTTCAATATCACTACTAATAAAGATCTTCACTGACTCTAAAAAATAGATTAACACACTCTATTATAACCTTTTATATCGCCATTTAAATCACTTTTGCTATCTGATATTTTCTTTTGTTTTTACCAACCATTTGCTCATATGTTTTACCAGGATAGAAACTTTGTCTTAGTATTAAGTATTTCTCCATGCCTTGCACAGTTCCTAGCACGGAATGTATACTAATCACCATAGGTTAAATAAGCTAATAAATAACCATGTATGCATTCATTTGCAAAATCCTTAGATGAGCATTTCTAGATATTAAACTTCTAAATGCATATGCTTCTGGCATGGAAGTACCAGTAAGTATGCTTTGCTATGGACCTTAAAAATATTGTAGGGGGCTGGTCTGCTGGTATAACGGTTAAGTTCATGTGCTAGGCTTCAGCGGCCTGGGATTCGCAGGTTCGGACCCCGGGCCCAGACCGATGCACCTCTTGTAAAGCCATGCTGTGGCGGTGTCCCATATAAAGGAGAGCAAGATGGGCATGGATGTTAGCCCAGGGCCAATCTTCCTCAGCAAAAAGTGGAGGATTGGCAACAGATGTTAGCTCAGGGCTAATCTTCCTCATACTCACACATACATACAAATTGTAAAGATAATCATAGCGCTTATAACTAATTTGTTCTTACAAATACTCCATAGTATAAAAAATGTATCTTTTAAAGATAAAAATAATCATAAAAATTTTATTTTAAGAAGACTAGATATCTCTATCCTCTATCATGTATTTTTTTGCAAAAGCTAACATCAAGATATTAATTTTGTAATTATAAAGACATTCTTCATTACATTTACTGTCCTATTTTATATTATATATAATCTCATTATTTTTCAGTAATCCATTTTTCTTATTTATTTCACAACTGACACTTTTTTTTAGTTAAGCCCAGTTTTCAATGTCCATTTTAATAACCATGTTTCTCTACTGTGGTTAAATAAATAAAATTATCCTATAAATTTTTCTAAACAAAAGATGAAGATCTAAGGAATATAATTGAAAAGAGTAACTAGTACAAAGTAATGCAAATTAAGCTGTGGAATATATCCTACTCTTTTTTTTTTAATTTTACGATATATGATTAATAGATTTACATTCTTAAGTTGAGCATATTTTTTAAATTAATTTATTTTTTATTGATGTATAATTAACATACAACATTATATTAGTTTCAAGTGAACAAAATAATGACTTGATATTTGTATATATTGGGAAATGATCACCACAGTAAGTCTAGTTAACATCCGTCACTATACAGTTACAAAATTTTTTTTCTTGTGAGGAGAACTTTTAAGATCTACTGTCTTAGCAACTTTCAGATATGCAGTACAGTATTATTAACTATAGTAACCATGCTGTACATTACATCCCCATGACATCTATTTTATACCTGTAAGTTTGGACTTTTTGACCCCTTTCACCCATTTGCTCACCCCCAACCCCCTGCCCCTGGCAACTACCAACCTGTTCTCTGTATCTATGATGCTTTTTTTTTAGATTCCACATAAAAGTGAATCACAACTAATATATATATATATTTTTTTTTGTGAGGAAGATCAGCCCTGAGCTAACATCCATGCCAATCCTCCTCTTTTTTGCTGAGGAGGACTGGCTCTGAGCTAACATCTATTGCCAATCCTCCTCCTTTTGCTCCCCAAAGCCCCAGTAGATAGTTGTATGTCATAGTTGCACATCCTGCTAGTTGCCATATGTGGGACGCCGCCTCAGCATGGCCGGAGAAGCGGTGCGTCAGTGAGTGCCCAGGATCCGAACCCAGGCCGCCAGTAGCGGAGTGTGCGCTAAGCCACAGGGCCGGCCTCCACAACTAATATTTGATCATTACTTTAATCTCCATTTGCCTTCTGAAATTAAAGGTCATTTGAAATTTATACATATCCATACTTTGGGCTTTTTGTAACCAATAAAAAACACTGCATAGGTATCTCACACATGCACATGGAGACAGAAAATGGGTAGTTTAGGTGAAAACCAACAATCTATCAAATTTAACTAAACATGGAAAGACAAAAAAAAAAAAAATCACCTATAAAATACTTTCCAAATGACTAGAAGGAAAAATTTAAAGTAGAGAGTACAATTCAGAGATTTCAAATACCAATTACCCAAATTCCACTTGTAGTTTAGTATACGATTTTAAAAAACTGTTATCAAATTACATACTTGAAAGGACAATAAATATAGTTAGTGTCAATAAAAATTTCATAGTTTTAAAACAATTCGATATTTTGACATCTAATTTTGTTCTGTATGTCATTAAGATAACTTTTAAGAATTAACTTTTCTGGATGACATGTTTTGATATAGCTAAACTAACCTGATTGCTTATATGTATATGCTTAAATGTATCCCTTTGGAGTGATTTCCAACTCTAATCATAATAAGAGTATCTGGTATCAGACCTACACTTTGGTGGTAAAAAAAATATATATATATATAAAATTGGAATAATATAAAAGTCACTCATTCCAGATATGGGAAAAGGAAGGTAGAGCTATGATCCTTTAGAGAAGAAAGGTACATTCTCTACATTCACCTCCGCTTCACGCCTGAGCATGATTTAAAAACTACAGCACAGGCAAATGAATCATAAGCATCGAGTGGTAGTATAACTGCTCATAGAAAACGGTGATTGGAATTCAAGGGTGCTGCTGCTAGAATGGCCATAATGTTGAGGGTTTATGGATTCCCTACAGGCATTTGTCTGAATTATAAGTTGTGTGTTTATATGGCAAGATTGCAATAAGTACAAGTCACTGAGGAGAACAGAGATGAAGTAAAGTTTCCTTAGACCTACACACTGGGAAGAGAATGAAGCTTTGACTAAGCCAGAGTTGAGGAGAGATTGGCATGTTAAGCAGCAATATGGAAAACATATAATGGTCCATCACCATGTCTAGAGCAGCAGTTCTCAACTGGGAGGGATTTTGCCCCCAACTCCCCAGTGGTATTTGGCAATGTCTGGAGATATTTTTGGTTATCACAACTTAGAAAATGTTCTTAGCATCCAGTGAGTAGAGGTCAGGGATACATCTCACAGCAAAGAATTAACTGGCCCCAAATGTCAATATCGTTGAGGTTATGAAACTTGGCCTAGAGGAAAACAACAACAATGACAACAAAATAAATCTAAAATGCCTGAGAGAAAATTACATGGGATGGGATTAACAGCAGTTTAGACAATGCAGAAGAAAAGTTTAGTGAACTCAAGGACATAGCAAAAGAAAATATCTGAAATTAAATACAGAGAAAAAAATGAGGAAAAAAGTAAACAAAGCATCAGTGCACTGTAAGACAACTTCAAACAGCCTAATATTGGTATAAATGGAGTAACTGAATGAGAAGGAGGGAATATAAAAATATTTGAAAAAATAATAGGTAAACATTCTCCAAATGTGATGAAAACTATGAGTCATAAACCCAAGAATATCAGCAAACTTAAGCACAAGAACCATGAAGAAAACAATATCAAAATTATACCATAAAAAATTTGCTTAAATAATAAAGAGAAATATTAAAAGCAGCTAGATAAAAAGGATACATTATGCGCAAAGGAAAAAGGTTGAGTTTTAATATGAGATTTATCATCAGAAACAAAGCAAATACTGTAGAGTAATATCATTAAAGATATGAAAGATAAAAAAAGTTAACCTACAATTCAGCAAAAGTGCTTCCAAAAATGAAGATGATGGATAAGATTAAATTAGTTCTCTCCCTGCTCCTCCCAAGTACAACTGTAAGCCCTGGAAATAATGCAAAGGCAACCAAGGAAGACTCTGAAAGGTAGAAAGAGGAACAATTGTTTATGGGTCTTGGAATAGAGAAACTAGTTAACAGCAGAGAGTTTTACAAGCCCCCATCTAATAACAGAATGCAGCCTATGTAACATCCTCCAGGAATGCATCTTCTGACCACTCACTGAACAAAAGAAGGTGGCCCAGGTAGTTTTATTCCTCCCAGGATCAAATAAGAGTGCTGGCAACAACACCAGGTGGGTCCAGCAGTTTTGGCAAGGGGGTCAATTGGGAGTACCATTAACTATAAGTGGTCAAAGAAAGAGTTTTGTTTCCCCTCTGGGCCTGAGGATGCCTTCCTTTACCTTAAGATACAGGCAGCTGGGGGATACAGGCAAGGAGAATGACAAGAGACAAGTGTCCATCCTGGGAAGTCTCTTTATCTCCACGGGTTTGAGACACTCCTCCTAGGTAGTTCTTTTGAAAAGATAAATAAAATGGAAACCTTTCACTATACTTACCAAAGAAAGAAGAGAAAGTAAATAAAAGTAAAAATGAAGGAGGAAACATTACAACTGATACCACAAAAATACAAATGATGTAAGAGACTACTATGAATATAATTATATGGCAACAAATTGGACAGCTTAGAAGAAATGGATAAATTCCTAGAAATAAACAACCTACCCATTGTAAAGCATAAAGAAATAGAAAATCTGAACAGACCAATAACAAGTAAGGAGATTGAATCAGTAATCAAAAACCTTCCAATACAGAAAAGTACAGGACCAGATAGTTTCACTGGTGAATTCCACCAAACATTTAAAGAAAAACTAACACCAGTTCATCTCAAACTCTTCCAAAAAAACTGAAGAAGAGAGGACACTCCCATATTCATTTTACGAGGCCAGCATTACCCCAATACCAAAGCCATATAAGGATACTGGAAGAAAAGAAAACTATAGGCCAATAACCTTGATGAATATAGACACAAAAATTCTCAACAAAGTGTTAACAACACAAAATTCAATAGCACATTAAAAGGATCATACACCATGACCAAGTGGGATTTATCCCTGGGATGAAAAGATGGTTCAACAAGTACAAACCAACAAATGTGATACATGGCATTAATATAATGAAAGGCAAAAATCATATGATCATCTCAATAGATGTACAAAAGCATTTGACAAAATTCAACATCCTTTCAAGATAAAAACTCTCATCAAATTGCGTATATTAGGAAATTACCTCAACATAATAAAGGCCATATATGATTAACTCACAAATAACATCATACTCAATGGTGAAAGGTTGAAATTTTTCCAAGATCAGGAACAAGAAAAGAGTGCTCACTCTCATCATTCCTATTCAACATAGTACTGGAAGTCCTAGCCAGAGAAAAAAAGAAATAAAAACCATCCAAATTGGAAAGGAAGCAGTAAAATTGTCTTTGTTGATGACACGATCTTGTATATAGAAAATCGTAACTACACCACCTAAAACCTGTTAGACCTAATAAATGAATTCAGTAAAGTACAGGATACAAAAATCAACATACAAAAATCAGTGGCATTGTAATATACTATCAATTCCCTGAAAAAGATATCAAGAAAACAATCCCATTTACAATAGCATCAAAAACAATAAAATTCTTAGGAATAAGTTTGATCAAGGAAGTGAAAGATCTGTATACTGAAAACTAGAAGATATTGATGAAAGATAATGAAGACACAAATAAATAGAAAGATATCCCATGTTCATGGATCCAAAGAGTTAATATTGTTAAAATGTCCATACTATCCAAAGCCATCTATAGAATCAATGCAATCCCAATCAAAATTTCAATGGCATTTTTCAGAGAAATAGAAAAAGCAATCCTAAAAATCATATGGAACCAAAAAGGCCCCACATAACCAAAGCAATCTTGAGAAAGAACATAACTGGAGGCATCACACTTCCTGATTTCAAACTATATTACAAATCTATAGTAATCAAAGCAGTAAGTTATGGGTATAAAAAAAGACACATTGACCAATGGAACAAAATGGAGAGCCCAGAAGTAAACCCAAGCATATGTGGTAAACTAATATATGATGACAAGGAAGCCAAGAAAACTCAATAGTTAAAGGATAGTCATTTCAATAAATGATGATGGGAAAACTGTATATCCACATCAAAAAGAATGAAATTGGACCCCTATCTTACATCATACACAAAAGTCAACATGAAATGTATTAAGGACTTAAACATAACACTTGAAACCATGAAATTCCTAGCAGAAAAATAGAAAAAAGTTCTTTAATATTGGTCTTGCCAATGATTTTTTTGGATATGACACCAAAAGTACAAGCAACAAAAGCAAAAATCAACAAATGAGACTACATCAAACTAAACAGCTTCTACACAGGAAAAGTAACAGTGAACAATAAGAAAAGGCAACCTACAGAATGGGAGAAATATTTGCAAACCACATATCTGGTAAGGGGTTAACATCCAAAATATGTAAAGAACTCATACAACTCAATAGCACAAAACCCCAAACAATCAGATTAATAAATGGGCAGAGGACTTGAATAACCTTTTTCCAAAGGAGACATACAAATGGTCAACAAGTACATGAAAAAACATTCAACATCACTAATCATCAAGGAAATGCGAATAAAAACTACAACAAGATGTCACCTCAAACCCATTGGAATGGCTATCATTAAGAAAACAAGAGATAAATGCTGGTGAGGATGTGAAGAACAGGGAACCTTGGTGTGATCTTCGTGGGAATGTAAATTGGTACAGTCACTATGGAAAACAGTATGGAAGTTCCTTGAAAAGCTAAAAATAGAACTATCATATGATGCAGCAATCCCACTTCTGGATGTATATCCAAAGGAGAAGAAATCACTGTTTTCAAAGAGATGTTTGCACTGCCATGTTCATTGCAGCATTATACACAATAGCTAATACATAGAAACAGCTTAAGTGTACCTCAATAGATGAATGGATAAAGAAAATGTGGTATCTACATACAATGGAATATTATTCAGACACACAGAAAAGAAGGAAATTTTCCATTTCCAATAACATGTATGGACCTTAAGGACATTATGTTAATTGAAATAAGTCAGACAGAGCAAGATAAATACTGTATGATATCACTTGTATGTGGAATCTGAAAACATCAAACTCATAGAACAGAAAGTAGAATGGTGGTTGCCAGGGCCTGAGGGATGGGGGAAATGGGGAGATGTTTCAAAGGGTAGAAACTTTCAGTTATAAGATGAATCAGCTATGGGGATCTAAAGTACAGCATGGTGACTACAGTTAAACAGTTTATATTGTATACTTGAACTTTGCTGTGAGAGTAGAGCTTTAATATTCTCACTATAACAACAACAACAAAATGGTAATTATGTGAGGTGAAAGATGTGTTCATTAACCTTACTGTGGTAAATATTTTGCAATATATATGTGTATCAGATCATCACATTGTACACCTTAAACTTACACAACGTTATATGTGAATTACATCTCAATAAACCTGGAAAACAAATTTTAAAAATAAAAACTAAAAGGGCAACTCGAGGCATCCTTGTAGTGATGGAACTATTGTGCCTGCGGTGGTAGGTACACAACCCCGCATATGAAGTGTAATTGCATAGTACTAAATACATACACACACATAAATGAAGATATGTACAAGTAGAAGAAACTGAGTACTATTGGTGGAATACAACAATTTCAACTTCCTGGTTATGATATATTATAGTTCTGCAAGATGTCATCATTGGGAGAATCTGGATAAAGGATAAACAGAATCTCTTTGTATTATTTCTTACAATTCCATGTGAGTCTACGATTACCACAAAATAAAATGTTTAGTTAAAACAAAAGAGCACAAACCACCAAAAAATAAAAAAAGTAAAATAAAAATGTTTTCAAACATATAGAAGCTGAAGGAATTTTACAACCAGCAGAACATCAGTACAAGAAATGTTAAAGGAATTCCTTCAGGTATAAGGACTATGGCACCAGATGGAAATCTAGATCCACACAGGGAATGAAGACCATCAGAAATGGTAAATGTGTGTATAACTCATGCAGCTTACATTCCAAGGGCATATTCATATTTTCTCTACTTTTCTTCTTTAACCTATACAAAGTTAAAGTTTCCTTTATTTTTATCTTCATGGTACAGGATTATAATTTGGAATTCGAATAAAGAACCTGAATTAAAACCATGGCTCTAACCAGTCACTAGCCACATGACCTTCAGCAAGTAATATTTCTCAGATATCATTTTTCAGTCTAGAATAAGGGTGTCAATACTGTTCTGACATTATCAGCTGTGGGGATGAGGTAACATGTCAAAACAGCTAGCACAGTATCAGATTCATAATAGCTAATCCTTAAATATTGCCTCATTTTCTTTTCTGTCCAAGATTTTTTCTTCCTAATCTTGCCTCCATATAATCATGTTATTACTGTGCTGTTGAATATTTTACTTAAAAAACAACCACCCAATTTAAATTGTATGCAGTTTTCTAGCATTAATTAAGATTTAGATGAAATTCTCCATCCTATCTCTCATGGTTTTAAACAAAATTTCTCTCTGAGTTTACAGAATATGTTTACCAACAATAAATATATTATTTTCTTGAAGCGTCTAGAGTGTTTACTTTTTGTTTGTTGGCTTGTGTGTTCGTTTCTTTGTCATCACCAATTTAGGACAATTCATATTGTTGCATTGAAAGACTAGACATTTTACCAGGGACTATGGAAAAAGTCAACAATTTCTTTAAATTTTCAGCAATTCTTTCATTTCTTTAAAGCCCCATAAGTAGAAGGATTATGAGACCAGAAAGGTGTATATCTTATCCTTCTTCACAGATTACAAGGAACAGTTTGCTGCCGCTGCTGACTGTATCGGCCAGAGCACTAGAGAATTTTTGAGTTAGGTAGAAAATATACTAGTGAGATTGTGGATTCATTATCATTTTGGTGACAATAGTTTTTTATCCGGGTGAGATTATGGCATACACAAACGCTAATTTTACAATTCTGTTACATAATTCCCTGAACACTTAAGATCCAATTACACAAATATTTATTAAACATCGACATTATGTCACGCACCATGCTTAGTATTGCTATATAATTTACGTAAGATATGTATAATCCCAGCCCTCAAGGGGCCCAAGGTCTCAGGCTGTTTGCATCCTTGCTTGCTTCTTCCAAGAAATATATTTCCATTTAAGGCTCGATTAAATTTAAATAAATTTTATTAAGCTGCTAGAGTACTCAGAACTCCCCTCTTCCAAAAAAACTGGCAAAAGAGAATTGGCTGGTACCATTAATAGTGAAAAGGAGAAATATAATTACTAGCATTGTGTTCATGCAGATCTCATAAGAACTACATTGTAATCAAAGATATACTATTTACTGAAGCATGTATTTATCTGCCAAGATAAAACATGCTAATATGAATTCACCAGAATTCAAATAGTTAAAAACATCTAGTTTATACTCATTTTTGCATTTATCCCCTGGTAGCTTATAACTCCTCATTAATCAGCAATAGTAGGAGAAAATATAATTTAAAAAAAAACTAATAAAGTCATAATTTATTTAATAGCATGCCTTTTTCTCAGCTTGAAGTTGTTAAAACCAAAATTCAGATTTCATTTGAATGAACAGTAGAATTTCACGCCATTTTTAGATCTACTTTTAGCCTCAGCCTAGCAGTAGCCAAAACGTCTAATCTTTTACAAAAATCAACAAGACAATAGCCTCAGTCCTACTCCATGTTTTTTTAAAGAGAGTATTTGTATTCCCGTAAAATAGTTAAAACTTAGCAAACATTTTATCAGCAGTCATGCAAAATAACAGTGTAAGTGGGAATAAATAATGCCTTTCTTCTGATTTATATTTTTGTGTTTTTTAAAATGTTATTCATAAAGCCGTTTCATAATTCAGTAATGTCTAGCTTGCATTTCCTTTAGAGTCATATGGTTTTTCTTCATAAAATTTTGAATGAAAATCTATACTTACATTCTATATAATCTCCTTTGTAAGCACATAATTACTAACAATGTATAAACAAGTATAACATCAATAACGCAGAAATACTTACATTCAACATATTTAGTTGCTATGAGGTCATAGTTTTTCAAAAGATTTTAGTTCATCGACATATAATAGAACCCAAATATATAGAAAGTAGATTATGAAAGCATGAATGGTAGCCAAAATTCTCTCCAAATATGTATCATCAATCTGACCACTCATCTTTGTATGAAAGAATATTACAGACTACATTAATACCCTATTGGATATTTTAAGCAATGTGCAAACTTATATAGGATGGGAAATAATTTAAAGTTATGCACAGTCTGCTTATTCTGATAACCTGGTATTGCATGAAAATTCTCAACACGTGAAATCTTTTTGGATTTCCAATGGCAATAGCGTTGATCTATGCTGTTCAAAGGAAAGGTATAATAATCACATCCTGAATGTTTTCCTTTTCCTTCTCATCTCAAAGACACGATTAAGTATTTACCACATCAAAATTATACAACACCATTAGAAATATTGAACACAATGTACTATAAATAAATACTTTCCAAATGTATCAACTTAAGAGAATTTTAGATCAAATGCAGTTAAAGATTTAAAAATTTTTAACTTTAACACACATTAATTAAGGAGAATTTAGATTGGTGTTATTGATCTGTGCCCATTCTTTAGTTCATGTAATTTTTAAGTCCTGAAAACTTTCACTAGAAACGGCACTGTTACTCTGTACTTCTCGGCTTAACGATTTTAGATGGTAGAAGTGTGTTTGGTTTTTATGTATGGTTTAGAAAACAGTAAAAAGATGAAAGATTTTGATATAAATCTCTTAGTACAGACTAAGCTCTCAATAATCAAAGTTCCATAGTTTTGTTGACATAAAATCTACAAACATCATTTTTGTCTAAGAAACTGTGTTTGTCCAAGGAATTAAGAACAGGAGAAGTACTGGTCATGTTGAAGAAGGAAAAGGAGAATACATTGTGAAAAACATGTGAAATATTTTGGTTTCTTGAAAGATGGTTAATTAGAATCTAAGTAAAAAACCTCAACATGTACCCTATTGTTGCCTCATTAGAACATTAATTCTTGATGAGATCTATGTCCTCATATACACTTTTTTGTACTCGGAGCAGAAAATTATACATTGTACTTACACATATAGAGTGGCTTTCACTTGAAATAGAAGAAATAACTTATTAAAGTTTGTGTGTATGTGTGTATACGAATGTATATATGTATGTGTCTGTATATACACACATATATACAGACACATATACATATGCACTCATAAGTGGGTGTGTTTATTTCTGACTTTCAAAATTTGTAGTGAGAATTGTGTCAACAAAAAATAAATTTTACATTATTTTCATGTATTCTGCTAAGAAAACTAAAACAAAATAAACAAACTCACCTGTGAACCATCTATTATGGATTCATATGTGCTCCTCATCTACACAAGACTTGTGTATCAAAATATCAGGGCATCCTTACCTACTAGCAATTACTAAAATTATAATAAAAGCCAAAATGATACTAAAATATAGGCATTAATTAAAAATACATTCTTTCTTTAAAATAATATATATTTTGCATATATGTCTCATAAAAAATTAAAGGCAGTCATCCTGGAATAATTTCTCTGCATATTATAAATTGGCATTTTCCCTTTTTCCTAGATATGTCCTCTATAAACTGCCTTTTTTTATCATATGATTACATTAAATTCACATGGAGTTTATCTTTTCTTCAAAAGAGAATATATTTAACTGAACTTCATCAAAGATCAAGATATAAATCTCATTTACACATACTTGTAAAAAATTTAGTGTCATGTTATAAAACATTGTACAATTGCATAGACCTAAATGCATGCATGCACACACACATGCATACACACACACACACACACACACAACTGCAAGTAATACTGGTGAAATCTGAATCAGGTGAGTGGGTTGTATCGATGTCAATTTCCTAATTGTGGTACTGGACTTCAGTTATGCAAGATCTTACATTTGACAAAAATTGTGTGAAAAGTATAACAGATCTCTCTGTATTTTTCGATACAACTGTATGTGAAGCTAGTATTATCTCAAAATAGAAATTAAAAGTCATATTTATATATATCGAAATTAAAAGTGAAAAATTTCTTTATGTAAGATACTATGTGCAGGATATGACATATAGATAACAGATATTGCAAAAAAACCACTTCATTGTCCACCAAACTTTTCTATCCATCTGGTAAAGGTATTCCTTTCTTAATTCTAAAACTAACGACATTAGGTTGTGAAATAAGAATCCATCCATTTGCTTTAAACTGGAATTCTTCATTTGCATTTTTACTGAAATCTGAAGAAGCACCAAAAGTGATCCTAGTTCACTCTGAACTCCCTAAGACCTAACTCCATTTGCTCCAAAGATACTGGGAGGAGATTCAAAACGAGTTTGTCAGGCTTGAAGTCATATATGATTTTGAGAATGACTATTTCAAGAAACAATAGAATCCATTTCATATTAATATTAATACTCTTTTTCTATTTTTCTCACCTAGTCAGATAAAGATCTTCTGGACTAATTCTGGTTTTAAGTCACCAAAAGGCACTATACTGATTCTCTATATGATTATTCCACCTTTTAAACTTATCCATTTTCTTTCAAATAAAGCTTTATTTTCCTCTGGGGTAAATATAACATTTTTTTCTTTTATTTTTCTGTTCCTGAAGCTCTGTGAGTCCCAAATTATTAAATGCCCACCCACAAAATTCGAAAGAGTTAAACAATAATAGCACCAAGGAAATAGAGATCTAATATTAAAAAGAAAAATCTCTGAATTCAGTAGTTTCACCCTACATGGGGATAACTGAGAGTCTATCCCAGCATCAGAGTTCTTTTGCTGAGACTACATCTCAAGGCAACTTTTCTCTCTGCCCAATCCTGCTTTTTTCCTTTCCCTTCCACAAGTGGTTTTCCATCTCAGAGCTTCCTTCCCGTGGAATGCAATCTGTGGCAATATGTACCAGGTGTGGTTCAATAAAACCAATACTAATATCAGATTCTGAAGCTGGAGCCTACCTCACCCAGCTGGCAGTGAAGATACCTTCGCTGGCTTAGTCAAACGCACATAGTCTCTGGTACAAGGTGGCAGGGCAATTACTAAAATGTTCCCGAGTGATGAATTCCCGAGTGATATTCTGATGGAGGAGAAGCCACTAGCTACTTGATGTATCAAGCATTTGCGAAACATAGGGAAATAATACTGAAGAGAGAGAAGAATTTGGTGGTTTTTACTAAGTTTCCCTAATATCTGAGCTTTGGGAAAAGGATAATTAAAGGGTGAGAGGGGGCCAGCCCGTGGCGTAGTGGTTAAGTGCGCGCGCTCCATGGCTGGCGGCCCAGGTTCAGACCCCGGGCGCGCACCGAGGCACTGCTTGTCAAGCCATGCTGTGGCAGCGTCCCATATAAAGTGGAGGAAGATAGGCACAGATGTTAGCCCAGGGCCAGTCTTCCTCAGCAAAAAGAGGAGGATTGGCATGGATGTTAGCTCAGGGCTGATCTTTCTCACAAAAAAAATAAATAAATAAGGGTGAGAGTGATTAATCAGCAATTAACAGCAAAGTGGGAAGCCAGAAGGCCTCCTTGGTGGCTTATAAAGAGGCTATCATCTCCCACAGCCTGAAGGCAAAGAAAACTGAAAACAAGGTTTGGGGCTTAATCATAACCAAAAATCTAGATAGATTCAAAGAAAGTTAAACTTCCAACTACTGCTGTGCTGCTGTGCCATAATTATAGCCTACAATAGAAAAAATGTGACCCTGACATATGGGATGAGAATATCTAGGTTGACGCACCTGAAAATCTTGATTCCCAGATTCCCCTGAACCCTCTAGCCCTGAGTAAGATGTCCACTCTTCCCTCTTAAAGACTAGCAGTATACCCATTCTTTGCTTGAATATGATGCAGTGGATACCAATAACTAAGGTCATCTGGCATCATAGCCCATCGAGGGGTATACTGGTCCCAAAAAAGAAGAAAGAGGACTGTATACCAATAGAGTTGTAGTACCTAAACATATACTGGCAATGGCCCAGTGACTACCCATGGGACTAGATTGTGAAGGTGTGAGATCGAGGGAGAGTAGGACAGAAGAGTGAATAAGGAAGGATTTATTAATGTGGGAGCACTCCCCAGGATTCGAGATTAAATACAATGGTAAGAACCTTGGGAGGTGGTGCAAGCATGCAATACAGGATGGCCCATAGAAGCGTGGAAAAATAACGGGCCAACTCTAAGTGAGGTAAGATTACAGATTGCCATCGAAGACTGTGGAAATTATATAAAGGCCCTCCCACTTTTGCCCAACACAGGAAAATTCTGAAGGTCTATCCTAGCTTCAAGTTCCCTGTGGTGTGTTCTGAGGCCTTCATTGAGATTGCACTGCCACAGGCCAAATTTCCCCTCTATCTAATCCTGCTTCCTTCCTTTCCAAACATTATGATTCCAAGAGCACTCCAGATATAAATCTCCATACTAATCTCCTTCTCATTGTTTGCTCCCAGGAACTAAATTTGAAACTCTGTCTCAGGAGTCTCAAATATGTCTAAATAGAAACCCATGATACTTAAAACTAAACATACTGCCAAATTCAGACCCTGGGCTTATCACTCGTTCTATCATTTTAGGCAGAAACCTAGGATTCACCCTCAACAGTGCCGTCTTGTTCATGCCTCCCACTATCAATGAGCATGTCCTATCAATTTTACCTTCTAGATGTATTTTAAATACATATAACCTTCTCCATGTTCATTGCTTTAATTCAAACCTCACAAAACTATTTCTCCCCCTCAAAAGTTAAGCAATAATCTTTGAACTGATCTTATCACATCCACCATGAATTTCTCAAAACTATTTGCCAGAGCAGTGTTTAAAAACAAAAGTATGTTAATATAATCTTAGAATCCTTAAATCACTTACCTTTGCTTCTAAAAGCAAAATCTTTAGCATGATTTCAGGGCCCTGAACAATCTAGTTTATTTCTTTTTCTGCAAGTACACACATTATCTTCATTCTTAGTGCCTCTGGCTGAGAGGGTCAGGTCCTGAAGAGTGTCATGCTTCTTCCTTGCGAGGGGGTCTTTGAACATGCATATCTTTTTGCCTGGAGCCTTTCTTCCCTCTACCCTGCTCCTTACCATTGTTAATTACCTTTTATCCTTATTCTGGAAAGACTTTCTACCTGGTCTAGATTAAATTTCTCTGTTCATACCCTCATTTTATTACATTTCTTCCTCTTTTATTGGTCATTGCACTTTATTGTTAATTACCTAATATCCAACATCCTACATGCTGTAAAATCTGGATTAGGTTCTCTGTTGTATGGCAGAGCTTTGCACATACCGGATTCTTATTTGTTGAGTGAATTAGAATGTCTTTTACCAGTTTCAAAAAATACCAACTTGCACAGCTGATATCTTTTTAACATGAATTTGAAGGCGTATCTTGGAAAGGGAAATGTGATGTAATGAGCACCTCAGAGATGTACACAGAAGATGATACGGGGAAAATTTTGGCAGCCTACTAGCGGCACAATTCTTTGGTGATAGAAGTGTTTGGCAGTAGAAGAAAAGAGTTCATTAAATAAAGGTACAACAGTTTTTCACAACACCTTCTTTCTAATATTGGTTTTTAACTTTTTTTTGTGTGTGTGAGGAAGATCAGCCCTGAGCTAACATCCATGCTAATCCTCCTCTTTTTGCTGAGGAACACAGGCTCTGAGCTAACATCTATTGCCAATCCTCTTCCTTTTTTTTCCCCAAAGTCCCAGTAGATAGTTGTATGTCATAGCTGCACATCCTTCTAGTTGCTATATGTGGGATGCGGCCTCAGCATGGCAGGAGAAGCGGTCCGTGGGTGCGCGCCCAGGATCCAAGCTTGGGCAGCCAGTAGCAGAGCGCGTACACTTAACTGCTAATGTATGGGGCCGGCCCCCAATATTGCTGTATTATATTGTGTATGAGCTCCTGTTAATTTCCGGTTGCTTACTTTACTTACAGCCATTTGAGACCATTGCAAAATGTGGGATCCCTGGGATAGCAAGTGTTTGAGAGTCAACTAATAACAAAATTGTCATTAGTGTTTGAGTGACACAGTAGAAAAAGTCAAAGACTTTTGAGCCAGATTAGAATAAGTTTCAATGACTGGCTCGGTAATTTACTAGGTGTGTATTGTGTAGTCTTAGTCAAACTTCTTAACTTTTCTGAGATTTAGGATGATCTTACCTACTGACCTTCCAAGCATAACAAATGTGTACATGCCAAACAACAGAAGTGGAATAAAAGTGTTATATATCTATATACAACATGTACATACATGTGTGTATGTACACATATACATGTACATACATGTGTGTATACATTCATTCACACATATATCAAGCTACTATGTTTCCTGATATCTGTCAAATCACTGTGAGACTTGAGGGGTAAATTAATTTTTTTTTACCACAATTCACTTTTACTTGCTCATTTTAAGCAGTGTTAACTGAGGCTGTCACAGTTTACTTATAATCTAACTTGGACTCTGTGCAAGTGTTTGATGTCTAGGATGTGTGAAATCCTTTTCTCCAGCATTATTCTCACTTGCAAAATTTTGAATATGTTAATAGTCATGTAAGAAAGCTACGGCTATTTTTATTATACTTTTTATACTAAAGCATTATAGTATTTTAGTTTAATTATTATAATTAATATATTTATGAGGAAATGACATTTGGAGAGCATAAACAACAACAATTTTGCTTGGATTTGTTGCCAGTTATTTCACTGACGTCTATTATAGGTTTGTGACATACAGCACGTGCTTGGGAAGTATTTGTTGTATTAATGAAAATTAAGTGATATGGCACAGCCAGCATTCAACCTCAGGTTTGACTGATTCCAAATCCTGGACATAATCAAAATCTTACCTTTCCTCTTGAATATTGGGTATAGCTCTTATATGTGGGAGATCAAAATAAGAACATCAGGGGCTGGCCTGGTAGCGTAGCGGTTAAGTTCACGCATTCTGCTTCAGCCGCCTGGGGTTGGCCGGTTCGGATCCCGGGTGAGGACCTACTCACCGTTTGTCAAGCCATGCTGAGGTGGCGTCCCACATAGAAGAACTAGAAGGACCTACAACTATGTACCGGGGCTTTGGGGAGAAAAAAGAAAAAGAGGAAGATTGGCAATAGATGTTAGCTCAGGGCCAATCTTCCTCAAAAAAAAAAAATAATAAAAGAATATCAAACAGCTTTAAACTTTCTCATTTTGTGCATTATCCATTTTCTAACAAACATCAAACTAGGATGTGCTCAGCTTCGTATTTAGCAGCCTCATTCTACATTAGCAGTGTTATCACAGTTAAATAATATAGGGTACTTTTATTTTATCTTTCTTTTTAAATTAACCTTTGGTTGTTATTGAATATTTCACTCTTCTAATACCACTAGTGCTGTTTTCCCTTTGATGCTGATATCAATCTTTTGTAGTTCTTCTTTTTAAAAGTGAGACTGCACTTAAGTAGGATGACACATATTAATAAATTCTCTTCAAAATACACTTCAAATATTTTAAGATATATTATTACCCTTTTAGCTCACTTTTTTGGTGATGTGTCATACCATAACAAATTAAAATAAGTTAGACTACAGCCAATAGAAAATTTTAATTATTCCAATATATGTTTTGATAATTTTTATTAAGGTGAGGCAATGTATAATTTTTAACAGATATATATTTAATAGAAAAGTAACATTTTATTAGATCATATTATACAATTATATGATACACGTCCCAACATATTAGAGAGTATAGGAATGCAAGCAAGTTTGGAAAATTGGCAAATATCTCATGTTGGAGAAGTTATTTTAGAAAAAAACAGAAAATATGAAATTCTGCTTTTATTAGCCAATAGCATCAAATAATTTCATCATTATATTCTCAGATCAAACTCTGATAATGTGACTGATGCCAAGGTAGCAATTTTTTCAGACAAGTCAGTAGTTAATATCAATAAATTTTGTTATATCTCTCATTGCTTTGTGAGCTAACCATCATAACTATTGAGTGAGTTATCTCAATAAATCTTGAGGTTTTGAATATTGATTTGGGTTTAGGGCGAATCACATAAGATTATATTATGTTTAAAATTCAGAGTCTCTATATAGGAAGACAAAGCACTTGTTTCTTTTTCAATTTTATTTCAATTCACACTCTAGATATTGTTCCAGTTCTTAGATGGAAAAATCAGAAATTGGAAAGAGAGCGAGGAGTAGCTGGACAGATTTCTTATTCTATGTGATACATGAGATGAAAGACGTGTTTTTAACACTTTAACTTCTTGAGATTTGGGGGTGTGGTTGTCCCCAATGCAAAAAGGGAAAACAGTTATCTTCTTTTATAAGCAGAATCCAACATGCTAATTATTTTTTAATAATATTTATTCTTCACTATCATATGAATTTAACCTTGAGCTATGATAAAACAAAGTTGTTAAGGATTGGAATTAACATGGTAGAATATATTACAACAAAACATTGCAAATAATAGTTCTTATTAAAGATTCTATTAACATAAGAGAGAGGAATTTTGTCTGCAAGACTGAAAATTATAATTCAGCCACATTGTTCTCTCAGTCTAGTAGGCCATGTCCAATTTTCTCATCCTAGTATTAAGAAAAGACTTTTCCTCCATACAAATTTTGAGTTTCTTAGATAAAAGGTATTAGGCAACTAGAGATGGATTATAAAATTAACTTCATATGATTCATAACTGGGGGAAGGCTTTTGAATCAGATGAAAGTAGAAAGACTCTCCCATTATAATTAATGATTTAAAACTCTGGGTTTGTACTTACGAAACTTGAGGGGAGTTTCAGGATGATAATTAGTCATAAATTACACCTCACCATTTCTAATCCAAATGAAAAATATACATTGGACTATACGAGGATCAGCTATATTACATTTAAAGCCAGATTGGAGAAACTTGCTTGAATCTAGAGAAAAACAAGCTTTGTAGTCTTTCTTCTTAATGCCCCCAGGCAAAGTGGAATTTCCTCCTGAAATTTCCCCAGTGTTCACTGTATGGAGAATAAGGGCAGAAAGAAATCACACTATTTGCAGACAGATTTTCCCAGTTGGAGAATTGAAACATATCTGAGCTATGCAAGCTGAGTGCTTTGTCTTAACTTCAACAATCAGTCTTTCTGTAGAGAAGAGCAAGCCATGAGCGGAGAGGGCTAGACTGGAAGTAATCTTCCATCACTATTCTATTCTTCCTATAGTATTCCAATAGAATACCATACTATTATTTCAATACTCTCTTTGGAAAGAGGGTGTAATTTCCCTCTGCTCTATGAAAATGGCGGGAGGGGAATATAAGCTTCCCACATCAGGCTTGCATAGCAGTCAGCCTTTATTATATTTTTCTCTGTACAAGTAGTTCTATCTCAACTAGGGTTAAGACTATTGTATTTATATTTGTATTCTTCCTTCCTATATGATATTAGCTCTCTTTAGAAGACAGTTATTTTGAATTTGAATGAAGATTTATGAGTTCCAAATAGGCACTGCACCAGGAATGCATCTACCCTAGAGTCTAGTGGGAAAGACAAGTGAATAAATTCAACTCAAATGAAGTCGTGACCTTTGTAGATCAGTTGCAAAGTGGTTTCCCACTTAAAGAAGAATAATATTAATATGAATTCTGATATTTACATCCCTTCCTACCATTGAAGAAACGTCCAAGAACATAGGGAACAACAATCTCTTCTTTTGTAAGGTCCTGGTCTCTTCAGGGTTTCTCTGTCCTCACGCATCAGGTTCATTATTATTCTCTCTCCACCATATCCTCCCTACCCTTCCAAATTTGCTGCTTTAATTACATGGCATGTCTTCTATGTATCATCTACTAGCACTTGGGCAATGAGATTATCTTCCTTTCTCTCTGATATTCTTGGGAGAATCTGCCTAATTGGTATTTTACCTGTCCAACATATTTCTGATTTTATTCACAGAAGCCTATAGGTCCATTTGGGTTGGCAAAATTCTATCTCAAAGGGGAGCAAGAGAAAGTAAGTGAAGACATAAACCTAGAATCTTCTTTAGTGGGCAGGAAGAAGAGAGAGCTTGGGTACACTCATAAAATGATCATTTTTGTCTCATTTGCACAGGCAATTGTGTGATGTGGTGTAAATATAAGTTATATGGGAGCATATAGAAGAATGTAATCTTACACATTTCCTATATTAGGTGGTTCTGAACTAAGACATGAAGAACAAATAGGAGTTAGTCAGGTGAGGTGGAGGGTCAAGTCATTTCAGATGAAAATAATAGTATACACAATAGGCCAGATTAGAGGATGTAGATTGCAAATTTGTGAATTAATTAGTCTAATTAATTAATTTAGTATGGCTGGAGGTTAGTGTGCACAGGAAACAAGGTTAAAGAACTTAGAAGAGCTTGACCTTAATGGATTTTCTATATAATATTATCAAGTTTAGACTTTATGTGGAAGACAATAGAACGACCCTAAAGATTTTAAATTTAGACAGATACATGTGTGGATTTGCATTTTTAAAATGCTCGTTCTGAGTGTAGCATGAATAATTGATTGTAATAGAATTATCATGTGGTATATATTAGCAGACTATTTATCAAACCAATTTTCTCTTTTTTCTGGGAATACAACTAAATTATATTTCCCAGCTTGTTTGCAGTTAGATGTCATCATATGAATGACTTCTGGCCAGGGGAATATGTGCCTGCACCATTTCCAAGCCTGAGCATTCAAGTCTTCGACACATGATGATTTACAATTCTTTTTCCTTTTCCTGGCTGCGTGTTGAAAGAGAGAGCCCTAAAGAGGAAAGAATCTGGGTCCCTGAATCACTGTTTGGAGGATAGGCCTACCCTTATTAGGAACACACATTTTAGAATTTTTGTGAGTGAAAAATAAATTTCTATCATATTTGAGCCATATAGTTTTGGGGGGTTGTTTGTTACAGGAACTAGCATTATCCTAACAAACAAATGTAATTTAAAATTTACCACTTCATATAACAAGTAACTAAAAATAAACTAATGAAGCTAGAGTCAACGTCCATTATGTGCTGGCATCCTGAAAGGAGTTAAAGATTCTTCAGCCATCACTTGGGAGTTACACAATAGGTCTCTGGGTGTTTAAACAACTGGATGTGTCTTAGAGTATAATTATAGCTGTAATCTAGTAAACTATATATTTTTACTGCACTTTTGTAGAATAGTTGTCAGAGATTTTTTTAGATTCTTTTGGTGAGGTTAAGGAATTCTGCTTGTGTGAATATTCCGAGCTATTTTTTTTATGTCGTTCTGAATTTCTTTTTGTTGTACACAGCTCTAGCACTAGTTTTTTTTTCTTATGAATATTTTTAATATATACTGTTTTGTTTGGGTTTCTTAGTCGTTAGCAAAATGACTGACTGATTAACTGAACCAGGCCCCACCACTAAATAGAAACCATAGGAGAATGAGCAGGAAAAAAATTGGCCAAGACTTCATCATTATTATCTGATAATAATACCATCAATGAGAATCTAATATCATTACCCTCACCATTTCTTTAGAAATCACTTTGCATCACTTGCTTAACAAAATTCCAGTTGGCGATGCACTTGGCCATGTCTAAGTAATGTTCCCATGTTCCAACACCCACAGAAGATGTAGAGAAAAAGATCCCTGCCTTGCCTCCCTTTCTTCAATTTTCAAAAATAGATATTCACGAAATGGATCATTCCTAAAAACTAAGAAGGAAATTTTGATACAGATAATGAAAGAAATTAACAAATTACCATTGTATTACCAATCTACCCGTATGTTGCATTGGAAATATAAATTCTCAGCAGTGTCTATATTCACATAATCAAGATACTTGGGAAGACCTCTAAATCTCTGTACATGCATCACCATCTAAGAAGGCTACAGTCAGTCTTTAATATCCCAGAGTTGTCCTGGATACACATACAATTTAATTTTTTAATGAAAATTATGAGCTCTAAGAACATATTGGATAAGTTGGGAGAAATGGAGAAAAAAATAAAACCATTTTATGGTATGGTGTATTTGAGAATTTACAGAGCGCTACTAAGCAAGATGACCTTGTGAAACTAATTTCTACTAGGTAATACTTCAGTTTTGAAAGTAACATATCTAACTATGCAGACAGGTTTGAATGTAACCACAACTTCTTCTCTGTAATTTGACTTTTTCTGTTGGGATCTATTGCTCAATATTCCCTTTATGCATGCCTATGAATTTCAGTAAAGGGATGTGTAGCTTTTAACTTGGGGAAAAAATTTCTAAAAACAGTAGTTATATTAGATAATAGCACTCTGCCATTTGGTTCTAAATGTGTATTTATTTGAAATTGTTTCTGTACCTTAAAATATGACATGTATGTTATAATTCATTGTGTTTTCCTTATCTCAAGAGCAAAACATAAAAAAAAAACAATGATGTGAGAAATTTCACAGTAATTCTAAAGGTCACTGATGAGAATCTTCTTTCCTTTTTGTCATCACATTTCCGTAAGAACAACCTTGACAACTATAGATGTCACTATTTGTAACAACCCTAGTTTTAATCAGAACATTTTTCTTAGTCCTCTATTCAAAATAATATGCTATCTTGCGTTTGAAAGACTGCTTCATTCGGCTGGCTACTCTGCTAGAAACATGATCCAGCCATATTTGCTGTTCTTTTTCATATTAGGTGATGCTTAGATCCACATGAGCTAAATTATGCTGTTATAATGAACAACCTTCAAATCTCACTAGCTTAGAATGAAAAGGATTCATTTCTCGCTTATGCTGTCTGGCCATTTTTGCCTACTATTTCCTTGAAAGTGCTCCTGTAATCACTTTTTTTGCTAAAATACACCCTTTTGAGAGTTTTTCCTGTTAAGCCACTGGATTTCTCTATGTAAGAGGAAATTTATTGATTCTTTTTCCAGATTTTTGCACAGATTTTTAAACCTTGTCAAATAAGCAGATCTTGGTTTAATAAATATGATCATTTTTGTAGCATCTTCCAGAACTTTTTTTTAAATTTTATCTCCAAGAATTTATGTACCAATACTTCTCTGTGAAGAAAATAGTTTGTTTTGAATGCCTCAGGATTTCCTTTTTTCACAATAGCGGCAAAAACTCTCGTGGAAACAACCACTGATGGGCCAACATCAGTATAAATGTCAACATAGTTCCCCCAAGACAGAACATTTATTTTCAGATATAAAGACAAAACTTTAAATATATTTTGGTCTTTACTTATTTCAGTCAGCTCTTTGTAACTGGAAAAGTTTTCTTTAATTTCACCATCATTTATAAATTTCATTAATGCTATAGTATAAAATTTATTGACGAAATTTGTCGATTAATCAACCTAGAAAAAGGAGCTACTGTTTTTCAGTTTAATACACAAAACCTCTTCAGCATATGTGACATTATTCACGCATTGATTTATTTTATTGCTTGAAAAAAGAAAGCTTTCAACTTCTCATACTGTGCTTATTGTAGCACTTAACTCTTCATAATTTTACATGCTAGCAAGTAAGTTTTAATTCTTCATTATGTACCTGTCACTCCCCTCACCAGAATTGTCCAGGTTCTAGGATTAGAATTTTCCCCTTCCATCTCACAACTTCGCTTTAGAAATTTCCACAGTGAATGGTTGAATACTTTTATAAAACACAAACTCTACTATCATATAAAATATAATAGAAGTGAAAAGTAAATAACTGAATGAAAAAATGACAAAAGATATAAAAATCTTACAATATATCTTCTAATCTACCCAACCCACACTTGCCATATCTGTAAAAAAGTATTGTTGCAGAGGAGGAGCTGAGTTGCAAAGCAAACATTCCTTCTTTATAAGAACAATTCCCTCCAGTATTCTATTACACTAGTAGAGCTTGCTTCCGGCAGTATGTCACTCAGCAGGGTGAAGGAGGCTGTTGGAGGAGTCAGTTTAGGAGGGAGAAGCTATGTCAACAGCCTACCATTTTCCCCTCTGTATAATTCAGCAGTCACCAATTGTTGGTGGCCTCCCCTCTTTCACGTCAAAAATTGAAAATAGACTCAAATACAAAAACGTGGTCTTACTGTACACTAACATATGAAGATGAAAGACTTCGAACAAAATTGCAAGCAGGGCTACTTAGTTGCTCTCCATCAACTGTGAAAACCAGCATCAAGTAAGACATAAAGTTCAAATGTGATTTTTTTCCTCGCATCAAGATCACCTATAATACCTAGGGACATCTCCGAGAATCCTTGTATACAACAGAACTCCCCTTGAAAAACCCTGCTTTAGAATAAATGAAGAAATAGCAAAATGGAGTTTGTTTGCATTTCTGTTGTTTAAATTTGTAAATTTTTGTAAGACCATAGGAGATATAACGCTATTTCTAAAAGGTAGTTTTTCATCATGGTGAAGATGCATTTGATAATTATTGATGTAATTGACTACGCACTACCCACAATTTTGGTTGAATGAGAGCCATCCAAATAGCTGATTGGCTACTTTTAATAGTGTCTGTATCATTGTTCTCTTAAGATTGACACTGCAAGTCAAGCTAAATAGATTCAGTACCTACTAATTCTTCTGCATAAGTTCTGAAAAGTTATTTAACATCTTTTTCATTATTTAAATCTTATTGTCCAACTTGAATTTCTCAGATTCCTTGCCTTTTCTTCAGTTATTTTGTCCAGTTGTCAAAGAAAAATTGCACCAGACAACTTAAACAGGCAAAGAAGACATTATTCAAAATTATTGCAATGTGGAAGAGAGATTGAACTCAACTCTGTCGATACAAAAGACGGGAGAGTTTTTAAGCACTGGGTTTAGCTGATGGAAAAGTACTGGAAGACATTAGGGGGGAGGTTTGTCAATGCCATTAGGCCATCTGTGTTACTAATTGGTACTAACTGAAGTTAGGCTCCAATTGTTCCATAGATACTGAGAGGTAGGGGCCCTATCTTTTTTCCCCCAGCTTTGAGCTGTAATTGAGAAATAAAAATTGCATACACTTAAGGTGATGATTACATTTCAGAGGGATAGTTTCCAGGCCTTTGAGAAAGACATTCCTGGGTTCTAACACTGGCAAGATGCTTGGAGAAGATACATCTCAAAGGGGAAAAGAAAGAATTTATAATTGCAAGTTTCCTGAGTAAGTGCTCCAAAAAGAAGAAGATTAGGGACCTAGAGTAAGGAGAAACTTATCTAAACTTTAATCAAGCTGAAGAGAACATTAAGGCCATCTTGGTCGTATTTGCCCATATATAGCCCTCCTTAATATATGCTCAGATTTCAGCAATATAAGTGACTATTACATCCTTGATTTGATTCTTGTCAAAGGTTTTACAAGTTGGAAGCTGTTCTCTCTTCCCAACTTGAAATGTCTCATAATTTCTAGACTTCTTCTATTACCTTTACATTTCTTAAATTGAGACTTTTCTTCTTCATCAAGCTCTGGAAAACTCACCTAAAGCTTGCAATTCCTTTTCAGGTGCAGTTAACAGCAATAATACATAAGTACATAACTTTCTGTTTTCCAAACTCTTCCCTTGAAGGCAGAAGTCCGTTGACTATATTAAATGCCTTCCATGTTATCACAGGGGGCATTTTGACCAAGTATTTCTTGTAACTACATAACATAGATGACTATCCTTCTGTTTTCCAACAAAAATATTCTTTACTGCTGACTGTCAACCTCTCAGGCAATGCTATATATTGTAGAGTGTTTTTGTTATGGCAGTGCCAAAATTCTAGTATTAATCACCTGAGATAGTCTCGGTTATGTTGAGTTAATAAACAATCCCAAAATCTTATTGGTTTAAAGCAGAGTTTGCTTTCTTGGTTATATTACATGTCCGTTTGGGTTTGCTGGGGACTCTGGTACATACCTCCTTACTCTGGAGCAAGTACGGTAATAAAAAGAAGGAGAGTTCTAAAGTATCTCACACTGATAGTTACAGTATCCAACCTAAAAATGACATGCACCACTGTACTCAGAAATCACAGGCCAGAACAAATCTTATTAAGTAAACCCAAATACAAGGAGCTGATGAAAACAACTCTACACCATGAGTAGGAGTGGGGGAATACAAAAAATACCTGGTAATCGATCTTTATGATTACCAATATAACTTTATTTTTTTATCTCCTGTCACTTTACCTCCAAAATGATTAAAAAATAATAAACATATTTTTATCAAAATCTAATTGTCATTCAATATTTTTAAAAAACAATAAAAGATAATTTCACTAATGCCCAAATCAGCATTAGTTGCAATGGAAACTATAAACACTATACTCTGATCTTTAACAATCTAAATTAAAAAATAACAACCATTACAATAGACAGTAGTCATTAAAGTACTTGTGTGTTAGTTTCTCATATACAAAACAATAAATGTTTTATATTGCGGAGACGTGGTGCTGGACTATAATGTATAGTAAGTTGTTTTGAACTCACTATATTTTAAAAGTAATAAAGGAAATTCTAGTGTAATGTATCAGTGCTGCTGTTGACCCAGGAGTAATAATGAGACTTCTGAATTCCAATGTAGAGGCATTTTCAACTGATAATGAGCCTGTTAGGAAAATGGATTTAAGAGTCTTTCTTCTGCTTCCATTCTTAAAGCCATATCTGAAAAATGTGACTCTATATATCTGTCATCAGGCTCAAAGCCAAGGGAGGATGGGCTTCTAAAATCGGATGCATGTACTGAAACACGATCTCCATTTTGCTAGCTCAGGATAAATTTTAGGAAGGATTTCAGGGCTGTGACAAGTCATATCTGTTATAGTTGACTGACTAGAATTTCCATAATTTTCATATTTTGAGTATGTGTATGAGCTAATACAAGTGCAAATTCATTTTCTTTTTAAGAAAAACATAGAATAATCTGAATAACTAAAGCATGATTAAAATAGAATATTCTGTGGAATGCTTCTCCATCTCTTTAAGAAAATTTTATATGTATGTGGTTAGGTGATTAGATTTTAGTTGAAACAGTGTTAGTATTCATTTCAGTCAGAGAAGATCTCGTGATTTAGAAGATTTGGGATTAACATGAAAAATAGAAATACAAATTCTTTTGATTTACCAAATTATACTTTTTTTGTACGCAACTCTAACACAGTGCTAAGACATGTTAACTTTCCAATATTTGACTCTTTTGGAGTTCAAATTCATAAAAACATGAAAAATAGATGCAATACTTCTTATGTTATCCAACAAAATACATGATAGGTATGTATTCTTTTTTCTAAATCAGTTAAAATTCCATCTCCATCTCTGGTATGCATTATGGCTTAAGACAAACTGTGTCAGTAATATAGAAAAAAATTAAGTTCACACCTCATGTATGACTGGAAGCACATGGTCTTCATTCTAATTAATATGCTACACATATATAGCATTTTCTGGTATAAAATACATTTTGTCACCATGAAAGTTCTGTAAGTTCCAGAAATGACCTTGCCGATATTAAAGAAAGAGAAGCTCTAGAAGTTAAAAGACTTTTCCAGATTTGGAAGTCTTATGTCACTAAATGAATCTCATTTTTCTGACTCTACATTCAGAATTCTTTCAATTGTACTATAAACATATTGCACTCATAAGGGCATCCACTGATAAATGATTGGCTTGAGTTACGTGGTCAAACATTAATTCAGGGAATCCAAGTCAGGTATTAAAGACTCAGAAATGCAAGTGTATTTGATTACATTAACTGTTCAAGTATCCATTTTTCACTTCGTCATAATTAGGATGTAAGGATGACTAACACTTCTGGGCAAAGATGGTGAAATAAATTATCATCATAAAATCACTCTCCCCAAATACATCTACTTCTTGCTATTGAAATTGTCAGTATCAAAATAGTTTCTATAAAAACTTTTTTTTTCTAAAATTCAATGTCTGAATAAAAATTCTGCTATAATCAATCTGCATGCATGTCAGGAGGGAAACATGTTTTGCTTAAGTCCACAAAAAGAACATATAGGGTGCGTTGCAGTTACACCCCAGTTTTTCTCCTAGGAGAGTTCTATTTGCTGTTCACGCCATTTAAATATATTGTGCATTGTTATTATCATCTTCCCTCTCTTTTCCCTAAAGCTTAGCCTTACCTCGATCCCAGAGTGTACTTAGATATAGGAAATATCATCAATCTGAGCCAAATCAAGATAGTATATTTGTACCATTAAAATTTTTCATTTTTATTACAATACATGATCATTGATGTGCAAATGGAAATCATAATTTGTGTTTGATAATGTACAAGATCATTGTGTACTACAAACAATCACAGTCACTAATGAGTTCGTTGTGTTAAATAATTGCGTTATTGCTCTTTTAAATGCTTTATATTATACCGAAGTAGAGCAATTTTTATCTAAAGGTTTTCTGTCCTGTTAGGCTGCCTCTTTCTTCACCTTTAGCTAGAGAGAGAAACTTTTGTTGAGACTTTTTTCACTGTAGTAAGTGTTTCTGGGTTGCCAGCTTCTTCGTCTCCAACTATGCGATATACGAGACAAAAAGGAATCCGGGGGAACTCGCCTCTGTATTGTTCCTTGGATCTTGAGATCACTAACCTGTCTTCCTCTCTTCACCTTTCAGAGTCTTCTGATGTTTGTTTTATATATAATGTCCAGGGATTTTAGCTGTACTTAGTGGGAAGCAGATGGAAAAATACATCTTCTCCATCTTCCCAGAATTGGAAGCCCTATAACAACATTTTATTTTGGTCTTGTTGTAGCCTCAAATTGAAAACGCTCTAAATGACTATTACAATTAATAGTAGAATGGATAAAGTATGATATATTCACATGATAGAAAACTATACTAAAATGTGAAAGAATGAAATATGAACTATGCAACAATACTGCTGACTCAGACAGACACAATATTGAGAAAAACAGTGAAAAATAAATGAATATATGGTGGATTATTCTATGTATATAAATGTCAATAACAGACAAAATAAATACTTTGTGATAGAACTCAGGAAATTTGTTCCATTTAAGGAGGTATAAAGATTGAAAGGTAGCATGAAGGAGGTTTTTGGGGATCTATAAATATTCCATATCTCAAATTATTAGCTTGCTATCCAGATATATTTACTTTGTAAAAATTCATTATAATGTACACCTATTATTTGTACACTCTAACATATGTATTTTATACTTATATACAATAATATAATAAATATAAATTTATATATTATAATTTATATAATATATATAATATAATAGCATATATAATATAAGAAAACAATTCCAAAAAATCTAATATAAACATTATACTTAATTTTGAATAATTGAATCTTTTCCCCTAGAGACTTGAAACAAGAGAACGGAACTTGCCATTTCCACTTCTATTAATCATTACAGCAGAGATCCTAGCTAACATAAAACAGCAAGAGGGAAAAATGAAAGATAAATAAATGGAGAGAAATAAATTGAAGGGTAATTATTAGAAGACGATATACTTGTTTTCAAAAAAATCAAAAAGAATGTACACGCTCTAAGAATTAGTTCCAAAATATAAAAATCATCTTTATATACTATTAATAAAATATTAGAAGTATTTTATAATCTAATTAGTAAATATTCTAAAACTATTAAGTACTACTTGGAGAAATTAATAAAGACATAAATAAAAGGAAATATGTACTATGTTCATGCACTTGATATTTCAATACTGATGTATAGATTCTATAAAATCCAAATAAACACAAGCAGGAGTTTTTTGGACATTAACAAGCTGATTCCTAAGTATGTACTGGAAAACATAAGGTGAAGAATAGCCAAGCCAACCTTGAAAAAATGAACAACTTTGAGGACCTATATTAAATACTACATACTCTGCCAATTCCATGAGAAGAACATTCCCAGACTAGCCCACTGGTTCAAGAAATAGGAATGAGAGACATGTGGAGCAGAGTCACCCTTAGTTGAGCTCAGATAGGTCTGATGACCTCCACCCTTTCACAGAAGTCAGAATAGGCCAAGCATAGATCAACTAATTTGTAAACTGCATCAACTATAAGCTGATCTGCAAGCACATGATTTAATATTAACATGTTGTAAATTGCTGAGATCTTGTGATTGTTATATAACCATATTCTGTCTAGTTATATATATACACATACATACACTCATATACATACATATATGTGATAAAGCATAAAGTACCTTACCCCATAAATGCATAAAGTACTTTATCCCATAAATCCATTCTTTTATTTAAGTTTAAGGTGAATAGACCTAAGTTTGATATTGTTAAACAAAAAAGTTACAAATTGTTAACAATTCATTTCCAAATATAAAATTATAGTTTGCAAAACCACGGTTGCAGAATGATTGGATCACCTAGTTTACTCTTTTTCAAGGCTGCTGATTGCCTCCAACCTTCTAATTGGTTGTCGTTAGTCTTAGCTCTTGTCTCTCGCATCCCGTGAGATCTAGAACATCTACAGCAGTAGCATTCTCAGTCTCTTGCACAAATGGAAAGACATTGCCAGCAGTACTTGCAGATGATCTGGTGGCTAGGTCACATAGTCAAGTGTGATTGTTACTTTGTACTTAGACTCTTTTTTTCATGCTTTCTCTTTCGTCTCTGGGTTTTCCCACTCTTCTTCTTTATATCATAAGCAGGAACCCTTGAATTTAGAGCTAGAAGGTACAATTAAGTACCTTCTAAGATGAACTTCATTGTGCAGTTGTGGAAACAGATCCAAAATGACTTCCCCAAAGGCATTATGTTAGCTGAACATAGAGCTAATGCTAATAATCTAGCTATTCTTATTCACCTTCTGTCAGTCTTTTAGGAGTCCCTAATATCTTTGTCTACTATAGACTACTCATGACATTTATTCTGAGTTCCTGGCTATAACTTTGGAAACTAGTGCTGATATCTTTGATGCTTAGCAATAGACAATGAAGAAAACTTCTAAGATCATTGCTAATTTAGCTAATCAATAAGTATATGCTCAAAAGTTGACTCAAAAGGTTTTTTTTTAATATAAGCATATTAAACCTTACAGAGCTTAACCAAATGCTAGACTCTGTAATAGTTTAATTTACTTTACATTCATTCCTTTTAGGTAGTTAAAGTGGCATTTTATTTACGTTCCAAACACATTGCTCTTTAATATCTGACTTACCAGTGTCACTAGTAATTTATAAAGAGTATTTGCTTTTTCTAGGATAAAGAACTGCACTTACATAGTAAATCAAAACTGTAATGTTTGATGACATGACTGTTAAATTTTCTGTCTTGCTCTTTAAAAGTGGACTAAGCCACTATATTTTTCAAAAGATTATTATTTTTTCTTCTAATAAAGAAAAGCAGGGGAAAAAAGCTATTGAATGCAAAGGTGAAATGAGTAAAGGGCCAGAAATTGCAGAGCTCTTCTTTTGAACATGCTTGCTTAAAAGGAAGACCAAAAAAGCACTATGCAGTATCAAAGATGTTAAGTTTTAAATGATGCTGTGGGATATATGGAATTTTTTCACATAGGTATTTTTTAAGCTACACTAAGAAAAAGAAATATTAATACTTAGATCTTACATTGCGTTTTAAAATTGACAGTGCTTTACAAAAATTAATAAATTTTGATTATATTCCTTTGGGGTGGATGAGGGATATTAAACACTGCAGGTCAGAAATGCACTAGCTTTAGTGATAATAGTTATTGCCATAGTAACATGGACACCACAGGCCCAATACCAAAAGCCTTACTCGTGCAAAATGTTCAGTGGTTTTAATGAGCATTCTCTGTGAATCCAGATCCAAATTGTGCCCCATGTGCTCACTTCTTTGGGAAACGTTTGAACTCAGTATTGCTTTATTCTCGTTAACTGTGTATAGTACAGCACGTGTGAGCCACCACAACAGCATGGGGTAATTTAAGCTGATATTACAATTACATTTAGCCTTCACCATCTGGGTCAAGCAGATGAATTACAAATAAGCATGGTCCCTTACTAGGGGTGGCTTTGTCTAACAAAGAATAAAGACAATGAAAGTCACTTTAGAACTTGCGCTTTTGGTGGGTACTATTCAGTGAGGACCCCACTGATTTCTGTGCAATATTGGAAAACACTATCCTGTCATAGCTGGATGATGTTTTAAATTTCAGTTAGACCCTCCATTGGGGCATCATTGGATATCCTCATGGGAGTGTAACCAGGGAAAAACTAAAAAGGTTTGCAGCTTCTCTCTTGATGCTGGCCCCAATATCAGTTCCCCTACGTTGAACCCAGCACATACGGGGTTAAAAACCAAAAAGCACTCATTTCCCTACTTCTCTAAGGTCCATTCACATGTAGATATTGGTTGTTTTAACCTTTGTATCCCTGAATCCCACAAGGCAAATGGAAGTAATAAATTGTTAAAGGTGGCTTCACACTGAAGCTCTGGCTAATTACTAGTTCTTGAGGTTTGCTACAAGGAAACTGATATCCAGAAATTATCAAGAAGCCGAAGCTCCCCAACTCCTTGGCTTCCTGGCACCGAATCCACCGTTCATCACGGGGACAGACAAATGGAGGACACATGGAACTTCCGTTATCTCCACCAAATGCAGGCTGATAGGAGGACTCGGGACTACAAAGCCACAGCTCCCCCTCCCCTATCTAAAACTTTGTAAACTTTGTAACCGATAATTGGCGGCAGTTCCCTTCCACTGCCCCTGGCCCAGTTTTGAGTGGTCTGGGAATATTGATCAACGGAGCTCTAAACCTCCTGCTGTGGATAGACATAACAGCTGGCCTGGTGCCAGAATGTCTGGGACCCCTGCAATATGTCCCCACAAAATGATTGCCGTCACATAGACAGTACATTCTTTCCTTTAAAAACCTCAACTCCTAATGCCTTGGGAGGACTGTGGGTTTTGGGGTATGAGCCCACTGCGGCCTCATTTTGCTGGCAAAATTAAACCATTTTTCTTTTCCTCAATCTCTGGTCATTGTGTTCATTGATTCAGCTGTGGTGACAGGATCCCAGGTTTTGCCGGCTACAGAAGTATATACATACAAGCCATGTTCCCAACTAAATTCAAGTACAGAACCACTGAGTTTATAAATTTGTAGTAATCATCACAAGAAATGCAACAATGATAATATGAGGCACAATATATGATATCATGCATCTTAAATTTTACACAATGTTTTTTACACATTATATAATTTATTCTTATACCAAACTGTGAAGTAGATACGGCAGCAATGATTTTCAGCATCAGTCTTGAAAGTACAACTCAAGTCTAATGCCAGGGAAGTACAACAAAACAAACAAAACAAAGATACACACAGGAAAATATTATGTGCTTTGGAATTGGAACAAACTCGGCCTGAAACCCTAACTTTGCCATCTGTAAATTGTGTGCAAGTCATTGTGTCACCAACCAGGTGCCTCAAGAAACTCAAGAGTGGGTTTGGAAGCAATTAACTGTTTTTCCAAGTTGTTACTTTTCCTTTTGTATGTTAAGGAGATGTAACTACCAGCCATCCTGAAACTGACCAAGCCTCACCACAAGAGCTATGCCCGTGACCTTTGCCTTACTTTTAGTACAAAGATCTCTCCAGGGGGAGCTTAGGCCTCATTATGTGGAAGCATGGTCTCCTGATGAGCCTGTGCAAGCAAATAACTGCCTCTCCCTTTTGAATATTCATTCCCCAACCTCATGGCCTCCTATTTGCTGCAAATACACTTTACTTTGTGAGACAACTTCCACTGGTGTAGCGTCTTATTTAACTCACCAGGAGGCGAGGCCACTTGGTTTGGTAACAATTGAACCTCTTTCAGCCTCAGCTTCTTTCTCTGTAAAATATTGATAACAGCTATTTCTAATATCTATATATTTTGTAGTGAAAGGTAGTTAAAGATATATTAATTAATTTTAACTAAAGTTAAGTATACAGATTAAACTTTTGAGGATAACAACTCAGAGAACATTTAAATTTCAAATCAGTAACGGGATATGGATTGAAAAATAAAAAAAGCACTTGAATCAATACAAAAGAGAAGATAGATTTTAAAAAGAAACATAGCAGAAACATGTCAGAAACAACACAAAAGAAAATGATAGGAATAATTCAAGTATATCAGTATAAAATACATTTCAGTAGACTAATTTGATTAATTTGGATAAAAATGTCATCCCTATACTACTTATAAGAGATGTATTGTGAAGGTTAATTTTATGTATTGACATGACTGGGCCACAGGGTGCAGAGATATTTGGTCAAACATTATTCTGGGTGTGTCTATGAGGGTGTTTTCGGATGAGATTAACATTTAAATTAGTAGAATGAGTAAAGCAAATTGCCCTCCTGAATGTGGGTGGCCTTCATCTAGTCAGTTGAAGGTCTGAATAGAACAAAAAGTGTTACCTTGCATGAGTAAAAGGAAACTTCTCCTGGCTGAGCGCCTGAGCGGGGATAAGAGTCTCTTTCTACCTTCAGAATTCAAACTGAAACATTGTCTCTTCTTGAATCTCCAGCCTGATAGCTTTAGGACTGGAATACATCATCAGCTCTCCAGGGTCTGTAGTGTACTGACCACAGATCTGGGGACTTCTCAGCATCCATAATTGTGTGAGCCAATTTCTTATAATAAATAAATAGATAGATAGATATGAAACCAGCAAACAGTTAGCCATTGATGATTAAGTAGCCTGGGACTAAAGATTTTTTCCTTTTTACAATTACTAGCTATAGCTTTTAGCTGTTTACCCACCCATTGTTAACTGCGCTGTTTAGGCAATACGCTATCTGACTCCCACTAGATTCCTATAGATGACATCTCCTTGGTTATCACCATGGTAATGGGTGTTGGAAGTGTTTTTAGGAATTTGAAACCCTTGTCCACTTCAGGCCAGTTGAGACCACCAATCCATCAACTGGGCCCGTGCAGATGTCCGATAAGCAACCTTATGACGTCAAGAGGCTAAAAACTCCACCCTTGGGTCATGCCAATGCTGCCATTTAGTGAACATGCATCCTATGAAGAGGCATGAAGTCTGACGACGCCTGCACAAATCTCCACATTTCAGACCACCTTGTCCCCTTCCCCATAAATACCCCTGAGTCCCTATTTTCAGGGAGGTGGACTTGAGACACGTTCTCTTGTTTTCCTCACTTGGCTGCCTTGTGATTAAACTCTCTCTCTCTGCAATCTCGTTGTCTCAGTGCTTGGCTTTTTGGGTGGCGGGTGTGGGAGATCAAGATTTGGCCACCCTGAAATATATCTCTTTACCTTGATTGTTTTCTCTGAGGGACATTTGACCTCCCCCACTAACTGCCTAAAGAATTTGACATGGTGGCACCTTCCTGGAACAGATCTTCTATCATGAAGGCTATAAAGATAAAGTAGGATAGAGGTTACAATAGGAAAGGCACCAAGCCTCTTTTATCAAAACCTCTGTCTCTCCCTGACCACATTATCTATACATGACCCCGAAAAGAATTGTCCTCCTGCCCTCTGAAGTCCCAGGCCACTACCCACCCCCAACACGCTCCTCGCCTTTAGCTGCAATACTTAAGCAAGCAGCTTAGACAGAGGGAAGAGTTGCTCATTTCTGAGTTTCTCCCATGTATACATGTTATTAAACTTGGTATTATTTTCTCCTGCTAACCTGTCTTGTTAATTATTTGGCCAGCCAGAAGAACCTTAAAGAAAAGGGCAGAGGGAGATTCTTCCTCTTCCCCCGACACGGGCAAAATGAACCTGGTGCGGTAACAGATAGATAAATGTCCCGTTGGTTCTGTTTCTCTGGAAAACCTTAACTAAGCTTTCCATATATATATATATTGATGGTGCTCAGGGCAAGCTGCCCCAGGAAGCACCACTCTGGTATGTGGATTATTTCGAGCTGAAGACAATAAGGATATTTGACCTCCCCCACTAACTGCCTAGAGAATCTGGCATGGTGGCTCATTCCTGGAACAGATCTTCTATCATGATGGCTATAAAGATAATGTAAAATAGATGTTGCAATGGGAGGGGCACCAAGCCCCTTTTATCAAAAAACTCTATCTCTCCCTGACCAAATTATCAATAGATGACCCTGAAAAGAATTGTCCTTCTGCCCTCTGAAGTCCCAGGCCACTACCCACCCCCAACACGGTCCTTCGCCTTTAGCTGCAATACTTAAGCAAGCAGCTTAGACAGAGGGACGAGTTGCTCATTTCTGAGTTTCTCCCATGTATACATGTTATTAAACTTGGTATTATTTTCTCCTGCTAACCTGTCTTGTTAATTATTTGGCCAGCCAGAAGAACCTTAAGGGAAAGGGCAGAGGGAGATTCTCCCTATTCCCCTGACAGTTTTGGCGAGCCAGCCAGGAGAAGCACTGGCTGGCAAGTGGCCTTCTCTGGCTAGAAGACCTGCCTTCTCCCTGGACTACTGCAGATGGTGAGATACGGGAACGCCTGACGAAAGCCGGCAAAAGGTAAGACTTCTTACCACGTCAGCCTCCCGGAATCTCTATCTGCGGAGTCCAGCGGAAGGAAATGGTGAGAATTTTTTCTCTTTCTAAATTTAGATTGGCAGGAGAAAATATTTGGGAAACTAGTTTCTTGTGCTTTTAGTGACTCTTGGTTTATATTTGGTAGAATACTCTTGGTTTTTGATCTTGATCCCTTTTCCTCCCAGAGGTAGTCTCTGTTTTTCTCTTTTGTCTGTGTCTTTTGTCATAAGAAGGAAATACCATAGGGTAGGACGCAGGCATAGGCCCTATAAGCCTGCTGTCCGGGCCGGCCCCACAGACTGCTGAGTTTGCGGGTCTCATCAGACCGGCGTCTACAAACTTTGCTGTGGGTTAATATGCACATGAAGTGAAGGCCATTGCCGAGGGCATCTTGGAAGCCAAAAATGCTGCAAATTTAAGTGGGTGCGGGTTGAGAAGTTAAGAGCCATTAGGGCGCTCCACTTTCAGAAGACTCCCGTGACAGGATAAGTTGGATCACGGAACGGGGTAGATGACACAGGTCCCCCGCCAACTGCAAGAAAATGTCCGTGCAACGACGAGGTACTCTGTAAAGCACACAGTCCCTGACTCCGCGGCACCTCCCACCCAGGTATTATTCTGGCTCCAAGAGACCTAAGGCGTGGCTAAAGCTGTCATTGTGCACAGAAAAAAAAAAAAAAAAACCGGATGAGGTTTTTCCTTCTGTCTTGTTCTGTGCCCTGAGAAAACTTGGCTTTGTGACCAGTGAGAATATTCTCCTTGGTCTCCACCATACGGAAGGTGCATTTACCGGGGTGCACCTTGGTGGCCAGTCGAGTAGACTGGGGTTCCGAACTGTCTCTGTCCGGCTGTGCCAAGCTCTCAGGGGAGTCTGAATATCTTTGGGAGTGAATTCTGTGGATCATGGGGGCTACATCATCTGCGCCCTCACCAGGGACGCCTCTTGCGTCCACGGTAGATTTATTCTAAGCATGGAAAGTTACTTCTGGGTCTTTCCTTAAAAAGGCTTATTGGTTCGAGTCACTATTGGAATAAATATACAAATGAAGATCCTACTCGTCAATGGCCAGACGACGGATCCTTTGAATTGGAAAAACCTCTAAATTGGGGGGAAAAAAATGTTTGAGAGCTCTCACATAATTGCTTAATTGGTACCTAAGAATTAAGGCCAGAAAAAGGAAGGGAAAAATTTGACTAGTCTTAAGACCTTGACTCAGGTTACAATTGAATTGAGAACATGTAAAAGTGTAAGTGTTGATAAGATTATAAAGGTTGGAATGTTTGAGCTAATTTTATACAAAGAGGTTACATCAACTTTGCCTGAGTATGTTTTAAAATGTCTGACTGGGAATGCTTCTCTTGTCCAAAATTAGAAGACCAAGACCTATTGATAAAAATCTTAATGATAACTATGTTTAAAGGTATAAAAGGTGACAAAATTTACATGAAATTTTGTAAGAAAAAAACTAATGTTATTTCTATTACAGAACTGGTTAACAAAAATAGTAATTTAAATGATGGCTAATTTTATCTGAAGTCTTATGAAGTCTTGTAGGCATTCTAAATAATTATTGGAAATAAGTAACTAAATAGTTGTGAAAAAGATGAATGTTGGATGAACTTTAAACAATAATTATGTGTTATGGTGGTTACAGCTTCCAAACTCTTTTTGGTGACTTAAAACTTGAGAGTTTTGCTAAGTTTTATGATAAAAATTCTCTGAGTATCATCATTTCCAAATAAGATAAGATATTAGACATTGATTGCTAAATGTACATTTGTCTACTTTTGGCTTTTCATTACAGGAAAAATAAAAGATATTTTGGGTCTATTGGTAAAAACGTGTTTTATTAAAAGATTGTACTATAAAGTAATGTGTTTCCAGAAGTTATGAAGTGTTTATAAATTTTCCAAGCCACAAGATACTAATGTAAAAGAAAGTTTATAATTGTTTACTTAGTTTTTACTTACAAATTAAGGTTTCTAAGAGGTTAAATTCCTAATTAATATATGTGATTGAAGCTACTAAAAATTAAGAAAAATATGTCTGTGTACAAGGAAAGTAAGATGTATAAAGGTACAAAAAATGGAAATTTTTTTTTGGTTAAGAAAGACAAATTTGTCCTCAAGTACTAGGAGGGAAAAGAAAGACATGGGACAAATTCTGAATGTAAAAGGAAAGTTATAGAAGGTTTGTGGAAGAGGAATTCTGGAAAAGGAGTTTTATGCATGGTCAAGTTGGCTAAGATTGAAATGAATTTAATTAAGTAAATGAGTTTTAATAGCAGAAATAAGCTGGTGCAAAATTAAAATTTGGTCTTCTGTCTCTTAAAAGGATAATTTGCTTAAACTTGATAAAGAGGTTACAAAAGATTTTTCTTTACCTTTGAGTAAGTCTACCTAAAAGACAGAAAAAAAAAAAAAAACTGTTAAAATAATTTCCTACGTTCAAAAGACTGAGGTCTCTCTATTAAGACTTTTGGACTGTTAATGCTCTGTTTGCTTTGACTTTTTATATTTTTGACAAGCTCCCCAAAATTCATATCTTAAATAAAGTCTTTTTTTTACTTTTTTTCTTTGAAAATTTTCAAAGGGCCCTGGAACTTCTCAAAAAAATTTGCTCTCTTCCTATAAGGAAAAAGATACTAAACTTATTAGGGTTATTCAATATGTTCAATTACATGGAAAGCATTGTCAGACCAGTGATGATAAGCCTGCTTAGGTGCTATTATGTGGGCAAATGTTATTGACATAGGTGTTTTAAAATTGCATAACATTACTGAAATTCTGATCTGTCCTGGTTATCAGTCATAATTCTGGTTATTATTATTTTAAAGTATTGTATGTCACAAAATTAACCAAATTTCCTTGTCCATTGCCATTTTGAGGTCTTGTTGTTTACAGACTTATTTCTTGCTCTCTAATGCTTTTGCAAAATATGTTTCAACTTCAGAAAAATTCATGGAAAGGACTCTGATATTTACACTGGAATACAGGTTTCTGACAAACTTTCTGATCATAAAACTGAACTTGGTAAAAAAAAATTACAGAAATCTGATGGAGAAACTGACTTCATGAAGCTGCTAACAAAAAGATTGGGATCAAAAATGGATTACACAGGACTGAATGAACTGATAAGGATGATTTTAATTTTTATGATTTTTCGTTTGAAGTATTGCTGAATTTTTAATGTTTTGTTTTTTTCAGATTTAAGGAAAACTTTTTCTCTTTTCTCCTGAGCTAGCTATGACTTATAGCAATTTGGTAAATGATATTTTTGTAAGTAAAATTGAAATATTTATCTTTTTCTCTCTACCTGATCCCTCGAATTTAGAAACTCTTAGTAAGTGAGTATTGTTGTTTTCATGGCAATATAGTTATTTGCATAAGTTCAATAAGAATCTGTTCTCCTTATAACAGGACACAATCGGAAACACTGGTTCTATTACCAAGGTTGTGACTGGAACATCATATTTGCAACATAACCATCCAGCTTTTGAGGAATGAAGATTGGACTTTATGGAATAAAGCCACGTGGAAATATTGGCCTGGTACCTTATGTTCCAAGCAGCACTTACCAAGATAAGTAAAGAATGTCACTTATCTGACAGGTACAAGGAACCTCAAAATATTTTGGGGGAACCTTGAAAGAGAGGAATTCACCCAAATCTGTATGTATTACAGGCAACGTCTGATGACAAAATCCTTGGCTTGGCTTTCCTGGCCTCAAGAGACCTTTAAAGTTCAATGTGAGATTCCTTATAAAAAGTTCCAACAAAGCAGATTTAAAAGAGCCTATGTGATCAACTGCTATTCTTGCTGTACTTATGTAAATAATTGAGCCAACTCTATTGGAACTAGACTTATTTTGCAAACTAGTTTTAATTTTGCTGTCTTAATAAAAATGAGGGTGATTTTAGAGAAAAAAATTATATTTCAGTAAAAACTATTTCAGTATAAGTTTGTGGATATTAGATCCTAGTTTTGTTGTCTTTTGAGGTTTTTGTTTTATATCTGTTGACTGGACTGGATCCTGATTTCTTCTAGTCTCCTGAAATATCTGGCTACAGACGTCCAAACTAATGTTTTTGATTTTTCCCATCATTTTCATTTGAAATCACTGAGAACTGAACCTGCCCTTTTTCCTGAAGCCTTACAAACTGAAACTGATGAACTTGATATAAACTTAAGAGATGACCTGACGACACCATCAGAGACATTTTAAACTGCAAAAGATACTTTGACGCTGACATCTAATATTCTTCTTCACTGGCTGGCCTCTGAACTCCAAAACTGGTTTACAATTTGCTCTAACCATTAACCTTGTTTTTCTTTCGTTTACACAAATGTGCTTTTAGAGTCTGCCATGCTGTTGGCACAATTTGAAAATCCCGTGGATTCTTAACTTCTGCAAGAACTCCTATTGCTAATAGACACTTAATTACAGCCTTATTACAAGCTATTCACCTTCCTTCAAAAATTGCCAGTGTTCATTGTTCAGCCCATACTAAAGAGACTGATGTCATATCTTTAGAGAATGACAGGGCTGACAGAGCTGCTAAACATGCAGCTTACTATGGACCCCCTTATCCGTTTTCCACCCAATTCTTAAACCTGCCTTTATCCCTGACTGATGTTATTAACTATCAGGCAAATGCCCCACAATCTGAAAAAGACAATTGGATACAAAAGGGTGCCAAACAATTATCAGATAGATTATACATTGGACCAAATGGACTTCCAGTAGCTCCTTTTCTTTTGACTTTTTGGCTTACACTTTTCTCCCACCAAATGAGACATATGTGCAAACGGGGGATAGTTAAGGAACTGAAAGACAATTGGTTTTGCCCTGGCATCCATAAAATTTCTGACCAAATCACCTCCCAGTGCACAACTTGCAAATCTTACCAAGTCTCTGGGAGAAATCAGTGTGATCCAGGAAGTCCTCCCAGGCCCACGCTGCCTTTTGCGACACTCCAAATGGATTTTATAGACTTGCCTTCAGCTTTAGGTTACTCTCACTGTTTGGTTATTGTCTGCATGTTTAGTGGGTGGACTGAATGCTATCCGACCAGACATGCAGATGCCACAACAGTGGTAAAGAAATTAATAACTGAAGTTATTCCTCGCTTTTGCATTCCTTTATGGATTGAATCAGACCAAGGAACTCATTTTACAGCAGAGATAAACCACTTGCTTGCAAAAACTCTGGGGTATTCATTAAAATTTCATACCCCATATCACCCTCAGTCATCAGGGCAAGTGGAACGTAAAAATCTAGATATAAAAAGAACTCGAGGAAAAGTCTGTCAAGAAACTGGACTTAAATGGCCAGAGGCTCTGCCCTTGGCCCTTGTGAAGATTCAAAATACTCCAAATAGAAGGCATGGATTGACTCCTTTTGAAATAGTTTTTGGACGTCCGATACCTACTGGCGTCTCTAAACCTTCAATTTCTGGATTAAATGAATATTATGGGAACTTAAGTGAACAATTTGATGCTATGACTTGTTATATACAAAAATTAACTAGTATACTTGAAGCATATCGTCAACAGGTAAAAGAGGCATGGCCACCACCTTCTGACAAGCCTTGCCATCCCTTTCGACCAGGAGATACATCAAGGTCTTTAGAAGAAAACACGCACTGTCACCTCGCTGGGAAGGACCTTATGAAGTCTTACTGACGACCTGCACTGCCATCAAAATAAAGGAAAAATCTTCCTGGATCCATGCGAGCCATGCCAAAATAGACCCAGAACATCGCTCTCAAGACGACTGAGAGATAATCCCCACAGGTGACCTTAAACTAAGGATTTCGAGGGCCAAAACCCAGGCCCCAGAAGCAGCCGACATCACGAAGTAGACAGCTTTTCCCAAGATCACGGATCGAGAAAACCTGCTTTGACCCATTTCCTCCCCCTTGCTTCAAAACTCCTTATATATATATACACACTCACACACACAAACTATTAGTAGATATATATATATATATATTTTTTTAATCATTTATTAGAAAGCTGACTGGAGAGTGCTGGTCTCTATCTGTCCCTCTTCCCCTCTCTAAGTCTCCGCTATGGGCTCTTTTCTGATCCGTGTCTTGCTTTTACTAACCCTCTCCTTTTCAACAGGTCGGGCACAGACCAAACACCCCCTTATGCCAGTTTACCAAGCCCTAGCCACGCTAACTAATCAATCTGACTGTTGGTTATGTCAACAGCTAGATAGTGCAAAAGAACCTGAACTAGTCTTTGTTCCTGCTGATGTGAACACCTGGTGGACTAAGTACGGAACATGGATGAATAACAGAGTATGGTATCCGCAACAAGGGAAACTTCACTCTGCTTCTTCTCCTGGTAAGTCACTTGGGCCCCAGAAAGACTACTTAGAAGGTCAAGGACTGTCCCTTGCCCAAGTACAAGCAATAGGTGGAAGTTTTTCCCTCTGCATTGAAAGTAAACATGGCACTGGACCTTTCCTGGGTGATGTACCGAGACAATATTGCAGTCAAACTCTGTGGTTTGATTCCGCAGGTGGCATCTTCAGAACTCTCAAGGGAATTGTAAGTGACTCTATCACTACTCCCTCTGGCACAAACATTTGCCAAATCACCAAGTGCTCTGGATGGCCTACGAGCCACCCGTGTGCAACTTGGGGTATCGCAGCTATCTGCATGGTTAGGCTGCCCAATGCCACAGACTATATATGGGTGGATCAAAAATCTGGACTCACCTGGTCAGGTGACAAGACCAGGCTTTATAGCTGCCAAAATCAGACTGCAGGCCTCCTGTACTAGCTATTCCGCAATCTATTCTGTTCTCGCAGACTGACAGGAGCTCATGGGAAATGGAGATGTTTAGGTAGTAACAGTGCAAGTGGCACAGATCATGAAATAGTCCAGATCCTGGGAACTACAGACTCAATTCTAACCTTGTCTTTAAACTACACTGGTCTTTTCATTTTATGTGGCAACAAAGTGTATAAAGGATTCCCACCTAATTGGTCAGGACGATGCGGACTTGGATACCTGGCTCCTTCTGTCACCAAACACTCCACCTTAAATGCTAGCCAAATTACAAACTTGGGTTCGTTTGTTCATAAGATTGTGCCACATAAACGTGCCAGTCGAGAAATCGTGGAAAATCCATTTGTGTATCACAACTCCAAGTTCTTTTCAGCCTTGAGAGTCCTATTCCCCAGCTTTGGAGATTATGAGTTGGAAAAGGCAATATTAAATCTCTCTATGGTAATGGAGCAAGAGTTCAACACCACCATGCAAACCTTGAACATACTCCAGTCAGAGATTAACAGCCTAGCATCTGTGGTGCTCCAAAATCGACGTGCTCTGGATGTGCTCACTGCCCAGCAAGGAGGAGCATGTGCAATCATTTGAGAAAAATGTTTCTTCTATGTGAATCAAACAGGTCAAGTAATATCCAACTTAAATCTATTAAAAGGGAAGATTGACATTTTTCATCAGATAAACGAAGCTAACACATTTTATTGGACTGACTTATTTCCAGGATTGGGGGACTGGTTTAATGGAGTGTGGGGAAATGTGCTCCGATTTGTTCTTTTCTGCCTGTTCATCCTCATTCTAATCTATGTTCTTTTCTCTCTTTGCAGACTTCTTATCACTCGGATACTAACACGATTTCTCTCTCCACAGTCACCAGCTCAGCTTTTAATATGTGAAACTTCTAGGGAAGTTTCAGAGGAGGGAACTGATGGTGCTCAGGGCAAGCTGCCCCAGGAAGCACCACTCTGGTATGTGGATTATTTCGAGCTGAAGACAATAAGGATATTTGACCTCCCCCACTAACTGCCTAGAGAATCTGGCATGGTGGCTCATTCCTGGAACAGATCTTCTATCATGATGGCTATAAAGATAATGTAAAATAGATGTTGCAATGGGAGGGGCACCAAGCCCGTTTTATCAAAAAACTCTATCTCTCCCTGACCAAATTATCAATAGATGACCCTGAAAAGAATTGTCCTTTTGCCCTCTGAAGTCCCAGGCCACTACCCACCCCCAACACGGTCCTTCGCCTTTAGCTGCAATACTTAAGCAAGCAGCTTAGACAGAGGGACGAGTTGCTCATTTCTGAGTTTCTCCCATGTATACATGTTATTAAACTTGGTATTATTTTCTCCTGCTAACCTGTCTTGTTGATATTTGGCCAGCCAGAAGAACCTTAAGGGAAAGGGCAGAGGGAGATTCTCCCTCTTCCCCCTAATATATATATATATATATGAAAAATACATACTAGGCAAAATAAAATTGAAAAAAGCTGTTAACAGATCAAATAAACTTTATGGCAAAAAGTAATTATTAAGGTTAAAGAGAATCAAATGTCCAATTAAATTCAAACCTGTATGATGTTCACCATATAACCTCAATTATACAAAGCAAAATGTGATAGGATTACAAGAGCTATTGACAAAGCAATAAATATAACTGAATAATTTAACACCCATCTCTCTAAAATAACAAACCTTAAAGACAAAATATTGCTAAATATGTATAAAATGTAAATAATACTGTTAAAAACCATGACTAAATTAACATATGCAGTCTCCTCCTTCAACAATTAGGTAGAAATTGCATATCGACTTTTCTCAAGTACACATGGACATTTACAGAAATTTACCATATTACAGGCCATAAAGCAAACATTAACACATTTCTGACAGTTGATAACACACAGGATACTCTGATCATCATGTAAACAGTATAAGTTTATATATATATATATATAATATGTATATTACATATATAATATGTATATTATACGTATGTATGTATATACGTATACATACGTATATATACGTATGTATATATAATATGTATATTATACGTATGTATGTATATAATATGTATATTATACGTATATTATATATATAATATACGTATATTATATATATATAATATGTATATTATATATATATATAATATATATATAATATGTATATTATATATATATATAATATATATATAATAAACACAGTCAGAAAAGTGGGAATTAATGACATATGGGCCAAAGAACAAGTCATAATAGACATTAGAGAATAATTTGAAAATAAGCTAAACACTTTGTCGGGGGAAGAGGGAGAATCTCGCTCTGCCCTTTCCCTTAAGGTTCTTCTGGCTGGCCAAATAATTAACATGACAGGTTAGCAGGAGAAAAATAATACCAAGTTTAATAACATGTATACATGGGAGAAAGCAGGGACACTGCGTTTCTCAACACAATAGCAGAAATTCTCGTCTTAAATACCATTTTCAGCCAATGACAAAGGAGGATTTTGGGGGTGGGGGGAGTCAGTTACAAGCGATTACCACTAAAACACAGTAAACAAGAGTAAGGTTATTATACAGCCCCAAGGCCTCACCTTCCACATTGATAAGTCTCTAGAAATGAGCTCATCCCCCTCTCTTCTCAAAACAGAAAGAGAGATACCTTTACAAATAGAGATTTCCCTTATAAATGTAAATGATTGTCTGACAACTCCTCACAGGGTCATCCAAAAAATGTGGCCAGAGAGACAGAACTCCCGATAAGATGGGCTTGTTGGTGTCTTTTCTATTGTAACCTCTATCCTACATTATCTTTATAACAGTCATGATAGATCTGTTCTAGAAAGGAGCCACCATGTCAAATTCTTTAGGCAGTTAGTGGGGGAGGTCAAATGTCCTTCAAAAAAAACAACCAAGGTAAAGAGATAGATTTCAGGGTGGCCAAATCTTGATCTCCCACAGTCCCGCCTTTGAAACTACAAGTTTCACAGTCCTTTTGAAACTTAAAGAAGTTTCATAGTCCAGAAGCTGAGTTGGTAGGCTGTTTTATCTCACTGAACACATTTTTTTGTCCTGATAATAGATCAGTTCAATTAAGTTTATTTTGGAAGGTGGTGATGCAGGTGGGCTCTCAAGGTTACGCCTATATTATTGAAGCAAGCAGTCAAGTATTTAATAGAAGCATTTCTATGGAAACAAAAGAAAAACAAGGTTAATGGTTGGAGCAAATTGTAAAGTAGTTTTTGAGTTCAGAGGACAGCCATTGAAGAAGAATTTTAGATGTCAGCATCAAAGCAGCTTTTGCAGTTTAAATGTCTCTGATGGTGTTGTCAGGTCATCTCTTAAATTTATATCAAGTCCATCAGCTTCAGTTTGTAAGGCTTCAGGAAAAAGGGCAGGTTTAGTTTTCAGTGATTCCAAATGAAAATGATGGAAAAAATCAAAAACGTTAGTTTGGACATCTGTAGCCAGATATTTCAGGAGGCTAGAAGAAATCAGGATCCAGTCCAGTCAACAGATATAAAACAAAAACCTCAAAAGACAACAAAACAAGGATCTAATATCTGCAAATGTATGTTAGAGTTTTTACTGAAATATAATTTTTCTCTCTAAAATCACCCTCATTTTTATCAAAGATAGCCAAATTAAAACTAACTAGTTTGTAAAATAAGTCTAGTTCCAATAGAGTTGGCCCAATTATTTACATAAGTACAGCAAGAATAGCAATTGATCACATAGGCTCTTTTAAATCTGTTTTGCTGGAACTTTTTATAAGTAATCTCAGATTGAACTTTAAAGGCCTCTCCAGGCCAGGAAAGCCAAGCCAAGGATTTTGTCATCAGACGTTGCCTGTAATACCTACAGATTTGGGTGAATTCCTCTCTTCCGAGGTTCCCCCAAAATATTTGGAGGTTCCTTGTACCTGCCAGATAAGTGACATTCTTTACTTATCCTGGTAAGTGCTGTTTGGAACATAAGGTACCAGGCCAATAATTCCACGTGGCTTTATTCTATAAAGTCCAATCTTTATTCTTCTAAAGCTGTATGGTTATATCGCAAATATGATGTTCCAGTCACAACCTTGGTAATATAACCAGTGTTTCCAATTTTGTCCTGTTATAAGGAGAACAGATTCTTATTGAACTTATGCAAATAACTATATTGCCATGAAAACAACAATACTCACTTACTAAGAGTTTCTAAATTTGAGGGATCAGATAGAGAGAAAAAGATAAATATTTCAATTTTACTTACAAAAATATCATTTACCAAATTGCTATAAGTCATAGCTAGCTCAGGAGAAAAGAGAAAAAGTTTTCCTTAAATCTGAAAAAACAAAACATTAAAAATTCAGCAATACTTTAAATGAAAAATTATAAAAATTATAATCATCTTTATCAGTTCATTCAGTCTTGTGTAATCCATTTTTGATCCCAATCTTTTTGTTAGCAGCTTCATGAAGTCAGTTTCTCTATCAGATTTCTGTAATTTCTTACCAAGTTCAGTTTTATGATCAGAAAGTTTGTCAGAAACCTGTATTCCAGTGTAAATATCAGAGTCCTTTCCATGAATTTTTTTGAAGTTGAAACATTTTGCAAAAGCATTAGAGCAAAGAAATGTCTGTAAACAACAAGACCTCAAAATGGCAATTGACAAAGAAATTTGGTTAAATTTGTGACATACAACACTTTAAAATAATAATAACCAGAATTATGACTGATAATCAGGACAGATCAGCATTTCAGTAATGTTATACAATTTTAAAACACCTATGTCAATAACATTTGCCCACATAATACCACCTAAGCAGGCTTATCATCACTTGTCTGACAATGTTTTCTATGTAATTTAACATACTGAATAAGCCTAATAAGTTTAGTATCTTCCTCCTTATAGGTAGAGAGCAAATTTCTTTGTCTTCCTCCTTATAGGAAGAGAGCAAATTTCTTTGAGAAGTTTCAGGGCCCTTTGAAAAGTCTCAAAGAAAAAAAGTAAAAAAAGACTTTATTTAAGATATGAATTTTGGGGAGCTTGTCAATGTGAGAGATCAAGATTTGGCCACCCTGAAATCTATCTCTTTACCTTGGTTGTTTTCTCTAGGGACATTTGACCTCCCCCACTAACTGCCTAAAGAATTTGACATGGTAGCTCCTTCCTGGAACAGATCTATCATCATGGCTGTAAAGATAACGTAGGGTAAATGTTACAATAGGAAAGGCACCAACAAGCCCATCTTATCAGAAGTTCTGTCTCTCTGGCAACATTCTCTAGATGACCCTGCGAAGAGTTGCCAGACAATCATTTACATTTATAAGGGAAATCTCCATTTGTAAAGGTATCTCCCTCTCTGTTTTGGGAAGAGGCGGGGATGGCCTCATTTCTAGAGGCTTATCAATGTGGAAGGTGAGGCCTTGAGCTGCATAATAACCTTACTCTTGTTTACTGTGTTTTAGTGGTAATCTCGTGTAACTGACTCCCCCCACCCCCAAAATCTTTCTTTGTCATTGGCTGAAAATGATATTTAAGACGAGAATTTCTGCTATTGTGTTGAGAAACGCAGTGTCCCTGCTTTCTCCCATGTATACATGTTATTAAACTTGGTATTATTTTCTCCTGCTAACCTGTCTTGTTGATTATTTGGCCAGCCAGAAGAACCTTAAGGGAAAGGGCAGAGGGAGATTCTCCCTCTTCCCCCTACATCAAAAATATAAAAAGTCAAAGCAAACAGAGCATTAATAGTCCAAAAAGCCTTAATAGAGAGACCTCAGTCTTTTGAACACAGGAAATTATTTTAACAGGTTTTTTTTTTAGGTAGACTTACTCAAAGGTAAAGAAAATTCTTTTATAACCTCTTTATCAAGTTTAAGCAAATTATCCTTTTATGAGAAATTTCAATTTTGCACCAGCTTACTTCTGCTATTAAAACTCATTTATTTAATTAAATTCATTTCAATCTTAGCCAACTTGACCAAGCAAAAACTCCTTTTCCAGAATTCCTCTTCCACAAACCTGTTATAACTTTCTTTTTACATTCAGAATTTGTCCCATGTCTTTCCTTTCCCTTCTAGTACTTGAGGACAAATTTATCTTTCTTAATCAGTCAAACAAAATATTTCCATTCTTTGTTCCTTCTTTATACATCTTACTTTCCCTGTACACAGACATATTTTTCTTAATATTTAGTAGCTTCAATCACACATACTAATTAGAAATTATAACCTTTAGAAACCTTAATTTGTAAGTAAAAACTAAGTAAACCATTATAAACTTTCCTTTACATTAGTATCTTGTGGCTTGGAAAATTTATAAACACTTCATAACTTCTAGAAACATGTTACTTTATAGTACAATCTTTTAAGAAAACACATGTTTACCAATAGATCCAAAACACCTTTTAGTTTTCCTGTAATGAAAAGCCAAAAGTAGACAAACGTACATCTAGAAATCAATGTCTAATATCTTATTTGGAAATGATGATACTCAGAGAATTTTTATCGTAAAATTTAGCAAAACTCTAAAGTTTTAAGTCACCAAAAAGAGTTTGGAAGCTGTAACCACCATAACACATAATTATTGTTTAAAGTTCATCCAACATTTATCTTTTTCACAACTATTTACTTGTTCCCAATAATTATTTAGATTGCCTATAAGACTTCATAAGACATCAAATAAAATTAGCCATCATTTAAATTACTATTTTTGTTAACCAGTTCTGTAATAAAAAAAACATCAGTTTTTTCCTACAAAATTTCATGCAATTTTCATCACTTCTTATACCTTTAAACATAGTTATCATTAAGATTTTTATCAATAGGTCTTGGTCTTTTAATTTTGGACAAGAGAAGCATTCCCAGTCAGACATTTTAAAACATACTCAGGCAAAGTTCATGTAACCTCTTTATATAAAATTAGCTCAAACATTCCAACCTTTATAATCTTATCAACACTTATACTTTTACATGTTCTCAATTAAATGTAACCTGAGTCAAGGTCTTAAGGCTAGTCAAATTTTTCCCTTCCTTTTTTTGGCCTTTTCTTAGGCACCAAATAAATAATTATGTGAGAGCTCTCAAAACAATTTTTTTCCCCCAATTTAGAAGTTTTCCCAATTTAAAGGATCCGTCGTCTAGCCATTGACGAGTAGGATCTTCATTTGTATATTTATTCCAATAGTGACTCGAACCAATAAGCCTTTTTAAGGAAAGACCCAGAGGTAACTTTCCATGCTTAGAATAAATCTACCATGGATGCAAGAGGCGTCCCTGGTGAGGGCGCAGATGATGTAGCCCCCATGATCCACAGAATTCACTCCCAAAGATATTTAGAAAAAGTAAAGACCTTTGTTGCACAGGCGGTAAGGATGGTGTAGTGCTCCAGTCTCCCACAATAGTGTGGGACGCCTCCAGTCACAGACCCGCTAATCTGTGACACCGGGCAGGCGATACTGGAATGGGATTTTTCTAGCACTAACAAGCAAAGAAGGTTAAGACGACAAAAGCCCTTATGGACTGGGCCCTTCATGACAAACTCCCCTGAGAGCTTGGCACAGCCGGACAAAGAGACAGTTCGGAACCCCAGTCTACTCGACTGGCCACCAAGGTGCACCCCGGTAAATGCACCTTCCATATGGTGGAGACCAAGGAGAATATTCTCACTGGTCACAAAGCCAAGTTTTCTCAGGACACAGAACAAGACAGAAGGAAAAACCTCATCCAGTTTTTTTTTTCTTATGTGCACAATGACAGCTTTAGCCACGCCTTAGGTCTCTTGGAGCCAGAATAATACCTAGCGGGGGAGGTGCCGCGGGGTTGGGGACTGTGTGCTTTACAGAGTACCTCATCGTTGCACGGACATTTTCTTGCAGTTGGCGGGGGACCTGTGTCATCTACCCCGTTCCGTGATCCAACATATCCTATCACGGGAGTCTTCTGAAAGTGGCGAGCGCCCTAATGGCTCTTAACTGCTCGACCCGTGCCCACCAAATTTGTGGCCTTTTTGGCTTCCAAGATGCCCTCGGCAATGACCTTCACTTCATGTGCATATTAACCCACAGCAAAGTTTGTAGACGCCGGTCTGGTGAGACCCACAAACTCAGCAGTCTGTGGGGCCGGCCGGGACAGCAGGCTTATAGGGCCTATGCCTGCGTCCTACCCTATGGTATTTCCTTCTTATGACAAAAGACACAGACAAAAGAGAAAAACAGAGACTACCTCTGGGAGGAAAAGGGATCAAGATCAAAACCAAGAGTACTCTACCAAATTTAAACCAAGAGTCACTAAAAGCACAAGAAACTAGTTTCCCAAATATTTTCTCCTGCCAATCTAAATTTAGAAAGAGAAAAAATTTTCACCATTTCTTTCCGCCGGACTCCGCAGATAGAGATTCCGGGAGGCTGACATGGTAAGAAGTCTTACCTTTTTGCCGGCTTTCGTCAGGCGTTCCCGTATCTCACCATCTGCAGTAGTCCAGGGAGAAAGCAGGTCTTCCAGCCAGAGAAGGCAACTTGCCAGCCAGTGTGGCTCCTGGCGACTACGCCAAAACTGTCGGGGGAAGGGGGAGACTCTCCCTCTGCCCTTTCCCTTAAGGTTCTTCTGGCTGGCCAAATAATTAACATGACAGGTTAGCAGGAGAAAAATAATACCAAGTTTAATAACATGTATACATGGGAGAAAGCAGGGACACTGCGTTTCTCAACACAATAGCAGAAATTCTCGTCTTAAATACCATTTTCAGCCAATGACAAAGGAGGATTTTGGGGGTGGGGGGAGTCAGTTACAAGCGATTACCACTAAAACACAGTAAACAAGAGTAAGGTTATTATACAGCCCCAAGGCCTCACCTTCCACATTGATAAGTCTCTAGAAATGAGCTCATCCCCCTCTCTTCTCAAAACAGAAAGAGAGATACCTTTACAAATAGAGATTTCCCTTATAAATGTAAATGATTGTCTGACAACTCCTCACAGGGTCATCCAAAAAATGTGGCCAGAGAGACAGAACTCCCGATAAGATGGGCTTGTTGGTGCCTTTTCTATTGTAACCTCTATCCTACATTATCTTTATAACAGTCATGATAGATCTGTTCTAGAAAGGAGCCACCATGTCAAATTCTTTAGGCAGTTAGTGGGGGAGGTCAAATGTCCTTCAAAAAAAACAACCAAGGTAAAGAGATAGATTTCAGGGTGGCCAAATCTTGATCTCCCACAACTTCATATCAAAATTTGTGGGACACAAGTAAAGCAGTATGTCAAGCAAATATATATCCTAAAATACTTATATTAGTAATGAAGTAAAAATAAACGTTGAGATATTTTATCCAACATTACATTTCCTGATTTTAATAATTATACTGTATTTAGGACACTTTATTTTTAGGATAATGTAGAAGCAGATATATAAAAATATTTATAGTTGGTAAATCACATCATTGAGAGAATAAACTCTCAGTGGGAGAGGGTAATGTACTAGACATTTGTGATCTTAGTATAAGAACTTTTGGGCTAGCGTTATATTTGAGAAAAATGACTGAACTAGGGAACTTACACTAATGATTGATTGCTTCATTTTGTCAAGCCCTTTCTTAAAGAAACTTCCTGTATAGGCTTTTCATGGAAGGGGATTTGTGCACATGCACCATGCAACTTGAACATTGTTTCTTTTGCTTCTGAAGAAGGAAATACCATTCATGAGTGACACAGCAGCACCGGCAAGGAGGACCTGAACTGATTTTGCTCTCTTGTACAGCTGAAGGACTTTTAAAATAAATCACCGAGCCATGGATAGGATAAATGATGCATTCTTTTCTGAATGCTATGCACACCAAATACTAAAGCGTTCAGGAACAAACTCAGAGGAAGTTCTAAGGAAAAAAGATTTAAGTGAGAATTTAATACATAGAGGAAATTTTTGAAAATAGAACATCTCATAAATTGGAAAAATATACAGAATTTCAAGGCTATGCCCTCATTATACTATAAGATATATATTTATACACACACACACATATACATATATATTTCTGTTTTTACATGCACTCGTGCACATGCAGGCACACTCCACATCTCTCTTTTTCTCTCTGACATTGGCAAGCAAGTTGAGAGTCAGTTCTGCAGGGGCATCACGGACCTTCATATTCCTGTTATTCATGGTGGTCTTGTAGGTTACCACAATGTGAATATTGCTTTTTGGCTTTTATTGTATAGTTAATACCATAAAATTTCTGTTCTGAGTTTGTAGCATTTTGGATAATGTTGTGTTTGTACTTGGTTGTGTAGAGTGGAAGGACTGTGTTGAGTGAACCTAGGATTAGAATGCATTTCCAGTGTTGAGCTCACTGCCTCCTTCCCGCCCCTTGACTCCAATGATAACTCGAGTAACTTTATATGTAAAGTTTAGCACCTATGTTTGCATGATTTCTCACTCCAGAGCAGCAATAAGGACTCTGGAAGAAGTGTATTCTAGGTTTTCTAACCACTTGGAAGAAAGAAAATTAAAAGAATTTTCACTTGATTACAAAACTAGGAAAAATATAATAAAATATGTAAAGCAGTGAATAGAGGGACAGCGAAAACTGTTGGAGAGATGCAGGAGAGAATCAAACAAGTCCTGGGGGCAGACCCTCCTCAGACTGCACAAAGCACCTGAGGGTCCTGCAGATTCTTCTCATTGTCTTAATGCATGTGGAAGAAGAGGAATCCGAGGCTGTTTGAAATTACACAAAAAGAACAAGAGGAGGAATCAAGGCTGTTTGAAATTAGGAAATAGAGTATTAAAGTGCTTAATTTTGCTCTGATAGATACGACAATAAATTTAATATGCAAAGTTTTAGAAAATGTAAATTGTATTTTCACAAAAATCTACTTAGTTTTTCTGACAGCATGTTTTCTTTATGATTTTAAGTTATCTTTATTTTCTATAGTATTGTCGTATAATACAACATTTTAAACAGCATATCATGAGTAAGAAGAGACCAATAAAATAGTGGTGAACTAGAAAATTTGGAGATCATTGGCTAGTCTGAAAGATTGAGCTCGATAGTCTCCTACATGGAGGTTACAGTGAATTTCTTACTCCTGTTCATATCAGCCTTTGCAATTTTGTGACCATATCATTCAAATAGTGACAAAAACAGTGAATATTTGCTATACATTTTTCAAATAATGCTCATCCAAGAGAATATAGCGAAAAACACTATACTGAAATAACTCTTCTATTGCATAGTTTTGTTTTGTTTTTTACTTTTGTGAGTTATTATCAACTTTTTTCAATGCACATTAAGAACATATTACGCTTCATTTGCTATCTGTATGGTACTGCTCCTTTTGTAGTTAATATTTATGGTATTAGTCCATTGTAACACCTTACATAAAATACTTAAAATATCTCTGTCTATATTAGTTTTCTATTGCTGCCATAACAAGTTGTCACAAATTTAGAGGCTTCAAACAATGGCCACTTGTTATCTCATAGTTTACATGGGTCAAGAATCTTAGCACAGTGGGCCTCAGCTGGTTCCTCTGCTCTGGTTCTCACAAGACCAAAACCAAAGTGTTGTCTAGGCTGCATTCTTGTTTTCAAGATCTGGAGTCTGTGGGAAATCAAGATTTGGCCACCCTGAAATCTATCTCTTTACCTTGGTTGTTTTCTCTGAGGACATTTGACCTCCCCCACTAACTGCCTAAAGAATTTGACATGGTGGCTCCTTCCTGGAACAGATCTTCTATCGTGATGGCTATAAGATAATATAGAATAGATGTTACAATAGGAAAGGCACCAACAAGCCCATCTTATCGGAAGTTCTGTCTCTCTGGCCACATTCTCTGGATGGCCCTGCAAGGAGTTGCCTGACAAACATTTACATTTATAAGGGAAATCTCCATTTGTAAAGGTATCTCCCTCTCTGTTTTGGGAAGAGGCGGGGATGGCCTCATTTCTAGAGGCTTATCAATGTGGAAGGTGAGGCCTTAAATCTGCATAATAACCTTACTCTTGTTTACTGTGCTTTAGTGGTAATCTCCTGTAACTGACTGCCCCCACCCCCAACATCCTCCTTTGTCATTGGCTGAACATGGTATTTAAGACAAGAATTTCTGCTATTGTGTTGAGAAACGCAGTGTCCCTGCTTTCTCCCGTGTATACATGTTATTAAACTTGGTATTATTTTCTCCTGCTAACATGTCTTGTTAATTATTTGGCCAGCCATAAGAACCTTAAGGGAAAGGGCAGAGGGAGATTCTCCCTCTTCCCCCAACAAGAACATGCTTCCAAACTCATTCAGATAGTTAACAGAACTCAGTTCCTTTCTGGCTGTCAGCCAGGGGATGGCTATAGATCCTGGAAGACTCCCCAGTCCTTGCACGTGGCCCTCTCCCTCTCAGAATCAGCAATGACACTTGGAACCCATCTCACGTGTGGCATTTCCCTGACTTCCCTGTCTACCGCATCTCACCAGACTCCTCTTCTGCTGCATTTCACTGATTTCCTCTTTTTCCAGCTGCTTTTAAGGGCTGATATGATTAGATTGGGCCCACCTATATAATCTAGGCCATTCTTCCCGTTGTAAGGTCCTTAACCTTAATTATATCTGCAAAGTCTGTTTGCCATGTAAAGTAGCACATTCACAACTTCCTAGAATCAAGCCAAGGACATCTTTGGCAGTTCATTAGTCATCTATGCTTAAGTACCTCAATCCATAAACGTCTTTAAGCTACTCATTTGAATCTAGATTTCTGAAAGACTTTGAGGCACCTAGCCTTGTTTATTTTTTCCTGAGTTAAAAATTCTATTAAATAGTAAATATTACACTATTATGTTTGCCCTTAAATAGCAAAATGTCATTGGCAAATTCAAGTATGTACAAAAATGTACTAATTATATAGGTTTCATGAGTTTGTGGGAGATCAAAATTTGGCCACTCTGAAATATATCTCTTTACCTTGATTGTTTTCTCTGAAGGACATTTGACCTCCCCCACTAACTGCCTAAAGAATTTGACATGGTGGCTCCTTCCTGGAACAGATCCTCTATCATGATGGCTGTAAAGATAATGTAGGATAGAGGTTACAATAGGAAAGGCACCAAGCCCCTTTTATCAAAAACTCTGTCTCTCCCTGACCACATTATCTATAGATGACCCCGAAAAGAATTGTCCTCCTGCCCTCTGAAGTCCCAGGCCACTACCCACCCCCAACACGCTCCTCGCCTTTAGCTGCAATACTTAAGCAAGCAGCTTAGACAGAGGGACGAGTTGCTCATTTCTGAGTTTCTCCCATGTATACATGTTATTAAACTTGGTATTATTTTCTCCTGCTAACCTGTCTTGTTAATTATTTGGCCAGCCAGAAGAACCTTAAGGGAAAGGGCAGAGGGAGATTCTCCCTCTTCCCCGACAAGTTGATACTCAGTATTATTTCCCAGAGAAGAAATGGGTGAAAAGTATGTTGTTCCTGCTGCTGCTTCTATTCTGATATTTGCTGTTTAGTTAAAATTCCAAACCCATGAAAATTCTGAATCCATACATTACCTTGTCCCAAGGCCTGCAGATTTTGATATTTAGCTATATCACTTCAAGGCACTGATTTAAAGTAAGCCATTTAGCAATTTGTCCAAGCTTAAATTCTTAGTACTGGGTTGCTTCATAGGTAATTCTTGGAAAGCTACTTTCTGTAGCACTGTTTTTAAATTATGGCTTTCATATGGCATAGAACTAGTCAAAATTGCAAAACATTTTATAAGAAGATTATATATTTAGTAGCAATAATGATACTCCTTAGTGAAGACAATAATCAGATAATAAATATTCTTTTGATGATATGTAATAAACAGAAAGAACCGTGGGAATTTTGCTTTGCTTTGTTTTACTGTTGCTATTTTTAATGAATGTCAGAAGATTCAGTAACATGAAACTTCCTGTGGAAGTAAATTGAGTCAGTCCAAGAGAAATAGCTCATATATTACCACTGATGAAAAGATTAAGTTCACATTAAAGGAAAGCTGGAATGCACAAACATACTGACAAGCAAAAAAGACCATTAACAAGGGACCATTTCTGAGAGAATGTAGAATTTACCACAGGTTAAAAATATTTGCTTTACTCATCTAAGTTCTCAGAATTTTGAGTAAGTTGTTGAGCCCCAAGGAAAATCCTGAAAGTGCTTAAGCTTTAGCATTTATCACCATGAAACTCCCTAAGAGGGTTTCCAGGGTGGAATTTGCAATACTCTCTTCCTAATCAATTTCACCCACTGGCCTCAGTGGAGTTTGCCACACCACAGTCTATTTCAGTCAAGGGCCAATAAGAAAACTAATATTAAGACTTAGCTAAGAGGAAAGAAAATAATGATTCCCCAGGTGCTTTGACTTTCTTAGAGTAGTTCCAACTTTTTTATTTTAGAATTTTAGAGAGCCAAAACCACAACATTTAAATTTATCTGATTATATATCAGGACTATTAAATACTAATTATAAGTATTCTATTACTTTTATATGATAAGTTGATTTTTGTACTATGAGAAATGAATTTCATTTCCCGACTAAGTATATTATTTCTGTTACATCATTGGAGCCTTAATGCAGGGGAGAAGAGAATGAATGAAGGAATATGGGGAGTAAATGCTTCCCTGAACCAGACTAGGTTATTTCATTATACGATTCAGTTTCTATTGCCCTCTAATCCCAATTCTTAATCAATTTATTGCATCATGACCAAGGTTTAAATTATGATATATTATGTATCTATCTAAGAGAAGCTTTTAAAATGATGGTAACAATCAATATAAAAGTTCATCTTCTATTTAGTTTGAATAGTTTTATCATTGTAATAGAGTGACTTACAAAAGGGATGCCCCACTAGAGATTAAATTTACTTTTTAAAAAAGCATTTTTTATAAGATCGAATTCCTTCATTTTAAAAGCCAGTATCACAGAGACAATTTTCCCTTAAAAAAATTGGAATGAGAATAGGAAATCTTGAAATTGTTTTGAATATCCCATATATCTTGGAAAGATCATTTTGGAATGACAGAGGACAATATCCCTTAGGAAAGCAAGAGAATTAACCCAGGTTTTTCTGGGTGAAAGTCATATAATTAGATCGCGTGTGTTTTGAGGAGGATGAGGCAAAAAAAACCAAACTGACCAAAAACAAAAAAAAAACAACCCACCAACAATAAAAAAAAAATTAAGCAAATAAATAACAACAACAATGAGCAAATCTCATGCTAGAATATTATTTAATAGGAGGGAGAGATGATAATACCAGTCTATGTGTGGTTAACTGTCTAAAAAGGCCTTCTTCAATATCCGGGGCTTAGATTTCATCTCAACATGTGGTTTGTAGGGAAAAAAAAAGAAAGAGATGATTTCTGAAGATCTTTGAGCTCATTATTAATGAGAGTGAGATTTAGACTGAGCAAGACGTGGGGCGGAAAGTTGTCCCTAAAGAACCATGATAAAGAAGTTTCTGTTCCAACTTCTATGGGTAGAGCCTTGATAGAAACTGTTCCCTCCTCCAACCACTTTGATACCCACGTTTCAACATAAGCAACGATCTCCTTCCTGTAGTCTGCATCTTCAGCAGGAGCAAATCAAAATCAAGCCATCTACTGAGCATCCTCCTACAGCCTGTTGGAAAGATGCAATAGTCACATCTTTCATTTGTAAGTTTTTATGAAGAGTCAATCCTCAGTATTCGTGGATTCCAAATTTTTGAATTTACTTACTTGCTAAAATTTCTTTGGAACCCTCAAGTTAATACTATGGGCCCTTTTGCAATCAGTCATGGACATGCAGAGTGGCAAAAAATTTGAGTCACTCCTTGAGTGTGCTCCAAGTGAGAATTAACAAGATGAACAAGAGCCTCATAATCTAAGCAGGTGTCCTGTCCGTGGTCTATTTAGTGCCATATTTTTCACATTTTTATGCTTTTTGTTGGTTATATTAGCATTTAAAATGGTCCCCAAGTGTAGCGCTGAAATGCTGTCTACTGTCCTATCTGCAAGTCACAATGAATCAACAACATATGTTAAATAAATTACCTTTAACAAAAACACACATAAAATGAAGTTGCGTATTGATCAGTTAACAAAAATGTTGTGACCACAATTTTCAAGAACCTAGCCTTTCATTTTTCCTAGGATCAATAATTTAGTATTTGCTAATTCAGTGTTCAAGGAAACTTTATAGAATGTAACTACTGCGAACAATGAGATTTGACTATATGTATATATGTACTGTGTCTCTGTACTGTATTTTTTTAGGTATAATTTCCATAGATGAAAATCACCTGATCTTAAATATTTAGTTCAGTAAGTTTTGACAGTTGTATGCTATTTGTCTGCTACAGAAAAACTATATATATTAGTATACTTGCCATAGAAGATCCTCTTGTTTTTCTTTTCTTTCAACTTTTTGCAAGATAATTCTGTAACCGAAGACTATTTTTGCCTCTTCTTGGACTTCAGAAATGAAAACATACATTTTATATTCTTCAGTATCTGGTTTGCGTCACAAAGCATGATATTTGCGATTTAGCCATATTATTGCATGTATAAATAGTTCAGTCTTGGGGCCAGCCCGGTGGGGCAAGCAGTTAAGTGCATGCACTCTGCTTCAGCGGCCCGGGGTTCGCTGGTTCGGATCCTGGGTGCACACCGACGCACTGCTTGGCAAGCCATGCTATGGTGGCATCCAATATAAAGTGGAGAAAGATGGGCACGGATGTTAGCCCAGGGCCAGTCTTCCTCAGCAAAAAAAAGAGGAGGATTAGCAGATGTTAGCACAGGGCTGATCTCCTCACGATAAAAAAAAAAATAGTTCAGTCCTTTTTTATGAGCAGTAGTCCATTATATTAATGTGCCATGTCTTTATCTGTTGTCCTATTAATGACTATTTGTTTTGTACCCAATTATTTACTATTTTAATTTGCAATTTTTGTAGACTAATTATGTGGAACAATTATCATGAATCTCACTCAATTCATATCTTCTTTTGTGAAGTGTCAGTTCAAGCATTTTTGCACGTATTTTATTAATTTTTTTGCTGTTGATTCGTAGTTCTTTATATACTAAATATGTACTCTAAGCGATATATACATTGTGAATTTGTGCCCCAAATTGTTGAGTGCATCATCATCTTCTTAAATAAAGTCTTTTGATAAGAAGAAATTGCCAATTTTTATTAAATTCAGTTTAGCAAGTTTTTATGGTTAATTCTTACCATGTACTGAATAGGAAATATTTTCCTGCTCCAACATTTTGAAGGCAATCCATATCTCCTTTTATAATCTTTATGACTTTACCTATTATGATTAGGTCCTTAATACATATCCAATTAATTTTCATGTGTGGAGTGAGTTATGAGTAAAAACTTTTGTTCCCATAAGGATATGCAGCTTTGAGCATCATTTATTTCAAAAAGAAAAACTAAACTACTTTCTCTATTGAATTGAACTATCTCTTTTTAAAAATATCAGTAGATTATTGGTCTATTTCTAGACTCTCTATTTTGTTCCATTGATTTGATTGCTTATACTGATGCCAATAGCACACTGTGTTGATTAGTGTGGCTTTATGACTTTGAAATCAGTATACATTTTCCAACTCTTCTTTTTGAAGGTTGTTTTTAGCTATTTTGAATTCTACACATTAACATAAAAGTTTTGGAATCAGCTTTCCTATTTCCTCCCAAAAGGTCTCTAAAGGATTTTGTTATTGCATTAATCTATAGATCAATTGGCCAGAAATGGACAATTTGACAATATTAAATCTTCTCACCCATGAATGCAATACGTCTCATAATTTTTAATATCTTCTATTTTTCTCAGCAAGATTTTGTACTTTCCACATACTTTCATATGTATCTTCTATGATATCCCTAAGAATTTCACATTTTTAGAATAATATTGCAAACATTTATATTTCCTTTTTCCCTTTCTTTCATTGCAGGTATAAAGAATTAATATTGATTCTTGTATACCGACTTGGTATTGAGCAGCACTTGCTAAATTCACATATCAGTTCTAGTCGATTCTTCGAAGATTCCAGTGGTTTCCAGTGTATCTGTAATAGTCTGACTCAATTTTTCTTGTTTGTTGATAGCTTTCCAGCCTCCCACCCTGCTCTTCTCTTCTTGCTTGTGTCTGTGTAAGCTAATAAGAAAGTTCCAGTGTTTCTCTCTCAGCGCTGTTGGAATTTGAAGCCATGCAGGCCCCTGCCAGAGTATGGAAATACTTGACCCCATTCCCTAACCTTAATACAAACCAAAGCCAGTCTCTTCTCCCTGCATTCTTAAGACATTTATGGACCTGTTGGCAGCTCTCTGTTCTTCTCAGGAAGATCCATTGTGATTAACAAATATTTTAATTGATATATTAATCTCTGCTGCATTCGTGGTGTCATTAGTCTTCATATCCAAACTAAAATTTTGGGTGGGGTGTTGATCCTACCTTCTGTGAGACATCAATAAAATACTGCCTGACATACAGTCTAATAATGAGAGTTTCATTTCTTCCTTCTCAAACGTTATGCTTATTTGTTTTCTTTGTTCTAATATACTGGTTGGATCTTCAGTGCAATATTGAACAGAGAGCGTTATAGTGGTCACCCTTGCCTTGTTTGCAATCTTAAGAGAAAGTGTTCGATATTTCCCTATTAAATATGATATCTGAGTTTTTTTAAAATAGATGCTCTTTATAAAATTGATAAAATGCCATTGTATTCCAGATTCGCTGAGGTGTTTTATTTTAAATAGATATTAAATTTTATCAAATATATTTTTGGCATCTGATGAAGTAACTCTTTTTTAAATTTCTGATTCTGTTTTATGAATGACTTTTTACTTTTTGTTTTGTCTTATTTTTAGTAATTGCTCTAGAGATTACACTATGTAGCTGTCATTTATCATAGTTTACACTCATATGATAGTCTATCACTTCACAAAAAAGTAAGAACCTTATAACAGTAAATACTGTATAATCCTCCATGAACTTTGTTCTTTTATTGTTATATATTTTACTTTAACTTATGCTACAAACCTGCAATACATTGTCATTATTTATGCTTTAAACAACCAGTAATCATATATACCTAGACATACGCATGCATACATGTGTATTAGCATATTATACATGTCTATATAATACATATACATATAACATGTAAGTATATATGTATACACATCCTGTGCATGTATTTATAATGTTATTAGTGTAGTATTGTGTATATGTATACATTGTCATGCATGTATCATACAAACACACATACATATATATATCACATAATTTTATATATTTACACTTTATCATGCTCTTCATTCCCTTATGAAGATCTGAATTTCCATCCAGTGCCATTACCTTCACCTGCACAAATTTTTTAAGTACTTTTTGCCGTGTAATCTTGCTACACATGAATTTTCTCAGCTTCTCAAGTTTAACTGCCTAAAACTATCTTAATTTGCTTTCAATTTTGTAGATTTTTTTGTTGTTGGGTTTAGAACTATATGATGACTTTTCCCTCCCTGCATTTTATTGGTATTGTTCCATTTCTTTGTATTTATCCTGCTTGGATTTGCTGTACTTCTTGGATCTCTTGGCTAGTGGTTTATATTAATTTTGGAAAAATCTTGATAATTATCTCTTCAAATATTTCTTCTGTCCCATTCTCTTTCTTCCCCTTTGGTACTCCGTTATACCAATGTTAGATCAGTTGATAATTTCCCTCAGATCTTGAACATTCTATTACATTTTTTCCACTCTCAATTTTTCTTTGTGCTTCAGTTTAGGTAATTTCTGTTGAATTGCTTTGACATTTATTGATAATTTTCCTGGTCAATTCTGCTATCAAATCCTTCAAGCATATTTTTTGTTTATAAGATTTTCATTAGATTCTCTTTTTTTTGTAGTTTTGATCTCTCTACTGAGATTCACCATCTCTTCATGTATACGGTCCAATGTTTCTTAAGGTATGTTAGTAACCTATTTTTATAGTTATTTTAAAGGCCTGATTGAGTAATTCTGACATTCGGGTCATCTTTGAGTCTCCTGTATTCATGTTTCCTTTCTTGAATAGTGGTCATCCATAATCAGGCATCTACAACTATCTCATATACTTTTAGAATTGTACATTGGACATTGTGTTGAAAAGAATAGTAGAAATTAAATTCTACTAATATTTTAAATTAAAATCTAAAAATAGCTATCCTCAGAAAATATCATGTTGCTTATTCCGTCAGTCTATTAGTATGGGTATCTGAGTCAATCAAATCTGCAATTGAGAAAGCTGTACTTGGTTTCAGCTAAGATTTATTTCATCAGCAGCTTCAAATATTTTTGGAGACAGAACAGAATTATGCCTCCAGCATATCTTGGGATCCAATCAAGAGTAAGACGCCCGAGATATCCCTTTGCTTTACATTCCAAACACCAGCTTTCTGAACAATGGAAGATCTCTCTTTTCTTTTCTGTCTCTTTGTCTCTCTCTCCTTTACAGTCTAGCCATCCACATGTTGAGTTGTTGAGGTTTTCTCTTTTCCTGCACTTTAAGAGATTTATTTCATACTTTGGAGGACAGTTGCAATACAATGAATGAAGATCCATTGTTCCTCAAAAGTGCATATCTTAGTGTATTAGTTTCCTACTGTTGCCACAACAAAGTACTGCGAACTAGGTTAAACAACAGAAAATTATTGTCTCACAGTTCCAGAGGCTAGAAATCTGAGATCAAGATGGCAGCAGAATTGGTTCCTTCTGAGGACTGTGAAGGAGAATATGTTCCATCTCGCTCCCAACTTCCTGTGGATTTCTGGCCATCTTTGTCCTTCCTTCACTTGTAGACACATCACCCCAATCTCTTCCTCATGTTCACATGGCATTTTCTCTGTGCGTGTGTATTTGTGTTTGTATTTGTGTGTGTGTGTGTCTGTGTGTGTGTGTCTGTGTCCAATTTCCCACTTTTTTATAAGGATGCTGGTCATATTGGATTAGGGGCTCATTCTACTCCAGTATGACCGCATCATCTTAACTAACTACATCTGCAATGACTCAGTTTCCAAATAAGTGCACTTTCTGAGGTCCTGGGGTTTAGGAATTTAACGTATGAATATAGTCGGGGGCACAATTTAAGCCATAACACTCAGCTTTCCTGCCACACCCATCCTTCAGAGAATTGCTACAAGGCATTCACTGCAAACCTGTAGAGATTTGGAGGAATTTCTTTCAGCATTCTTGCTCTGTCCTCATCATTTGACTGGTCATTGCCTTTTAATTAGAGGATGCCCTCCATAACTACTGGGGTGATATTTCTGTCATCTTTTTGATCCTCCTCCAGCATTCAGTGGGCAGCTGCCTTGCACTTAAAAAAGCTGTCTGCCTTTGGTTTGGGGAATAGTCATGTGCCCTGCAGTGATATCTTGCCCTGCCCCCCTCCAGTGCCTGCTCACTTAAAGGATGTTGACTTCCACTAATATCTGCCACTAGGATGCGGAAACTATTTCTCATATGCCTCTAGGATTCACCATCCGACCCTCATGCACTAGAGGAAAGCCCATGGGCAAGTTGACAGATGGTTGCAGACTTGCTCTGTGACTGGTGCTCATTGGGATTTGAATCAATCTTTCTTGCTCATGCGTGGACATTGAAAGTTCATTACAATTTGGCTTGTTTCTTCTCATCCCATATACGGTGATTTCCTCCTCATTGTGACAGTCTACTGGGAATAAAATCAGCCACGGATCTCTTTTCTTCAAGGAAGGGCATTCCACTTTCTGGAACTTAGCTCATTTAGGTTTTTTCGCATCTTCAACTCTCTGATTTTTGTAAACCTGATTTTTTGCTCATATGTCTTGTTATAAGGCTAATGTGATTTTGTACATCCTAATCAGTAATGGAGTTACACCATCCTGTCTTTCTCTACAAACCTCACATAGGAAATGTGAGACTGCTCCATTAAACATCTCCAGTGAACACTATTCCCGTCATAGTCTATGTAAATATTATCCCCTGGAGCTGGACAGTTAAAGTACACAGCTGAACATAATGTACTGGCTAGCAAATGCTTCACTTGTAACAAGTCTCTTTGAAGGAAGCCTGAATCATTTCTGCATGGTGCCTGTGACCTGAGAGAGAATTGAAGTGAAATATTTCAATGATTCAAGGCTTGAGTATTCTCACTGGGAATTTTTCTTTTCTGAATGAAGAAATAAAACTACTTTAATCTGATGGACTCTGGTGTGTTTTCCTGGGAGAATTTGACATGACATAACACTGAGTGATGGGAAGCCCACCGCCCAATGGTTAGCTTCTGAAATGATCAACATATTCCTAATTCCCCAGACAATTATCATAGTCAAAACTTTCCTTCAACTTCCACAGACTCAAAAACCAAGATTAGTTTCTGCACAGGTACCAATTTTCCTCAGTTTGACAGAGATAAAGTCAAATAGATGTGAACTCTCTTTTAAACAATAAAGTAGTGTACCTGGATGGTATGTCAGATGGTAGACCAAAGACACGAAAAGGAAGAATTTGAAATTCCATACTTCTATCATTTTCAATATTTTAGGATCCAAACATTTACCTCCTTAAGTTGGACCAGGCTATATTATTTAGAGTGCCAAACTTTATATAGGAATACCCTGGGTCTATAAATAATTCAGAAAATTGAACAATTTTTAAAAAAAGAATCACATAATTTTTGTGTTTTCACTTTGATATCCATTGAAAGTAATTTTGCTGTATTTTTTCTTTAAAAATTTCCATTTTCCAAAAGAAAAAAGTCTCCTTCTATACTCCATATTCACTTAATAACAGAAACATTATTTTAAAGGGGCAATATTATTACAGTAATATTTGATTCCAATTTCTGGAAATAACTACTCTTTGTTTTCCTTTATATATGATGCTTAAAGCCAACTGAAAATTCAGTTCAAATAATTATTTTGATATGTGGCTTCAAGACATGTATTAGAAAATTCAAAGTAAGTGAATGATGTTGTATAGCCTATCTACCATTTTAACTTATCTACAGTGGTACTGCTCCAAAGATTCTGCCAATACCAAACATTATAAATCTCAGAAAAAAATGAAAGAGGTATATTAATAAGTATATAGATAAATAAATATTAACTTAAAATATGATGAGAAAAAAATATCCAGAAAATGTAAGTATATTCTTTATATATTCTATGCTATCTTTTAAGAACAGTTTACAAATTTTAAAATCTAAGCATTAAATATATTTGTCCTTTTTCAGCAGATGTACATGCAGATCTAGGAAATTAAGTGCAAGCTGTTGATCTGATGCCTGAATACTACAAGAAGAAAACAATATAACTTCATTTTTTTACATTTTTAAACTTCCAAGTCACACATACACACACACACACACTTAAGCACACAAGGACCTAATACCAGAATTTATGGCCAATTAATTGAGAATGAACTTCAGACAAGGGAAATTAGCTAGAGGATAACTCACCTAAATTCCATTAATTATTATGGAAATTTTCTCAATACCAGGGTCTTTCTTTTTGACACTTTTGGGCCTCAGCTAAGTGAAGTCGTTTGTATTCTAAAGATTCAGCCTTTTTTTTTTTTTTTTTTTTTTTGTAATTTTTGGTTTATTGCAGTAACATTGGTTTATAACATTGTAAAAATTTCAGGTGTACATCATTATACTTCTATTTCTGCATAGATTACATCATGTTCACCACCAAAATACTAATTACAACCCATCACCACACACATGTACCGAATTATCCCTTTCACCCTCCTCCCTCCTCCCTTCCCCTCTGGTAACCACCAATCCAATCTCTGTCCCTAGGTGTTTGTTTGTTGTTGTTATTATCTACTACTTAATGAAGGAAATCATACGGTATTTGACCTTCTCCCTCTGACTTATTTCACTTTGCATTGTACCCTCAATGTCCATCCATGTTGTCACAAATGGCTGGATTTCATTGTTTCTTATGGCTGAGTAGTATTCCATTGTGTATATATACCACAGCTTCTTTATCCATTCGTCCCTTGATGGGCACTTAGGTTGCTTCCAAGTCTTGGCTATTGTGAATAACGCTGCAATGAACACAGGGGTGCATGTACCTTTGCAAATTGGTGTTTTCAAGTTCTTTGGATAAATACCCAGCAGTGGAATAGCTGGATCATATGGTAGTTCTATCCTTGATTTTTTGAGGAATCTCCATACTGTTTTCCATAGTGGCTGCACCAGTTTGCACTCCCACCAGCAGTGTATGAGAGTTCCCTACTCTCCACATCCTCTCCAACACATGTTGTTTCCTGTCTTGTTAATTATAGCCATTCTGACGGGCGTGAGGTGATATCTCATTGTAGTTTTGATTTGCATTTCCCTGATAGTTAGTGATTTTGAACATCTTTTCATGTGTCTGTTGGCCATCTGTATATCTTCTTTGGAGAAATGTCTGTTCAGGTCTTTTGCCCATTTTTTAATTGGGTTGGCAGTTTTTTTGTTGTTGAGATGCACGAGTTCTTTATATATTTTGGAGATTAAGCCCTTATGAGATGTATGGTTTGCAAATATCTTCTCCCAATTGTTAGCTTGTCTTTTCATTTTGTTGATGGTTTCCTTGGCTGAGCAGAAGCTTTTTAGTTTGATGTAGTCCCATTTGTTTATTTTTTCTATTGTTTCTCTTGCCCGGTCAGATGTGGTGTTTGAAAAGATGTTGCTAAGACCAATGTCAAAGAGCATACTGCCTATGTTTTCTTCTAGAAGTTTCACAATTTCAGGTCTTACATTCAAGTCTTTAATCCATTTGGAGTTAATTTTTGTGTATGGTGTAAGGTAAGGGTCTACTTTCATTTTTTTGCATGTGGCTATCCAGTTTTTTGTTGAAGAGACTTTCTTTTCCACATTGCATGTTCTTGGCTCCTTTGTCAAAGATTAGCTGTCCAAGGATGAGTGGGTTTATTTGTGGGCTTTCGATTCTATTCCACTGATCTGTGTGTCTATTTTTGTGCCAGTACCACGCTGTTGTGGTTACTATAGCTTTGTAGTATATTTTGAAATCAGGGAGTGTGATACCTCCAGCTTTGTTCTTTTTTCTCAGGATTCCTTTAGCTATTCGGGGTCTTCTGTTGTTCCATATAAATTTTAGGATTCTTTGTTGTATTTCTGTGAAAAATATTGTTGGAACTTTGATAGGGATTGCATTGAATCTATAGAGGGCTTTAGGAAGTGTGGACATCTTAACTATGTTAATTCTTCCAATCCAAGAGCACGGAATATCTTTCCATTTCTTGGTGTCTTCTTCGATTTCTTTCAGCAATGTTTTATAGTTTTCCGTTTACAGCCCTTTCACCTGTTTGGTTAAGTTTATTCCTAGGTATTTTATTCTTTTTGTTGCAATTGTAAATGGGATGGTATTCTTAATTTCTCTTTCTGCTACTTCGTTGTTACTTTATAGAAACACAACTGATTTTTGTATGTTGATTTTGTATCCTGCAACTTTACCGTATTCGTTTCTTAATTCTAAAATTTTTCTGGTGGATTCTTTAGGGTTTTCTATAACTAAAATCATGTCTTCTGCAAATAGTGACAGTTTCACTCCTTCCTTTCCAGTTGGATCCCTTTTATTTCTTTTTCTTGCCTGATTGCTTTGGCTAGGACTTCCAGTACTATGTTAAATAGGAGTGGTGAGAGTGGGCATCCTTCTCTGGTTCCTGTTCTTAGAGGGATAGGTTTCAGTTTTTCACCATTGAGGATGATATTAGCTGTGGATTTGTCATATATGGCCTTTATTATGTTGAGATACTTTCCTTCTATAACAATTTTATTCAGAGTTTTTATCATAAATGGATGCTGTATCTTGTCAAATGCTTTCTCTGCAACTATTGAGATGATCATGTGATTTTTATTCTTCATTTTATTAATGTGGTGTATTACGTTGATTGAATTGCGAATGTTGAACCATCCCTGCATACCTGGAATAAATCCCACTTGATCATGGTGTATAATCTTTTTAATGTCTTGTTGTATGCGATTTGCTAGTATTATGTTGAGGATTTTTGCATCGATGTTCATGAGTGATATTGGCCTGTAATTTTCTTTTTTTGTGTTGTCCTTGTCTGGTTTTGGTATCAGAGTAATGTTGGCTTCATACAATGAGTTAGGGAGCTTCCCCCTCTCCTCAATTTTTTGGAAGAGTTTGAGAAGGATAGGTATTAAGTCTTCTTTGAAAGTTTGGTAGAATTCACCAGGGAAGCCGTCTGGTCCTGGACTTTTATTTTTGGGGAGGTGTTTGGTTACTGTTTTGATCTCCTTACTGGTGATTGGTCTATTCAAATTCTCTACTTCTTCTTGATCCAGTTTTGGAAGGTTGTATGATTCTAAGCATATATCCATTTCTTCCAGATTGTCAAATTTGTTGGCATATAGCTTTTCATAGTATTCTCTCATAATCTTTTGTTTTTCTGAAGTGTCTGTTGTAATTTCCCCTCTTTCATTTCTGATTTTACTTATTTGTGACTTCTCTCTTTTTTTCTTGGTGAGTCTAGCTAAAGGTTTGTCAATTTTGTTGATCTATTCAAAGAACTAGCTCTTGGTTTTATTACTTTTTCCTATTTTTTTTAGTCTCTATTTCATTTATTTCTGCTCTAATTTTTATGATTTCCCTTCTTCTACTGATTTTGGGCTTTGTTTGTTCTTCTTTTTCCAGTTCCTTTAGGTGCATTGTTAGATTGTTTATTTGAGATTTTTCTTGTTTGTTGAGATAGACCTGTATTGCTATAAATTTCCCTCTGAGAACCGTTTTTGCTGTATCTCATAAATTCTGGCATGTTGTATTTTCATTTTCATTTGTCTCCAGGTATTTTTTTATTTCTTCTTTGATTTCTTCGTTGACCCAGTCGTTGTTCAGTAGCATTTCGTTTAATCTCCACGTATTTGTGGCTTTTCTGATTTTCTTCCTATCGTTGATTTCCAGTTTCATACCGTTGTGGTCAGAAAAGATGCTTGGCATTATTTCAATCTTCTGAAATTTATGGAGACTTGTTTTGTGGCCTAATATGTGATCAATCCTGGAGAATGTTCCATGTGCATTTGAAAAGAACGTGTATTCTTCGGTTTTTGGATGGAATGCTCTGTATATATCTACTAGGTCCATCTGTTCTAGTGTGTCATTTAAGGCCAATGTTTCCTTATTGATCTTCTGTTTGGATGATCTATCCGTTGGTGTAAGTGGAGTGTTAAAGTCCCCTACTATTATTGTGTTACTGTCTATTTCTCTTTTCATGTCTGTTAATAATTGTTCCATATATTTAGGTACACCTACATTCGGTGCGTAGATATTTACAAGTGTTATATCCTCTTGTTGGATTGTTCCCTTCGTCATTATGTAATGCCCTTCTTTGTCTCTTTTGACAGTTTTTGTTTTAAAGTCTATTTTGTCTGATATGAGCACTGCTACCCCAGCTTTCTTTTCATTGCCATTTGCATGGAGTATCTTTTTCCATCCCTTCACTTTCTGTTTGTGAGTGTCTTTAGATCTGAAGTGTGTCTCTTATATGCAGCATATACTTGGGTCTTGTTTTTTTATCCAATCAGCCACCCTGTGCCTTTTAATTGGAGCATTTAGTCCATTGACATTTAAAGTAGTGATTGATAAGTATGTACTTACTGCCATTTTTTAACTTTTTTTTTCTCAGTGTCTTAGTAGTCCTTCTCTGTTCCTTTCTCCTTCTTTACAGAATTGATGGTCTCTTTAGTTTGACCTCTGTCTGAAAGCTCTACTCTTTAACTCCCCTCCTCCCTCATTTTATATTTTTGATATCATATCTAACCTCTTTTTTGTGCACTTGTATCCATTGCCCTCTTACTATGGAAATAGATAATTTTTCCTATTTGTGGTCTTCTCTTTTCCCCTTAAATCAGTCCCTTCAACATTTCTTGTAGCACTGGTTTCTTGATGACAAACTCCTTTAATTTTTCTTGTCTGGGAAATTTTTCTCTCTCCTTCCATTTTGAATGATAACCTTGCTGGGTAGAGTATTCTTGACTGTAAGATTTTTCCTTTTAGCACTTTAAGTATATTGTGCCACTCTCTTCTAGCCTGTAAGGTTTCTGCTGAGAAGTCAGCTGATAGCCTTATGGGGTTTCCTTTGTATGTAACTTGTCTTTCTCTTGCGGCTTTTAGGATTCTCTCTTTATCTTTAATTCTGGACATTTTGATTATGATGTGTCTTGGTGTGGGCCTCTTTGAGTTTATCTTGTTTGACGGTCTCTCTGCTTCCTGTACCTGGATGTCTGTTTCATTCCTTAGTTTAGGGAAGTTTTCATCTATTATTTCTTGAAATAGATTCTCTGCCCCTTTGTATCGCTCTTCTCCTTCCGGGACACCTATAACATGGATATTAGTGCGCTTGATGTTGTCCCAGAGGTCCCTTAGACTGTCCTCACTCTTTTTAATTCTTTTCTTTTTTACCTGTTCACCTTGGGTAATTTCTTCTAGTCTTTCGTCCAGCTCGCAGATCTGTTCTTCTGTATCCTCTATTGTGCTTTTGAGTCCTCTAGTGTTTTTTCATTTCTAGTATTCTATTCTTCTTTTCTGATTGGTTCTTTTTTATATCTCCATTTCTTTGTTGACATTCTCACTGAGTTCATCTATTCTTCTCCCCAGATCAGTGGGCATCCTTAACACTCTTTGTTTGAATTCTCTGTCAGGTAGATTGCTCATTTCTGTTTCACTTAATTCCTTTTCTGGGGTTTTGTCCTGTTCCCTTACTTGCAATGTATTCCTTTGCCTCCTCATTTTGCCTCTTTCCCTGTGCTTGTGTCTACGTATTAGGTAGGTCAGCTACGTCTCTTGCTCTTGGATAGATGACCTTATATAAGTGATGTCTCAGGAGGTCTGCAGTGTGCTTCCCTCAGTTCTCAATGTTCCCGGGGTGACCCCTATGTGGGCTATATGTGTCCTTCTGTTGTGGCCTGTTTGCTCTCCTTGTAGGCATCCAGGGAGGCTGAGTTATGCTCCTGGCCAGCTGTTGTAATGCTCAGCCGCTTGTAGTTGTTGTGGGCCCTTCAGTCTCTTTATCAGGTGTGGGGAGCCCCAGCACAGTTGGCTGCAAGTTCTAATACCACATTTGTTTTGAAGTATTTCTTTTAAGTAAGTAGGCCCCCAGCATGGCAGGTTGTTAGGCTAGGGGCTTACAATTGCTATAAGCCTCCAGCCTTTAGGTCTCTTGTCAGCTCTGAGGATTGCAGCTGGGTGGGGCTGGCCTTAGGCACGAGAGCATCCAATTGTTTCAGGCTTTGGAAGGTGGGGTAAACCCCCTATGTGGGTCTTTGAGAATCACAAATCTTCTGCAGCTGACAAGCCCTGCCACCCACAGGTCCACACACACAGTCAACACAGTCCTGCCCTGTGTGCGCGCCCTGACCTCCTGAAGTGGACCCAGTCTCTCCATGGCAGGAGCCTCACACACTCCACCACCGCCCCACACTCTCCACCTGCTCCTTGTGCATGCCCTGCCCCACTGAAGTGGGCTAAGTTGCCAGGCTGCAGAGAATCCAGTCACCAATCTATGCAGGCCCACAAGTTGCCTGAGGGCTTGTTGTTGGGTGGTGCCAGTCTCTAGGGTGGGCTGCCTGCCCTGGCTGAGCTGGTTTAAATCGGTGCTCTAGTGGGTGGGCCAGACCTGGGCTAGCAGACCCCAGGGAGAACTCCAATGGCGTCTGTGTTAGCATGCCTATACCAGGCCATAGCAATGGCTGCCGCCAATGTCCCAGTCCCTGGAGAGGTCTCACCTCTCACCGAGATGCACTCAGGGCCTGTCAGGTGAGTCTCTTTTCACCAAAGCACTGTGCACCTTTCTTTCTGGTGATTTTAGGTTGCTTTCTGAAACAGGTGAGTTTGCATGTGGGCCCTTTAAGAGCCGCTTTTACTTTCTCTGTGAAGCAGGTTTTCTAGGGGTGCTCCCCAATGTTTTAGTAGCAGGCAAAGTCAGGTATTATGCCACTCGTCTCAATTGTGCTGAGTCCACAAAATGCCCCTTGCAGGGGCGCTCCCCGGCTCAGGGCCCTGCTCCTCCAGTGAGGCTGTGTACCTGTGGGCTGCTCCCAGGCGGCCGTGAGGCGCTATGGCTGGTGAAGGCGGCATTTTTTCTCTCCAGAAGGGATTTCTGCCTTTTCCACTTTAATTAGGATTGTCCTTTGTTGCAGGAGTTTCCCTTATCCAGTTTTCAGTTCTGTCTCAGGGGTAATTTTTCCACGAGTAGTTGTAAATTGGCTGTATCTGCGGGAGGAGGTGAGTTCAGAGTCTGCTTACGCCACCATCTTGACTTCTCTCCTCAAAAGAAAATTTAATTATGCTTTCATATAACTTCATCTTAGGCTTCTTGAGAGCTGCTATTTAACTATACATTTTCCAATAGTTTATTTAGTGAAAGTTTGTTTAATTGAAATTGGCGTAATTATATCAAAGCCTTTCTCTATCTTCATTGTTTCCTCCTTTTCTGAAGCCCAAAGGTCAGAATGATTTTAATTAATTTGCAATCATTGTCATCAGCTAAGAGCTATAGAGTGAGAGGTAAGAGTACCTGAGAGCCATTGACTGATGAAATAAATTCCTTTTCCAAAGAGGTCAAAATACCTCTTCAAAATCCATTCTAGTTGAGGCTAAATCTCATATTTTCTTCCAGAAAGTAAGTAAAATCTATGCATTCCGTTATCTCATTTTTATTCTTGTTGTTCCTATATTCTCTTGCAAACATTCATCACTGTTTTCCTATTTAAAGTCATTTTTCTAATTTTGTAACATCCTTTTTAAATACAACTCAAAGGTTATCCACGACATAGCTCAGTAACCGAGAATTCATTTACTTCTACAATTGGTTTTTAAGTCTTATTATATGCATGGAAATAGAAAACAATCCTGAATGTAATAACATAATTTGAAGACCATAAGAAAAGACTGTGATGGACACCTTTGGTTCTGTACAGTTAGAACTCTCTGAATTCCTTCTTAAGTAATTCATTCTTCTATGTTAAAGTTGTCTTCTTTCAAACTATAAATATTTTGTGACTGACAGTATTTTGATTATCATAACTGTTAATATTAATGCAAATATTTTAAATACTTTTAAACACATAGCTGAGATCATTATTTTCAATACTTAGCTGAAACTATCAAAACTAAAGAAACAAATTATGCTACAAATAGAGAATCTCTGAAAAACCCAGAATTGAGTAACAGGGAGTTAACATGTCTTACCTTTGTTTTTGTATGTTTTTAAAAAATGATGATAATTCCATTCTGAAAATCGAACTGCTTAATTTTCATTCACTAATTTGTTAAACAGGCTTCAATGAATTCTAACACAAGTGAATCAGGCCAAGCACCCTGTTTGAAACTTCAGAGACAAAAATAATATAGTTGCTGTCTGTGTGCTCACCATTATCATCATACTCTCATTTAATCCTCACAAAATCCTGTTAGGGTTGTGTGTGTGTATTATTATGTATTGGTGTACTATGACTGCTGTAACAAAGTATCACAAACTGGGTGGCTTAAACAACAGAAATTTTTCATCTCACATTTCTGGAGGCTAGAAATCTGAAATTAAGTTGTCAGCAGAACTGGTTCCTTCTAAGGGCTGTGTTGAAGACTCTGTCCCATGTCTCTCCCCTAGCTCCCGGTAGTTTTCTGGGGTAACGAGGAGATCTTAGGCCATCTGTGTTTGCTAATCGGCTTTACACAAAGGAAAAGTAAACTCTCTAGTATCTTCAAGACAGGAGGTAGTTTTACAATATGGGAAAGAGGTGTTCACAGAAGTTAGGACTATCAGAGACTAGGAGGTAGGCATGCTATTTTCCTTGGTGATTACATTTCAAAAGGATGGCTCCCAGGTCCCTGAGAAAGATGGTCCTGGGTGTAAAACTGGCAAAAGACTTTAAAAGATTTATATCTCAAAAGGGCAAAGAGTTTACAAAGACAAGTTTTCTAAAGTAAAGGCTCTAAAGAAATGGAGATCTTGGCCTTAAGGTAGGAAGAAGCATATCTAAAGTTTTATCAAGCTGAGAGGAACTTTAAGACTGTCTTGGTCACTTTATTATTAGTAGTAGTGTAACCTCCAACAAAAAGGAAGTTTCTTCAAGAGAATTTTATTTATCTTGTACAAGATTTCACCCAGAAGACATAGTACAATATCTGGCTAAAAAAAACATAGTTGGACGGATGAATGAAATGTATATAATAATGCTTTTTTAGAATAAACTTCCAGTTCATATACACAAAAGAACCAATGAACATTTCTAGGTATTTAGCATGAGAAAGCAGTCTTGGTTCTTGCTTAGTTTGAATTTCTCTTATTTCAGGACTATTGAAGTTCTACTATACCTCTATGAGGTCTCTTCTACGATGACGTTTTCTTGAAGCAAAAGATTTAACTTCTGCCTCTGTATTTAAATAGAAGGATTTAAACTCACTTTATGAGTTGATCCTCTCTGTTATGTGCTGTAGAATATCTTACATCAATTTATTGTCTGCTGACGTTTTCTTGTTTCTTTCTTTTACTCTTGTGGTTTGCTAGATACCACAACTAATGTCTATAAATTAAGCATTTTGTGCATTTTTTTTTTTTTTGTCGGGAAGATCGGCCCTGAGATAACATCTGCCAATCCTCCTCTTTTTTCGCTGATGAAGACTGCTCCTGGGCTAACATCCATGCCCATCTTCCTCTACTTTACATGGGACACCTCCACAGCATGGCTTGCCAAGTGGTGCGTGGGTGCGTGCACGGGATCCAAACCGGCAAACCCCAGGCTGCCGCAGCGGAGCACGCGCACTTAACTCTTGTGGCACCGGGCCGGCCCCTTTTTTTGTGCATTTTATAATCATTGTTGTGTGTGTTTTGATTCTTCTTGGTATTCAGTGAAGGAAAGAGTTTTTCTCTTTCTATTTCTATTAAGGCTAAGCTGAAAATTGATTTTCCTGCTTGGAAGAAAATAATACGCAGCCAAAACTTCCTGTATTGCCATCCAGATGTCCCGCCAGTAGTGTTTTCTCTGTGGCCACTTTATGTCCACATCACAGAGTTGCATGTACATTCTTGCAAATAAAATATCTAATTATCTCAAATTGGACTAATTGTGCAGCATGTAAGAGAAATTAGTATTTTTCCTCCTTTGAAGTGACTAATGCCATACACATTATTTGCAAAATATCACACCATTAAAAAAATTTTACAAATAAATTAAATTAGTTGTTTTTAGCTTTTTTTTTTTGTTTCCAGTAATTGTGCCACATTATTCAATCTGACCCCTTTCCCTCTTCCACCCATCCCCGTCCCTACTCAGGGACAGACAACACCCAAAGTAATGAGCAGCAGCTATCTGTCTAGAAACTCAATTTGCAAGATGAGAAATAAGAATTAATTTTCCTGATTGACAGGAATGTCTTTGAGATTTTTTTTTGTTTTTTTCTGTGAGGAGATCAGCCCTGTGCTAACGTCTGCCAATCCTCCTCTTTTCTTGCTGAGGAAAACTGGCCTGGCCTAACACCCGTGCGCATCTTCCTCCACTTTATATGGGACGCTGCCACAGCAAGGTTTGACAAGCGGTACGTCGGTGCATGCCCGGGATCCGAACAGGCGAACCCCGGGCCACAGCAGTGGAGCACGCGCTCTTAATGCTTGCACCACCCAGCCGGCCCCTGGGCTTCTTTTTTTTTTTAATTTATGATTTGCATTCTTTTGATCTTGATGTTTGGTTAACATTTGGAACTAAGTCTTACTATTATTTTCTTTGTTATGGGGTCAGACATATGGTCGTAGTGTCTAAGACCAGGGGAGAAGTGTGTGAGGCCAGGAAAAGCAATAATTCCATTCTGGTAGAAGAGCAGTTATGGGCAAACTACAAAAAGGGAAAATGAAGATAGCTGCTTGCAATTCCAATCTTTGCTGCTCAACTAAGCAGACCGAAGGTAACCACTGGCTGTGAAGGCAGCCTCTAGCTATCTCACTTTGAGCCACCAAGAGGGACTCATCCTTTCGAACAAAATAGGAAATACGAGAAATTGCTTTGAGGGCTTGGAAAGGAGAAACAATAACACAAGTATCAGTTGCTATATAAAAAAGAATTGTACAATTAAAGTTACTTTTAAAGACACTATAGCTAGTCATACTGCTTTTTGAAACTGACTATTTTTGTTAAATGAAACTACAATAATAAAATAAATATAAGTCAAATATTCCAAAAATTTCAAATACCATTTCTACATCATAATTTTATAAGACTTAAATGAGATATTGTATAAAATAACAAAAGCCGTAATAAATACAAGCTGCTTCTCTCTCTTTTTCTGTCTCTCTCTGCATGAGTTCTGGCAAATCCTTTGCTATGTATTTTTTATTTCTAATATTATTCGTGGCCTTTTCCTTGTAGGCTTTTCTAACCCTAAAAGGCAAATTTCCAATAGACCTTGACACATTTTCACTTTCATTAAAGGGGGATAAATGCTCCAGCACGCACACTGATGGAAATTAATTTCATCCAAATGCTCTTAAGCTAGCTATCTGGAAAAGTAAATACTCCTACGGTAAATTTTGTGGTCAAAGGTTTCTCATTACTAGTGGGAGCTCTGACGAGATTGAGAGAAAGCAGCAAAGTCATAATGAAAAAAAAGGTAATCTGCTTTCTTTATCAAATTGTCCATGAGTATCAGATGCATCATTGCATTAACAGGGAAATCTATCTACCTTTCACAAAGGTTTCCTCTGTTGCTTCGCACTAATGTCAAGTGATGGAAAGATGATCACATTTGATGAGTAAGATTAAGCCCCAGAATGAGGTCTATGAATGATGATGAGTGTTGTGCATCCAGCAGGGAATTCACAACTGCAAAGTGAAACTTTAGACATGTTTTTAGCCCCACAGACAAAACAAAACAAAAGCTACAGATAAGATTGGTCCTGAGCTAACATCTGTTGCCAATCTTCCTCTTTTCACTGAGGAAGATTGACCCTGAGCTAACATCTATGCCCATCCTCCTCTGTTTTGTATACGAGACGCCGCCACACCATGGCTTGATGAGAGATATATAGGTCAGCACCCAGGATCCGGGCCTGTGAACGCTGGGCCGCTGAAGTGGAGCGGGCAAACTTAACCATTATGCCACCTGGCTGGCCCCAAAAAGTTACAGATTTTTAATATGTGAACTTTCATGACTGACTCCATATAACTTATATATTTTGATTTCTAGTCTATATTATGATACTTAGCACTTACTTTTTCTTTTTATATCTGTTTTATTGATATATAAATTATATAAAATAAAATACACCAGTTTCCCTGTGCATTTTGATAAGTTTTGGCGAGTATATACACTCACGTAGCCACCACCTCAATCATTTTATAGAACATGTCCATAAACCCCAAAAGTTCCAGTGTGCCACAGAGCAGTCAATCCAACCCCCACCAGCCCAGGCAACCACTAATCTGTGTTCTGCCATTATTGATTTGTTTACGCTTTTTCAGCATTTCATATAAATGGAAGCATACCATATAAGTTCTTTTGTTTCTGGCTTTTTACAACCAGCACAATGTTTTGGAGATGCATCAAAATAATTCTATGAATGAATAATGTACTTAATTTTATTACCAACTCATATTCCATCATATTAATACACCACAATGTGTTTATCCATTCACCTGTTGATAGATATTTGTACTCTTTTCAGTTTTGGGTTAGTATGAATGAGGCTATTATGAACATTTATGTATGGCTTCTAGGGTAGATGTAGATTTTCATTATCCTTGGGTAAATACTTAGGATTGGAATCAGTGGGTCATATAGTAAATGTAAGTTTAACTTTATAAAACACTGTAAAAATATTTTCAAGAGGAAATCAGCCAGGCATGAGAATAACAATCGCTCCATGCCCATTCCAGTACTTAGAATTGTCAGATGTTTAGGAAATGTTAGCCATTAGTGGGTGTGTAGTCAGTGTCTAGTGGTAGCTCATTATATTTGCATTTCCTTGATGACTAATATTACTGAGAATCTTTTCATGTGGTTATTTGGCTATTTAAATACTTTCTTGTGAAGTGTCTGTTATAATCTTTAAAAAAAATTTAATTGGATTGTTTGTCGTCTTATTTTGGATTTTTAGGTGTTCTTTATGTAGTCTGAATGTAAGTCCTCGCACAGATATATGTATTGTAAAAGTATTTTCCTAGTCTGTGGCTTGCCTTTTGATTACATTTATTAAATGTAATAAACAATTTCTAATTGTTAAAACAGTCTCAAACTTACAGCAAAATTGAAGTAGAATTATAAGAAATTTTCTTTTCCAGAATCAATTCAGAGCAATTTGCTGACCTGATGCACCACCATCCCTGAACATGTTGGTGTGTATTTCCTAAAAACAGTAACATCCTCCTACATACCCAAAATAGGACCATCAAAATAAGGATATTAGCAATTAGATATTACTAATATATACAATCCTATGACCTCATTCAAGTTTTTCCAATTATCCCCAAAAGTTCTTCATAGCAAAATAATCTAGTAAAGAACTATCATTGCATTCAATTGTCATACATTCTTAATCTACTTCCATATGGACATGTTGCTTAGTCTTCTCTTGACTTTTGTGACCTTGATATTTTTTTGAAGATTATGTGCTGGTGATTTATAGAATATCGCTTTTTTAATGTTTTTCCATGATTAGATTTAGGTTATTCATGAATCTTTGAATGAGGTACCAGAGAAGTAATACTATGTTCTTCTCATTTCATCCTATCAGGTGGCACATGATTTCAATTTGTCCTAATACAGATGGCATTCACTTTGATCTCTTGGTTAAAGTAGTGTCTGCCAGGATTTTCCACTGCAGGGCTACCCCCTTACTCTTTGTTATAATATGTATTTTGGGAGAGAGGTATTTGAAAATATGTATATATTCCATGTCTCATCAATCTTTGATTGATTGATATAAGCATTGGCTAGTTATTTCCTATTTTATTCATTGGGTAATAATGCAATACTAGCTGTACTTATTTTCATGCTGAAATTGTCACAGATTTGTCCTGTAGGGTTCTCTCTTTCAAGACTGCTTTTTTATGATTTTGACATGCTCCAATCATCCTGTAAACACATCCTTGCTTCTGACACGACAATCTATTCTGAGCTCATCTTGTATTTCCTCATGACAACCCTTGAATTAGCCAATTGTGCTAGAAGCCCTGGTTCCTTACAGTATGTAATGGTATTTAGAAACCAACCTGACTGTCTGCTGAGATAGTCTAGAAGCAGAGACATTCTAAGAGCAATAGCCACCTGCATTAGTTTTCTATTTCTGTGCAACATATTACCAAAAAAAGTGTGCCTGAAACCCACATAAATTTATTATCCTGTAGTTTTTCCATAGGTCAGATGTCTGAGTGTGGGTTAGCTGGCTCCTCTACTCAGGGACTCACCAGGTTGAAATCAAGGTGTCAACTGGGACTTTGATTCTCAGCTGAGGCTCAGGGACCTCTTCCAAGCCCACTAATTGTTAGCAAAATTCATTTCCATGTAGCTGTATGATTGAGGTCTCTGGATTCAGGCTAGCTTTCAGCCAGAGACAACTCCTAGCTCCTAGAAGCTGCCTGCAGTTGCAATTTCTTACCATGGGGCCCCACGGGCAGTTCACAATATGGCATTGTCCTCTCTTCCAGGCCAACAGAAGCTGCTTTCTGTCTAACTCTTCCCCTTCTTTTAAGCTTTTCTGATTAGTCCAGGCCCACCCAGGATAATCTCTCTTTTGATTAACTCAAACTCAACTGATCAGTAACCTAATATCAAGAATGATGTTTCATTTTATCTACAGGTCTCACCACACTCAAGGGGAGGATATGATACATAGTGTGTACTCTAGGGGGCAGGAATCTTGGAGGTCACCGTACAATTCTGCCTATCATTGAACCTAATGCCCAGGTCTTAGCTTCTTTCACTTTCATTTTCCCCTGCTTATTACATTTACATTTTCTTTTAATCCTTGTGCATATTTATTATATCTGTTATTTTTAACTTTTTATTATGAAAAATTTCAAACATAGAACACAATTGAGAGAATTTTACTATAAATACCCTTATATTCACCTCTTACTATTAACATTTTACTATACTTTATATATAACATATATGTCCATCTATCTGTCCCTTTATTCACCAAAAAAATCTAAATTTTTTTTTTTTTTTTGTGAGGAAGGTCAGCCCTGAGCTAACATCCATTGCTGATCCTCCTCTTTTTGCAGAGGAAGACTGGCCCTGGGCTAACATCCATGCCCATCTTCCTCCACTTTATATGGGACGCTGCCACAGCATGGCTTGACAAGTGGTGCGTCTGTGCTTGTCCGGGATCCAAACCTGCAAACCCCATTCTGATTTGTTTTTTCACCAAGGTATAGTTTTGCCTGTTCTCTACTTAATATAAATGGAATCATATGGTATCTACTCTTCTGTATAAGTCTTCTTACACACAGCATAGAGATTAATCCAAGTTGTTGCATGCATGAATGTAAGAATAGATCACATTTTTAATACATCCTTTTAACAGGCACTTGGAATATTTACAATTTCTTGAAATTATAAATAAAGCTGCTATGAGCATTCTTGTACAAATTGTTTGGTAAATGTTTTCATTTCTCTTGAGTAAATGCTGAGGAGAGGAATTGCTGGGTAACAGGGTAGTGTATACTTGGTTTTACAAAAAATGGCCTAAATTCTCTCCCAAGTTCTTGAACTAGTTTATAGTCTCAACAAGAGTATGTGAATTTTAGTTGTTCCACATCCTCACCAACATTTGGTGATGTCATTTTTTTTGAATTTTAGCCACTCTAAAACTTTTTGGAAAGTTCTATTTAGTTCTTTCTTACAAGTATTTTTTTTTGTTCCTTTTAATATTATTTTATAATTTTTATTTCTCTTTTTTATGTCCACGTTTTCTTTAAATCCTTGAGCATATTTTTAATAGCTGTGTTGAATCCTTGTGTGCAATGCTATTACTTCTGCCATTTCTGTTGACTAATATTTCTCCTGGTTATGGGACACGTCTAGTATGTATATAACTTGTAATTTTTTATTAGATGATGGGTATTAGGAATTGTATATTTTTTAGTATCTGGACTTTGTTATCTTCCTTTGAAGAGTGATGGCATTTTCTGGAGTAGGCATTTAAATTACTTGCAGATCTTAATCCTTTTGGCACTTGTTTTTAAGCTTTGTTAAGGCAGGACTAGTGTAAGCTTTACCACAGCACTGATGCTAAGATATGACTCTTCTGTCATCCCCATTGAATACCTAAGGTGTTCAATAAAGTCCTTCAACTTTGGCTCATTGGAACTTGAACTATCTCAGTCCTGTGTAAACAGAATAATTTAGAATTTCTGTTTTAGCAGAATAATTTAGCTTTTTCTCAAGCCATCGCTCCTTGCTAGCCTCATGAAATATTGCCCTAAGTATGTGCAGCTTGGTATTGAGCAACAAATTCAAGGTACCACATGCAGATTTCTGAAGGTATTTTCCTGTATAGCTCCTTCTGTTGCAATATTCTTCCCTGCAAATTCCTAATGCCTCAACTTCCTTTAATTTCTATTTTTTTTCTCTAACTCAGCAAGACCTGTCTTCTCTGCTTGGGTTTACCTCTCAACACCATAATCTAGAAGTGCCTCCAGAGAGAAACCTGAGGCAATCATAGAACTCATTTTGTTCTCTCAGGGATCAAAGTTCTTTGCTGTCTGTTGTTCATAGTCTAAAACTAGTTGTTTCATGTATTTTCCCTAATTTTCTAGTTTTTGACAGGAGGAGGGCAAGTCCAGTACCAGAAACTCTGTCATAGCTAGAAGTGGAAATAGAACAGTATAAGAATGTTCTAAATAATTAATTTTATTTAAATAACTAGTTACAAATGATAAATGAATGAAACATGCAGTCCTGACTTGATTCAGCTCTTTGTTCGCATAATATAACTCTTTTTTGGTCCTTATTTGTATCACTGTTGGATTTCATTTGTCAATTTGACTCCAATTATAATTTTGAGAAATAAATTGTAATGGTTCATTTGTTTATTACGTGAAGTGACCTTGTTAGTTAAAACTCTTTTTGTTACAAGTAAATACCAAGATGTCCAGCTTAAAACTAAAGAGAATCTTTATTATAAAAAAAATATGTCTCACAGAACTAAACAGCAATTATTCTGTCAGCCTCAGACGTTTCTTGTCTCATTTGGTTTTACTTTTCTCTCTAACTGGCTGTCTATGTATTCCAAGTTCAGCTGGCATACTGAGTCCAGAGATGATCAATTTCAGATTTCTGGAGGATTAGCTCTGATTGGCCCTTCTCAAGGTAGGAGGCCTCTACTAAATCAAAATCTTATGGCCAGATATGTTGGGTCACATTCATAAACCTAGCTGTCTCCATTATAATCATATGTATATTTGGAGTGTTTATCTAAGAGAATTTTCTGGAAAACTGTAGTACAAAACAATAGACATCTAATTTATTGGATGAAATGGAGTGCTAAGTTTTATGGCAATTGTGAAATTCGTTACTTGTTACATGTTCAGTTTATGGGGGGTTTTTTGGTATATATTTTTTTAATTTTAGCTAGTAAGTTCAAATGTTTAGAGAATGATCACATTCAGGCTAAGGCAATAGGTAATCCCAAAATAGACCATTTAGCATTAGTTTGTTCTTCAGATATACTAGAGAATATTGTCTGCAAGTCACATGAACCCATTCTCTGGGATGAATATAGATGATAGAACTTAAATTCATTGCCTTTGTTAGGAAAAAAAAGTAAATAGCTTTGAGTGATTTTTATCATGATGGTAGAATAAGAAAGTCACCTCTCCATATTTAGCACTTCTATAATACGTATCCTACGTTTATTTCATCTTAAATGAAAATATGGACTGAACCTGAGTTTCTGCTCTTAAAAGTACAATCTCTCTACTTCTGCCACAACAATGCAACCCGCTGCTACCTCTGCTATTCAACTAAGACATTGCTTTCTTAAAGATCATATTGCCTGCTAGTAGATTTTTCATGCTTCTATTTTGACAGCTTCCATAATTAAGCAGCTCATGGAGTGTTGAACAAGAGGTTAATTTTAAGAGATTTAGTATCTTGCTCATGTTAAACATTATTAATATTTAGAATTCTAAACCATTACAAATTGAAATAGGTATCAAATGTTATAATCACCATATTCCAGAGTAGGCTATTTGTTTATTTGCTTTCCTGGGTAGAGACTTGACACAGATTAAGTAAAAGCATTTATGGTAAAGAATTGGGGATATGGGTAAAGGGGTGGATAAGAAATGCCTGAACATGCCCTGATTCACCTGAAATTAATGATGCAACCACTTCTTGATCAAGTTGGAGATGAGAGAAATACATTCAAGTACCACCAGATGTTTTGTTTTTGTATTGGCTCTAAAGAAATAAACGAGACACTTTTATTTTCCCAGAGCCTTTCTATTTTAAATATACAGATTATTTGATTCTCTGAATCTCTCAGCAAGAAAGTAAGAATGACCAGTGAAAATACAAAAAAAAAAAAAATTTCTGATTAATAATCGAAATATTCACCCTCCTCACCTCAAAGTATAATAAAATAAACAAAAATATTTGATTTTCAGCTTAGAGAGTAGTATTTGTTGATTCCTCATATGATAAATGTGGTGTTATCTAATTTATAATATTAGAACCAACCTAGAAATATTCCCAAATTTAATATTTTATGTTTATTTCTGCAAAGTAACATTTTATATTTATAACAAAATTATATACATACAGCTTTATATAATTTATATTTAGCCATGTGTGTGTCTGTGTGTATTCCGAGTGCCCCAAACAGCATATACCAATTATCACTTTGTTTATACAATGGACTCAAATTATGAATTTTCTTTCATTTTAAAGAAAAACACAAACAAAACACTTTGAAATGTAGCTCAGCCTTCTAGGTTTTAATTCATGGTATAAATACAGTTTTTGTATCAGGGAGATTATTTAATGTATTTTGGAAAATAAAGTTTTTCAATGTATTTTTGTCTGAAATTTCCAGAAACACAGCTCTAAGTCTGTGTGTTACTTTTGTTTCAAGTTGAAATACATTTAAATATTAAATATTACATTATCATTCTAGTCCAAAGCCATATAGTACTTTACTTAAAAAATATTAAGCATTCAGTAAATATTTACTGATTTTACATTTATAGCCCTTGAATGCTATTTATTTAGCATTCTATATCTCACACATTTACTACTTGACAAGTTAATACAATCTTCAGGAGCAAACAACCACCCCCCACCTTACTACACAGAGATGTGATGATTGTTTCTAACAACAGTAGAATGTAATCCATCCTGACTCATTTTTTTATTATATAAATTTCTCATGATAACAACCCTTTGCAAAAGTTTGTAGTTCAAGGTCACTGACTTGTACTGATATTTAAATGTTAAATAAAAAAGTTAATCTGACTCCATTAAATGTTTGTTATTTTAATTTGGAAAAATTCATTTTGTTTCTTTAATATATTTCTGCAGACTAATACTGCAACATATTATGATTCTTAAAAATATTTATTTTTCAAATATGTTTGCTTCTCCAAACAATGAAGTAATTGCTCCAAAAGAATGTACATTGTAGCCGTATTTACTGAATTAAAATTTAGTATCAGTTGGAATTATTCTTCTTTAGGCCGGGGAGGTCTAATTCTATGAAGTAATAATTTCAGCATCATTTATAGTGCATTATGTAATGGTACAAAATGTGGAAATAGCATTAAATATCTTTAGGACATGCCACCCAGGAAATTGCTTGCCTATGTGACCAGTTTCTAAGTAGGCAAGTCAAGTTAAAAATACAAATAGTGATATTTTTTCTACCTCTATATAGCTCTTTTGAAACATGGAGAGGCACTTAGGCCAACTAAGGTTTTCATTTGTTTTGTTTGTGTGTGTGTGTGTGTGTGTGTGTTTTACATATAAGGTTGACAGTATATTTGTGATATTTTTTTCAGATTTTGGCAAGATTGTGACTGAGTCCAAAAGTAGTTTGACCAGGGCATATATACCATTCATTATTTGTAGGGAAATTCATTTTATTCTGCTGGATTTTCCAATGTAAATTTTATAGAACAAGGGTATGCTTACAACTTTTCACAAAATATGTATCTTTAATGATTGTACAAATAAGTCATAATCTTTAAGTACAAAGAATTGTTAATGTAAAAATTTATACCTTACTCTACCAGAGAAGAAATTATAGGCGCTTTAGAAAGTTACCATCAAAAGGATTATAACTACCTTGTCACAAAGAAGGTAACAAAATTTCAGAAATTTCAATTATTTAAAAATCACTTACTTACCAATTATTCTTTGAGAAAATCATCCTGACTCTGAAATTTGTTCATCTTCTTTTTTGTCTGACTTGAATTTATTCAACTACCTATTTTTTTTAGCAAAAACTAAAATCCCTTGTTTATCATTGCATTTGAGATACACTCATACATACATAAATATACATTTGATATGGAAATATATATTTCTTTTATATAGGCTTGTGTGTATGTCTATATATGTATATGTATGTATATATATATATATGATTTTTTCTGTTTTTGATGACCTTGACAGTTTTGTGGAGTATTGGTCAATTATTTTGTAGACTGTCCCTCAATTAGGACTTGGCTCATGTTTTTCTCATGATTAGACTGGGTTTATGAAATTTTTGGAGGAAGATCACCGAGGTAAGCTGCCATTCTCCATAATATCACGTGTATAGGCAATCATCTTGACCTCACTGTTGATGCTGAGCTTGAAGCCCTCGCTGAGGTAGTGTTTGTCACATTTCTCCAGAAGCCCACACATAAGGAGTGAGGAGTTATGTTTCACCTCCTTGAGGACCGAGTGTATACATAAATTATTTGTAAACCTTCTGCATGAGAGATTTCTAGTCTCCCCTACTTATTTATTTATTTACTCATTTACTTATCTATTTACATATGTGTATATGTAATTCTCTCATTATATCTCTATTGTCTCATAGATATTTATTATACTTTGGGCTATAATCCAATACTACTTTATTTTGTTGCTCATATAGTTCTAGGCTTGGCCAGTGGGAGCTGTTTCATTGGCTCCTGTGTCCTCTTGTCATACCCCATCATTGAGTACATGTGTATGTTGTATGTATGTGTCTTTTTTCTTTTTTTTTTAAAGCACCTCCTTATGTATCTTTATGATATGCTCCAAGTTTACCTTGTATATTCACTGCCCAGTCCTAAAATCAGCCAAGGAGCCCTAGTTCTCTTTATTGGTAAATGGTATTAGAAACTAATATCCAGGAGTTAGGTATGCTCATTGCTACTGGGGTGTTGGCTTCTAGGTACTCTTAGCTGACAGAGCAAGGAGATATATGCAGGTATGCTAAACTGTTTATATACGTGTATCTAAAAATATTTCTATATGTAAGCATCTGATATCTATATTAAGCTAAAATGTGTTCATACTGATGTCTCCAACTCAAATTCATTACCACATGGGTCATTCTGGCCTTTTCTTCATGCTTATCTATAACCTCCCACTGCAACAGGTAGAAACCTAGCTCCTAAAATTAACCATCCCTTTACTTAATTGTTCACTTTCAGCACACATATACTGTAGTTTTAGAATTATTAACCTACACATCCTTGGGAAACAACTTTATCAACTAGAGTACTCTGCTTATGAACAGTGATTTTTACCTTTAGCCTTACAGATTCCACTAATTTCTGAAGTTATTTAGAACAGCACCTCTTCTGCTCACTTGCTTCATTGAAGTTGTTTCATATATTTGTGATACAGTTGGATGCCTTTGGCATATTCTGGATTCCATCCTGAAATCTCTTGACCAATTAAATGTTTTTTTTTTAATTGGCAAACGTTGAAGTCCACTCTTTGTGCTGTCAAGTTCTACGGGTGTTAACAACTGCGGAGTGTCAGATGTACACCATTACAGTATTACACAGAAAAGTTTCTCCACCTCTAAAAATCCCATTTTGTAACAACCACCCCACAAACATCTATCAACCACTGACCTGTTTATCATCTTTATAGTTTTGCCTTTCCCAGGGGTCATATAAATAGAATCATAGAGTATGTAGCCTTTCAGACTGGTTTCTTTCATTTATCAATGTGTATTTAAGATGTATTGATGTCTTTCTGTGGCTTGATAGCACATTTCTTTTTACTGAGAAAAAGTATTCCACTGAATGGATGAACCACTGTTTATCCATTCACCTATCAAATAATTTCTTATTTGCTTTGAGTTATTGGTGATTAAAAAGCTACTATAAACATTTTTATGATGGTTTTTCTGAGAGCATAAGTTTCCAAATTAGTTGGGTTAAATAGCTAATAGTACAATTGTTGAATTATATAGTAAGACTTTATTTACCTTTATAAAACTAGTAAACTGTCTTCCAATGTCTCTATCATTTTGTATTTCCACCAGCAATTAATGAAGTTTCTGTTGAGATTTTTGCCCATTATTTTTTTGGGTTGTACATTTTAATCATCGAATTTTATGATTTACATATTTTGGATATTAGCCCTTTATTAGATATGTGTTTTGCAAACATTTTCTTCCAGTCTATGACTTACTCATCTATTCATCTTCTTCATAATGACTTTTGAAGATAATAAATTTTTAATTTTAATATACTCCAATATATCAATTTTTCTTCCATAGGTCATGTTTTCGATGTGATACCTAAAATCTTACCACCAAACCCCAGTTTTCTCTGATGTTTTCTTCTAAAAGTTTTATATTTTAGCAATTTACATTTAGACTAATGGTCAATATTGAGTTAATTTTTGTGAATGATCTCAAGTCGGTATCTAGGCTTCTTTTCTTAACATATGGGTACCTAATTTTTCTAGGACATTTGTTGAATAAATAAAATGTTACTTTTGTACAAATATCCTCTCCGTTAATAATCTTTGTCTCTTTTCCACATCACTCATCTTTCCAAAAAAATAAAACTACCCATCTACTTAGCACATCTCAACCCACTGTTATTTGGCTTCTGCTCTGTTACTCCAGCAAATTTACTCTAAGTCAGTGATATTAAAGCAGCATATTCTTTGGGAAATTCTATAACTTATGACTTTATAAAGATGAGCAATTATTTTTGAAGTTATTATCATTATTTTCCAAGTGCTTAATAAAGCTAACTATACATGCTTGTAAACAATAAATTAATTTCACATGAGTAGTAGTAGAAATACCTATTTCCTTTCCTTTAAGGGACTTTTGAATATTGTTGCATCTTTGGTCAGTCTAGATTCCTTTTGTTCTTGGCTTGCCTACATCTGGCTGATCCTCTGTTATATATATCCCAATGTTTGCCTTATGTATTCGTAGTATGTCTGTTATTTTAGATTGGAAGCTTCAAAAGAGGAAGGACAGTGATTTCCACTTACTTCAGTTCTCTAGATTGGGGAGCATAGTGCATTGAAAATGATTTAACTGATTTGTGAAAAAAAAAAGACAATGAGTATTATAGTTACATTATTTGTTAGTCTCTGTACCGTTTACAGTACTTAGTTGCAGGTACTTAACTTAAGATAAAAAGGGTTTATTAAAATGTTAATTACTTTACAGAACCTCGAGAAGGGTCTTGAGTGAAACATGATCAGAACAAGCAGTCAGGGGCAACACCGAGACAGACCACATGGCTAATCAAGCGTGCCATAGTCACTGCTGCTAGCTTGACGCTGGAATCTCTGCTGCAGCACCTCCAGAAGAAGGGAATGCCTCTGTTTTAGAAAGATTTTATGCATGCATGTGGTATGTATTCATGTGCAATATTTTTAAAGAAGTAGTAGCACAATATACATACATGTTGACTGTTATTTTATATCAGTATATACACTTCATGTTTTATTCTTTTATATGTCTGCATAACATTACATTTTATTTGCCCTTATTAACAATCCAGAAATACAAAATCATTCTTGGATCGCCCTGTGAGAATGTGCGTATACATCTAGCAGTGTTATTACCAGGTAATTATAAACAAATTAAATTTTAATTTACATTTAATTTATCTTTATTTCTTACTTTTAATTTTAAAATTTAAAGTTTTACTTTTAATTTACCTTTAAATAATTGTAAATGACTCATTATTTTCTTATAGATTTATGTGATTCCTCTTCAGTAATTTGTCTGTTCATTGTCTTTATGCAATTTTTATATGGTTGTTTGTTTACCTTTATTGATTTCTTTTAATATCCTGGATAACAACACTTTATCATATGATTGTCTATACACTCATATTCTTTATTGTTTGAGTTTTATAGTGATAAAGAAATATTTCAGATTTGATTAAGTCAAAAGTACAAATATATATCCCTTATTATTTGTATTTGGTATGTATCATTAGGATATCCTTTTCCCATTGGAAAAATCCCTTCTTTATATTCTTCTAACAGGTCCTAGCTCTCATTTACACTCCCAAGCATTTAATCTATCTCAGACTATGCAGAACCTAGAATTCATTCTTGACGTACCTAATGATCCATGATCCATGAGTAATGATCCATGATTAAATCTTAAGCCTTATTGGATGGTGGTGTTCACAAGCCTCCTGTAAGTTTCTGCTCTTGGAATGACTGGCTCAGAAATGAAGGCTGTCTTGAGCCTGTAGATAGGGCATGGATATTTTCAAGAGGCTGCAGGTAATAAAAAATAAGAGAACTAGCTATTGACTTATTTTTACCTTCAGTCTCTGACTTAAATTCATCAATGTTTAATATGGCCCTAATTATTTGCTCCGTTCAACGAGAATAAATCTTTTAAATTTTACAGAATCTTTAATTTAAAAGGGGGAAAAGAATTGAAGCAAGTTAATTAAAAATAAATAAACTTTATATTTCCATTTAAAGTTGTCTATGTCCATTACAGATGTTTAAATAAGAGGAAGGAAAAATATCATTATTTTTATACTGACTGTTAGCATATGGAAGTATTTTTCAATCTCTCTCTCTTTTTCAAGACTAAGTATTCCTTTTTTTTAAATAGTATACATTCAAATTTGCTTTCTACTATTTTCTACTTAGCATTATGGGATATGTATTTAATATTATGTTACTTTGTCTTTATAAATATAATTTTTGATGACATCATAATGGTGCTGTATCAAAATAGAATTGTATTGTGGTTGACACACTCTAGACACAGACATAAAGATTTTTTTAATGACAAAAGATACAGAACTTGAGTATTTGGCTATATAACGCAGGAGCTAAAGCAGTATGTTCACAGAGAGCACAATGGCTTCCAAGTTCACCCAGGGCACCTCATGGAAATCTTAAACCGTGTATGATGCTAGCCAGAGTGAAGATTCTGCCAGGCATGAGATGCTCCTTTTGACGTTCCTATGGGGGTTGTCTCTTCACTTTCATTTCTTCCTGACTGGGGTGCAGACTGTGCAATGCTGTCTGTTCACATGTGGCAAATATCCCATCCCAAACAACCCTGGCACCCCCATGAGTGTTTAGTGTGAGACAAGGTGATGGTGAGGATTATATCTAAGGAACTTCCTCCTGCAGGCCCAAGTCTGGAGTGTCTGTCTGAGGTCACCCCTGCAATGACACTACAATGAGTGGATATAACATTGTATACCTAATAATTCCTCTATTATTTGCTATTCAAGTTATTTCCAATTTTTCTCTAGTATAGGTAGTAGTACAAGAAATGAATTGTCCTAAAGCCTTCATCTCTGTTTTGAAAACATCCTTAGTTTAAAATAAGAAGCAGGGGGCTGGCCCCATTGCCTAGTGGTTAAGTTTGGCATGCTCCTCTTTGGTGGCCCAGGTTCGGTTCCTGGGCACAGACCTACACCACTCATCAGCAGCCAGGCTGTAGTGGTGACCCACATACAAAATAGACGAAGGTTGGCACAGATGTTAGCTCAGGGCGAATATTCTTCAGCAAAAAAATACAAAAAGATAATAATAAATCTTTTAATAATAATAATAAAATAAAATAAAATAAGAAACAGGTTCTTAAGTCTTCATCAATCATGGATAAGTAATATTAACAAGAAGGGTGATTTTAGTTAACCACTATTTGGGGGCTATACAATCCTGAGATTGAGAGTTGACATGATCATACTTAGTGTGCCCTCATGTGGTTTCACAATTTTTAATCTATGGTATTCAGGTACTCTGACTATGGAGCAGAAGGAAAGGGATCTTAAGCCATGGTCCAAAGAATTCCTTAGTTGGAATAACTTTTCTAAGATAAATTCCTTCTCCCTAGTCAGTAATTTTTGATTATGACTCTGTCTAATTACGTTATGTATCATAGGTTAAATTATTTAATTCAATTTTAGGGTAAAACCTCTTTCTCACATAGGTCTTAATGGACAATATTTCATTTTATTAGACTGACTGAAGCCCTGGCGAGATCTGCCTTATACATTAGTTAAACTTGGATGTTACTTATCTAGCCATCCTTGACTTACAGTTTACTATATGCATAAAATGTTTACATTTACACATTCTGTTCTCATATTGCATCATCTTTACAAATTTTCCAACACTGTTTTTGGCCTAGACTGTTGTATTTTAAACTAAACTACTCTCTCTCCCTGCTGATAATATTTAAAATAAATAAAATTGAACTAAATAAGATTGTCAACCATAAATATAATTTTTTTCTTTACAACAGTATTTAGAACATAGAAATTAGTTACTAGTTACTTTGATTCATTATACTTGTTTATTATTAGTCTTTTTCTGGAGTTTCCTGCCTAGATAATGCATCACATCTGAACAGCTCAGTCTGGGAAGGCATCAGCTCGGTTAACCAGTGGCCAATATTGGCCTCATCTCTTCACAGACTTTGAATTTTCTCTTCACACTTCTGATACAATTGCTTTAGCTTTATGTGTGAATATTCTATTCCTGTTCAAGAAAAATTGTCATATGAGTTGTGTCTAAATAATTCAAAAAAATTTTCAATTAATATCAGTTATTATGTGATTTTATTTGTAATTAATGGTCATATTTATATTTAATTTTCTTAATTTATTTTATTTTAATTTCTTGAAGAGAAAAATAATTTTAATAAAATTTCAAAATTTGTCATTCTACACTTGTACTCAATTTTCAATTTTGTTAGTTATTTGCTATTAAGTAGAGATTGGAATGTGCGATTGCATATTGAAGATTGTGGGTGCCCGTATTTATTTGTGGAATAATCTCAAGCATTGAACATAAATATATGGTAGATGTAGAAAAAAGAAAACAAGAAGAACATAGAATTGCATTACTGTTAAATCTACAGTATTCCCCCTATCCACGGGGGATGTGTTCTGCACCTTTCAGTGGATGCCCTGAAACCACAGATAGTGCTGAACCCTATATACCCTATGTTTTTTCCTATAGATACATACCTATGATAAAGTTTAATTTATAAATTTGGCATATTAAGAGATTAAAAACAATAATTAATAAAATAGAACAATTACAATAATATACTGTAAAAAATTACTGTAAATCTTGATAACCTCAGCATATGATTTTTTTTTCTTTCCTTATTAAGTTGAGAACTTCCACCTTTTCACTTAAAGGAAGCACTTTATGGCTTCTCTCTGGCATATCTGAATTACCAGCATCACTACTCTCGCACATTGAGGTCATCATTAAGTAAAATAAGGGTTACTGGAACACAAGCACTGCGATAGCATGACAGTTGATCTGATAACCAACTAAGGGCTGGGGGGGGGGTAGCACATACAGCGTGGATATGTTGGATAAAGGGATGATTCACTTCCCGGTGAGCTACAAAGAATGGTGCTCAATTTAAAATTTATAAATTGTTAATTTCTGGAATTTTCCATTTAATATTTTCAGACTGCAGTTGACCACAGATAACTGAAACCATGGAAAGCAAAACTGCATATAAATGGGGACTACTGTATGTAATGTCATTTGAATCATATCTAAATGGTTTCTAATTAATTGTTGCTATCACCCTGACTTCTGCATACAAATAAAAGTTAAATTGATTAAGTAATCCTTAATTCTGAATTACAGATGATCTCTTCCTTCTGACTTTGTGTTTAGTAACAAGAGTTGCACATATGCTTGATAATTCTCCGTGTCAAGAAAGTCAAAATTCATATCTTTTCCACTTGCTCAAATATTTCTGCATATAAATTTACTCCATCTGTTCTTCAGGCTCACAGATAAGCTACAGTGTTCATAATGGAGTTTGAATACATATCTTAGTAATAAAAGATTGGCCTGAGCAAACTTGAACAGGAAATGAATATAAATTTAATGATCATTTTTATGCTAATTACTATTGTACTTTCAGAACCCAAATTCATCTCAAGGGTAATGTTTTCTTCTTATTACAATATTTTATTCCTCAGCTATCAACCCTTTTAATATCGACAGATCTAATTTTTATCGTTTCATCTAGAGAAGTACACTTCATGTCACTTTTCAGCCTTAAGGAGAACAGATGTTATTATTAAAACACAACTGTTTTCACCCATTACTCCTCATTGCTTCATAAAGGTTCACATTACCACACACTGTTGGCCAGCCTCATTCTGTAAATTGAAGTAGGACACCAATGTAGATGTAATAACACGTGAAGGGGAGAAATTCACTGTTAGCTGACACAGAGAATTTTCCACCCTCAGCATTAGCTATGTAATACAGTGGCTTAGAGGGCAATGGAGGTAAAGAGAAGTGAGAGAAATCAGCTGGCTTTCATTCCGTGAGATGGAAAGAGCCTGTCAAAGACACCAACAACTAATCAGCTGCCGACGCTGATTGATGCTTTTCCCTGCATTCAGATCTATCCTAGTGACCAAGTAACATCGCCATTTACCCAGTGGATAGGTAAAGTGGAGCTAATATATGGCTTCTAAGCAAATAGATCATTAATTCTCCTTAATATGTAGGGGCTAAAGTTTAAATCTTCTTCCAAATAGCAACCTTTCCCTTGAGAAAGAGAGAGGGCAAAAAGCAAGTTATGGTGGACTGGGCAAGAATGATATTTTTTACAAGTAACAAACTTGCTGTGTTATATTTTATTTCAGCTTGCACTTTGCAATTGTCACTTGCTATTAAATCTATCAGGGAATTTATTAGCATGTTAATTAAAATGGCTGAGGAAGATAAGAATTGATGGACTGATGGAGGCAAAGGATTGCTTTTTTCTACGTTCCTTCCTGGAGTGAAAATTATTTCTTCCTCTGACTTTATGCTTTTTTTCTTTCTCATGAGATGATTTTTTTAATACTTTTAAGTCATTGAGTTAGTTGCATTTTATTATTACATGACTTCTAATTAATTGTAGGGCATGCCTTAGAATGGCTTCTTAATGGCTTATAAATCCAACATTTTTCACCTATTAGCATCAAAGAAAGATGGTTTGAAACATGTATTACCAAGTGATAATTTGAGGTATAAAAGACATACCAAGGTCTTTATTACAGTAAATCAGATCAGACTAACCAGGACAAGGAGAAGGAAATACACTTTCAAAAGTGTCATGGGACAGTTCAGAGCATTTTGTTAATCATCAAACTTTTGGGATATCACAGTTAATAAAATAATTTATTCCAAAAAATTTATTTAGAAATCTCTGCAGCAAGAATGTTTTTAAGTGATGAAAGGAAAACTCAAGTGACTTCACGTTGTGTCAATAATAATAAATACAATTTCTGAAGTTATTTTTAGTCATTCAGCTATAATTAAAAAAGTATTACATAAAATTTATAATGTTCAAAATTCATGTGGTATATTTTTATAAATAATTTATATAAAGCAACTCTAATAGATTTTTACTATGCTTATTACAGATAAGATAAACTTTGTGAAACACTTAAACAAGAAAACCTAAGAAACTTATATGAAATAGTAATAAGTTCTATGTCTTTAATAAACGTATAGGAATAAAAATCAAAATTTTTATAGGCAATGCTCTTTTTACACAATGGATTAAATTCCTTTACCTTGGTACATTCTTTACATTTCATCCAAGCTATAAAAAATAGATAAACTAAAGTTATTTGAGTGTACATGACACTACATTATCCTACTATCTAAATGATGATTACACAAAGTCAAAAAAATCATTAATTCTGTGAAGAGACATGTGGATGAGATAACTAATTTTAAGACAAACATCCACACTATTCAATGGCAAATATCTGAGCTTTATTAAAAGGGAATTCTGCTCATTAATCCTGTCATTATATTTTTGAATATACCATACCAAACAACTTAGGAATTACTGATCACTATAATAATAAATATGGGAATTTGGAGATTAATGAACACCACACTTTTAATTTAAAAAGACAGAGGAGAAAAGCATACAGTTAAAAGCTATATGTGAGGGAGGCTAGAAACCTCCCTGACCAGTAATAAAAATAAAGTAAATTAATTCAAACTTAAGGCAGAATATATGCTTATAAAGGACAGTGTGAAATATAACAAAGACCTGGTTATACTGATAAAAGACTCTATTATAATTAAATATATAAATGTAAATCATTCCATCATTAAAAAACCTCTCAGGCAATTTGTAAGGGGAGTCATAAAAAAGGTGACATTTCTTGATGTTGTCGATCTAGTTTTGGAATCCATCCACGGAAAAGAACGTGAAAGATACACACACACACACACACAAACAAAAACAAATTTATAGTGGCATAATTAGTAATAGATTAATTTTGGCAGAAAGCATATACTAAATGTTCAAGAATAGGGAAATGATTAAGCAAACTATAAAAATTCCATATTATGGAATATTGTATAGTGGTTCAATTGGATATATAATTACCTTACAATGCTAAGTTTAAAAAGTAAGAAAACAATATATATTTTGCAGTAGTTAAAAATACATATAGAAAGTATACAGTTTGAATTCTTAATAATAAAACTTAGGAACCAAATAGATTCAGACAACATTTTCTAAGAATCTCTTGCTATCTCACTTGATACTTTTTTCATATCTCAATATTTAGGTAATGCAGTATACCTCAGTGTGTGAACTTGCCATCCAAATGTACATTACACGAACTCAAGATACAAGAGACTTGGATAGTAGGGCATACTTATACATATAGATATTAAGAATTGTCTTTGGATGGTGGGAATATGGGGTACTTTTCCTTTCTTTCAATATTCTATATTCATCAAAATTTATAACAAGTATTTATATTGTTTATTGATGGAGAAAATGTATTTGAGAGAAAGAGAGAGAGAATTTCATAATAGATTAGATCTCTTGGCGACATAATTCAATATGCTTTCAATCCCTTCATGCCCTCTGACATCTGTTCTTTCATCTCTGGATTATATCCAAATCTGCTTAAACTCTCCATGATTTTGTATAACGATCAACATATTGGGCTGTAATCTGCAGTTGGGCTATACAATAGAGTTTAGAGACCATTATGCTAAAAGGCACAGAATCTGTTAGAAGTTCTGAAATTCTTTATAAATTATGCCAGGACTTGATAGGCCCTTTCACAAGAGAAGTCACAGGAAGGTCTTGTACAGTCTCTAGGTTATTGATTCTGACAGGGAGCTAAAATAGCATGAATGACCTAATGCTGGAATCCTCCACTTAGAAAATATACAACTGAAAAACACTTTACCTGTTGATAAAAATGAAAGTCAACTAGACATTTTCTCATTTCTGTCCTTTATGAGAAGTGATAGCCAAAAGCAAAACAAAACACACATTATTTTAAATAAAAAATATTTTCTACTTAGAATTAGCAAACCAGCATTAGGGAAAGAATTGATGAGCAATATCTATTCAATTATGAGCTACTCCATCTTTGGGACATAGAGAAAAATCAATACTGTAAATTGAACAATGAAAAACAACCAAAAAATAAATTATATACTTAGTTTAGTAAGTATATAAATTAATACATATGAGCAAAGGACAAATAGAATGTAAATTTAATTTGACACCAGAGGTAAAATTAGTGCACAAGGAAGCATTCCATAGTATTGAGTACAATTTCTAGTGGAAGGCAGCAGCAATATTTGCTCTGAGCTCCCCTGCAGTCAAAACAAGGGAGAAAAGAAAAGATCTATCATACCCTTGAAAAAGTAAACCAGGAACTCAAGAGAAGCACAGCTTCCTGGTTACCAGTATACCTGGGAATTATCCCTTGATTGAGTCACTACTGATGGGGTGGTAATGAGAATTTATGCCTCTAAGAACATGGAGTTCCACCAAGAGCTGTTGACATGTGGGCCAGTATTTGTTCCAAACACAGTTCTGTAATATTATCCCACTATTGACCCTTAATACCTGAACCTTTTTCTATATAAAGGAGATGAAAGTTATACGAAAACAGATTTCTCTGCATTACTCTTCACAGCGATCATCAAGTAAGTAAAATTACACTACATTTTACTCACTTTGGTTGAGCATATGTCAAAATATTTTATATTCATCTAGCATAATGATTAAGAACATGGGATTTAGAGTCACATCACCTGGTTTTGAATTACAGCTTTGACAATTAATATCTGCACGACACTGGGAAAGTAACGGTATTTTTATGTAATTTAGTTTCTTCATTGGCAGGGATATTGATAACTTCTACCTCATAGGTTTTTTTGTTATGATACATTAAGATAATACAAGTAAAATGCTTGAAACAGTATCTGAAACATTTTAACTGTTTAATAAGTGATAGGTTAACATAAGAATGATGATGATAATTTTTAAAAATTATTATAAATTAAGCTGTTAATCCTCATAATATCTGTATAAAACATTGTGGGCAGGAGTCATTCTTTTCGTGGTCCCAAGTAAGGAAACAAGAGTTCGTGGGGCCGGCCCTGTGGCTTGGTGGTTAAGTGCGCGCGCTGCGATGCTGGTGGCCCGGGTTCGGATCCCGTGTGCTCATCGAGGCACCGCTTCTCCGTTCATCCTGAGGCCGAGTCCCACGTGCAGCAACTGGAGGGATGTGCAGCTACGACATACGGCTACCCACTGGGGCTTTGGGGGGAAAAAATAAAAATAAATAAAATCTAAAAAAAAAAAAAAAGGAAACAAGAGTTCGTACAGTATTGTATTGCTCAAAGTGACACTCAGGTAAATATCAGGAATAGATGAGAGTCAGTGGTCGTTCATGGCAGGCTTGCTCCTAGCATCCTGCAGCTGTGGCTTTGCTAAATCACATGGAGCCTTTCTGACACAATGCAGTGCTGCTTACCAACGAGAATCCACAAAGTGGATTTACAACTCTACAACTATGATACACAACTATGTACTGGGGCTTTGGGGAGAAAACCGTAAAAGAAGAAGATTGGTAACAGGTGTTAGCATGGGGCCAATCTTCCTCAAAAACAAAACAAACAAAAACCTCCCATTCTTGGACTACACTCCTTACCCTCTTAGCTCTTTCACTCTTTGGATCCCATCACAACTATTTAAAAAAAAAAAAAATGTGGATTTACAGATGTTCCCAAGAGACGATGGTGGAAGCAATCCACTGTGTTATGGCGACTATGGATTGGTATGTGTGACACTGCTCACACAGGTATCTCTCCCTGCCACTCCCACTCCTTAATCTTGACTCCAGTAGTTCTTTTCCAGTCCGTTTTCTCCTCCCTCTGCACAGTCTCTGGGACCTATTCCTACATGTTTTCCTGTTGAAAGACTCCAGCCGCAGGCCGGGGACTTCTTCATAGCTATGGCTGGGAAAGAGCTGTTCATTAGACGTAAATCTCCAGAGTCCAGCCCAGTGTGAAGCCTGAGCACTCACAATTTCCATTTCCCCAGGTAAAAAGCAAGATCTGTAAATGAGTACTTCTCTACTCAGTCTGGCCTCTCAATCCAGATTCAGCTTTTCTTTTTCTTGCTTGTATAACATTATTATAAGTTATCTCTCATATTCTCATATCTCTCATATCTGCATCTCTCATATCCACTGCCCTTTTCTGGCATAGTGCTCAGAGTATACCATACATTTAATATATTCTGCGTGAATATATACACATTTGAACCAGCGTGATGAAATGTGTAACTAAAACCCGCTGGTCTCAATTTCTGTTTAGAACACGGTGGAACAAGACTGAAAGAGGAAGGAATGGGAGACGAATGGGGCGGTTGAATCGTTCTGGCTCTAAAAAGCCTTAACAAAGGTTGTTTGTTAACCTTTATTCCTGCCTATTAAAATTATGTTTGCCAAATGATTATTTTAGAAGCCTGGTGGCAGGTGTATTACTTCTAGCTCACTGATCCTGCAGGGAAACTGACTCTCTCACAGCTGGCTTTGCGACTCCTACCATAGATTAAATTGCTTAGTTAGAGGGGAAATCAATTGTTATTTTTCCAAAAACTTCACAAAATGCTTGCAATCTACAATCTAATCAAAATCTAAAAGCCCCTTGTAGATTAGTTTTATTGGCTCACTTTATACTGCAGAACTGATGACATTTCTCACAGAACCTATGCTGCCTCATTTCTTCCTACGACAGCACGGACTTTCTGATAGTTACCAGGAGGAAATGAGCTCTTGAGCAGTTGCTCATCTTCAGGGTATTATTTCTATCCTTTTTGCTTATTATTTTAAGCCAGCCAAATTCTATTTCTGTTTCTTTGGCCATCTACTCCACTTTATTCATGTCAGTGAATAGGAACAGCAAGTCATCTTTCAGCAAGGACAATTGCCCTACCATTCTTGAATCACTTAAAAGGGCACCAAGCTTTCATTCAATAAACATTTCTTGAATACCTACTTTGTGTTAGACAAATGGATTGTGGGAGTTGAAGAGAATGGTTAAAACTTACTTCTAGACTGTCAAAAATAGAGAGATTCAATAAAGTAGTTGTTTTTTCCCCAAATATATACTTTACATGGATATAATATATAATACCACACATCTGCTATATATTATAATATTAAATATATATACACATTATTTATAATTCATTGGCTTGTTAATGAATTATTTAATACTTAATTCTGGTTCACAAAATAGGGACAACCTTCTCATTGTTTCACATACCAATGTGAAGTACACATGCTATGGTAGCCAAATTATTTACACTCCCTTTGTCCATACCCCTCAATGACTTTTTATTTTGCTCAATAACTTTTTTGATAAAAAGTGGGTTGTATTCCTACTACATGAAATTTTAAAAGTGAGATTGTTTCCTTTTGTGTTAGTGGAAACATGTTTTATTATAAGCTTTAAGCCATTTTAAAACAACCTCCTTTTAAGTCTGGGCAGCGTTCAGAGTGTGGGCCCATCCGTTACTGACCAGGGTCAGATTTAATTTAGATACTTTTGAAGTTGAGAGAATAGGAACTTTCTGCTTCTGCATTTCAACGTCAGCACTTCATATCCAACTGATTGAATTATAAATGACTGAAGAAAGTACTAGCATTGCAAACGTCTATTTGAAATGTAAATGTCTTTCTTGGAAATGCCTTCTTTCCATCACAGAAAAAAACTTCAAATAGAGTTTTATGCATAGACTATAATAGAATGATATTTTTAAACACTAGCAAGTCGTGATGTGATTAATTTAATGATTGTTTCCAAATCACAAAATTATAATGGTAATCAAGAAAAAATAACTGACACGTGTGGGCAAGAAGACTCGAGAGACAGATGGTCTCTGTACAATGGCCAGAAGACTGAGAGTGCAATACCCGCCTGCAGTGTTAGAACATTGTGAGATTCTAGATTCTATTTAGAACCTAAGTCTTCCTTGCTTCTTAATTATTTAATACTTCCTCTAGCAGGAAAACTTTGCCCTTTTTCTCTGAACAAACTCTTCCACTTCTTGTGATATACGGGCAAAAGCTAAAATAAAAATTTGAATTTGAGTGGATAAAAACAGTTCTAAATTTTACCTTGGCTTTCCACTAACTTAGGAATCCATAAAAACAGACAGATTTTCTTTTGGTGGTATCCCTCACTGTACCTAACACATTTCCTTTCTGTTATTTCCCAGTCACCCAGCATGTTGCTAATTATGTTCCTGTGTTAATAGTGCAAAATAAATAACATTAATGACTGTTGTTATCAATCTGTAGTCCACTGCACCATAGCACACCACTTATTCCCTCCATCTTTGGAGCAATCTTGGGAGCTCTACATTATGATGTCCATTTTTACAGCTTAGATTTTCAGGTTCAGGGAAATTAAATAATGTTTCACTAGTCAAATAAGACTAAGTAAAAAAACCTATTAATTAACTCAATCTTTCTGCCTCTGGAATCTGGTTCTTTAACAAAAGATATTTATGCATTTATTTAGCTAAACTTTTATTGAACGCTTGATACCTGGCTTGGTCTGTGCTATGCGTTAGCAACACAATGGTGAGCGAAACAGGCCCTAAGGATCCTTAAAGTTAGAACGAATGTAGTACCCTTCCCGTTGGCATTTTTATTTCACATTTCTTAAAGTAAAATTCTAACCCAATGTATCGCCTCCGGAAGAACAAAATTTTAACCTCTATGGAACCTCATAGAAATGTTTGGGGATTTTTCGGTTGCTGTTTGTTTGTTGGGTCTAAATTCAAATCCAGAGGTGATTGTTCATTCTGCCCTTTGTTCAAAACCATTCTTGCTGAATTTGTTCAAAAATGTGGAAAGAGTAAATCAATCTCTCATAATATAAGAGGCAGTTTTCCTGGAAGATCAATCAGGTTCTTATAATCTTTCAAAGAGCCATTTATTATTTCTTTATCTTATAGCCAGTTAATATATTTATGCTACATAAAGCTTTAGTAAAACATACAAAAACCTGGAGGTGAATACTGCATCCTATAATTCAGTTATAAATTAAAACTTATTTATGTTTTGCTTGGTGTTGCATTATATTTTGTTTGATGCCTAATGACATGATCGTAATCATTTAGTGTAAGCCTATTAATTATGAAAGATTCACTTAATTATCCTATTACTAAAGCAGTGAAAACAGCAATGTCATCAAGTGTGATTTTTCATATTTGGATGCATAAATGAAAATCTTACCAAAAAGGCATTTTCTGGATTCAGAGTCATGCCAATCTCTGTTAAGAGAATCAGAATAGTTGCTGAACCACAGTGATATCTGTTATTTTACCACTGGAAATTTGCAGATATAGCAAATATTGAGGGGATATTTTGATCATGAATGTAAGTGTGTGTGTGTGTGTAAGTGTGTGTGGGGGAAGAGTACCTAAATTGTAGGTGCTTCAAATAATATCATGTGGATATACGCAACACGCATTTCAGTTTGTGAAGTATGGGGTGATTCATAATCTTGTGTGTTATCTGCAATCCAAGAAATTATATTTGTTTAGGAAGAAAAACAGTTAGAGCTAAATAAATAAATAAATGAATGAATAACTCCCACAAGCATATTCAAGTATCGAAAAACCCAGATTTTTCATTTCTATGTAGGGAAAAACCCAGTTCTTTCCTGCTCTGTTTCTTTCCTGTGTGTCTCCTTTACTATACACAAAACACTTCATTTCTGACACTTTGTGCCACCAAATGTGGGGGTGGGGGTTCCCCATAACAACAAACCATTCTCAGATATCAGCTGTTGTCGTACAATTCAACTCAATTCTGTCACTGCATCTGATTCCACAAGTTAAGAGTTTAGTCTTACGAGACCACTCCCCCATCCCCAGTGCCTCCCGCCCCCTCCAACCCACCCTAGCGTGCACTTCAGAAGCCAGTTGCAAGCCTAGTGCTTCTGAATGACTTGCTACAGATTGGAGCTTCCAATGACCCCCTCCGACTCAGCATGCCAATCACAAGCCCAGGTTGTTACTTATACTTCTAACCGACTGGCTATAATTCAGAGGTTTCTATGATCACCCTCCTTGAATTCGATTAATTTGCTAGAGTGGATCACAGAACTCAGGGAAACATTTTACTGACTAGATTACCAGTTTATTATAAAAGGATATAACTCAGGAAGAGCCAGATGGAACAGATGCATAGGGCAAGGTATGTGGAGAGGGCACAGCCACTCCTCTAGTATCTCTACAAGTTCACCAATCCTGAATCTCTCTGAACCCTGTCCTTTATGAGTCTTAATGGAGGCTTCATTACATAGACATGATTGATTAAATCTTTGGCCATTGGCAACTGATTCAACCTCCAGCCCCTCTCCCTTCCCTGGAAGGGGAGGGTAGGACTGAGAGTTCCAACCCTCTAATCACATGGTTGGTTCTCCTGGCAACCGGCCCTCATCCTTAGTTGGGGTCCAAAAGTCACGTCATTAACAAAACAAAAGACACCTTTATCACTTAGGAAATTCCAGGGGTTGTAGGACCTCTGTGCCAGATAACGGAATGAAGACAAAATATACATTTCTTCTTATAAATCACAATATCATACACATATAAAGAATAATTACACTCTAAGGTAAGGTACACTCTAAGTCCAAACACATATACAGATCTCTCTAATCATCTTATAATAGCTCGGGTTATTCTGTCTCCTAAAAAAACAAGCTAAGTTTACATGAATCTAGTATAAAGTTTGAGCATTTTACTGATTTATCATAGCCAGATTTTAGTAAACTACTTTTGTCATTCAGTGTACAGATAATTTACATATCCAATGCATATCATATATAAATAGACTTAGAACAGTACAAACTTTAGAAAAATCACAAAGAAAGCACGCTATTCTTAAGTAAACTTCTGTCTTTTTATCATAATAACATTATTATCAACTCCCAATGTGTAGACAGCAGCCTAACAAATGACCTAAGGGTATGGCACATTATCAAATCTTTTACTGGGTTGAGAAAAATGTTCTCATTCCAGAGAGCAAATGATTTCTGTGTGTGGAAACAGAATGCTAGCAAATACCAGTGCAGTTCTCTATTTTGTAGCTATACTTAACTTCATCAAGAGAGCCCTCGCAAATAACAGGCTGTGGGCAAATGCGAATTGGAGACTGTGCCCACAGTGTCTTCACACACACAGTTGTATTTCATTTTATGTGAACTCGCCAGGGATTTTAACCACCACTTATAAAATTGTCTTTACGTTAAAAGAACAGGGGAAAAAAAGATATATTCTGAATTCTTAAGAAACAACTTACAAATTAAGTCTGAAAAACAATACAGAATACTTTGAAGTAGTTAGAAGAAACAGGTTAAACTGGGACTGATCACATGGGGGTCTTTAAAAGAGGACTAGCACGTTTGAGGTTTCCCAAATATAATGTGGTTATATTCTCAGGGTAAAATGCCATTGTAATTGAATGCTTTTGTTCTATTTATTTTAAGGAATATTTTTCCTTTATTAAAAAAAGATCAGATTTAGGTATCTGTTCATGAATATCCTAGAGTCATTTATATTAGAGAAACTTCAGAGTTTTAGCCTGCTGCCTCTTCTAACCATAAAAATAACCAAGAGACCTATTCGAATAATAGTTGTTTAATATTTACCAACTGGGGCTTTAAAATGGAGAATATGGAATTTCACCCATATTCTTTTCCTGATTTTTCCGTCTTGCTGATAAAATACACCTTATGCCCAGTAATATTCCTTTAATAGAAAACAACTCAAAGGCTATTTTTGTCTGTCCTTTCTTCCATCCTACTCTTCTTCCTTCCTTCCTTCCTTCTTCAAGATTTCATTGAACCTATGGATCAGTAATGGGAGAAATGAGTGTTATAGTCCATAAACATGGTTATGTTCATGCATCTATTTAATTCTTTAAAAATTGCTCTTAATAATGTTTTAGATTTGTCTATAGATTTATTTATAGGTATTTGATTGTTTCTTATCCTATTATGTATGGTGTATGTTTACTGTTTATCTAATTGCATTTTTGATAATATAAATAAATACAAGTGATTTTTGTATCAATTGTATTGGTACATCTGTATCCAATTAAGTTTGCTTAATTAACTTATAAGGTATAATCCTTTATTTTTAGGTTTATTTGGATTTCTTCTCAATTACAGATTCACTTTCTTTAATAGATGAGGATAATTCATATTACCTATGCCTTACGGTGTAATTTTTTCAAGGTTTATTTTTCAAGAAATAGGTCCACATCTTTGTTGCTGTTGAATTTATTGAAATAAACATCATTATATTTTCCTCTTCTTATTTCTTTAAAGTCTACTGAATCACTAATGATTTTCCTGATTTCATTCCAGATACAAATTGCTTATGCTTTCTCCATTTTTTTTCTTGTTCAGATTCTTGTTCAGGGTTTATTAAAATTATTCATCTTCACAAAGAACCTACTTTAAAAATATTTTATTGTGGTAAAACATACATAACATCAAACTTACCATGTTAACCATTTTTTTTTTTTTTTTTTTTGTGAGGAGGACCAGCCCTGAGCGTACATCCAATGCCAATCCTCCTCTTTTTTGCTGAGGAAGACTGGCCTTGGGCTAACATCCGTGCCCATCTTCCTCCACTTTATATGGGACGCCGCCACAGCATGGCTTGACAAGCGGTGCGTTGGTGCGCGCCCAGGATCCGAACCGGCGAACCCCGGGCCACCACAGCGGAACGCACGCACTTCACCGCTTGCGCCACCAGGCTGGCCCCCCATGTTAACCATTTTTAAGGGTATACTTCAGTGGTATACCCTTTCAAAACAATACATTCGTAATGTTTTGAAACCATCACCATCATCCATCTCCATAACTCTTACCTTGTAAAACTGAAACTCTACATCCATTAAAAAATAGCCCTCCTATTTCGCCCCATTCCAGCCCCTGGCAACCACCCTTCTATATTCTGTCTCCATGATTTTGACTACAATAAGTATCCTATATAAGTGGAATTGTATAATATTTATCTTTTTTTGACTAGCTTACTTCACTTAGCATGATATTCTCAAGGTTCATCCATGTCTTCGTGTATGTCAGAATTTCTTTCCTTTATAAGGCTGAATAATATTCAATTGTATGTGTATTCCACATTTTGCTTATCCATTCATCTATCTACGGATACTTGGACTGCTTCCCTGTTTTAGCTATTATGAATATTGCCGCTATGAACATGAGTGTACAAATATCTTTCCAAGACCCTACTTTCAATTCTTTTGGTTACATATCCAGACATGGAATTGATGGATCATATGGTAATTCTATTTTTAATTTTTTGAGGAATCACCACACTGCTTGCCACAGTAGCTGTACCGTTTTACATTTCCACCAACAGCATAGAAGGGTTTCAATTTCTTCACATCCTCACCAATCTTTGTTATTTTTTGTTTTTTCTTTATTTTTTTTCCTTTTATTTGGTGAGGAAGATTGGCCCTGAGCTCACCATCTGTTATCAATCTTACTCTTTTTTGCTTGAGGAAGATACGCCTTGAGCACCTGTGCTAATCTCCCTCTACTTTGCTTATCAGTCGTCACCACAGAATGGCTGACTGAGTGGTATAAGTCCAAACCTGGGATCCGAACTTGCAAACCCAGGCTGCTGAAGCGGAGTGCACTGAACTTAACCACTAGTCGACAGGGCCAGCCTTTTTATAGTAGTCATCCTACTGGGTATGAGGTGGTAACTCATAGTTTTGACTTGCATTTTCCTAATAATTAGTGATGTGGAGAATCTTTTCATGTAATGATAAATCATTTATATATCTTCTTTGGAGAAGTATCTATTCAATCACTTTGCCCATTTTTGAATTTTTTTTGGTTGTTGTTATTGTTTAGTTTTAAGAGTTCTCTATATATTCTGGATATTAATCCCTTATCAGATACATGATTTGCAAATATTTTCTTTCATTCTGTGGGTTGCCTTTTTACTCTGCTGATAGTGTCTTTTGATGCATAAATTTTAAAATTTTCATGAGGTCCTATTTGTCTATTTTGTCTTTTGTTGCCTATACTTTTGATATCACATCCAAGAAATCATTGCTAGATCCAATGTCACATAGCTTTTGCATTAATGTTTTCTTCTAAGAATTTTATACTTTCAGGTCATAATTTAAGTCTTTGATCATTTTGAGTTAATTTTCATATATAGTATTTGATCAGGAATTAATTTCCTTCTTTTGTATGTGGATAACCAGTTTTCCAAGCACCATTATTATTTTATTTTTTGTGTGTGTGAGAAGATTAGCCCTGAGCTAACATCTGTTGCCAATCCTCCTCTTTTTGGTGAGGAAGACTGGCCCTGAGTTAACATCCATGCCCATCTTCCTCTACTTTATATGGGATGCCGCCACAGCATGGCTTAACAAGTGGTGCGTCGGTGTGTGCCCCGGATCAGAAACTGTGAACTCTGGGCCGTGGAAGCAGAGGGTGCACACTCAACTGCTATGACACGAGGCCGGCCCCCAAACACCATTATTGAAAAGACTATGCTTTCCCCATTGAACAGTCTTGGCATCCTTTTCAAAGATCGCTTACTGTATATGCAAGGGTTTATTCCCGGGCTCACTATTCTATTCTATTGGTCTAAAAATCTGTCTTTATGCTAGTACCACACTGTTTTGACACTGTAGATTTGTAGTAAGTTTTGAAACTAGGAAGTGTGAGTCCTCTGGCTTTGTTCTTTTTCAAGATCCTTTTGGCTTGAAGTTTCCCTTGAAGTTACCCTTGAAGTTTCATACGAATTTTAGGATGGGTTATTCTATTTCTGCAAAAAAATGTCACTGGAATTTTGATAGGGATTGCATTGAATTTGTGGATTACATGGGGTAATATTAACATCTTAACAATATTAAGTCTTCCAATCCATGAATACAGGATATGTTTACATTTGTTTATGTATTCTATAATTTCTTTCAGCAATGCTTTCTGGTTTTTATTGTGCAAGAGGTTGACCTTTTTGGCTAATTTAATTCACAAGTGTTTTATTATTTTTGATGTTATCGTAAGTAGAATTGTTTTCATGATTTTCTTTTCAGGTTGTTTGTTGTTAGTGTATAGAAATGCAATTGATTTTTATGTGTTGACTTTGTATCCTGCTACTTTTGAATAAATTTATTAGTTTTAACAGTTGTTTTTATCTTAAGGGTTTTCTACAAACAAGTTCATGTCATCTTCAAACAGAGATAATTTTCTTTCTTTCTTTCTAATTTGGATACATTTTATTTCTGTTTTTTAATCTAATTGCTCAGGCTAGAACTTCAAGTACTATGTTAAATAGGAGTGATGGAAGCAAACATTCTTGCCTTGCTCCTGATCTTAGAGGAAAAGTTTTCTGTCTTTCATTGAATATGATGTTCACTGTGGTATTTTTCATATATGGCTTTTATTATGTTGAAGTAGTCTCCTTCTGTTCCTAGTTATTTTTAGTGTTTTTATCATGACAGTGTTGAATTTTGTCAAATGCTTATTCTGTGCCAGGAGATGGTTACAATGTTTTTTCCTTCATTCTGACAACGTGGTCTATTGCATCAATACTTTTTGGTATGTTGAACCATCCAACCATACTTGCAGTCCAGGAGTAAAACACACTTGGTCATAGTGTATAATAATGCTGCTAAATTTGATTTTCTTTTAATATGCTGCTGAATTTGGTTTTCCAGTATTTTATTGAAGATTTTCTCATCAATGTTCATAAAGGGTATTAGTCTGTAGTTTTCTTTTCTTGTTGCATCTTTATTTGGTTTTGATATCAGGGTAATGCTGGATTCAGAATGAGTTAGAAAGTATTCTCTTCTTTTCATTTTTTTGGAAAAGTTTGAGAAAGATTGATATTAGTTCTTCAAATGTTTGGTAGAATTCATCAGTGAAGCCAACAGGTTCAGGACTTTTACTTATTAGGAGATTTTTGATTACTGATTCAACCTTCTTATTAGTTATAGGTCTATTTAGATTTTCTATTCCTTCATGATTTTGTATTGGCCGGTTTTGTGTTTCTAGGAACATGTTCATTTCATATAGTTTATCCAACTATTGATGTACAATTTATCATAGTACTCTCTTATAATCCTTTTTATTTCTGTAGAATGAGTAGTATTGCCCCCACTTTCATTTCTGATTTTAGTAATTTGAGTATTTGCTCTTTTTTTCTTAGTTCCTCTTGCTGAAGGATTGCCAATTTTGTTGATATTTTCAAAGCAACAACCTTTGCTTTCATTGATTTTCTCTATTGTTTTTCTACTTTCTATTTCATTTAATGCTGTTCTAATCTTTATTTTTTCCTTCCTTGTGCTAACTTTGGGTTTAGTTTGTTCTTCTTTTTCTATTTCATTAAGTTGGAAAGTTAACTTGTTGATTTTAGATCTTTCTTGTTTTTTATTGTGTGTTTAATGCTATGAATTTCCACTTAACACTGGTTTAACTACATTCCATAAGTTTTGATAGGTTGTGTTTCTGTTTTCATTCATTTTTAAGAATTTTCTAATTTCTCTTGTGATTTCTTATTTGATCCATTGGTCTAGTGGTAATGAACTCCCGTATGTCTTGATTATCTGGGAATGTCTTGCTTTCTCCCTCCCTTTACTGAGGTCATATTGGCTTACAACATTATGTTGTATATTTCAGGTGTACATCACTATATTTTGGTTTCTATATAGACTGCATCGTGTTCACTACCAATAGTTTAGTTGGATCCATCACCCTACATATGTGCCCCTTTACCCCTTTTGCCCTCCCCCACCTTCTTTTCCTCTGGTAATCTGTTGTCCTTATCTATGTGTTTGTTTGTTTATCTTCCGTAAAAAATACAAAATTGTTCCATTTGCATTTGCAACAACATGGATGGACCTTGGGGGTATTATGTTGAGCAAAATAAGTCAAACAGAGAATGACAAATACCATATGATTTCTCTCCCTCATTCTTGAATGACAGCTTTGCCAGATACGGGATTCTGAGTTGACAAGTTTTTCTTTGAGCACTTTGAATATATTGGCCCACTGCCTTCTGGTGTCTGAAGTTTCTGAGGAGAAATCTGCTAATAATCTTATGGAGGATCCCTTGTATATGTAGAGTCACTTCTCTCTTACTTCTGGCAAGATTCTCTATCTTTGGCTTTCAAAAATTTGATTATAATGTGCATTTGTGTGTATCTCTTTGAGTTCATCTTACTTGGAGGTCATCGAGATTCTTGGATGTTTGTATTGTGTTTCATCAAATTCGGGAAGTTTTCAGCCATTTTTCTTTAAATATTCTCTCTGTCCCATTTTCTCTCTCTTCACTTCTGAGGCTCCCAGAATGCTTATGTTGGTCTACTTGATGGTTTCCCACAAGTTTCTTAGACTCTGTTCACTTTTCTTTAGGTTTTTTCTTTCTGTTCCTCAGACTTGATAATTTCAATTTCTGTATTCAAGTTTGCTGATTCTATCTTCTGCCTGCTTAAATATGCTTTTGTATCCCTCTAGCAAAATTATCATTTCAGTTATTCTGGTTTTCAGTTACAGAATTTGGTTTTAGTTTCTTTTTAGATTTTCTATCTTTTTACTGATATTTCCATGTTTTTCATACATTATTTCCTTGACTTACTCCACATCTTCCTTTACTTCTTTGAACCTCTTTAAGATGATTGTTTTAAATTCTTTGTCTATCAAATTTGCCATCAGGTCAATTTCCAGGAAGTTTCCACTGATTTCCTTTTTCCTTTGAACGTGCAATACTTTCCTTTTTCATTGTATTTCTCGTGATTTTTTTGTTGAAAAGTGGACATTTGAATCTCATAATGTGGTAACTCCAGAAGTCAGAAAACCTTCTTACCTAGGGTTTGCTGTATTTTGTTATTGGTATTTATTTATTTACCTATTTATTTATTTTTAATTGCTGTAGGCTGTCTCTATGCTAAAGATCATATGAAAAGTAAACTTAAGGTCCTCTCAGGACTTCTGAGCTTGCATATTTCCCTGTGCATGTGCAGTCACTTTCTAATTTTCCCCATATATGCAGTAGCTTTTGAATGTCTTGGTCTTTAATGTTTGGCTCCCAGAAGGGGAAAAATAAAAAAATAAAAGGAGAGGAAAAAGGGGACCATCCTTTCAAATTCCATGGAAGTCACTTCAGCCAGAAGGATGGGGCTTGTAACATGGGCGGATGTCCAACAGCAATGGCCACCCACCTCTCTGTTTGCATCTCTGTGATTAGAAGATGCACAGATCTCTGATATTTGGAAGTTAGGGTCTTTTTGCTTACCCTGGCTCCTGAAAGCTGTACTCAGACTGCTCCAGGAACATGAGCACAGTTGCCTGCCATATGGCTGGGGATTGGAGATGGGTAACTGCTATTGTGCTTATTGATGAAATTGACTGAAATTAACTGCAATTTACCTTGCAAGCCTTCCCCTGGAAGTTGCAAGCTTCAATAGACTCCAGGGTTCCAAAATGGTTACATCAGACAGAATCTGCTAGTGTAACTGTTGTCTAGGTGAGGAGACAGATTCCTGTTTCTTCTTACTCTGCCATCTTCCCAGAATTACAGTGAATTTACTTTTGATGTTTTATTTTCTCTATTTTATGCTTTCTCTTTTATTTTTCTGCTTGTATCTTTATAATTACTATTTTCTGCCTTCTTTTTGTTTAGTTTGCTATTTTTTTCATACTTGCATTAGAAGTTTATATCATTCCATTTCTTTTTCTTTTTTTTTTTACTTTTTAATACATGCATTTTAGAACTATAAGTTTCCCTCTGAGTGTTAATTTGGCTGCATCTCACAAATTTTTGCTATGGTTTAGTAATGGTACACTGGTTTTTCAATGTTTATTTCTAGTCTCTTAACTGAGAGTTAAGTGGGTCTGGTTTCCATTTTTGAAAGCCTTTGTTCTAGTTCCCCACTCCTCCATATGCAGCCCCCCAAGCTCAGCAAATATCTCATGGGAGGAAGCAAATGTATCTGAGGCCATTCAAGTTTCCAAACTGTCAGGCAAACCCCATACAACTACTAAAAATCTTGCTGATTTTTCTTTCCAGTGATAATTCTTCTGAATGAGTAGGCCTAGTCCTCCATCTGCACCCAGAATCAACAAATTTCTCTGGGAAGAAAATTGCCAGTGATTATTTGCCCATCTCAAAACAACTTTCCGCTTTCTGGAATTCTAATTATCTTGTCTTCATTACTTCCATAGATATCTGATGACATTTAAAGTATGATTTTGTAATTTATTCTTACTTCTCTGAGTGGAGGCATAGGGCTGCCATATCTTCCCACATTCTAACTAGAATCTGAAATCCATAAACTGTATCACTTTAAAATATGTTATACATATAATTTCTCATATTTCTCTTTTATTCTGTATTTTCTTTGCATAATCTACCTCTTCCTCCTTTTCTAATAAATCAGCATTGCCAAAGTTCTGTCTTTTTAAAGCATATTTTTATATTACAAATTTTCTTTTTGTATTTTTTCCTCATATAATAGATATCTGTAGTTTTCCCCACTACATACTTTGTATTTCTTTTGGCTTGCTCTTTTTTACTCTTTTTCCATGTTTTGAGTTCAGTCTGTTTAGTTTTCACCATTTTTCTTTCTTTTTAAATGTATTTAAATCAGTACACTTCCACAGATCTACTGCTTTAGAACCTAATGACCACTAGTTTTCATCTGTCATCTGAGTGTACAGCTCATCACAAAATGGTATAAACTACATAGGAATATTAAAAAGTGTCCTAAAGCAATGTTTTCTTAAACGTTCTTTCCAAGAGGAGCTTTAACAAAAAGTATTCCAAGTTTGAAAAACACTCTATATTCTTGGATATTCTCAATGAATATTAGCATCTTAACTATGTTTGGAAATTTGACAATTAAAAACACAGAGTTTGACACTTTTTAACCTAATATATACAAAGATTTCTGCTCACAGATTCTTCTTTTCTGATTATGCTTTTCAGAAAATTTTAAAACAAGATTTCTATGGTATTTATAGGGATATTATATTTCCATTCCTATGTAGTGTTATTTGGAACTTTAGCCAAATAATTTATTACTAACTCTATAACCACCATATTTCCATTAATCTGGGTTTTAATCATCCAGCACTAAGATTTAGGGAAGCAGTATAGCTTAGATATAGTACAGCAATAGATTCAAGTAGTTTTATATCCTGACAATTAATATATCTATGACCTTGGAGAAGTCACTTAATCTCTCTGCCTCTTAATTTCCTCAATTTAAAATAGAGTGAATAAATAAAATCTGTTAAATAGGGTTACAGTGAAAATTTAATGTATCTAAAGGTTCTAGAATAGTATGGACACATAACAGATGCTTAAAAAAATCTCATCTATTTAATCTCATCTCAATCACAGAGTTTCACATAGATAAGTACACAGTTAAGGAAGGGTATTACTTATACCATGCTACCTTCCACATATTCACAACCGTTTTTGATCTTTCATATTTCCTCCATGCAACTTTTAAAAATGAAGATCCTTAAATTAGATACTCATTAAATAAATAACTAAGGCCTTTCATAGTAAAATCACTTACATCAATGACATGATATAATTACTTTATATATATGCATATATATTTTTCATATATACATTTTATGTATATTATATTTAATTATAGTTATTCACACATATTTCTAATTATATATACTTTCTATAATAAGAAACATTGAATTTTGAAAGTCGTAAGTTTTGGAAATAGTTTTTCATGAACCTATCATGAATGGAAATGTATTTTCTTGTCATTTATTTAATGATTTAACTCCATACTACTTTGTGTTTTGATATTAGTTAATTGATTAGATTACTTTTGAGGGGATGTAGATATTAATTAATTAATTATTCCATAATGTAATTTGATAAATTTGTTTCTCATTGCATTAAGCAATATGTTACTTTTTAAATTTAGTGTCTAAATTTATGTCACATCATTAGAGGTCTTTTATCATAGAAAAAGAACTGAGATCAAGCAATAGACTGAGTAATTATAGGACTTGTTTGAGAGGACATTTATTTTTTTATTTTAACTCTTCAGGTTAGATCACTTTTTTCACCATTTAAGCTGGAGACTAAATAATTGAGAGTTTAAATCTAAAGAGGACATAATTTCTTATTCATTTCTACGGTGTTTCAACTGTGAAATAAAAATATCGTCAGTCTAACTACTTCAACTTTGCTCTGGAAGAAGTACCATTATCAATCAATCGATTTATGAAATAATTGTTACAGTAATTTAATTTATTCAATCTTCTGAGATGATCATTTATTACTTTTAATTCTTTAATCACTGTGCTAGGTGAGGCAAAAATGAAGATAAAAATACATAGACAAGCTACATGCAAGATGGATTTTTGTCAGATTATTAGGAGCTCACTATTGAATACTGTCTAGAAATAGAACATCCTTCCCACTGTACCTACAGTTATCTCTCTGACATGTTGTCTGTTAGCAGGATCTCACTTTCTGCCTGGGTCTTTTATAAGTGAAGAACGTTGAACCAGGGCTGGAATCTCATTGAGACAAATGAAGCACTTGTCTCAAACATTAAAGTTTAGGGGTCCCTAAAAACTCAGGAATCAAGATAAATAATAGTTTACACTATTTAAAATAATTCAAAATGAATGCAAGTAATCTATAGTCAATAAAATCAAAATTTCCCATAGATTAGACTCAACCAGTGCCAATGCAGAGCCATAATGGAGCCTAAGATAAAAAGGAAAAACAGTGGACTCCTATAAACATATTTAATCTACTTTTAGTTTTTTTCCAGAACATTAAAGTAGAAGAAGTTGATTTTGAAAATATTATTGATGAGTTTGCTCCCAACAAGATCAAGTAAAATTATAATAAAATGTAAAATTAAGATAAATTATGCTTTGATATAAATAAAATATTTAAAAACAGTAATGTGAGGTTTTAGACACTGACTTTTCAACTTTTAAATATCTTTCAATTTCTTTCCTGTGATTAAAGATACTGTTATTATGCCTTGTTCAGAAGTAAATAGAATTCCTATCACCAAGCTGATTTTCTCTTATATCTTCTGAAGGAAAAACAATCCCTGTCTTCATTGAGGTAGAACAGGAAAGAGTCCTTTCTGCAATGCACCTTTTCCTGCAATTTTTCATGAACTTCTACAAATTTTACCTTGCTTTCTGTCTCAACTTCTCCCTCTGAAAGCCAACTACTCCTTTCTATGTTTATTACATTCCATTATCGTGTATTAAAACAACTTAAATGAGACATTATTCAATGGATGTTTGTTAAGCATGGCAATATTAGAATATTAAAGGTGATACTATGAGAGACAGAATATATATTATGCATTCAGTAAATGATGAAATCGTTTACAAAGCATGAGCACAGCAATGGAGAGGAAACGATTCCTTGGAATTAAATGTTGGGAAATCAATCATTTTATTTCAAATAGTGGTGGAAGTCCTTTGTAAGTGCTGGAATTCTTAAAATGTATCAATGACTTGAAGATTATAACTCATGAACAGAATGAGTGGGTAAAGAATACAATTCTATATTGTTTGGGAAGAAAGGAGCTAGCCAGGTGAGAGTAGGATATAAGGAATATTATGCTGTCTGAGTTAATCTGCTGAAAGAAATTTATAGCACGGAGAAAAAATATTGGTCAGCGAGGAATATACCGCAAAGTCAGATGAATAAATAACTCACAGATAACTCACAGTCACGATCATCAATATCATCATCATAACTGGTACAATTTTTGAGAGCCTACTGTACATCAGGGAGAGTGCCAAGCTTTGAAGTATATACAATGTGGTCAGTGTTATTACCCTCTCTATTTTTCAGTTAAAAAAAATTAAAACTCAGAAATATTTAAAACTTTGCCCAAAGTCATAAAGCTATTTAGAACAGAGCTGAGGTTGGAAATTCAGGCTGTTATCTACTAAAGTCAACTCCCTAACACATGAGAGAGAGGCATCAAAAGGAATCCGCTATCACATATGGGATTAAACTAGAAGACGTTTAGCGACGCTTACCAACTGTATGAACTGATCATAGAAACTATGATTATCCTGTGCCATGTTAGGAGAGCATCAAAAAACATCATGCATCTCATTTTAGGTGAGAAAACTCAATCCCTTAGAGATTTGCAACTCTAAGGTCATACAACTAAATCTAAAGTCATACAACTGAGATTGTATTTAAAAGCTTTCTCTCGGAGGCGGAGTCAAGATGGCGGCGTAGGCAGACTCTGAACTCACCTCCTCCCGTGGACACAGCCAATTTACAACTACTCGTGGAAAAATTGCCCCTGAGACAGAACTGAAAACTGGATGAGAGGAACTCCTGCAACAACGGACAATCCTAACTGGGGTGGAAGAGGCAGAGACTCCCTTCTGGAGAGGAAAACGCCGCCTTCACAAGCCGCCAGCGTGACGGCCGCCGGGAGCAGCTCACAGGTACGCAGCCTCCCTGGAGGCGCGGGGCCCTGAGCCAGGGAGCGCCCCCGCTGTGGGCATTTTGTGGACCCAGCACAATCGACACCAGTGGCATAATATCTGACCTTGCCTGCTACTAAAGCATTGGGGAGCACCCCCAGAACACCCGGTTCACAAAGAAACTAAAACTGGCTCTTAAAGGGCCCGCGCACAAACTCACCCGTTCCAGAAAGCATCCTAAAATCACCAGAAAGAAAGGTGCACACTGCTTTGGTGACAAGAGACTCACCTAATAGGCCCTGAGTGCATCTCGGTGAGGGGTGAGACCTCTCCAGGGACTGGGACATTGGCGGCGGCCATTGTTGTGGCCTGGTGTGAGCGTGCTGACACAGACGCCATTGGAGTTTTCCCTGAGACCTGCTAGCCCAGGGTCTGCTCCACCCGCTAGAGCACCGATTTAATCCAGCTCAGCCAAGGCAGGCAGCCCACCCTAGAGACTGGCCCCACCTAACAACAAGCCCTCAGGCAACGTGTGGGCCTGCATAGATTGGTGACTGGATTTTCTGCAGCCTGGCAACTTAGCTGACTTGAGCGGGGCAGGGTGTGCACAAGGAGCGGGTGGAGAGTGTGGGGTGGTGGCGGAGTGTGTGGGGCTCCCGCCGTGGAGAGACTGGGTCCGCTTGGGGTGGGTGGGGCGCTGACACGGGGCGGGACTGTGTTGACTGTGTGTGTGGACCTCTGGGCGGCAGGGCTTGTCAGCTGCAGAAGACTTGTGCTTCTCAAAGACCCACATAGGAGGTTTGCCCCACCTTCCAAAGCCTGAAACAATTGGGTGTTCCTGTGCCTGAGGGCAGCCCCACCAAGCTGCAATCCTCAGAGAGCTGACAAGAGACCTAATAGGCTAGAGGTTTACAGCAATTCTAAGGCCCTGAGCCTAACAACCTGCCACACTGGGGGCCTACTCACTTAAAAGAAATACTGCAACACAAATGTGGTATTAGAACTTACAGCCAACTGTGCTGGGGCTCCCCACACCTGATAAAGAGACTGAAGGGCCCACAACAACTACAAGCAGCTGAGCATTACAACAGCTGACCAGGAGCATAACTCAGCCTCCCTGGGCGCCTATAGGGAGAGCTAACAGGCCACAATAGAAGGACACACGTAGCCAACATAGGGGCCACCCCTGGAACATTGAGAACTGAGGGAAGCACACTGGAAGCCTCCTAAGCCATCACTTACATAAGGTCACCTATCCAAGAGCAGGAGACGTAGCTGACCTACCTAATACGTAGACACAAGCACAGGGAAAGAGGCAAAATGAGGAGGCAAAAGAATACATTCCAAGTAAGGGAACAGGACAAAACCCCAGAAAAGGAACTAAGTGAAACAGAAATGAGCAACCTACCCGACAGAGAGTTCAAACTAAGAGTGTTAAGGATGGTCACTGATCTGGGGAGAAGAATAGATGAACTCAGTGAGAATGTCAACAAAGAAATGGAAGATATAAAAAAGAACCAATCAGAAATGAAGAATACAATACTGGAAATGAAAAACTCATTAGAGGGACTCAAAAGCAGAGTAGAGGATACAGAAGAACGGATCAGTGAGCTGGACGAAAGACTAGAAGAAATTACCCAAGGTGAACAGGTAAAAGAGAAAAGAATTAAAAAGAGTGAGGACAGTCTAAGGGACCTCTGGGACAACATCAAGCGCACTAACATCCGTGTTATAGGTGTCCCAGAAGGAGAAGAGCGAGACAAGGGGGCAGAGAATCTATTTCAAGAAATAATAGATGAAAACTTCCCTAACCTAAGGAAGGAAACAGACATCCAGGTACAGGAGGCACAGAGAGCCCCAAACAAGATAAACCCAAAGAGGCCCACACCAAGACACATCATAATCAAAATGTCCAGAATTAAAGATAAAGAGAGAATCCTAAAAGCCGCAAGAGAATGTCAAGTTACATACAAAGGAAACCCATAAGGCTATCAGCTGACTTCTCAGCAGAAACCTTACAGGCTAGAAGAGAATGGCACGATATATTTAAAGTGCTAAAAGGAAAAAACTTACAGCCAAGAATACTCTACCCGGCAAGGTTATCGTTCAAAATGGAAGGAGAGATCAAAATTTTCCCAGATAAGCAAAAATTAAAGGAGTTTGCCACCAAGAAACCAGTGTTACAAGAAATGTTAAAGGGACTGATTTAAGGGGAAAAGAGAAGACCACAAATAGGGAAAATTATCTATTTCCACGATTAGAACGTAATGGATACAAATGCACAAAAAGCGGTTAGATATGATATCAAAAACATAAAAGGAGGGAGGAGGGTAGTTAAAGAGTACAGCTTTCAGACAGAGGTCAAACTAAAGTGACCATCAATTCTGTATAGAAGAAGTAAGGAACAGAGAAGGACTACTTAAACACTGAGGAAAAAAAAATAAAAAGTTAAAAATGGCAGTAAGTACATACTTATCAATAGCTACTTTAAACGTCAATGGACTAAATGCCCCAATTAAAAGGCATAGGGTGGCTGACTGGATAAAAACAAGACCCATATATATGCTGCATACAACAGACACACTGCAGACCTAAAGACACTCACAAACTGAAAGTGAAGGGATGGAAAAAGATACTCCACGCAAATGGCAATGAAAAGAAAGCTGGGGTAGCAGTACTCATATCAGACAAAATAGACTTTAAAACAAAAACTGTAAAAAGAGACAAAGAAGGGCATAACATAATGATCAAGGGAACAATCCAACAAGAGGATATAACACTTGTAAATATCTACGCACTCCAATGTAGGTGCACCTAAATATATAAAGCAATTATTAACAGACATAAAAACAGAAATAGACAGTAACACAATAATAGTAGGGGACTTTAACACTCCACTTACACCAACAGATAGATCATCCAAACAGAAGATCAATAAGGAAACATTGGCCTTAAACGACACCTTAGAACAGATGGACCTAGGAGATAGATACAGAGTGTTCCATCCAAAACCGAAGAATACACGTTCTTTTCAAATGCACATGGAACATTCTCCAAGATTGATCACATATTAGGCCACAAAACAAGTCTCCATAAATTTAAGAAGATTGAAATAATACCAAGCATCTTTTCTGACCACAACGGTATGAAACTAGAAATCAACTATAGGAAGAAAATCAGAAAAGCCACAAATACATGGAGATTAAACAAAATGCTACTGAACAACGACTGGGTTAACGAAGAAATCAAAGAAGAAAAGAAAAATACCTGGAGACAAATGAAAATGAAAATACGACATGCCAGAATTTATGGGATACAGCAAAAGCGGTTCTAAGAGGGAAGTTTATAGCGATACAGGCCTATCTCAACAAACAAGAAAAATCTCAAATAAACAATCTAAAAATGCACCTAAAGGAACTGGAAAAAGAAGAACAAACAAAGCCCAAAATCAGTAGAAGAAGGGAAATAATAAAAATCAGAGCAGAAATAAATGAAATAGAGACCAAAAACAATAGAAAAATTAATAAAACCAAGAGCTGGTTCTTTGAAAAGATCAACAAAATAGACAAACCTTTAGCTAGACTCACCAAGAAAAAGAGAGAAGGCACAAATAAGTAAAATCAGAAATGAAAGAGGAGAGGTTACAACAGACACCTCAGAAATACAAAAGATTATAAGAGAATACTATGAAAAACTATATGCCAACCAATTCGACAATCTGGAAGAAATGGATAAATTCTTAGAATCATACAACCTTCCAAAACTGGATCAAGAAGAAGTGGAGAATTTGAATAGACCAATCACCAGTAAGGAGATCGAAACAGTAATCACAAACCTCCCCAAAAATAAAAGTCCAGGACCAGACGGCTTCCCTGGTGAATTCTACCAAACATTCAAAGAAGACTTAATACCTATCCTTCTCAAACTCTTCCAAAAAATTGAGGAGGGGGGGAAGCTCCCTAACTCATTCTACGAAGCTGACATTACCCTGATACCAAAACCAGACAAGGACAACACAAAAAAAGAAAATTACAGGCCAATATCACTGATGAACATCGATGCGAAAATCCTCAACAAAATACTAGCAAATCGCATACAACAATACGTTAAAAAGATTATACACCATGATCAAGTGGGATTTATTCCAGGGATGCAGGGATGGTTTAACATTCGCAAATCAATCAACGTAATACACCACATTAATAAAATGAAGAACAAAAATCACATGATCATCTCAATAGATGCAGAGAAAGCATTTGACAAGATCCAGCATCCATTTATGATAAAAACTCTGAATAAAATGGGTATAGAAGGAAAGTACCTCAACATAATAAAGACCATATATGAGAAACCCACAGCTAATATCATCCTCAATGGTGAAAAACTGAAAGCTATCCCTCTAAGAACAGGAACCAGACAAGGATGCTCACTGTCACCACTCCTATTTAACATAGTATTGGAAGTCCTAGCCAGAGCAATCAGGCAAGAGAAAGAAATAAAAGGGATCCAAATTGGAAAGGAAGAAGTGAAACTGTCACTATTTGCAGATGACATGATTTTATATATAGAAAACCCTAAAGAATCCACCAGGAAACTTTTTAGAAGTAATAAACGAATATGGTAAAGTTGCAGGATACAAAATCAACATACAAAAATCAGTTGCATTTCTGTACACTAACAACGAAGTAGCAGAAAGAGAAATTAAGAATACCATCCCATTTACAATTGCAACAAAAAGAATAAAATACCTAGGAATAAATTTAACCAAAGAGGTGAAAGATCTGTACACCTAAAACTATAAAACATTTCTGAAAGAAATTGAAGAAGACACAAAGAAATGGAAAGATATTCCGTGCTCTTGGATTGGAAGAATTAACATAGTTAAGATGTCCATACTTCCTAAAGCCATCTATAGATTCAATGCAATCCCTATCAAAGTTCCAACAACATTTTTCACAGAAATAGAACAAAGAATCCTAAAATTCATATGGAACAACAAAAGACCCTGAATAGCTAAAGGAATCCTGAGAAAAAAGAACAAAGCTGGAGGTATCACACTCCCTGATATCAAAATATACTACAAAGCTATAGTAACCAAAACAGCATGGTACTGGCACAAAAACAGACACACAGATCAATGGAATAGAATCGAAAGCCCAGAAATAAACCCACACATCTATGGACAGCTAATCTTTGACAAAGGAGCCAAGAACATACAATGGGGAAAAGAAAGTCTCTTCAACAAATGGTGTTGGGAAAACTGGATAGCCATATGCAAAAATGAAAGTAGATCCTTACCTTACACCATACACAAAAATTAACTCCAAATGGATTAAAGACTTGAATGTAAGACCTGAAACTGTGAAAGTTCTAGAAGAAAACATAGGCAGTACGCTCTTCGACATCGGTCTTAGCAACATCTTTTCAAACACCACATCTGACCGGGCAAGAGAAACAATAGAAAAAATAAACAAATGGGACTACATCAAACTAAAATCTTCTGCACAGCAAAGGAAACCATCAACAAAACGAAAAGACAACCTAACAATTGGGAGAAGATATTTGCAAACCATACATCTTATAAGGGCGTAATCTCCCACACATATAAAGAACTCATGGATCTCAACAACAAAACTACCAACCCAATTAAAAAATGGGCAAAAGACCTGAACAGACATTTCTCCAAAGAAGATATACAGATGGCCAACAGACACATGAAAAGATGTTCAAAATCACTAACTATCAGGGAAATGCAAATCAAAACTACAATGAGATATCACCTCACGCCAGTCAGAATGGCTATAATTAACAAGACAGGAAACAACATGTGTTGGAGAGGATGTGGAGAGAAGGGAACTCTCATACACTGCTGGTGGGAGTGCAAACTGGTGCAGCCACTATGGAAAACAGTATGGAGATTCCTCAAAAATCAAGGATAGAACTACCATATGATCCAGCTATTCCACTGTTGGGTATTTATCCAAAGAACTTGAAAACACCAATTTGCAAAGGTACATGCACCCCTGTATTCATTGCAGCCTTATTCACAATAGCCAAGACTTGGAAGCAACCTAAGTGCCCATCAAGGGACGAATGGATAAAGAAGCTGTGGTATATATACACAATGGAATACTACTCAGCCATAAGAAACGACGAAATCCAGCCATTTGTGACAACATGGATGGACATTGAGGGTATAATGCAAAGTGAAATAAGTCAGAGGGAGAAGGCCAAATACCGTATGATTTCCTTCATTAATTAGTAGATAATAACAACAATAAACAAACACATAGGGACAGAGATTGGATTGGTGGTTACCAGAGGGGAAGGGGGGAGGGTGGAGGGTGAAAGGGATAATTCGGTACATGTGTGTGGTGATGGGTTGTAATTAGTATTTTGGTGGTGAACATGATGTAGTCCATGCAGAAATAGAAGTACAATGATGTACACCTGAAATTTTTGCAATGTTATAAACCAATGTTACTGCAATAAAAAAAAACAAAAAACAAAACAAAAAAAAAAAACAAAATGAGATATACTTACAGAATAAACTTGGAAAGTTGCATGAAAAAAAAAAAAAATAAAATAAAAGCTTTCTCTGCTAAGAAGTCCTCTGTAGCTCCACAGAAATCTACTTTGTTCTCTCATACTTCTTTGATTTCATGGTTATCCTAATCCTGATTTCAACCACTAAGAATGTGTTAACCTATTTGTACTTTTTGCCAGTCTCAGTACCCATTCACAGCTTTGGTGTCCTTTCTAAGCTGTTGCGGTCTTCACCTCTTTTGTTGTTTTTTTCCCCTTATCGTGGTACTAAAATCTCACAATAAAATATATTGTACATTTTATCAAATATTATGCTGGCTTTCAGGATCCTTCTATGTAGTTAAAGGAAGACAATATAGCATAGGTTATAGAGCATAGATTTTGTAGTCAAGTGTTTTTGCCTCTACTCTCTGCCATTTTCCAGGTCTAGGGTCTTGAGCATTATTTAAAAAAAAAAAAAAGACCCTCAGGGCTTTAATTTCCTCTTCTATGAAATGAGTACTGGTTAGTTTTAGTGATGATGTTTTTCAAGCTTCTGATAGAATGCAGGGTCACATGCACACATAGTAAACAATAGCTTAATTAGTAGTAATAATAACATCACCTCTGTCAAATTTGTAATGCACTAAAATTCAATGGTGTGATTAGAAAATAAACAAGATTTATCTAATATTTATCTCAAAGCAAATTTAGTTCAATAGTTTAATTAGTCTATAATTAATCTGAAAACAAAATTTATAAGCTTTATGTGCAGTTATTATTAGCCCTTTCGTTTGATATGTAATTTAGTGTATAGCTTGACTTCATGGCATTCCAATCCTATTGAATTAATGTTGAAAACGAGAGAGGCAAAGTAATTTTCTTCATGGATCACCAGAGCACAAAGGGATATAATTGCTATCACAGAAATTGTAATTGGTTTTAGGTAAGCACAAGAGTTACATGGACCTAGGTACAAATTCCAGCTCTGGTCAACAACTTCATGTGTACCTTTGAGCAATTTACTTACTTTATCTTAGCCTCCTTTCTTCCTTTGAGAAGTGAGGAAATTCTAGCATCTATGTTATAGGCTTGCTGTGTGATAGAGTATATACTCCATAAATATTAGCCAACCTCATCTTCATCACTGTCACTTCAGTGTCACCATCAACATCCACATAAGTTAAAATTTCAGGAACAATTTAATCTACTTTATAAAATACATTGATTAGATCATTTATTTAGCTGTTCTAGCTGAAAAAAAAAGCAGTTCACGTAAGTCCTAAGACTGTTTAAAAGCTGTATTTTTTCTATTACCAACAGAATGTGTTAACAAACAATGCATACATTAAGATATTCATTTACTTGTAAACAGACACTGCATTATGTAAGATTTCTACACGTTTAACTTTCTATTTTACCAAACCTGCAAAATACACTCCTCATCCAGGTCCCTAAACAAATATTACAGGTCATGAATTTTTCATTTCTTTACATTTCTCCCAGCCACTCTAAAAGATTGTAAATTGAATCTAGCGGATTTTTTAGGGCCATGAATGTTTAAAACACTTATAGATTATTTCTTCACCTGTACATTAGCATAGATTGTATTCTGATTTCAGAAATTGCTGATGCTGAATGCATTTATATGTTTTCAAATGATTATCACAAAATGGAGAAAGAAATCATGACTTCTGGGTCCATATTATCCCCATCAATGTAAATAGAAATTCAAGCAGCTTTAATTGAGTGCCTACTATATGCCATGGCGATGTGCTAGATGCTGGAGCATTAAATTTTCACACTTCATATGAAACGTAAGCATTTTCCATTGTTTTTGAACTTAGGGTTTAATTCCTCAATAAATAAGTAAATAAATATTTTAATTTAGTATGCAACTTTTAAAATATTGATTAGTTTAATATTTTGACAATGTATTGAATGATTTTTTCCTTCAGTTTTGACCACTAGTTCATTTCAGTTCATATATATTTTTATAGAAACAAAGTATAGGAGAATTACTCAACAAACTCAAAGCACAGCATATGGTTTGTAAGACAAACCTGTTTTATTAAAAAATAAATAAAGCAGAGAGGGGCTGGCCCAGTGGCCTAGTGGTGAAGTTTGCACGCTCTGCTTCAGCAGCCCAGGGTTGATGGGTTAGGAACCCCAGCACGGACCTATGTATTGCTTATCAAGCCATGCTGTAGCAGGCATCCCACATAAAGTAGAGGAAGATGGGCGCAGATGTTAGCTCATGGCCAATCTTCCTCAGCAAAAAGAGGAGGATTGGCAACAGATATTAGCTCAGGGCTAATCTTCCTCACAAAAATAAATAAATGAAGCAGAGAAAATCAAATGCCTGGACAGTGTGACTGCTTCTGTCTTTATTCTGAGCTTTAGATATTTATTCTAAAACTTAACCAAGTAAATGGTTTCTAGAGCTTGCCCCTCTGAGGATCCCAAGTGGATTCTTATATTATTAAGAACCTGGATAAGTTTCTTTGACCCTAGATAACTTCTGTGTTCCCCTTTCTGTCTCATTCCAAGCCCCTGGGACTCCCTCTGCTTCCTTTTCTCTTTATTACCCTCACGTTCAACAGTCTACGTTGACATGCCTCCCCACCAGGACCAGCTGTGATATAGGACTCTTTCTCTCTATCTCCCTTTTTGGCTATTTGTTTCTGCCAATGAAACAAAAGTAACTAGAATTGTCATTTTTCTACACCACTCCTGGTGATGTCATGATACTATCTCTCCTCCTTTTCCAAATTAAATCAAAAGCACATGAAATACTTAAATCCCAGAAAGATGGGAGGTTCGATATCACATCCCCCTAGATAAAATTCTACCATAAATATTTTAAACAAGCAAACAAACAAGCGAAAAACAACAGCAACAAAGTTCATCAAATCTAGAGGCTTATTCAGTTCACAGGGGTCGTGCATCTGACTTCTAGCCCCAATTAGCAACAGCCCTGGTTCACATCATTCTGCTGGACCAGGGTCTACTTTGCTCTGTGTTGCCATGCTGTGCCATCATGGAAAGCTGCTCAAGAGTTTCTTGCTCTTAGACTCCACCGAGGCATCCAGCCTAAGCAGCATTAAGATCTTGCTTCTTAAGGTCTAGTAATTCCCTTCTCATGGTGGCAATCTTAAATTCCAAAACCCCCTTTGTAAAGATAGGTATCCTTAATTTCTACAATAGCGCCACAAAAGGAGTTGCCTTTAATGTCTTTAAGATTGGGGGTGGGGTGGAACAAGTGTATGTTTATTCTGTAGTAAAGCATCCTGTTACATAAAATACAGAGCCTTTAGTTTCAAGGATTTTAATTTTAAATACAACGAAAATAGATGTAAGATTTTGAAAAACAGAACTATTCCAATACAGAAAAGATATATTTTCAACTGCTATCTTACTATATCACCAAAGCAAGGAGATTAAATCTTTTTTGTATTTGGTTCCCTAATCCATAAAATTGATATTGTTAACTCATGGTATTTAGTTCCAATTACTATGTTTTATTAATTCTAAATCACATAGTTTAATTCTCTCACATTTTAACATCTCTGAAATCAAGATGCTTTTTACAATCCATATGAGAGAAAAGCATTGTGTAATAATTTGTCAAAAATAAATCCTGTAATTTGATAAAATATGAGACATGAGATAATGTATAAGACAGGAGGCTCTATGCATGAGAATTAGGAGCTACACTTTGGACTGAGATCAAATTCCACCGCTACCTCTGACTAGATACATGACCTTGGAAAACTTATTTAACCATTTTAGGCCTATTTTTCTGACCTGTGAAATGATAATGATATAAACAATAAATGTCTTACTTCATTGTTGCCAGCAGAAATTATATGATATTTTGATCTTTCTGACATACCATCAGGTCAGTGCTCATGAAAATTTAGCTAGCTTTAGTAAAGTGATTTAAATCTCTTTTGAATTTCAGGCATCTGATTTTTTTTCCGAAACCAATTAGCTAGTACTCCACAGCTGTGAGATTATACTAACTTCCTCCGTGAAGTTTCCTCTTCTTGACACACAGGCCAATGAGGCAGTCAGAGCAAAGCATTAGTTTTGTAATATTGTTCATTCAATCACTTTCAATGAATAAATTTCAAAATTTTTCTGTGTGTTATGAATTGTGAAATGTATGTCAGAAATATATACATTTCTAATATATGTATCAGAAGAAATTTCTGGTAGAAATGATAGAACAGTAGATCATAGTAGAATGGATTTCAGAAAAATCTGTTTCCAAATGGATTTCTGTCTATGTAATAGAAGGGTTTTAGAAAATCTCTTCTTTAAATAAATAAGTTGCCTTTCTAGAAATTTAAAATTGATAAATAAATGAAAAGCAATAGGATATATTGGAGTATATGAGGAAGCCATTTGGTTTAAAACTACTTTGCCCTGACTTTGTTTTCACAAAAGGTCCTGACATGGCCTGTTGAGCATGCATTGTGCATCTGCTTTAAAGATTTACTATGTCCCAAAGACAAGAAAGATGCTCTTAAAGATAGGGATGTAACTTCCCCCATATCGGCATTTCTTTAAGGATAAGCATCTTTCCCGAAATTAAGGATTAATTACTGACCTGCTGTGCTCACCTTGTGACAACTGACCCACTGATCACCCATCTGCTATGCCAGCTAAGCATCTTGTGACAATTGTAAAAGGGACATTCCTATCATATGTGATGCATGCTCTTTGTTCCAAGATGGTATATAACCACTCTGTACATCCTACTTCTTCAGTGCCCTTTCTTCCTTGGGAAAAGAAGGCCCCAGGCTATTGCTCAGATCTGGCTCAAAATAAATTCACCGCAATTTTGATTTATAGTTTGATTATGTAGTATTTGCATCAACAACATCAAAGCGAGACCCTAGGCTTTTCCCTCTAGAAAGGGCTGCTTTTCTTTACCCACACCTAAGCCATCTTGGCCAGAGGCTTCTGTCCTACCATTTGGAGATTTGTAGTCTGGGTCCCATACTGGGATTGGTCTTGGACTGAAAGGAACCACATAAAGTTTATACAACTAAAGTCGGGGGGAACTTTGATCTTCTACACATCCCTAAATCTGTATGCTCACCTGTATTAGTTTCCTAGGGCTGCTGTAACAAAGTACTATACACTGGGTGGCTTAAAACAGAAATTTTTTGTCTCACAGTTCTGGAGCTAGAAGTCTGAAATCAAGGTGTTGGTAGGGCCATGTTACCTCCGAAGCCTCTAGGGAAAGACCTTTCTTTGGCTTTTCCAGCTTCTGGTAGCCCCTGGTATTCTTCGGCTTGTAGATGTGTCATTTCAACAGCCTACTCTCTTCCTCTGTCTTCATATGGCATCTCCCTGTGTGTCTCTGTGTGTTTACAGGGCCATTTTCTTATAAAGACACCAGTCATACTAGATTAAGGTGCCATCCTATTCCAATATGATCTAATTTTAATTCAACTAATTACAAAGATCCTGTTTTTAAATAAAGTCACGTTATAAGGTACTGCGGCTTAGGCCCTCAACATATGTATTTTTGGGGGGACACAATCCAACTTTTAACCTGTCTTTGAGATAGATATATGCTCTATGATAATTTCAAATGCTATTCTATTTTATGATTGTGCTGAAGCATCTTTTGGGCCTTTGAACCTGTAGAACTCTATGTACCTTTCATAAGCCTAACATCAAGGTAGGAAACCTAAACTTCTTATTAACATAGCCAACCTTATGTGAGATCCTCAAATACAAATGGGAGGAACATGTGTTTCTATACAATTCCTCTATCCCTATCGTGACACAAACTGTATTCCTTCAGTGTACTCACGCTAGAAAACCCTTTCTTCACTGCCTACCACCTGGGAAAAAATGACACAGACACATGCTGCCTGGAGTGTAAGGAACATTATTGTTTCCTCAACTTTTATTACAAAGCATCTCTGAATCATTTCTAAAACTCACACGCAAAACCTGTCCTTCCAGTTCTCTGGTCTCTGAGTTTCAAAAACTTCCCCTTGATTATTCTTAGCCAGCAATTCCCGTGAACCTTATCCTTACCAGTAAATGCACCACCTCCAAAATCTGCTTCAAAAATCTCACCCTCTCTAAACATCAGTTCTCCTTCCGGTTCACTTACTTTGGACACACTTGGGCACAATTTTTAGCCTCATTGGCGTATTTCACTGTGGTTTTCCTCTTTTTATCACTTTTCTTTCTTTTCGTTATTGCCTACCTTTGATTCAGTGGTCTTGGAGGCATCCTCAATCTTTTTGTCCCTCTTTCTGTCTTCCTAGTCTGAACAAAACTCCCAAGCCTGATTAGAACCAACTACTCATTTTACTGGGTTTGACCCTGAGTAGTTAACTGTTGCTAAAGAAAATAATAAAATTGATTGAATTATCATACTTGAACTTCCTGATCAAAAGCTGCAAATGGATATTGAACATTGCCCAGTAGGCCAGTACTATTTTCCTGATAAGTTCACATTCCCACTCTCTGAGAAGTCTATTGTATTATTTCTCTTTTCTCCTCAACCTAGTCATACCTCTGGTCTAACCACATTCTCAACTGATGGCCTAGGCTCATAATTCACTATTAATGTGTAATCCATCTGAGATTTCTTATTACCAAGTCCACAAACTAACTTGTATCAGTAGTCTTGTATCAGTATTTCTATCTCTGACTTTGATCTGTTTTCTATCATCTGACCTTCAATTTCTTTGTCTCTACAGAATCATTCCCATTCACATAAAAACTTGTTCTAAAACTTACTTTCTAAACCAAAATGGAAATAAAATCATAAAAGGAAACAAAGAAATATCAGCAAAGCAACTCTACTTTGACCTCATATCTGCTTCCATGTACTCTGTTCTTTTATATCTCCTGAAATAAGTTATCAGCGTTGTCTCAAAATTCTCACCTTCCATTCATTCCTTGAAAAAAATATTTTACATGATATTTTTCAATAATATCATGTAAAATCAATATCAAAATAATATCTATTTTTTGAAACATAATGTTAAAGATTCTTGTTCTCACCAAATAGTCTATTAGCCATAATTCAGCCCCACAGCCACATAGAGGAGATTTGTATATATTGTCTGGCTATTTGTCAAAATGAAAGAGAAAAGTTTTTGGTAAATAACTAACCCTCATTGCCACACCAGCTTATTGAAAGTTCATATATGTGGAAATTGAAATGATCATACCTATAGAAGAGCAATGTTATAGAGTTAGACTGAGCCAGAAGCTAAAATATTCAAGAGCAAGAGAAGTGGAATTCTGTATATTACTACATTAAGGAGCAACAATACGTGGTCCAGTCTAACACTCAAAGCTCTGTGCTTTTAGGCAGAGGTGGGAGAGTATATAGTGCAAGAGCAGCAATGAGAAATAAAAGGGTACTGAGCTCAACATCAAGCCCAGAGGTACAAGGGATATAAAATGCAAAAGCCACCACGTTGGGGGAGGGAGGCTATGGAGGAAGCAGCATTCTCAGAAGGGTGGTAGGTTTCTGTTATCACATGAATGGGAAAGAAAAATCAGAAAAAAGTTTGAAAGTATTGGAAAGTTCCTGATATGGAGAGGATTGGGGAAACATGTTAGGATAAAGTATGCATAGAGCCAAATGGAGAATAGAGTATGTATAGAGTCCATAGGCATATAGTAGGGTTTGAGGAGTGGGGTGTGGATGACAGGTAACCTGAGCTTCTCTGTGGTTTCTCATAAGGGAAGAGAAAAGATGTAGAAATGATTCCCAATGGCCTGAGGCAGATTGTGTTTGTGAGTGAATGGAGGGGTAGGTATCTTGACAGATCATGCAGTATCTAGGTCTCCCTCTTACCTTCTGTGGTTAGACGTCTCCAGGCCAGAATAGGGATGATCCAATGAATGAGCAGGGCCCACTTTTTGACTTTCACTGGTGAACACATCAACTACACTGTTTTTCCACTTAATATATTGATTTAGTTAATCTTATGAAGAATTCCTAGTACTGAAATATCCATGCATTCCTGGAATAAGTTCTAATTGATCAGATTATATTATCACTTTGATATTTTGCTACATTCTATTTGAAAATATTTTATTTAGATTTTTTTCATTTATATTAAAAAATGTTTATACATTTGTGTAGTTTGTCTGGTTTCAAATCATCCTTATGATTTGAAACAGATGATTTTTTGGTAAAATATAAAATACAAACACAAATAAAATACATCCTCTTAGATGTCAACTATTTTCCCATGGAATTGTATATGATGTTCTCTTATTATTACTTTAACCTCTTCTCTAACAGTGGTAATATCTTTCCTCATTCCTAGTTTTACCTATTTCCGCCTTCTTTGTTCCTTAATCATATTAGTGATGGCTATATCTTCCTTGTTTTGCCTTAAAATGAATCAGGTTTTAGATGATCCTTTTATTGCACTAACTTCTACCTTTATTTTTATTTATTTCTGTTTCTTCATTTCTTTTAATTTGTTGTAATGTTCTTTCCTATTTTTTAAATATGAGAACTAGGTAGTTTTTAAGTAGTTTCCCTTCAGTGATGAACATACAAAAATCTTTGCTGACTAGACTACGTTTCCTTTTAGTATTTACTGTACCACATAAGCTATGATATAGTTTTCCTAGCTAATTTATTATTTCAATTCTTATTCCCTTTTTAAATATATTTTTTTATTTTTATTTATTTCTTTATTTTGTGAGGAAGATTAGTCCTGAGCTAACATCTGTTGCCAGTCCCCCTCTGTCTGCTGAGGAATATTGGCCCTGGGCTAATATCCACGTCCCTCTTCTATTTTACATGTGTGTTGCCTGCCGTGGCATGGCTTGATAAGAAACGCATCCGTCTGCACCCGGGATCTGAACCCATGAACCCCAGGTAGCCAAAGCAGAGTGTGTGAACTTAACCACTACTCTACCAGGCCGGCCCCGTTATTTCCTTTTTTGATGCAGTGTTTATCTAGGAATATAATTGAGAATTGTTTGTGGTTTTTTTGGTATATATATTAACTTTTAGTATATCAAGATTATGCTTTCCAAAAATTTCTATATATGAAATATTTTTTCAGATTTTCTTTTTGGTATGATAACTAGACATAGCAAAATAAGCATATGTATATTTATATTTATACATATATATTTTCTCTGTCCATAAGGAATACAGTTTATATATTTATCTATTTAATTGAATCTATTGATTATATTTTTGGATTAGTTTATACTTTTATTTTTGTTATTACCAAATCTATCTGACTCTGAATAATGTATATGGACAATTCCAAATATAATTGCTTTTTATCTAATTTTCATTGACTCTTGAATAGTTTTGTAATATATGATTCGTTGGCATGTTATCCATGTATATACACTTGTGGCAACTGCATACTCTTAAAAATGTATCTTTTATTTTACAAAACATCTTTTCATCTTTTGAGGATTTTTAACCTTAAATAGCACTTTGATACAAATATTACTATTTCTACTCTTGTGATATATGCATTTGTCTGGAAACACTTTAATTAAGCCATTATTTTAAACTTCATATTTTTTAAATAAAAAATTATAAAATAAAAAATTTATATTTCATATAAATTTAATATTTTCTCTTATAATGGCTTAATTTAGTTACTTGTTTTTATTTTTTCCTTTATTCTCTTATAATTATTTGTGCTGATTTGATTAAGTTAGTATGTATCCCTTTCTTTTTCCTTCCCTATATATTTTTTCTACCTTCTCATATTAACAATGGTTAACATTAATTGTGCACTTTCCTGGTGCACATAAACAAACAAAAGACATTTCTCTACTATTACACAAAAACACAGTAACTGTTCCGTCACTGTTTCCACGCGCCGAGTAAATGAAGGCTTTTGAACAGTTGCATGCTCACAATGCCTTCCACTCTAGCCCCAGGTAATAACAATGATTAACATTACAGAACATTTAGCGTACACCAAGCACTGCTCTCTGTACTTTACACATATTAACACATTTGATTATCACCAAAACTCTATGAGATGGACTCTGTCATTATCCAGACTAAAATGAAAACTCCATGAAAGCAACATATTTCTGTGGTTTTTTTCACAAATATATCCCAAGTACTAGAACGGTGACTGGCATATAGTTAGGGTTCCAAAAATATTTAATAAACATATCCCTAATTTTACAGATGGGGAGAATGGTAGAACAGAGAGGTTATATGATTTATTTTAACTTCACCACCAATTATTGGTAGAACTAATAACAAAATTTCACCACCAATTATCCAGACACTTTAGCATTGGAGTGTGTGCTCTTAAGTATTATACTTTTGGAAGAGGTTTTTGTTTTTTAATCTCTCTCCCTTAAACCAAAGCCTATGTTTTCTCAAGATAGTTTAATAGTTTTACTTTCAGAATGTCTCTTCTCTTTCAAGACACCATTTTCATCTCCAGTTTTATGTATTTCCAGACAATGTATCAGGATCCAGATCCTTCCTAGGATTCACCACTTTCTTATAATTTCTCTGAGGCTCTCTATGATTACTCCTAGTCAAAGTGCACCCGACATCTTGGTAAAAATGGATGGCTTGGTGATGCAGTAGGAGCTGGTGTTGTGAGTGGATGGGAGTTGGACACCATGTTCCTGAATCTCTTTATTCTCTTTTTAAGCCTCCTGGGCATGTGCAAACATAGGGACCAAAGAAATGATTCAGAGGACATATCCAATCCAAAAGGGCCAAGCAGAGAGGAAAAACCGGATCTTAGGCAAAGAGATTGCTACCAGCCTACAAAAATGATTGAGAAGGGTGAAAAGAGAGTGGAATAGTAAAGTTTCTCTGAGGAAAAAAAATGCATGTCATCAATTCTCTCTTTTTTTCTTTCTTCAAAGACTTGATTTTTATAGAGTAATTTTAGTATCATAGCAAAATTGAGAGAAAAGTACTGCCCTTGCATCCACATGTGCATAGCCTCTCGCATTATCAAAATATCCCATCAGAGTGGTACATTTGTTACAACTGATGAACCTACATTGACACATCATAACCACTGAAAGTCCATAGTTTACATCACGATTTACTCTTGGTGTTTTAATTCTATGGGTTTGGACAAATGTACAGTGACATGTATCCATCATTATAGTATCATACAGAGTATTTTCACTGCCCTAAATATCCTCTGTGCTCTGCCTATTCATCTAACCCCTGACAACCACTGATCTTTTTACTGTCTCCATAGTTTTGCCTTTTCCAGAATGTCCTATAGTTGGAATCATACAGTATGTAGCCTTTTCATTCTTTGCCTGCTTTCAGCTAATAATATGCTTTTAAGGTTCCTCCTTGTCGTTTCATGGCTTGATAGTTCATTTCTTTTTAGTGCTGAATTCTCTTTTTAGGAAGGGATTATAGGTCTGTCCTTGAAAATAGATCAGCAGTTAAGGGTATGGAGCTCATTGAGTGCTCTATACCACAGGTAGAGAAAATGAATTCTATCAATCTCGATAGTATAACTAATACCCTCAAAGGAATTTCAAATGCAAATTTCAAAACCCTGCTAATTGAACTCATTTCCTTTCTGTTATACCATCATTCCTGACCATTCCTGACCATGACCTCCCTGTCAACCCGGCCTATATGTGTGAGATATATTTCAATATCATCCACTAGTATATGAGAGGAAGACTATATATACCAAGAAACAGGAAGGGACTGGGAAGTTTGACTGGAGTAGAGACTAGTGAAAAGGCCAAATTGCAGAGTGAAGTCAATCATTCTTGGAGAGGATTATTTAAGCTCAAAAGGCAATAATAAGGCTGTGGTAAGAAATGAGGTTGACTTGATACCCCCCAGAAACAGACACTTGTTTAAGCTAAATAGAATTGAGAGAGATGAGTGCAGGCAAGGAGCAATGCAGAAAAAGACATAAAGCTACAGTTGTTAAAGGATTTACATCAGAAGGTAACGTTATATTTCTCTGAAGCTGAGCTTGGTGTACTCCAAGAAAAGCTATTCTTTTCTTGTGTGAGATGTCCACCAAATCAGGCAAATTTCACTCCAAACCTGAATATCACATTTGGTAGCATAACACTGAACCAATGCTTAATATCTGCTCAGATTACGTGTTTATCACCAAGCAGAAACGTAGATTACCATGCTGTTCAGCACAGCTTGAAATTGCTGTGCCTTAAAATTGTCTGCGTCTATTTAAAGCTTTACAGTACATTTATTTTTCTTGTTTATTTATCTTTTCCACCAGATCTATATGTATTTTTAGACTAGCAAATTCAACCTTCGTAGAAAACTTATTTTATTACATTACAAAGAAGATTATGCCAATGAAAGCAGATTTATTGAGCAAAGCAAACAGATGAATCAACAAACAAAAATGGAAAAACTGGTATCTATGAACTTTCCCACACACTGAAATATTTGTCTTTATTCTATTCTAGAAAGAAGACAGCATTTTATTTTAAAATCTTACTTTCATGTAATGTGCACTAAATAAAGACACTGAACACAGAAAAGCAAATATTACTTATTATAAAGGCAATAATTAAACTGTGGCTACTAATTTTTGATATCAATAAAATAATATGAAAGAGTTCATATTACAAACCGTGACCATTGTCATGATTTGGCACTGTATGCTAAAACTTTTCTTGGGTACACACAGGGATCTCTTCGAAACTTCTCTATAGATCTGGCATTATAAATTGAAGAGCAACTCTGGAATAATTTACAGGGGCAAAACTGACAAAGTTAGACATAGAGCAGAACCAAGGCCAAGTTTCTGGAACTGATCATGAGAAATAACGAGAAGTCAAGTCAAAGGGAGAATTAAATATCAGGTGCTGGCAGGGTGACGGGCACACAAAATTGCAAGTTCAGCTATGTGATTGCAAAATATTCTACTTTAAAGGTCTACCACTGGGCCCTGTGGCTTCCACGGCTCGGAAATGAATAGAAGTAAGAATACTGTGTCATCATATTATAGTGTTCCCGACACAGTTTTTACTATATCAGCATTCCTTTCCTACAAATTTATTTACAAGATTAAAAATAGTTATAATTCTTATTTCATAATTGTCATGATGCTCTCTAAATTTTCTCCCTTTACATCTGCAAGTGTTTAGTATATGGTAAGAACTGTAACAGAGTTTTTAAAAAAATGCTGGCTAAAAACTGGTTTGTTCCCCTTCTTAGGCAGCTGATTAAATGCACATTCCAAACACTTCCCTTATGGGGGCTCTCACAGTCCAGGCTAGAATGCACCAGCCCTAATTACCCCTGGGCCAGGTACCAAACACCTACTGGCAGCCACTATCCTCCTCCTCCAGAAATCATTCAAATTAACCAATCCATAGGAAGCCCACAAAACCTAGCTAACCCCACCCCACTTGTCATACACAAACTGCTCCCTACAGCTGCAATTTGCTGTAACCTGTCCTCAGGTGCAATCCCCTGTGTGGCCCTGCCTGGCAGTCTTCTCTCTGGTGGAGTTGTAAGTATCAAAAAGTTCTGCCTTTCATCCATTCAAGTGTCATCATTGTGTTCTGCCATTAAAAGATGTTTAAATCTTATAAAATAGGGACACAATGCACGTTTGTGGAATTAATTTATGATTGATTAAGTCTTTATCTGTGATTCTTAATCCATGAGGCAAGTGAGACTCCAATTCCTGGAATACTGGCCAGTTTTGAGGTATCAAGCGTAACTACAGAGTATGTAGTGTCTGACAAGGAAGCATGGGAATACCAGCGCTTGCTTTTCCAAGGACACTGAGTTGGAAAAACCTTATCCCTCTTACCATACCCCCTCTGCAGCCATCACTATCTAAGATAGAAAAGTTTACAAATACTGACCAGTGCCTAAGGGCACCCGCAATTTAACAACTTTCCATCGTGAAATCTTGCTTCTGCTTAATTGTGGCCCCAGCGGACTGACTGACTTTCCTGCAAATCTGCATATATATTTTTAGGCCTTCCAAGTATTGTGTTCTGTGTTTTCAGGCAGCATATTTTCTTTTCTTTTTAACTGGAAAGGTTTTTTAGGACATCGAGTTCACGCTATTGAGAGAATTAATGTCTACTAATACAATCTTAACAATTGTACAGATCAAGAAGAGTGGGAAGGGCCCAATTTTCTACAATACACTGATCAAGCCCAATCTAGGAACAGTGCCAAAATTACATGGTGCTCCAATTACAATGTAAGATTAGACATGCTTAAGGAAATCAGGTACAGTTAGCAATATAAAAGAGTAAGCTCAAAGGGGACCTGATGGCCAATTTCAAACTTGTGAAATGGTAATTTCAAAAAGAGATACTTGCCTTGCTTCTGTGTTTCCTCACCATTTCTAAATGGCACGTTGTTTGGACCATTAATAGGACCATGATTTCCAACACACAACATTTTTATAACATGTAACAATATATAAATTTTCTAAAGCATACAGAGAATGTATTACACTTGATAACCATTACTGAAAATTAGCTTTCACTTCTAAGATTCATTCACCTCTGAGTGTGTTATATAAATCTTTTGTCTGACAGTCAAGGTTGGGTTTTTTTTTTTGCCTTCAATATGAAGAAATCTACTTTTGGTTCTACTAATGATTGTCATTTTGCTATAGGACCCCAGAAAACAGATCCTCTTTACTACATACAAAATGGAAATGCAAAAAGAGGACTATGTCTACACAAGCAGTTTTGAATTGTTTTCAACACAATACTGCCAATAAAGTGTCCTACATGTAATACTGTATTTGTAGAGCACAAAAAAAACTGTCTTGATTTCAAAACTCAATGAAGTACTTTATTCCCTGCCAGCTGGCATCTCTTGCTATGAAAACACGTTTTAATGTGCTGTTGTCTACACACAATCATTTTTTAATGCACCCTAAAGTCCCCTTTTATAAGAAGCTTCATTCCTGAGGTTGTTTCTTTGGTGCTCTATGTACTGGAAGCAATAAAAGAGAATTAGTATTATAGACAGAGAATGAAAAAACAAAATTCATTTTGTTTGTAAATTGTGCCCTGTTTGGCTCAGGTAGATATTTATGAATGCTTTGTTGGATTTAGGTGTGAAGAAAGCTGTGTGGGAACACATATTAGAGGCAAAAATATGTTCTCATTTTTTACTTATTATCCAGTCATTCTGAAATTAATCTTTTACACATTTTCTCTGACTTCAGGTATAACACCAATAGTTTTATGACACTTTAAAAAAATAGTACACTTACCTATGTGTTACAGGGGCGATATTCTGAAACAGTGCAGATGTCCAGCGTTTCATGGGAGTAAACTGCTACTATATTGTAATGTGGTAAACACATAGGAATGAAGCCTACTTTGTTTCTTATTCGTAAGTATTACTGATGCCAAATGTTTATCAGGTCATAATGTAAACCCTCTGCCAGGATTCATTTTCTTTAGTGATTTGTTAATTTATTTTAAAAATGAATGAAACTGAGATTTCTTCATGATGTCATGGGGAGATAATTTCAACATTTAAATGACCTTGATGTGTAGATAATTTTTTGATTCCAGGATTTTTAAAAAATGTTCTCCATTCTCACATGCACACACACACCCCAGATATTCATAACTCATAGGATGCAGTAAAAGCAAAACTATATTTCTAATTCCAGCTGTTCCTTAACATTTTTCAGTGGGCTGCTTCTCCTGACCCTCAATGAAAATTCTTATAGTCTTCATGACTTTTATGCTTCCTGTTAGGTAATTTAAAAGCCCTATAATACTTTAAGTCAGAGAATAGAGTCTAACAGTAAAAAAAATTATAAATGTCCAGATCCATATAATAATCAATGCTTCATTTTATATTCAAAGTTAAAATTTTTTCCCCCTCTCCTTTCAAAGACTTTCTGTAGTCAGGAAGCAAAGCCATCCTGCAGCATGAAAGAGAACTTTGCTGAATTTGTCTTCTTCAACGTCATATCACTTCTTCCATCCCTATTAAGCATTGGAATGGGACAGGAGTTTAACCTCATCAAAATCATTCTAACTTTGCTGGCTTTAGAATCTCTGGGCTGGCACATACCTAAAAAGGGGCTCATTTTCTCAATAAGTATTTTTGGTTGTCATACTGGGGTGGCTATATGTTGCTGTGATGCTGAAAGCTATACCACTCGTATTTCAAATACCAGCAGGGTCACCCATGGTGGACAGGTTTCAGCAGAGCTTCAAGGCTAACACAGACTAGGAAAAAGGATCTGGCCATCCACTTTTGAAAAAAATTGGCCATGAAAACCCTATGAATAGCAGTGGAGCATTGTCTGATATAGCACCGGAAGGTGAGAGGATGGAGCCAAAAGACCAGGCAGGGTTGCACTCTGCTGTACACGGGGTCACTAAGAGTCGGAATCAACTCAACAGCATGGCACTAATGACAACATCCTTGATGATATTGTGTTCACGCTCTTCCCACTGGTTTCTTACTCCTTTTGCTGAATGCACGAATCCAGAGATAGCATGACATACTTCCCTCTTTCAAGCCTGTTTTATTCCTCTAGGTGGCCCTATTTTATAGGATGAAAAAAGAGCTACTTCAGCATGCTTTCCTCATTCTTGGATACATATGCCTCATAAGAACCACCAATATATGCTTTGCCACAAAAATAGCCTTTGGCAGGTCTGTCTGCCGTTGGCTTATCTATGTCACAATATTTGGACTTTTCAGGGTGGATACACAAATTCACCCTTTCCCCCTCTAACTCCAATGATTCTGTTTAAGTTCCATCCCCAAGGCTAAGTCAAGACAGGTAACTGTCATTGCTCCCTTGGTAGTTATCTACGATTTCTCCTCTAAAATACTCACTCTCTTGACCATTTTATACCCTCTGGATGGTTGACTTAAGAACCAACTAATTTCTTTTTTGTCACCTTCTTTTTAGTCTTCATGACGAACCTTTGAAATATAACATTTATTATCTTCACAAACCAGCATCTAGCTGTGATAGGAAGAGTTACCTCTTACCACAGAGTTAGATAAGGGAAGGATTAGAGAATGGAGTGTGGGTAGGAATAGCATCTTACATTATGGTGTATTCAATGTGAAAATTACTATCAGATTTCCTATCTTGCTTAGGCTGGAACCCGTATCAAACTTAGGTTGATAGAGCATTTAGCAACATAGAAAACGTGCTTGGAATAATTGCCTATGAATGTAATCCCAAATCACTTCTGATTAATATCTGCCAATAGTTTAAAAAGATTCAAGTTGTAGACTCTGATCTGGAGGTTATGGAGTCCATCACTTCCTCTTTAGCAGTGTTTTTGGGACTCTCTACAATGCTTACTCATTCTCTAATCTGTATAGCTCTACAAAACAAGAAAATTTGTCAATCTTTACTTTGTACAGTTTTTATGTTTACAATAATCCAAGTATTGAATATGTATGTGTTTTTAAAACACAGTGTGCCCCTTGGAGATTATGATAAATAGCCTTGAGGAGCATACTTTCTTCAAGATAAATATCATAGCTATGCAATATTTAAAATCTCTCCTTATGTTAGGGCAGACCATCAGAAACTGCATATATAGGCTGTGTGCATTGATCCTTGGTATACTTTTTTATGTGGAATTGTGCTTTAGCACATCTTAAAACTTACAATAAGAGATAGTATAAGGATTGCTTGTAGGAAACCCTTACACTTATTACATAAGTTTTTATTGCCACTGTTGTTTATTTTACAGTAATTCTTTTATGAAGTGTCATTGGAACTATTTCTTTTGGGTTTTAAAAGTAACTGTTTTACTTATATTGGGTAAATCCATATTGTTTTGTTTTGGATTATGAATACTGCAGATAATATAACTTGTCAGGCTTCCTTCTTTGCATTGTGTTTTAGAATGTTGAGAATAGAATTTTGAGAATTTTGGGATTACACATAGCATGTATACAAGATATCAAGACGATTGTTTTCTACCTTAATGTCATTTTAGGGCTTATGTTAATTTCACAACTTATGTTTTCCTTTCATCTTTTTTTTTCTTTCTTTCATTGCATCACATGTATTTTTCATAATTTGCTATACATCTTTTTTGGAATATAATAGAATTTTTTTTTATTAAAAAAAACATTAAGCTTATTGTTTCACAACCATGGTGAGAAATTATTATGCTCAGTGCGTTGGAGTGAAATCCAAGAAACTCTAACCAACCATAGCTAATTTTTTTTCCAGAGAAATAGTCACAGATGAATGAATGTCTGCATACTTTTTTGTGTCATTTGAGTCTGCTACCTTTATCTCTAATAATTTGATGAAGCAATGGTGCCAAAACAGCAGCAAAATAATCAATAGATTTTTTATGGAATCCAGGGACCTGTAAATTGTCTGACACCAAAACTCAGTCCAATAGGACTCTTCCATTTGGAAAATTCATACTTGAATACCCTTCTTATGCTTAGGGAATTTCATGAAGAAGCATGTGTGGCAGAGAATCCATTCTGTTGAGGGGACTAGCAGATACGTCTGCCTCTGATGGTAGCTGTGTAAGAGCATCATCCGGTGTTGAGATTGCTAGTGACCCCTGAGGTGCTGGCGCCCTCTGCTAAATTAGTCCTGTGCAGGTAATTTGGGCATCGTTTCTGTCTTCATTAGTCTATGCCTGATTCTCTGCTCCACCTGTATATCCTGTGAGTTGCCTAATAATTTTTAAATTAAAATAGTTAGAGCAGATACTGCTGCTCATAAATAAAAATCCTGATTAATATAGTTGGTACATAACTAACCCAAGTTGCTCTTTTGTAGAATGAAAAATATGATATAGAGACAGAAATCAGCAGAATCAGAAGCCAGGCTGGAGAGTTGGTGGATCAAAGAGAGAGAGAAGCAGACCCACTAGACAAAGGAGTAGAGAATACAGACTTCTGAGGTACAACCGAGACAACTGGACAGCATGAGCATCTGTAGCTCCCCACAGAGGCTCTTGCTGTATCCTCTCATCCAAAGAGCCGTCTATCATTTCATTACTTCCTCTGACCTTTGTGTTCCCATCAAAATGGATACTTTTGCTTCCTCACATCCAAGTATATTCCTTTAGAAGTGCTTCTCACCAGAATATAAACTTTTAGTAAGTTGCATGAGGACAGAGACCAAGGCTCTATCTGTTTTTGTTTTTGTTTCCTGCACTGTATACCCAGGTTGTGGTACAGTATGTGGCTCACAGTAGACACTAAATATTTACTGAAATATATGATAATTAGTAAATGAATGATCCTAAAAATATAACTGACACAGAAAATTACCTTTACTCAAAAAAGTGTTTTTATATGTTACAAATTAATCCAATCTCATTTTGTACTACACATACACACACACACAATTACTCCACCCCCCGCCCCCAGCTGTGTTCTTTTCTTCTCTTTATAATTTGAAATGATAGAGGTATTTCTGATAGCTGGCTAAGGAACATAAAACACATTTACTTATTCAGATTAGCAAACTTCTCTAGTGAAATTTCAGATTATTTTCCCTTTTTCTTCATAGAAAATGAAAGTCTTTCTAAAGAAATATGAACATTATTATGACACCTCATACCACCTGGTATTGTTCATCATCCCAGTTTTCCGTCTCCTGCTGCATTAGCTCTAAGTTCTGATGCAATGTTTTTTAATATCTGCCTACAGAGCTTTCCTTCTGCTCTCATCTTCAACAAATCTCTCTTTTCCCCATGAGGTTTCGTTTTGTTTAATAACACCCTGTAAGTCCTTAATGTGGCATTATGATTTGTTGCAAAGGTAGCTTGAACAGTGCTTGACCTCACATAGTTGTGTAGATCACTATTGATTTAATGTGACAGACTAAATTCTCCACATTAGCCTGCACCACATTTTTAATACACCCATAAAACAGAATTACTCCAAGGGAAACAATTTTGTCAGTGGCTTTAAAGTAGTAAACAGAATACAAATATCAGGGTACTTTTCTATGTTATGGAGCAAATACATCTAAGAACCAAAGTGTGCATCACAGAAATTCCCTACCTTGCACAATATTTTGTAGGGAAAAAGAAAAGCATTAGCTCTCATATCAGGGAACTACTTAAGGATGTCAAATATGTCCAAAATTATTAGAAAAAGCATTTTTTGGCTTGGTGAAGGGTATACATATTTTTAATCTTTTAACCATGAGTGCATTTCCTTTACAATGTGTTGTGGTCTATTCAAACCTCTCAAACCAAAAACATCTCTACATTGCATCAAATCAGAGAAGTACCAAGAGACCCCACAAACTGCTGGATTTCCTGTTTCATCGCTCACTTTTTTTTTTTTTAAAGATTTTATTTATTTATTTTTTCCCCCCAAAGCCCCAGTAGATAGTTGTATGTCATAGCTGCACATCCTTCTAGTTGCTGTATGTGGGACTTGGCCTCAGGATGGACGGAGAAGTGGTGTCTCAGTGTGCGCCCGGGATCCGAACCCGGGCCACCAGCATCAGAGCGCGCGCACATAACCACCAAGCCACGGGGCCGGCCCTCATCGCTCACTTTTAAGTTAAATTCTCAGGGCAACCACTGAAGATAGCAAGTGGGAATATTTCTCCTTTTGAATTCACAGTACTGCTCCTTTTTCTACTTAATGTCATTCCTTCAACCGTAATCCATGTAACTCAGCACACATACTAAATTTAGATGGGCAACAATTTTAACCATCGTTTAAAAAAATTATGGGTTCTACCTAAATATTTTATAGTTTAGTTAAATCTCCAGTCTCATTTGTAGTTTACATTTGCAAATATTGAAATATTAACTAGTGTTTGATCATCATTCCTTTTTGTAATATTTCTTTTTCTGGACCCCATGACTATTTCCTACAACTTTACTCATGGAATTCTTATTCTTTTCTTTGTTGCTGTTTTTCCCTCTCAGGTTTGGTAATCTGATCATCTATACATTTTTTTAGAATTTCATTAATGCTGTTCCATTCCAGGTCCATATTTATGTCAAATTTTTCCTTTGAAATAAATTTATTTTATTTTTTTCCTGGAGGTGCAAGATTCATTGTTGTTGGAAGTATAGTTCCTGTTTGATGAAATTGTTATCTTGAAGATGACCTGTCTCAAGAACTCAGCTGATGTGTACCTGGCTGTTCTCCCAGATTGCCCTAACTGTTCTGCTCTCACAGGAGTGACTATGCAATAGTCTACTCATTTTCTCTGAAATGCATGACCCTCTCCATCCATACTACATCCATTAATTCTACAAACATGGACCGAATTCCTATGGCCAATCATTCTCTCTATTTAGATGAATAAGTGTGTCAGGCTTCATTATAATTATTTGTTTCCATATCTGTTTTTCCCAGGACTATGAGCTCTTCGTGTCTAGAAGCCATGTTATTCCTTTTATTGACAGTACCAAGGATATATTTCACAAAGGTCATTTGAAAGAATGGATTAATGCATAATTAATTTTTATAGAATAAGTGTGATATTTACCACAATACAGGAGATATACTCAGAATTCTCTATTCGAAACATGTTCTATGCAAAATATGTGAAGGAAGACATCAGCATATATGGGGTCAGGTTACATGTAAGGTAAAACAACGAAGATAAAGTGACTGAGAAACCACATATTTTAATAACTTATTCCTTTCACAGTATCTATCATCAATCAGTATACACTTCATCTTTCTCTGTTCCTAGATTCTAATCATTTTGTCATTGACTATGATATTCCTTTTAGTTTGTGTACAAGTTTGTGTAAGTCTGTATTTCTCCTTAAATCTTGTATTAAATACTCAAATTGATAATCTATGCAACATAATTCTGTTAAATAATTTGAACAAGCTCAGTTAGTGTGGAAGAGTACAAAAATTACCACAAAATCCTCCCATCCCTGTATACACAACTCTAATATCACTTTTCCCATCAAGACATAAACTCTAATTCTCCAACCTTCAAATCTGGGCTTCATCATTTGTCTTTCTTTATCCAGTGAGACATTAGCAAACATGGCCTAAAGAGAGGCTTGAAAAGTGCTTACACATTGGAGTTTGCTTTCTTAATGCTATTTGGAATTCTGAGATTGCTCATGTCAAGAATAGTCTAGGATAGCCTATTGGAACATAAGAAACCACGTGGAGCAGACACAAGTTCTCCCATCTGAACCCTTCTAGACCAAGAAGCCTGCCTATAGCTATAGGTGTGTGTGAGGCCATCCTGAATTATCAACCACACACAAGTTTAGGAATAAGAAATGCCTATAAGTTGCAGAGTTGTAAGAATTAAGTTTGTTGCTTTAAGCAAATTAAGCTTTCTTGATCTAAGCCATTTTCCTGAACAAAGCAAATGAATTCAGTTAGTAAGTAGACAATCCAAGAATTAAGCAAAACGGTAACCATTTATATTAATCAGTCTTATTCTGCTACTAGTTCACTAGTTTATTGGAAGATATTGTAAGCATTTTCCAATGGCACTTGGTTCTGTGCTGGATGTTAAAATTTATTATGAAATTTATTCCAAAAGAGAAATAGACATTTTATGCAGAGTGTTGCTGGTAACTTAAGATCTCTGAAGAAGAATGATCTCAGTCTTTTCTCCTCATTTTAGAGTTGGGTCTTTAGTTTTTAAATGCCTTTAGAAAAAGGTAGCCTAGATAAAAGTTGATGGATGTTTATTTTTCTCAGTTACCAAGGTGTTTTCTTGGTAATAAACTTAAATGTTATTCTTTTTTTTTTTTTTTGTGAGGAAGATCAGCCATGAGCTAACATCCATGCCAATCCTCCTCTTTTTGCTGAGGAAGACTGTCCCTGAGCTAACATCCGTGCTAATCTTCCTCCACTTTATGTGGGACACCGCCACAGCATGGCCTGACAAGTGGTGCATCTGCGCACACCCGGGATCCGAACCCAGGCCGCCAGCAGCAGAGCACGCACACTTAACCGCTAAGCCACGGGGCCGGCCCCCAAACATTATTCTAACTATGTGGAAATTCAAAATAAAAATAGTAATGGCAAAGACACTTTTAGCTACCACTTAAGTCTTTCCTACATAGTAACCAAGCACTGTGCTAACTCATTTGTATATTCCAGCTAATCTAATTGTTACAGGAGTTATTATCTCCAACTCACACATAAGAAAATGCAGACTAAATAATTTATTGAATGCCATGCTGTCATTGAGAGGTGTAGCTAGGGTTTGAACAGTACTTGTTATTCCAAAATCTGTGTTTTTAACTGTAATGATAAGTGTTCCAGCTCCTGTTTATAGTAAACTTGCTGTTAAGTGTATTCTGAAAACAAAAGTAAGCATAACTTTCCTCCTTTCTGAAAATACATGAAAAAATATTTTTTTTCTTTTGGTCAGAGATGTTTTAATGACTGCAGCACAGCATCACAGCATCACATGTGGTCTCAGACTTGGTTGTGATGAGTCAAATGTCTTTAGCATCACAGATGATGCAGTAAGAAGGCAAATGCATGACTAACAAAGTGTCCCCAAATGGGGACCATCTTGGTGTTCATTCTTCCTATTTTGACATCCTTCATCTAGATTTCATCCACTACCACTTATATTAATAACTTTACTATAGTATTTAATATGTGTAAAATATATCAGTTACATTATTTTTATAACTATTGAGAAATAAGTTGGAAAACAGGAAAACTAATACACAATTTAGAGACTTGTCTGAGGTTACTTACAAGTAAATATTCGAGCCTAAACTTAAGCTAACCTTTTGTGGCCAAATAAATGTTCTTCATGAAACAGAAAAAAATGTTTCATGAAGACTTGTCAAAGTGTGTTGATCATGGGATGGCTTATGGAGTCAACAGAACATGTTTTGAAGCTTAATTTTGCTACTTATTAAATGTGTTATATTAGTTGTCATGTGTTATATTAGTGAAACTCTTTGAATCACTTGAATATAATCTCCCATAAAATAAGAATATTGGACACCTATCTTGCGGGCTTAAAGATTATATGTAGAACAATCCTGATAAGATAGAACCTCATTAATGGTAATTATTGTTATCAATAAACCACATTTGAAAGAATACTCTTTCTTTGAACCTCTGCAGGGTAAATGAGACAGAACTGGCACTCTTTAGTATAGAGAAGAGAAAGAACCAGATTATCCTTGGAACTCTGTCTACTGGTAAGCATGAGCATCTTTTATTTGCATTGGGAAACTTTCCTGAACTATATATTGTTGAGATGAGGTTATTATTTTGCCTTTTTTTTTTTTTTTTTGCTGAGGAAGATTTGCCCTGAGCTAACATCTGCTGCCAATCCTCCTCCTTTTTTTTTTTTTTGCTTGAGGAAGATTAGCCCTGAGCTAACATCTGTGCCAATCTTTCTCCACTTTATGCATGGGACAGAGCCACAGTATGACTGGTGAGTGGAGTAGGTCCACACCTAGGATCTGAATCTGGGAATCCGGGCCACCGAAGAGGAATGTACTGGACCTTAATCACTCTGCCTTGGGGCTGAGCCCTATTATTCTGCATTTTTAAAATCAGCTGTCTTACCTGGGTCAGAGGGATGGTGATACTCCTAACAGTTATAGATTAAAATCCATTTTACAATCAGTATAATTATAGCCATTATGATCAAAATTAATTTAGCAATTGGAGTTTTAAAATAGTGATAAAAATATTAGGTGAAATATATTATCCAATCTTATAAGCTTAATAGAGTATTTAAATCTAATCATTTATTTATTGGCCTACAAAATCCACCTCCAAACTTTTGAATATATTAGCATAATTTAGCAAAAATTCCACTGTCTTTATTAGTGCCATTTTACCCAGTTGATTGACTGACCATTGGAATTCCACATAGATTGAATTTCAAACAATTCATTCAGTGTTTGAGAATTAGATCTTCTGGGGTACTTTTCAAAGTCTAGAGCTAGAGGGCACCTTAGAAATATTCTACCTCTCCCACTAACTTTATTGACAAGGAAATTCAATCCTATAAATATGAAATAATTTGTTCCTGGTCACACAATATAAGAGGGGTATGGTTAGTATAAGAAAGTGTAAGTCATCTTATATTTTAGAATTGGCCAAATTTCAAAATTTTGCTATAATAAAAGGATATTTATTTCTATTAAAATTCTAAGTTAAGAATTATAATATTTTCAAAATATTAAAAATATAATATAAACTGGTATATTGACTGCTTCTATACAAGATCACTCTCAACTGGACTGAATTGTTAATAAAAGCTTTCTATTGATTACAAATTATTATGTTTTGTTTTATATTTTATCATATTTTAATGAATTGGGCTTTTTAATGAATTTTGGAAATCATTTATTTTTCCAAAAATGTTGTTATATAGATATTCTTGCACCTATTACATCAGGACCCAAGACATTGCAATGTCCTTTTTTCCACTCAGTGTATTTCTGTCTCACAAAGAAGTCCATTACAGCGTGTTGGGGACCTATGACTTATATTCCTCTTTCCAGCTTTAGCAGCTCTTTTCTAGGCACCACTGCTCCTCGTTCTTAGTTCCACTGTTCCATTCTTAGTCCCTCTGTTCCATTCTTGCTGTTTTAGCTGGGCACCACCTCATCCTCAAGGCATGTATTATTACTGATGCTCTGCAATCATTGTAACTTTTTCTGGAAAAATAGTAAGATAGCCTCCTGGTGTCCTGATGTGTCACCCCTTGTGGATTACAGTCTTTTGGGCAGTTTTCAAAGCAGCATTGCTTATGTCTCAATATCTAACAGAGATTTTATTTTAGTATGATACTTTCTTCATATTTTGTATATATTGCAATAAATCTCCCAGGAGAAAACTCAGCTAACAGAGGATTGCTCAGATAAGTTTAGACCAGTTATCTTGGACTCAGAGCAGAGGAACAATTATGGGAAAAGCATGGCACATTTTATTCTATATACCACCTGTTCAATCCTTCCTGGAACTGGATCTGGGTTCAAGCAATACAATGACAGCTCAGGAATGGAAGCTAGAGATATCCTCGGCAGCGTATATATCTTCATGTTTTTATTTCTTTTTAAAAGAATATAATTTAGATTAGAGAAATAGATACTGCTTTTTTTTTTTTAGCACAACTGTATATGAATACACATACATGCACAGTGTACAAGGAATTATTTTAAGTCATGAATTTTAAAAAGAACTTCCCCGGAGAGATGAGAACAGATTTATAGCCAGCTGGTGCCACGCTATATTTGGCTTATGGAACCTAGATTTAGTTATCATCTTCCAATTCCATGAATACCATTCTAACAACACTAGTGTGCATGTAAGACAAACGGTTGGGGAATTCCTTTAAGCAATCTCCAGGTCATGAGAACAAGGTCAAAAGTCATCCCAACGCACTGAAGTTGCCAAGGTTTGAGTCCCTAACGAGGTTCTCTGAGGCAGCCAGAGCTGTCAGCGCTGCAGGGGAAACCGATGGCATTTTGAAAGATGTGAGAGTGGTAAGTTGTTTCTCTGTATTTTTGTATGCTAGTATAGACACATGGTTTTGCTAAGCAAAAATATGTGAAAAATGTGAAGTTCTGAGAACCAGACTGCTGGATAGAAGGGAGTGCTTGTCTTCCCCTCCAAAACAGGCACCAACACATCCTCTGCGCCTTTCTTCTTAAAGGGATCCCTGTGCTCATAGCTCAATAGACACTGAGTGCCTCTGATTCAGGATTCTTTATCAAATCCTCTCAGGCTCCCTGTCTCCCACCTCACTAGCACTTACTAACAAGAAAATAGATTTTATTCTACACTCTGATAGGGAATTCCTATGTTTTATACTAACTCCTCTGAGAAACGCTTATCCCACCCAGCTCTGCCTCCTGCTTCCCTCTCAGCAAGTTTCCTCATTGCCTCCTTCTGAAGCACAGTGAGTTCCACAGCTGATGGGACCAGGGATAAAACTCTGATCTAACCTGAGCCAGTAAGATTCCCTCTCTCAGAAATTTGGATTTAGGACCCAAAAAATTCCCTTTGTTTCTAACGAATAAAATCTGGGAATTACTTTAAATCCAAGGCTGAAATGGCCATAGTGGGCCTCTGTCAAGTTCAGCAGAGTGTGCGCAGCAGCTGGCTCCCGTTCCTCCTAAGAACCAAATGTACTTACTAGGCTTCCGTATGATGACACTCTTGCAGTTTCCAAACACATCCTCTATTTTATTTACTGTAGCTTGGGTGGGTTCTCTTTCTTGCAATCAAATATTTTTCTGAACAGTGCTTGAGGAAACAAGTGTCTATTTAGCAAAAGTAAAGTTTGGAATCTGCACCTGCAGAGTGACCAGCGGGAACAGCGCTTCGCCTACTACACAGATTCTGCTCTTCATTATTTCACCACAGTCTTGTTTTACTGCGACTGTGAAATCCGAGGTGCATTGTGGCCCCAATGTATCCTCAGGAATTATTGTCTGAGGGGGACTGCTATTAAAGTTTGCTCCATTTTGACCTTTATATGTGAAGTCAATTTCATTCATGCTTTATAAATTTTCCGGGAGATTTATCATTTAAAGAATGCATTTGAATCCAAATGATATTTTCTCATCATTATTGATTTTTAAAATTTCTGTGAATCCTGCTCATATAGGATTCAAAGCCAGATATGTTATATAAAAGCCTAATGCTGTTTCCCATATGGGCCTGGCTTTTTAGGTATATCTACCCTCATGAAACCATGGATTTGTTATTTTCATCTCCTCTCACTCTTAGTTCTGTCACCAGGAAGCTGTATTTTTGTTTTCAGCTAGCTATACAGTTCAGTCCAAGAAAAGATTTATATTTTACCTACTTTCAAAGGTTTGGAATAAAAATCTTTTTCTTCAGAAAAATGCATATGAAATCCTGTTAACAACTGCCCAAGGTAGGCAGAGCCAAAACATCTCTGAAAAGAGTCTTGTGCGAATAAATTTGGGTACATCTTTTTACAAAGAAAAGTTCAATTATTAACTACTTGTCATTAAGAATTTGAAATTTTACTGCAGAAAAATCTTTGCAAGTGCTTGAAGAAGTCTTTTAAAAATGTTCTTAGAAGAAAGGAAAAACAGCGCTTGTGCTTAATTCAAAACAGTGTCTCTTCCAAATACTCTGGTATCTTTTATATCATTGCTTTCCTTTTGGAAGAAAAGGACACCATGGCAACCAGTTTTTAGCGGTTATGAAAGGATACCTTAACTGGATTTTTATCTTTTTGCCATAAGATTAACTATTTCCCCTTAGTCTCACTTTTCAACATCCTCTGATACTCTGTAAGCAATCCTCTGGAATACTTTAACGTTAGAGAAAAACGATAGTGTATAGTATGTCTTTCTATACTTTAAAACATTTACAAAAGTAAAATCTTTGTGAGAAAAATTCATGTGTGTACGTGTGTGTGTGCACGCACGTGCTTCTTTAATATCTGGGCCATAATGAGTTCAATGATCCTCTCACCTCAATATCTAAGATTCTTTTTTTACATAGCTGTGATATACACTATTAGACAACATTAAGCTAAGTAAATACCTCCAGAAGAGTTATTACTAGAAATGAATGAGAGATGAAACCATTTTTGGTTGGATAAATAACTTGATGATATTTGAGAAAAATGCAGGCATTAAGAGCCTAGATGATGGCTGATACCAAATCATTGCAAAAAAGAAATACCTTTGTCTTCATAATAGATGTAGACAAATTGGACTCTCCTAGACAATCAGGTGAAAGGATGTGAAGTTTAAAAGAATACAGAAAAAAATATGAGACAGTGAAAGGTAGAGCTTGATTGCACATAAGCCATAGCCAGAAGATGAAGTATACCTTCAATGAGGTATCCTGAGAAGATTTCTGAAGAATAGAAGGTTCTAAAATGCTTTTTTAAAAACATATGTATAATATATTTTATTGGGTTAAATGACAACTCCCACCACTGACTCTTTAGTAAAAGTATATATGTTAAATAAGTATTCATAAGACCATTTCATTTTGTCTTGAGTCAAGGGTTGCTACGTTTATGAGATATAATGAAAAGTCTCAGTTTCTTATTTGGGTAATGTGTTGAATTTAAAAGTCATATATAAGGAAGTAGGAGGTGGGGTAAGAAATGAAATTGCATATATGTAAGCTTGCCAGGGATCAAAAGGCATTTTGGAGTTGTAGGACTTTGGACATGAATTGGAGGTTTCAGCCAATCCTGCAATCCTTTGAGGGTCAGGGACCCTCCTATTATCTATCCCATTTCCCAACTCTGTGTGGATTACAAATTAAAATTCACGTAATAACTATAGATGAGTACAGCTCTTGGTTTGGCAACCTGAGCTCTATTTGTCTGAGGAACAAAACATACATGAGCTTGTCTGGAGGGCTCATGAGAACCACTATCAGATATCTTTTATCATTAGGACTGTGGAAACTTCCGGAAAAGATTTATTCCAAAGGAAGCTTTAAGATATACCAACATTGGCTTAGGACAATGCTTCAGTTTGTGGAAGCAAAGATTATTCTGACTATAGTTTACAACTTTTCTCTTAGATTGTCCTCTGATTCAGACCTGTAGACATATACTTCAGATGCAGGAGGAGAAGATAACATGGACATCTGAGTAGAAACTATTAAAAGCCAATTTATAGATTAGATCATATGGGATACAAGCAGAATACAGGACCAGAAATGAAATAGGCTATTGAAATCTTCTATTGCAAAGAAAAACCTATGAGGCTTTGAAAAATCAAGGCAGAAGCAGCTGATGTGCATTGTCAGTGAACCAATAACAACTCTGGAAGTGGCATGACAGTTCCAGGAAGTCACCCTTCACAAGCTTTGTGTAGGCTTCTTGAGGTAACTGAACCTATGACCCAGGCCTCAGTGGCCCTAGAAATGGTAGCTTAGCCTCACAGCAGACATTACACAGGGATCCAGATCAAGACACAGCAAACATGTTGCATGATGTGTAACACTGGAAAGGGTGGCTTTATGGTAGATGAGAAGTTGCTTAGGTACTCCTAGACATGCTTTTGAAAGAACTCCGGGAATGAGAAAGAGATTAGAATCAGATTGCCACAAAAGTAGATGGAGATTTGAGCCACCGCAATGAAACTACCTTAGATTACTATCGCGATATTGGAATTCTGTTTTCTTTTTTTTGTGGGAGGAGAAGCAGGGGAGGGCAGCTGATGTGGTCTGGGAACCAAGTCCCTAATCACAAATTGAAGGAAATATATCAAGCCCTTTCAAAGTATTGATGAGTTGTAGTTTTTAACATTGTAGTTTTATCATTTAACCAATACTTTTTTTTTTTGACTGAAAAGAGGTTGACAGATTTAAGATTTTAGAATTAATTTAAAAAAAGGAGATTGTGTGTAGCAAAGTAGTGGTATATACTGTAAAGGAAGGCCAGTATCCTGATTTCTGAATGGACCCTGGTATTTAGAGATGGATTACCTTCTTTGCTTTTAAGGGCTGAATCATACATATAATGGATGAGGACTGGCTCTGGGCTTGCCTAGTAACTGGACCCTAATATCCTATCATTGCAGGCATACCCTGCCGAACATACCTACGTGTGTTTGTGTCACGGGTTGTAAGCTGCTTGTCAACATGACATATACACTGTGTAGGTACAAAACATGTGTACCAAGATCCTTTGATTGTATAGGTCTATAGTGCTTAAATATAAAACTACAGGTGAGAGTCTTCACCCCAAATGGCCACAGACACTGTTATTGCTAGGAATCAAAGCAGGGGATTAAACTTCACACTCTGATGGTTTAATTGCCTATAATCCAAAAATGATACAATGGCAGTTTAAAAATAATTGCTAAAGGGGATCATACTTTTCTTCAGAGAAGGGGATTTTTCTAATTTTCTTTCAATACAATTGACTATATGATTGAACTTATGGACCACAGAAGACCTAGGGGAGTGATAGACTTATTAGATGGAATGCAAAGCACTTGACTTGATCACAGGGAATAAGAAAAAGTCATTCTTTGTGATATGTAGAATGGGGACACAGTATCATTGGATATTAACATTAAAGGGTATTACTTAATTCAAAGGATCAAGAATTAATACACCAGTCTGGTGAGTCTGGTCATATTCATTACATAAATATAGTTTTATTCCCAAAATACACAAGAAAGTATGCTGTAAAAGACATGGACTCTTTTTTTCTAATTTTACAGTTACTCTCTGACAGTTTTGCAAACCCCAAATCTAAAACGAATCCCTCTCAATTGTTCATGAGAACAAACCCACTCTCTTCTACTTACTCAAGCAATTCACTCTTCTTTCTCATACATCATCATTATTCTCTTCTTTAATGGATCATTTCCATCAAACTAAAACAACACTACTCTGTCTCCTTTCTTCAAAAAAAACTGACAAAAAACTCTCTTGTCCCCATTTTTCTTATTTCATTTCTTTTCTCATCTTTTCCCGGAATGTAAAAATTAATTTATAAGATAATTCTGAAGTACAAACTTTTCTGTGAAATTTGCTGATTCCTCGGGCCTGATATTGACTTTTAATATATAGCTTTTGAACCCACCCCTAACCTAATATTTAGGTTTTACTACACGAATGTACAGAATATCAGGGCTGATGTTTCATAGTAAGATTTATTAACAGACATATAAAAATTTTCATAGGGAGTGTGGGGATGATTTTGCTACCTTGAAAAATTTGGGGGGCTCCTGTACATGTGTATGTCCTTGTTTCCTTGATATTCACTTTAATGGGGATGAGGTTGACGGAAGAAGAGTATTTTGCTCCCTGCTTATCTAACTCTCTTCCAAATGAGTCAACAATCAGTAATATGACTGAATAAGTCTGGTGTGTTTATCTTCATTCATTCTCCTAATATAAATTTTGGGGGTTCTCTGAATTCATTGTCAGCTAGATATGTTTTAAATTCTTTGTATAAGACTAGTATACAATAGTACGTTGTATTGTACTGAAACATCTACATTTTCTAGCCTGGTTTTATAGGTAGGAATAAAAAATGTGCTTTAAGTTCAAGGGGAAATGTGTATATTTGAACATCTTTCTAGGTGTTTTAAAAATTAATTTATCATCCTGTAGTGTTTGCATGGCAGTAACAGACAGATGCTAGATAAATCCAAAAATAATGCCTTGTGACAGATAAGAAACTAGTGAAGAAAACAGACTCTACTCATATAGATTCAATCACTAGCATCTGCAAGAAGAAACCCAATAACAGTTCAAAGAAAAAATAAACATTACTTTTTAGTTATAGCCTTGGCATACATAATAAAACTGTGGCTTCATTACTGCTGCGTATCTACTGAGATAACCAGCCAAGAGCAAGATAGTAAGAAGTTGGAGATAGCGTTTTGTTATACAGTCTTTAAGAAAATATAAAATGAAAGTAATTGCTTATTTTCACTGAATCTTTTATTTTAATGACCTTTAGAAAAATGTTCATAAAATTATATCACCTATTAAATAAATATGCTGTGACATAGATATATAGCACAGGTTGTTACAAGATCTCACACTAAAATAAAATTTACTTTACCATTAAATCAATAGACACTAAGTTGAAATAATATGCTTTCAAAACAAGGATTTGTTTTGATTAGGATGATTCCTAATCATAGAATTTAAATTGCATAACGGCATGTGATAAAAAGTAGAGCACAAAAATGTGTGCATGTGTATACGTGTAGTGATGTCAAGCATATTCTCTAGGTTGAGAAATGATGTCAGCATCCTGGCTATGTGAGTCATTTCTTTTTTCTCTCTCCTTTGATTTACAATGGACATCCATAACCAGAAAAAAAGTGCCTCTGTACAACATACCAGGACACTGGAGAGATCCATCCATCTATGCCCCTGAAAATGGGTGATTGGACAGTGGAAGAGGCAGTGGAGAAAGGGAAATGGCGGTGGAGCCACTGGTGACAGAGGTGGTGATGGCAGAGAAAGTGGCAGCCATCCAGCAGTGAGCCAGCATCACTTTCTGGCAGAAGAAGTGGAGGGTGAAGGTAGTGAGTATGAGTCTGCCCAACCGTGCATGCTGCAGCTGGGAGGATGAGTTGCTGTCTCTGAGGAAAGACCACAATGACTGGGGAGAGGGAAAGGAAAGGGAAGCAGGCAGACAAAGAGAATTGAAGGAAAACATCTCCTGTTGTCCGTCCCAGGATTCTGGCAAAAGAATCACCCACGGACTTTTAGGACCCCTCAACTTGAGGATCACCCTACTGGGCTGTGAGCTCACCCAAAGCCAAAACTGCTAAGTACACACCTTTCCCCACTCTGCTGCCACATTTTGCTTTGTGTGTGTGTGTGTGTGTGCTCCCAACCTTAGTGGGAATCAACTCCCTTAAGAGAAACCAAAAACTTGTTCTATAGCGCCACCTTCTGGAAAACAAAAGGAAAGCTCCTAACTACCAATCTGTTGAATTTTTAGAATCACAGTAAGCAAAGCCTAGCCTAAATAGGAAAGGTGTTCACTATTTTAAATGCAGCAGCAGAGGTACTTTTCATCAAATACCATGAAAAATCAAGGTAATAAAGTATCACAAAAAGAAATTGACAAATTTCCAGCAATCAAACCCAAAGAAATGAAATATTGTGATCTGATAAAGAATTTAAAATAGCAATTATAAGGAAATTCAATGATCTACAAAAAAATTCAGAAAGGCAATACAATTATCTCAGGAATAAAATTACCAAACAGAAGGAGTACTTTATCAAAGAGGTTGAAATTCTAAAAAAGAACTGAACAGAAATTCTGGAGTTGAAGAACTCAATAAATGAGATGCAAAATGCATTAGAATGTATTTGAAATGGAGCAGATAATACAGAAGATAGAATTACAAAGCTTGAGGATAGCAATATAGAGATGATTCAGGTGGAAGTGGAGAGAGAACTAAGATTTTTAAAAGGTGAAGAAACTCTACAAGAACTATCTGACTCCATTAGATAAGCCAATATGAAAATAACGGGTATCTCAGAAGGAGAAGAGAGGGAGAAGGGATCAGTGAGTGTATTTAAAGAAATAATAGCTGAAAACTTCTCAAACCTGGGAAAGAAACTGGATATGCATATACATGAATCTAATAGAACACACCTTATTTTGTCAACACAAGATCTTCCCTAAGACACGTTCTATTAAGACTGTCAAGAGTCAATGGCAAAGAAAGAATGTTAGAGGCAGCCAGGGGAGAAAACCTTTAAAGATTTTTTAAAGGTACCCCCAATAAGGATATCAGCAATTTCTCAGCAGAAAGTCTATAAGCCAGGAGAGTGGAAGGACATATTCAAAATATTGAAAGATAAAAACTTCCAGCCAAAAATACTCTATCAGGCAAAGTTATTCTTCAGATATGAAGGAGAAATAAAGGCTTCCTCAGACAAACAAAAACTGAGGGAGTTCACCACCACTTGACCTGCCTTACAAGAAACGTTAAAAGGAGGTTTTCAAGCTGAAATGAAAAGATGAAAGTACACAAAACTCTAATTAAGGTGATAAATAGTCAGCATTAGAACACCACAACTCTTTTTTAGAACAATATATTAAACTCTTAATTATAGAATAAAGATTAAAAGAAAAGAGCATTAAAAATAATTATAGCCACTATAACTTGGTAAAGAAATCACAACATAAAAAAAGATAATTTGTGACATCAAAAATATAATGGGAGAAAAACAAAATGATGGAACCTATAGGCAAATGAAGATAAATTGCTATCAGCAGAAAAAGGACTATTTTATCTATGAGATGTTTTATGTAAACCTTATGGTAACCACAAAGCAAAAACCTAGAGCAGAGACAGGAACCTTAAAAAAAGGGGAGACTGAGAAAATCACCATGGAAAACCACCAACTTACAAAGGTAGACAGAAACAGAAGGGAAAAGAAACAACGGAGAGACAAAATAACTAAAAGGCAAAGGATAAAATGGAATTAAATCTTTACATATCAATAATCATCCTAAATAAGTGGATTGAACTCAACAATCAAAAGGGACAGAGTGGCTGGATGGATAAAAAAAAGAAGAATCAAATATATGCTGCCCACAGGAGACTTATTTCAGCTCTAAACATACACATAGGCTCAACGTGAAAGGATGGAAGATGATATTTCAAGTAAAAAGAAACAAAAGTAAGATGGGCATAGCCATACTTATATCAGACAAAATAGGCTTCAAGCCAAAAAAGGTAACAAGAGACAAAGAAGGTCATTATATAATGGTAAAGGAGTTAATACAACAAGAAGATATAACAACTGTAAATATATATGCTCCCAACACCAAAGCACTGAAATACATTAAGCAATTAATAACAGATCTTAAGGGAGATATAAACAACAATATAATAATTGTAGGGCACTTCAATACCCTACTATCAGCAATGGATAGATCATCCAGATAGAAAATCGACAAAGAAATGTTGGAAGTGAACAACACTTTAGAACAAATGGACTTAATAGACATATACAGAACATTCCATCTGACAGCAGCAGAATACACATTCTTCTCAAGTCAACATGGAATGTTCTCCAGAGTAGACCATATGTTGGGCCACAACACAAATCTTAGCTAATTTAAGAAGACTGAAATCATACCAACTATCTTCTCTGACCACAATGGTATGAAATGAAAACAACAAGAGGAAAGTGAAAAGATCTACAAATATGTGGAAACTAAACAACACACTTCTAAACAACAGTTGGATCAAAAAAGAAATCAAAAGAGAAATAAAAAGTTAAATCGAAACAAATGAAAATGAAGAGACCACATATCAAATGTTGTGGGATGCAGAAAATCAATTCTGAGAGGAAAGGTTATAGCAGTAAAGGCATATATTAAGAAATTAGAAAGATCTTAAATAAACAACCTATCTTTGCACCTCAAGGAACCAGAAACAGAAGAACAACTTAAGCCCAAAGTTAGTAGAAGGAAGGAAATAATAAAGATCAAGATGGACATAAATAAAATAGAGACCAGAAAAACAATAGAAAGAATCAATGAAACTAAGCTGGTTCTTCAAAAAGATAAACACAGTTGACAAAACTTTAGCTAGACTCACTAAGAAAAAAAGAGAGAAGACTCAAATAAGTAAAATTAGAAGTGAAAGTGGAGACATTACAACTGATACTAGAAATACATAGAATCATAAGAAACTACAATGAACAATTAAATGCTGGCAAATTACATAACCTAGAAGAAATGGATACATTTCTAGAAACACACAGCCTACCAAGATTGGATCAGGAAGAAATAGAAAATCTGATGAGACTATAATGAGTAAAAAGATTGAATCAGCAATCAAAACTCTCCCAAAATAGAAAACTCCAGGGTCAGACAGCTTCTCTGGACAATTCTACCAAACATTTAAAGAATTAACACCAATCCTTCTCAAACTCTTCCAAAATATCAGGGAGGAGGGAACACTTCCAAACTCATTGTACAAAGGCCAGCATTACTTTGATACCAATACCAGATAAGGACACCACAAGAAAACTACAGAGCAATATCTCTGATAAATATAGATGCAAAAGTTCTCAACCAAATATTAGCAAACCAAATTCAAGAACACATTAAAGGGATTATATACCACAATCAAGTGGGATTTATCCCTGGCATGCAAGGATGCTTCAACATATGCAAATCAATAAATATGATTCATTACATCAATAAAATTAAAGATAAAAATCACATGATCAATTTAATAGACGTAGAAAAAGCATTGGACAAAATACAACATCCTTTCATGATAAACACCTTTAACAGACTAGGTATAGAAGGAAAATACCTCAACCTAATAAAGACCATATATAACAAAACCACAGGTAACATTATACTCAATAGTGAGAAGTTAGAAATGTTTCCTCTAAGATCAGGAACAAGGCAAGGATGCCCCCTCTCACCATACCTATTCAATATAGTACTGGAAGTCCTAGCTAGAGCAATTGGGCACAAGACACAGAAATAAAAGGCGTCCATATTGGAAAGGAAGAAGTAAAATTGCCATTATTTGCTGGTGATATATGATCCTATATGAGAAAATCCCAAAGTATCAGTCAAAAAACTATTGGAATTAATCTACAACTTCAGTAAACTGGCAGGATACAAAATCAGCCTACAGAAATGAATTGCATTCCTTTGCACTAATAATGAAGCATCTGAAAAAGAAATAAAGAAGACAATCTCATTCACAATAACATCAAAGACAATAAAATACTTAAGAATAAATTTAACCAAGGAAGGGAGAGATCTCCACAATGAAAACAACAAAAGTTTGCTGAAAGATATTGAAGAAGACAAACAAATTAAAGACATCCCATGTTCATGGATCAGAAGATTTAATGTTATTAAAATGGCCATACTACCCAAAGCCATCTATAGATTCAATGCAATCTCCATCAAAATACCAAAGGCGTTCTTCACAGAAATGGAAGAAACTGTCCTAAAATTTGTGTGGAACCACATAAGGTCTCAAATAGCCAAAGAAATCTTGAGAAAAAACAACAAAGCCAGAGGTATCATGCTTCTGGATTTTAAACTATACTACAAAGCCATAGTAGTAATAACAGTACAGTACTGGCACAAAAATAGACACATCAACCAATGGAACAGAAAAGAGAGCATAGAATTAAACCCTGGCATATATGGTCAACTAATATTCAACAAGGGAGCCAAAAACACCCAAGGAGGAAAGGATAGTCTCTTCAACAAAACGTGCTGAGGAATCTGGAGAAACACATGCAGAGCAATGAAATTGGACACCTATCTCATACATCTCACAAAAATTACCTCAAAATGGATCAAATACTTAAATATAAGGCCTGATACCATAAAACCCCTAGAAGAAAACATAAGGAAGAATTTCATCAATATTGGTGTTGGCAATAATTTGGGGGGCATGATGCCAAAAGCACAAACAACAAAAGAAAAAAATCAACAGATGGGATTACATCAAACTCAAAAGCTTCTACACAGCAAAAGAAACAATTAACAAAATGAAAAGACAACCTACAGAATGAGAGGAAATTTTTGCAAACCATATATTGAAAAAGAAGTTAATATCCAAAATATATAAAGAACTCAGTCAACTCAATAACAAAAAACAAATAATCTGATTAAAAAATGAGCAGAAGAACTAAACAGACATTTCTCCAAAGAAGACACTGAAATGGCCAACAGACACATGAAAAGATGCTCAGCCTCACTAATCGTCAGGGAAATGCAAATCAAAACCACCATGAGATATCACCTCACACCTGTTAGAATGGCTATCATCAATGAGACAAGAGACAACAGATGCTGGCAAGGCTGTGACCAAAAGGGAACCCTTGTACACTCTTGGTGGGAATGTAAATCAGTCCAACCACCACGGACAACAATATAGAGGTTCTCAAAAAATTAAAAATAGATCTACCATATAATTCAACAATTCCACTTCTGAGTATGTACCCAAAGGAAATGAAAACAGGATTTCAGAGATATATGCACTTCCATGTTTATCCCAGTGTTATTCACAATAGCCAAGATAAGAAAACAACCCAATTGCCCATCAATGGAAGAATGGATAAAAAGATGTGGTACATATACACAATGGAATGTTATTCAGCCATGAGATAGGAAGATACTCTCCCATTTGAGACAACAAAGATGGACCTTAAACACATTATGCTAAGCAAGATAAGTCAGACAGAGGAAGACAAGTACTGTATGATATCAAATACATGGAATCCAAAAAAGCTAAACCCATAAAAAAGAGAGTAAAATGGTGGTTACCAGGGGATGAGGAGAGAAGATAAGAGTGATCATGTTTAAGGGTAGAGACTTGTAATAAGTAGTAAATAAGCTACAGAGCTTTACTGCACAGTATAATGAAAATAGACAATGATATTGTATGGTAATTATGTAATGTGATAAATATTGCCACATCCACAATCATATTGTAATACATAAATGTATCAAAGTAACACGTTGTACACCTTAAATTTACACAATGTTGCACATCAAATTTATTCAATAAAAATAAATAGATAAATAAATAAAAGAAATACACCAAAATTTTATGTGCCAAAATATGCCAAACATACCAACATATTTGGTGAAATTATGGATGATTTTAATTTATTTGTGTTCTGTTAGTCACCATTTTTATAACCATATTTACCATAAACTAGAAACCAAAATTTGTATTTGAATTCATTTTCTCATCTGGACTGTACAGCCAAGCTCACAGAACTAACATTGAAAACTTGGCACCCTAGCAAATACCTAAAACACTGAAAATCATTTAGACTTGATACTTAATTTTATATCTCACTTTCTTGGTAGTAATGTATAACTACTTTGGCTTTTCTGATGGATTATTATGACGTTATAGAAAGTACCAAAAAGTAAATACATAAAAGATATGTCCATTATAATTCTTGGACTTTTTTTGAATTCTGCCATATTTAATTATATTAATTATATTCTTGCCAAATATAATGTTGTTTTTTAATTTTTTGTTTATTGCAGTAACATTGGTTTATAACATTGTATAAATTTCAGGTGTACATCATTATACTTTTATTTCTGCATAGATTACATCATGTTTACCACCCAATACTAACTACAACCCATCACCACACACATGTGCCGAATTATCCCTTTTGCCGTCCTCCCTCCCCCCTTCCCCTCTGGTAACCACCAGTCCAATCTCTGTCTCTATGTGTTTGTTTATTGTTGTTATTATCTACTACTTAATGAAGGAAATCATACGGTATTTGACCTTCTCCCTCTGACTTATTTCACTTTGCATTATACCCTCAATGTCCAACCATGTTGTCACAAATGGCTGGATTTCATCGTTTCTTATGGCTGAGTAGTATTCCATTGTGTATATATACCACATCTTCTTTATCCATTCGTCCCTTGATGGGCACTTAGGTTGCTTCCAAGTCTTGGCTATTGTGAATAACACTGCAATGAACACAGGGGTGCGTGTATCTTTACACATTGGTGTTTTCAAGTTCTTTGGATAAATACCCAGCAGTGGAATAGCTGGATCATATGGTAGTTCTATCCTTGATTTTTTGAGGAATCTCCATACTGTTTTCCATAGTGGCTGCACCAGTTTGCACTCCCACCAGCAGTGTATGAGAGTTCTCTTATCTCCACATCCTCTCCAACACGTTGTTCCCTTTCTTGTTAATTATAGCCATTCTGACGGGCGTGAGGTGATATCTCATTGTAGTTTTGATTTGTATTTCCCTGATAGTTAATGATTTTGAACATCTTTTCATGTGTCTGTTGGCCATCTGTATATCTTCTTTGGAGAAATGTCTGTTCAGGTCTTTTGCCCATTTTATAATTGGGTTGTTAGTTTTTTTGTTGTTGAGATCCATAAGTTCTTTATATATTTTGGAGATTAAGCCCTTACCAGATGTATGGTTTGCAAATATCTTCTCCCAATTGTTAGGTTGTCTTTTTGTTTTGTTGATGGTTTCCTTTGCTGTGCAGAAGGTTTTTAGTTTGATATGGTCCCATTTGTTTATTTTTTCTATTGTTTCTCTTGCCCAGTCAGACATGGTGCTTGAAAATATATTGCTAAGACCGATGTCGAAGAGCGTACTGCCTATGTTTTTTTCTAGAAGTTTCATAGTTTCAGGTCTTGCATTCAAGTTTTTAATCCACTTGGAGTTAATTTTTGTGTATGGTGTAAGGTAAGGGTCTCCTTTCATTTTTTTGCATGTGGCTATCCAGTTTTCCCAACACCATTTGTTGAAGAGACTTTCTTTTCCCCATTGTATGTTCTTGGCTCCTTTGTCAAAGATTAGCTGTCCATAGCTGTGCGGGTTTATTTCTGGGCTTTCGATTCTATTCCATTGATCTGTGTGTCTGTTTTTGTGCCAATACCATGCTGTTGTGGTTACTATAGCTTTGTAGTATATTTTGAAATCAGGGAGTGTGATACCTCCAGCTTTGTTCTTTTTTCTCAGGATTCCTTTAGCTATTCGGGGTCTTTTGTTGTTCCATATAAATTTTAGGATTCTTTGTTCCATTTCTGTGAAAAATGTTGTTGGAACTTTGATAGGGATTGCATTGAATCTATAGATTGCTTTAGGAAGTATGGACATCTTAACTATGTTAATTCTTCCAATCCAAGAGCACAGAATATCTTTCCATTTCTTTGTGTCTTCTTCAATTTCTTTCAGAAATGTTTTATAGTTTTTGGTGTACAGATCTTTCACCTCTTTGGTTAAGTTTATTCCTAGGTATTTTATTCTTTTTGTTGCAACTGTAAATGGGATGGTATTCTTAATTTCTCTTTCTGCTACTTCGTTGTTAGTGTACAGAAATGCAACTGATTTTTGTATGTTGATTTTGTATCCTGCAACTTTACCATATTCGTTTATTACTTCTAAAAGTTTTCTGGTGGATTCTTTAGGGTTTTCTATATATAAAATCATGTCAGGGCCGGCCCCGTGGCTTAGTGGTTAAGTGCACGCGTTCCGCTACTGGCGGCCTGGGTTCGGCTCCCGGCCGTGCACGGACACACCGCTTCTCCGGCCATGCTGAGGCCGCGTCCCACATACAGCAACTAGAAGGATGTGCAGCTATGACATACAACTATCTACTGGGGCTTTGGGGGAAAAAAACTAAATAAAAAATTAAAATCATGTCACTGCAAATAGTGACAGTTTCACTTCTTCCTTTCCAATTTGGATCCCTTTTATTTCTTTCTCTTGCCTGATTGCTCTGGCTAGGACTTCCAATACTATGTTAAATGGGAGTGGTGACAGTGGGCATCCTTGTCTGGTTCCTGTTCTTAGAGGGATAGCTTTCAGTTTTTCACCATTGAGGATGATATTAGCTATGGGTTTCTCATATATGGCCTTTATTATGTTGAGGTACTTTCCTTCTATACCCATTTTATTCAGAGTTTTTATCATAAATGGATGCTGTATCTTGTCAAATGCTTTCTCTGCATCTATTGAGATGGTCATGTGATTTTTATTCTTCATTTTATTAATGTGGTGTATTACGTTGATTGATTTGTGAATGTTGAACCATCCCTGCATACTTCGAATAAATCCCACTTGATCATGGTGTATAATCTTTTTAACGTATTGTTGTATGCGATTTGCTAGTATTTTGTTGAGGATTTTTGCACCGATGTTCATGAGTGATATTGGCCTGTAATTTTCTTTTTTTGTGTTGTCCTCGTCTGGTTTTGTTATCAGGGTAATGTCAGCTTCGTAGAATGAGTTAGGGAGCTTCCCCCCCTCCTGAATTCTTTGGAAGAGTTTGAGAAGGATAGGTATTAAGTCTTCTTTGACTGTTTGTTTGGTAGCATTCAGCAGGGAAGCCGTCTGGTCCTGGACTTTTATTTTTGGGGAGGTTTTTGATTATTGTTTTGATCTCCTTACTAGTGACTCGTCTATTCAAATTCTCTATTTCTTCTTGATCCAGTTTTGGAAGGTTGTATGATTCTAAGAATTTATCCATTTCTTTCAGATTGTCGAATTAGTTGGCGTATAGCTTTCTCTTATAATCTTTTGCATTTCTGAGGTGTCTGTTGTAATTTCTCCTCTTTCATTTCTGATTTTACTTATTTGTGCCTTCTCTCTTTTTTTCTTGGTGAGTCTAGCTAAAGGTTTTTCAATTTTGTTTATCTTTTCAAAGAACTAGCTCTTGGTTTTATTAATTTTTTCTATTGTTTTTCTAGTCTCTATTTCATTTATTTCTGCTCTGATTTTTATTATTTCCCTTCTTCTACTGATTTTGGGCTTTGTTTGTTCTTCTTTTTCCAGTTTCTTTAGGTGCATTGTTAGATTGTTTATTTGAGATTTTTCTTGTTTGTTGAGATAGGCCTGTATTGCTATAAACTTCCCTCTTAGAACTGCTTGTGCTGTATCCCATAAATTCTGGCATGTCGTATTTTCATTTTCTTTTTCATTTCATTTCATTTTCATTTCTCCAGGTATTTTTTGATTTCTTCTTTGATTTCTTCATTGACCCAGTTGTTGTTCAGTAGCATTTGGTTTAATGTCCACGTATTTGTGGCTTTTCGGATTTTCTTCCTATAGTTGATTTCCAGTTTTATAACATTGTGATCAGAAAAGATACTTGGTATTATTTAAATCTTCTTAAATTTATGGAGACTTGTTTTGTGGCCTAACATGTGATCAATCCTGCAGAATGTTCCATGAGCATTTGAAAAGAACGTGTATTCTTCGGTTTTTGGATGGAATGCTCCGTATATATCTACTAGGTCCATCTGTTCTAGTGTGTCATTTAAGGCCAATGTTTCCTTATTGATCTTCTGTTTGGATGATCTATCCGTTGGTGTAAGTGGAGTGTTAAAGTCCCCTACTATTATTGTGTTACTGTCTATTTCTCTTTTTATGTCTGTTAATAATTGCTTTATATATTTAGCTGCACCTATATTGGGTGCATAGATATTTACAAGTGTTATATCCTCTTGTTGGATTGTTCCCTTGATCGTTATGTAATGCCCTTATTTGTCCCTTCTTACAGTTTTTGTTTTAAAGTCTGTTTTGTCTGATATAAGTACTGCTACCCCAGCTTTCTTTTCATTGCCATTTGTGTGGAGTATCTTTTTCCATCCCTTCACTTTCAGTTTGAGAGTGTCTTTAGGTGTGAAGTGTGTCTCTTGTATGCAGCATATAGATGGGTCTTGTTGTTTCATCCAATCAGCCACTCTATGCCTTTTAATTGGAGCATTTAGTCCATTGACATTTAAAGTAGCTATTGATAAGTATGTACTTACTGCCATTTTTTACCTTTTTTTTTCTCAGTGTTTTAGTAGTCCTTCTCTGTTCCTTTCTCCTTCTATACAGAATTGATGGTCTGTTTAGTTTGACCTCTGTCTGAAAGCTCTACTCTTTAACTCCCCTCCTCCCTCCTTTTATGTTTTTGATATCATATCTAACCTCTTTTTTGTGCATTTGCATCCATTACCCTCTTATCATGGAAATAGATAATTTTTCCTATTTGTGGTCTTCTCTTTTCCCCTTAAATCAGTCCCTTAACATATCTTGTAGCACTGGTTTCTTCGGGACAAACTTCTTTAATTTTTGCTTGTCTGGGATATTTTTGATCTCTCCTTCCATTTTGAATGATAACCTTGCTGGGTAGAGTATTCTTGGCTATAAGTTTTTTCCTTTTAGCACTTTAAATATATCATGCCACTCTCTTGTAGCCTGTAAGGTTTCTGCTGAGAAGTCAGCTGATAGCCTTATGGGGTTTCCTTTGTATGTAACTTGTCTTTCTCTTGCAGCTTTTAGGATTCTATCTTTATCTTTAATTCTGGACATTTTGATTATGATGTGTCTTGGTGTGGGCCTCTTTGGGTTTATCTTGTTTGGGGCTCTCTGTGCTTTCTGTACCCGGATGTCTGTTTCCTTCCTTAGGTTAGGGAAGTTTTCATCTATTATTTCCTCAAACAGATTCTCTGCCCTTTTGTCTCACTCTTCTCCTTCAAGGACACCTGTAACACTTATGTTAGTGCGCTTGATGTTGTCCCAGAAGTCCCTTAGACTGTCCTCATTCTTTTTAATTCTTTTCTCTTTTACCTGTTCAGCTTGGGTAATTTTCTTCTAGTCTTTCGTTCAGCTCGTAGCTCCGTTCTTCTGTATCCTCTACTCTGCTTTTGAGTTCCTCTAGTGAATTTTTCATTTCCAGTATTGTATTCTTCATTTCTGATTGGTTCTTTTTTATATCTCCCATTTCTTTGCTGACATTCTCATTGAGTTCATCTATTCTTCTCCCCAGATCAGTGAACATCCTTAACACTCTTTGTTTGATCTCTCTGTCGGGTAGGCTGCTCAGTTCTCTTTCACTTAGTTCCTTTTCTGGGGTTTTGTCCTGTTCCCTTACTTGGAATGTATTCCTTTGCCTCCTCATTTTGCCTCTTTCCCTGTGCTTCTGTCTACATATTAGGTAGGTCAGCTACGTCTCTTACTCTTAGATAGGTGACCTTATATAAGTGATGCCTTAGGAGTCCTGCAGTGTGCTTCCCTCAGTTCTCAATGTTCCAGGGTTGACCCCTATGTGGGCTACGTGTGTCCTTCTGTTGTGGCCTGTTTGCTCTCCCTGTAGGCACCCAGGGAGGCCGAGTTATGCTCCTGGTCAGCTGTTGTAATGGTCAACTGCTTGTAGTTTTTGTGGGCCCTTCAGTCTCTTTATCAGGTCTGGGGAGCCCTAACACAGTTGGCTGCAAGTTCTAATACCACATTTGTGTTGCAGTATTTCTTTTAAGTGAGTAGGCCCCCAGTGTGGCAGGTTGTTAGGCTCAGGGTCTTACAATTGCTATAAGCCTCCAGCCTTTAGGTCTCTTGTCAGCTCTCTGAGGATTGCAGCTGGGTGGGGCTGGCCTCAGGCATGGGAGCACCCAATTTTTTCAGGTTTGGAAGGTGGAGCAAACCTCCTATGTGGGTCTTTGAGAAGCACAAGTCTTCTGCAGCTGACAAGCCCTGCCACCCACAGGTCCACACACACAGTCAAAACAGTCCTGCTCCATGTACGTGACCCGACCTCCTGAAGTGGACCCAGTCTCTCCACAGCGGGAGCCCCACACACTCCACCACCGCCCCACACTCTCAACCCGCTCCTTGTGCATGCCCTGCCCCTCTGAAGTGGGCTCAGTTGCCACGCTGCAGAGAATCCAGTCACCCATCTATGTAGGCCCACAGGTTGCCTGAGGGCTTGTTGTTGGTTGGGGCCAGTCTCTAGGGTGGGCTGCCCGCCCTGGATGAGCTGGATTAAATCGGTGTTCTAGTGGGTGTGGCAGACCTGGGCTAGCAGGCCCCAGGGAGAACTCCAATGGTGTCTGTATCAGCACACCCATACCAGGCCACAAAAATGGCTGCTGCCAACATTCCAGTCCCTGGAGAGGTCTCACCTCTCACTGAGATGCACTCAGGGCCTATTAGGTGACCTCTTTTCACCAAAGCACTATGCACCTTTCTTTCTGGTGATTTTAGGTTGCTTTCTGAAATGGATGAGTTTTCTCGTGGGCTCTTTAAGAGCTGGTTTTATTTTCTTTGTGAAGCAGCTTTTCTGGGGGTACTCCCCAATGTTTAGTAGCAGGCAAAGTCAGATATTATGCCACTCGTCTCGATTGTTCTGGGTCCACATAGTGCCCACAGTGGGGGCGCTCCCTGGCTCAGGGCCCCTCGCCTCCAGGGAGAGCTGCATACCTTTGGGCTGCTCCCGGGTGGCCGTGAGGTGCTGTGGCTTGTGATTGAGGTGTTTTTTCTCTCCAGAAGGGAGTTTCTGCCTCTTCCAGCTCAATTAGGATTGTCCTTTGTTACAGGAGTTCCTCTTATCCAGTTTTCAGTTCTGTCTCAGGGGTAATTTTTCCACAGTAGTTGTAAATTGGCTGTGTACGTGGGAGAAGTTGAGTTCAGAGTCTGCTTATGCCGCCATCTTGACTTTGCCACATATAATTTGAAAACATCTTTCTTAGCTAATTTTAGGTAGGTTTTTGTTTATGTTATACAAACAAAGAAAAGAAAAAACAGTAATATATTTGGTGTAATGAAATACAATTATAATTTGTTTTGTTTATTCAAGGTATCAGAAATGGTGTCAGTTTAAGGAAGTTTTATTACTGATCATGACTTAATAACAAATAAGAAATCGATCATTTTAATATTTAATAAAAATTAAAATAACTATTACCACTCAAACTTTTCTGCACCAAAACTTTGTCAAAAGTTCCAAAAATGTGTTGGAACGTAGTGAACAAAAAGAGATTTGGATCAAATGTACCTGGGGCAAATTTCACTCTGACACTTAGAATCTGTGCAATATTTGCAAAATCCTTTCACCCTTTTTGATACCATTATCTAATTTATAAAATAGTTATAAAAATACTGTATGAGTTTCCTAGGGCCCCTGTTACAAATTACTACAAACTGGGTGGCTTAAACCAACAGAAATTTATTCTCTCACAGTTCTGGATAGTAGAAGTCCAAAATCAAGATATAGGCAGGGCCACACTCTTTCAGAAAGCTCTAGGAAATAATCTGTTTCATGCCTTTCTCTTAGGTTTTAATGTTACTGGCAATCCTCAGAGTTACTTGGTTTGTACACATATCATTTTCATCTCTGCCTCAGTCATCACATGGTTTGTCTGTCTTTGTCTCTCCTCTTCTTATAAGGACACGAGTCATATTGGATTAAGGGCCACCCTACTCCAGTATGACCCCATATTAATTTACATCTTAATTTTATCTGCAAAGACCCTATTTCCAAATAAGATCACATTCACAGGTACCGGGAGTAAGAACTTCAACATAACTTTTAGGTATTTTGGCGGGGGCGGGAGGGTGGCACAATCAACCCACAAAAAATACTGAATTCAAAAGGTTTTTAGGAAAATTAAATAAAATACTGTATTCAAACGAATTAGCAAAGACCTATACATTGTGGACACTCAATGTTAGTTGAATTTTCCCTTGTTTGCCTCTCTATATCATGTGAATAATGGTGACAATCCAATACAGTCAATGTAATGTCCTTTAACTTTCCACATTACCATACTTCTAAATTATTTTACAAAAAATTACGAAAGACTTTGAAATTGAATGGTAGGTGTTGCTGAGTGCACACCTACTTATTACCTGATTCTATAAAACTCTGCACTTTTCATTGTCTTTGAGCTATTTTACAACTCTTCAAATTGTAGAAGACTGCTGGTTATAAAAATGATTGTCTATAGGGGTGTAAACTATCTTACCCATAACCAGCTATTTTCTATTAAATTCATTTCAACATTTTTGATTTCTTATATATATGTCTGCTCTTAGGATTCTCATTTGAAATGGTTTTTAACATCTTGCTGGTTCCTCCATTAATGGAGTTAAATAAAACCTTGGTGTTCATTTTATACGTGTACGATAGTCATGTTTTTACCTTAAAAAAAACTCTTTAATATTTCATGTAGTTTTTGAAAAAGATGTGATGAATAAAGATATGAAAAGATCCAGTCCTTTAGTATCTCACTATCTCTCATGATATGCAGCCTCTGTGTGGAAATGAACTGAACTCAAAAGCTTCATAACTTTTGAATTAAAGGGCAATTCATAGGAAGAAGTCAAGGAGTAATTTCTTGCCAAAACAATAGTGATAGATAATTGAGCACTTCTTAAAGTAACAAGATTAAAGATTGCTTTACAGAAAGACTTAATATCTTGGAATTTAACTACCAAATTGCTGACCTGGTCCATATCACTTGAGAAGGAGAAGCTTCAGAGCCAAGAGGAGCTCCTGCTTTAGTTAAGGAAGGTTAAAGTGATTTGGTCATTATAAAAACAAACAGGGGCGTCTATTTTAGGAGGAAATGTACAATGGTATCTTAAAAATATTTAGAGAGAAATATATTTTTAAATGCTATCTTAAAACAACAAAATAAGAAACTGTAAAAGATGAATCAGCATAGTGTAATAGTTGAGAACAAAAAAAGAAAATCTTTGCATCGCTCTTGTCACTGATATAGATAGCTCACCTTTAATATCAATATCTATGATTTAACATATCTATTGTAGATGATGAAAAGAAGTTAGAACTTAAATTGGCTGGTAAGTAGGAAATGTTTATAACTTGCTGGAGTTCTTTTTAAATTCTATTTATTTTTGTATCTAATATAATGGATTCAAAATGGCATAAGATTGGTAGATCTAATCTTACTGGAAGCTCTGTTTGAAATCTTTTGAATCTAGAGTTTGTTTCAGTCTAGAAACCTCGAGGAAGTAGGGGATTGAGAGTTAAGAAGTCTTATTTTGGTTTCTGTTGCCTCATGATCCCTTAAGACTCATTTGATCTTATTTTGCTCTATATACACCTCTTCTAAATAACTTCATGCAGTGCATTTTAAGTAAGGAATTGTATTCCAAATAAATAAATATTTATTAAGCACTAACTACTTGTCAGTCACTGTGCTAGTAGGTCACAAGGAATACCTTGTCTAAGATTTATTATATTCATTTTGTCCTTATGAGATATCCTTATGATATCCTTAGGTAATATTATTATATATATTTTATAAATGAAGAAAATGAGACTCAGAAACAAACAGTCCTGGGAGACTCAAATTAAATTACTTTCCCATGATTTATAAACGTGGAGCCAGGATTCAAATCAGGTTTTTTCTGACCCTAGTTTCCCATTTTCTTAACTACTCTAGAATTTAGCACAGTGCATGACATTTTACAAGCACAATGAAAGTATTTCAGACCTTGTCAATTCCAAGATCAAACTGATTTCCAAGATAATTGCCGAACTCCTTAGAGCTTTTACCTGTTCCAGGCTCTATTATACACATGGTTAGTTAATTTTTTTTCTCATACATTTCACAATAAATATAGGCCAAATAACTCTGTTTTTCCCTGAGAAGCTGCTATGAAATATTCCAGGGAAATCTATCTAGATTACACATGGACTGCATATGTTTATTTACTTTATTTTATTGTTCATGCTGCTGTTGTGTGGTGTTAAAGTATAAATCAAATGTCCCACACCAAAGTAGGCTATCCCAGACTAAACTGAGCATCTTCTGGAATAGACTTAGATACCTAAGCCAAGCATATACCCTCTGCTTTGTAATTAAACTCTAATGCCTCTATTTGTACCTAAACTGATTTATGCCTTCATATAATTTATGCCTTTTATGCTTTTCTGGGATGCATACGTTTTTACCAAACACTCTTACCTAGGCTGATCATTTTTAGGAAATTGATGGTTGAAAAGACCATCATATTTCCTGACCAAGCATACGGGCAGTAAGACCAGTAAATATTTAGGGGTGAAGAAGTCTTTGGTTTTTCTCAGTCATATATATTTACTGCATTAACACCTTGCTTAGAAGGGTAGGACACTTACATAAATTTCATAAAACACTATGACAAGTGCTAATATGACACATTCTCCAACTCTGTTAAGTTTGCATTTGTTAAACACAAAACATTAAAAGGAATAATGTTGTAATTCTGAAAATATAAATTCTAAATACTTCATAGTTTTGCAGCAACAACTTGGTAATATTTTAAAAATTATTGCCATTCAAAATATAACCTTACTTTTCTTTTAGTTTTGAGAGAGAAAAAATTAAGTAGTGAAATTATAACTAGAATAATTTAATTTCATTTATAACTCTTCAGTTTGGTGAACTTGCAATTTAGACAATATTCATTCACTCAAACAAAGGTGATCTACAAATTCATCTGGTTTCAAGTGGCATGTTTACAATGTCAAGCAATCAAATATTCTGAGATTACTTCCCTGATAGAGAACTTGATCATCACTGTGGGAAACTTGTGGTCTCTAAGGTAAGCACAGAAAGGAACTTTCCATGCAGATCAATATCTAATTTATTTGGATATAAGGCAACTCTCACGTTTGACTTATTTTGTCTGAAAAAGGTAAGAGGAGCAGTTGTTCTGCAGAATTCAAAAAAGGAAAATATATTAAATCCATTTAATCTTCCATTTTTTTTAAGTGTAATAAACATAAAAAACTGAGAAACTATATGGAAAGCATCTGGCACTTGCTTATTTGGTATAATAATTTTTTTTTTTTTTTTATTGCAGTAACATTGGTTTATAACATTGCAAAAATTTCAGGTGTACATCATTGTACTTCTATTTCTGCATGGACTACATCATGTTCACCACCAAAATACTAATTACAACCCATCACCACACACATGTACCGAATTATCCCTTTCACCCTCCCCCCTCCCCCCTTCCCCTCTGGTAACCACCAATCCAATCTCTGTCCCTATGTGTTTGTTTATTGTTGTTATTATCTACTACTTAATGAAGGAAATCATACGGTATTTGGCCTTCTCCCTCTGACTTATTTCACTTTGCATCATGCCCCCAATGTCCATCCATGTTGTCACAAATGGCTGGATTTCATCTGGTATAATAATTGAATTTCACTTAGCATTACTGCTAATAATTCTATGCCGTTAATTGTATTAACTACATGTAAGTATTTATATATTTTAAATTATATTTAAATAATAGTTTGCTTTTTTAATAGACTTTATTTTTTAAAACAGTTTTAGGTTCACAGCAAATAAGTGGAAAGTACAGAGCTTTACTATACAGGCCGTGTGCCCATATAACACACATCAAGACCCCTCACTATCAACATCTCATACCAGATTTGTTACAACTGAACCCATGGTGACACAGCATTATCACTCAAAGTCCATAGTACACAATAGAGTTCACTCTTGATGCTGTACACTCTATGGATTGTGACAACTGCATAATAACATTCATCCACCATTGTAGTATCATACAAAATAGTTTCACTACCCTAAAATTCTTCTCTGCCCCATCTATTCATTCTTCCCTTTCCTCTCACCATTGGTAACCACTGATCATTTCACTGTCACCATAGTTTTGCCTTTTCCAGAATATCATATAGTTGGAATCTTATCATATGTAGCCTTTTCAGATCGACACCTTGCACTTAGTAATACACATTTAAGATTCCTCTAGGTCTTTGCATGATTTGATAATTCATTTCTTTATAGTGCTGAATAATCTTCCACTGTATGGGTGTACCACAATTTATATATCCTTTCATCAACTAAAAGACACGTTGGGTGCTTCTCAGTTTTGACAATTATGAATAAAGCTGGAATAAACATCCGTGAGCAGGTTTTTTTGTAACATAAGTTTTCAACTCCTTTGGGTAAATACCACGTAGAGAGATTGCTGGATGGTTATGGTAACAGTTTAGTTTTATAAGTAACTGCCAAACCATCTTCCAAAGTGGCTGAATCACTTTCTATTTCTACCAGTAATGAATAAGAGTTCCTATTGCTCCATATCTTCATCAGCATTTGGTGTTGTCAGTGTTTGGGACTTTCCCTATTCTAAGTGTGAAGTGGTATCAGATTGTTGTTTCAACTTAAAATTCCCTAATGGTATATGATGTTGATCTCATTTTTCATATGCTTATTTCCAATCTGTATATCAACTTTTTGAGATGTCTGTTCAGATCTTTGCCCATTCTGAAATTAGGTTGTTCATTTTTTTACTGTTCAGTTTTAAGATTTCCTTATCTATTTTTTATAATGGTCCTTTATCAGATATGTCTTTTGCAAATATTTTCTCCCAATCTATGGAATCACTTCTCATTCTCTTGACATTATCTTTTGCAGAGCAGAAGTTTTTAATTTTACTGAAATAGAGCTTATCAATTATTTCTTTCATGAATTATGCCTTTGGTGTTATATCTAAAACGTCATCAGCAAACTCAAGGTCATCTAGAATTTCTTCTTGTTAGCTTCGAGGAGTTCATAGCTTTTCATTTTATATTTAAGTTATGACCCATTTTGAGTTATTTTTTGTGAAGGGTGTAAGGTCTCCTTTTTCTGTACGTGGATGTCCTGTTGTTCTACTGCCATTCATCAAAAAGATTATCCTTTCTCTATTGTATCGCTTTTGCTCCTTTGTCAAAGATCAGTTGACTATATTTGTATGAGTCTATTCCTGGGCTTTTTATTCTATTTCATTGATCTCTTTGTCTATGCTTTCACCAATATCACACTGTCTTGATACTGTATCTTTATAGTAAGTCTTGAAGACGGATAGTGTCATCCCTTCAATTTTGTTCTTCTCCTTCAATATTGTATTGGCTATTCTAGGTCTTTTGCATTTCCATGTAAATCTTAGAATCAGATTGTCTATATTCACAAAATAACTTGGTAATATTGATTGATATTTCAAGGAATCTATAGATCAAGTTAAAAAGAACTGACATCTTGACAAGATTGAGTCTTCATGTCCATAAACATGGAATATCTCTCCATTTAGTTAGCTCTTTATTTCTTTCATCAACATTTTGTAGTTTTCCTAATATAGATCTTGTATATATTTTGTTAGATTTGTAATTAAATTTTTTTTCTGTGGATGCTAATGTAAATGGCAATGTGCTTTTAATTTCAAATTCCACTGTTCACTGCTGGTATATAGGAAGGTATTGCCTTTGTATATTAATCTTGTATCCTGCAACCTGGCTATAATTGCTTATTAGTTCTAAGAGGTCTTTTTGTTAATTCTTTGAGATTTTCTACATAGACAATCATGTTATCTGTGAACAAGACAGTTTAATTCTTCCTTCCCAATCTGTATACATTTTATTTTCTTTTCTTGTCTTATTGTATTAGCTAGGACTTCCAGTACAATGTTGAAAAGGAATGGTAAGAGGAGACATCCTTGACTTGTTTCTCATCTTGTAGGAAAGCTTTTAGTTTCTCAACATTATGTATCATGTTAGCTGCCGGTTTATTATAGATGTTTCTAATCAAGTTGAGGAAATTCCCCTCTATTCCTATTTTGCTGGAAGTTTTAATTATGAATGGATATTGAATTTTTTCAAATGCTTTTTTTGTACGTATTGATATAATCGTGTGCTTTGTATTCTTTAGCCTGTTGATGTGATGGATTACATTACTTGATGTTTAATGTTGAGCAAGCCTTGCATGCCTGGAATAAATCTCACTTGGTCATGATATATAATTATTTTTATACATTGTTGAATTCAATTTTTTGATATTTTTTTGAGTGCTTTTGCATCTATATTCATGAGATGTATTGATCTGTAGTTTTCTCTTCTTGCAATGTCTTTGTCTGGTTTTGAAATTAGGGTAATGCCAGCCTCATAGAACGAGTTAAGAAGTATTCTCTCTTCTATCTTCTGGAAGAGATTATAGAGTATTGGTATAGTTTCTTCCTTAAATATTTGGTAGAATTCACCAGTGAACCCATCTGGGCCAGGTGCCTTCTGTTTTGGTAGGTTAATTATTGATTCAATTTCTTTAATAGATATAAGCTTATTGAGATTGGCTGTTTTTTTTTTTTTTGTGAGGAAGATCAGCCCTGAGCTAACATCCGTGCTAATCCTCCTCTTTTTGCTGAGGAAGACCTGCTCTGAGCTAACATCTATTGCCAGTCCTCCTCCTTTTTTTCCCCCAAATCCCCAGTAGATAGTTGTATGTCATAGGTGCACATCCCTCTAGTTGATGTATGTGGGACGCGGCCTCAGCATGGCCAGAGAAGTGGTGCCTCGGTGCGCGCCCAGGATCTGAGCCCGGGCCGCCAGTAGCGGAGCACGCACACTTAACCGCTAAGCCACGGGGCCGGCCCCTGGCTGATTCTTCTTATAAATTATTACAGATTGTGTCTTTTAAGGAATTGGTACATTTCATCTAGGTTTACAAATTTGTGGACATAGAGTTTTTCATAGTGTCCCAACATTTTGCTTTAAATGTCCATGGAATCTATATTGATATTTCTTTTTTCATTTCTGATATTAGTAGTTTGTGTCAACTTTCTTTTTTTCTTAGTTGTCTGGCTAGAGGCTTATTGATTTTTTATGTTTTGTTTATTTTCTCCATTGATTTCTTGTTTTCAATTTTATTGATTTCTGCTCTATTTTTTATTATTTCTTTTTTATGAATACTTTAGATTTAATTTGCTCTCCTTTTTCTAGCTTTCTAACATGGAAGCTTGTATTATTGACTTTATACCTCTCTTCTAATTATGCATTCAATCTTATAAATTTCTCCTCTAAGTAATGTTTTTGCTGCATCCCAAATTTTATGTTTTTTTCATTTTTAATAGTTCAAATATTTTTAAGTTTCTCTTTATTCAGATTTATTCTTTGACTCGTTATTTTTAAGTGTATTTTTTAATCACCACATGGTTTGGGATTCTCCACATATTTTTCTGTTCTTAATTTCTAGTTTAATTCCGTTGTGGTCTGAGAGTGTATATTATATGATTTTTATTTTTTTAAATTTATTAAGGTGTGTTTTATGGCTCAGAATGTGGTCTATTGTGGTGAAAGTTCCCTGTGAGAAGAATGTGTATTCTGATGTTGTTGGATGAAGTAGTCTATAAATGTCAATTAGATCCAGTTGATTGATGATGCTGTTGAGTTCAACTATGTCCTTAAGGATTTTCTGCCAATAAGATCTGCCTATCACTGATAGAGTGGTGTTGATATCTACAACTATAATAGTGGGTTCATCTATTTCTCCTTGCAGTTCTATAAAATTTTGATTTTTTATCTTATGTATTTTATTAGGTGCATACAATTTAAGGATTGCTATTTTTTTTTAGAGAATCAACTACTTTATCATTATGTAATACTCTTCTTTATCACTGATGATTTTCCTCGCTCTGAATTCTGCTCTGTATGAAATTAATATAGCTACTACAGCTGTTTTTTGATAATGTTAGTATGGCTTATCTTTCTCCATCCCTTTACATTTGATCTATAAGCATCTTTATATTTAAAGTGCATTTTCTTGTGGACGACATATAATTGTGTCTTGTTTTTTTTTTTTTTTTTTGGTGAGGAGATCAGCCCTGTGCTAACATCCGCCAATCCTCCTCTTTTTTTGCTGAGGAAGATGGCCCTGGGCTAACATCTGTGCCCATCTTCCTCCACTTTATATGGGACGCCGCCACAGCATGGCTTGCCAAGCAGTGAGTCGGTGCGCGCCCGGGATCCGAACCAGCGAACCCCGGGCCGCCGCAGCGGAGCGCGCACACTTAACCGCTTGCGCCACCGGGCCGGCCCCTTGTGTCTTGTTTTTTGATCCACCCTAACAATCTCTGTCTTTTAATTGGTGTATTTAGACCATTGACATTTAAAGTCATTATTGATGGGCCGGCCCAGTGGCGCAAGTGGTTAAGTGCATGCACTCCACTGCGGTGGACCGGGATTCGCCGGTTCAGATCCCGGGCGCACACCGACGCACTGCTTGCTGAGCCACGCTGTGGCAGCATCCAATATAAAGTGGAGGAAGATAGGCACGGATGTTAGCCCAGGGCCAGGTTTTCTCAGCAAAAAGAGGAGGATTGGCAGATGTTAGCTCAGGGCTGATCTTCCTCACAAAAAAAAAAGAAAAAAAAAGTGATTATTGATAATCTTTACTTTTAAAAATCATTGCGGGGGCTGGCCAGGTGGCATAGTCTTCTTTAAGACTAATCTTCCTCTATTTGGCCTTTCAGAGCTAGAATTCCTCAATGCTGGATCCTAGGCTTTCTTCACTATTCATTTTATAATCTATACCTAGGATTTCCCATTTATGTTATTTGCTTCTTATGATAACTTCAAAATTCATCACCGACCTAGCCCTCACCTTTGAACTTATTTCTGGTGTTTATAACTATTTCATATATCTATATGAACTTTTCAAAGGAAATTCAGCCTAAAAAAATCTAAAACTTAAATCACAAACTTCCCTATATCATCTTTTCTCAGTGTTTCTTGACTCAGGGAGTCACAACCTTCTCGTTCATCAGTCCCAAAACTTAGTATTCTTCTTTGACATTTTCATCTCCTATCAGCCCATCACTGAATCTAATTTATTTTATCCCTTCAATATGTCCATGTTTATGTCTCCACTAACCCCATCCTAATTCAGACAACCTTAATCTCTTTATTCAAATATATATGATGCAAGTTGTACCATTCAACTACATTTCCCCTTTTCCTTCTGTTCCACACACACATCCTACCATTTTACTTTGTGATATCATCCTCCTGACCTTTACAGCCTCATCTTGCTTCACTCATGGCTTCCCACCCTCCAGCCACACAGGCTTTCTTTTCATTCCATACATGTTTCATGTTTTCTCTAGTTAGAAGGCTATGTACCTGTTGGGCTGTCTGCTGGAAAATTATGATTCATTCTGAGTATTAAGTAGTAAACTCCTAGATATTCTTTAGTTGGAGACTACTGCCACACTTCTTTCCTTAGTAAGTCCTTCCTGAATAATCTTCTCTGCTTTAACCTCAACCCCAATATTATGTCAGGTTCTCCTGCACATTCATATAAACATATTTATATTCAGGACACTTAATAAAGTTGTAAAATTACATTTATTTCTAGGTTTATTTGTACAATATCTGCCTCCAATTCAAGTTTAAGCTTTAAGGGCAGAAGCTTTGTCTGTTTTGAGTCATGATTGTAGCCTCACTGCCAGCACAGTATCTTGCATGTACCAAAAAGATTTGACAAATGCATAGAAGTTGAAAAGCATTTTATATTCAACATATATTACTCATTAAAAAGTTTTTAAAAATAGGAATAGAGCAATATATTCTTAAGATATTTTCATAAAAATTGTATCTATAACTATTATGTTTCTAAAGGGTTAATATTATTTACATTAAAATCAGGAATATCACAAGAAAGTCCATATTATCACTATTATTTAGCACTGTTCCACAAGTGCTAGACTATGCATTTAGAAAAGAAAATGAAATGATAGGCATAAATATTAAAAATATGGGGAATATATCAATTATATTACTTGAAGTCATTATGATTTCACATCCTAAAAATCTAACAGCATAAACTAAAAATTTTTTTAAATAAGAATAGTTTTTTATGCTTTATGGATAAAAATTAATTTATAAAGATCAACAGTTTTATTACATGACAGTTGTAAATGCAAAAGGAACAATTTATCATATTAGGAACATAGAAACATAAAGAATGTATGATTACCTTTAACAATAAAAGGATAGGAACTATAACAAGATAACTCTAAAAGGCTATTGAATGACAGAAAAGAAGTTTTAAGTTAATAAAAAAGTAATTTGTTCTTGGGTGGGAAAACCATTTTTTAAAAAGCATTCCTTAAAAAATATTTAAATTGAAGTCATTTAATTTGACAATGGGGAAAAGCCCAAGCAGATATAGAAATATATTGTAAAGTTTTAGTAAATAAAAATTGTGATATTGCTTTAGAAATTGACTGGTAAAACAATGGAGAGAGTGCAAAACCCCAAAACAACCTGGGAATTTAATATATTTATATTAATGAGCAAATATTTTCAGAATATTGGATTTGCATAAAAGAAAATATATCTAAATTTCAAAATTATTTAGACAAAATATAAATAGTTCACAAGCAAAAACAAAATCAATTAATCAATTAATTACCACAGATCTGTGAGAGAAATGAGATAATACGAAAACTGACAAACACTTGAAGAGACATCAGCTCTCATTAATAAGCATGTAAAAGCAAAATAGAAAAGCTAGTTGGATATAGTTTTTTAACATATCATAGTCACAATATTTTAAAGAATGAATCATTTCTCTGTGGACTAAAATATGGGAAAATGGCAGTCTTAGTGTGAAAAGAAATGCCTTTTGGGAATGCTGTTTCAAAATGAGTGTCCTGACTTAAAATGTGCATATTCCTTGACAGATCTATTTCTAGAAATTCATCTTGAGGAGATAATTGGAAAAGCACATGAAAATACATTTATAAGAATATAGTTTTGCAGGATTAGTTAAAACACATGAAATGAGAAAATAAAAAATAAAGAAATAAGGGAATAATAAAATACACCATTAAAGTACATACATATATTGGATTGCCATGCATTCCTTAAAGATGATGAAATCTAATAGGATATTATATTTATTGCCATGGGATAATGCCTGTAATATTTTTTTTTAATGAAAAAAAGCAGGTTACACAATAACGTGTACTCAATATACGTAAACAATACGAATAAAACCAACAGCAGACTTGTTGTTGTACTGCATTCTGTAATATTTTTTAAATTTGAAATGTTAAGTGCATGTTTTTGATGGTTCAGCTTTCATAAGCTATTTTGCCTGTGAAAGAAGTTCTCATTCAGGGATCTTAGCCTGTGTTGGGAGCGTTGCTTTAAAGAGGTAGGCAGTCATTCTCCAAACAACTGAAAGCAAGCACAAGCCTGTGTGGGTGCTCATTTAGAGAGAAATGCCTTATACATTAAGACCACGTATATTGAAAATCTAGTCAGTACTTCCAAATCTGAGTCCCAACGCGAAAGTACTAGGATAGGCGATCTAAATTGCATGCGATGATTTGCATGGCGACCACTTTGCACACGGCCATTTTGTGGGAAGTCTTCCACGAAGATGAGGAGCAGGTTTACATATTTAATGACAGTAACTTCTGTCAGGAGCAATGCTGATAGGCTTGAACATTTGTTCATGGGGTTATATCTGGGTGGTATTATTTTGAATGTTTTAAATTATTCTTTGTATTTCAGTTTATGTTTTGACTTTCATAAAATAATACATATTTCTGAATCAGCATATTAAAAGAATTTTCATTTTAATATCGTTTTTATGAGATGGATATTCAAAATAAAGCCTGAAAACAGAGAAAAAAAGTAACATTTAATGAGGTTTATAAGCCAAAATGTCCTTATGGTTGATAGCTTTAGATGTCTGAAGATGTACATAAGATATGACAAAACTTCTTGACTAATAAAAGACATTATTCATTGTCTTAAAATAACCTGTGAGATATTCTAAAGAGAAATTTGCAGTAAGACATATTAACTTTAGAGTATATTCTACAGGGAGATCAAAGAGCTGTGACAGCATACTGACAGATATAATCCTTTTATCTAAAAATGTTGTGTTTAACTCAAGTGCTAATAAAACCCGTATTCCTGGGATTCAGTATTCTTTAAAAATATCAGTGTGAATTAGAAGCATCCATAGACATTTAAACATTGGTATCATTCCAGTTTTAGATAGATATTTATTAACAAATTTAGTTTGGATTAGATGAAATAAGTAACATCTTCTAATTAGTTTATATTAACGTTTGTAAACACGTGATAACAAATATTACTTTAAGGTATTGTTGTTTGTACCCTTTCATGAACCTATTATACCATTGTTTGTAAGTGGAAATGGAAAAAGATTGTTTAAATGTGACCATGAATTGAGACATGTGGAATTCAAACTGTCATCCTCCTAAAATATCATTTCAATGTGTCCTTTACAAAACTGCATGTTTTTATTTCACAAAAGGATGGCCCCTAGATTTAAGTTTTCTATTGCTTCCTATGGGACTTTGAAACTATATTTATTTGTACCCTCTTCAATGCCTCCCTCTATATTTAACATATTTCACATCTTAAAGATCTTAAAAAACAACCTACATTGTTGACAATCATATTGGCTTAACTCTGAAACCTCATTGAAAGGTCCTTACTGTGTAATGGTCTCTCCCCATCATCCACTATATAGTTAATCACAATAAATAGAATTTTTCCCTATCAATCTAATAAATTTGCTGGTGAAAGTGACCAGTGAACCATCTGTCATTATTTTATCTTGATAATTCTACATTATGTGACATTCTTTGCTTCATCTATTAAAATCTCTCCCTGTATAGTTTCTGGTGGTACTATTGAAGCAGTGCAATAGAGTAAGTTACAGTTGTTTCTGGAGCCCAGTCTCAGCTACACCTGCTGCAAAATACTTGTTTAGATACTTTACTTACATTCATACAGTCTCTTTCAAAATATCTATAAAATGGAAATAAAAATAATATTTCTCACACAGCGTTTCTGTCATGATTAAATAACAAAATATATGAAAAGTCCCTGGGCAGAGATCGACACTGAGTAAATGCTTTCTGAATGTATTATCATCTATGTTGTTTTTCCTCATATTACTGTAGTAACTCTTCATCTGTCTCCTCGGATGGCTTCTTTCCTTCTTTCCTTCTTAATGTCCCTACTTTAAAGACATCTTACAATGTTTAATCTCTGCCTTTTTTGCTTCTTTCTATAAGCTTTCTTGTGCTCAAGTTCAAACATTAACAACTCTAATACCAATACTTCTATCATTAGTTTGTCATCGACAACCTGGGTGTCTAAATTTGTTATTGTTTTCAAAACATTTCCACTTTTAAAGAACTAAATTTTCTTCAAAGAGATTCTCTGCCTTAGATTTACACATCTGTCAAAAGTCCTTTGGAAATGCTGGCCTAGTTTAACAGAATTTGGAAATCACTTAATTAATTGTGAAGTTAATTGTTCTTATATATATATATATATGTATATATATATTTTTTAAATGCCCATCGTTCAGTGAGAAAGTCAAAATAACTGGCTAACTCTGATGCTATGATCATCTGCTGAAGTGTGAAAAAAAGATTTTGGAGAATTTTAGTCGTCTAAAGAGAGTCAATTAGTACCTAAACTATAATCATGTAACTAAAAAATGAATGTACATTTTTAGATTTAGATTAGATTAAGCTAAACCCACTTTAAAGAATCACAAAGCATACCTATTCACTGATCATGTTTCTAGTTACTACATTAGATTGAGAAAAAGATCACATCATTTAAATAAAACTAAATAATGGTGTGTGAAAATAGTGGCTACCAAGAAAAATAAAGATTTATTTTGATTGATTAATTAATTACCTATTCTTAGTGTTAATAGGCATGTGACACTCTACAAAATAGAACTCAAAGAGTTAACACTGTTTAAAATGTATAGTTCTCATTCAGTGAAATTTTCTTTAGGCAAACCTGGATTTGAGCTTGCAAAATGTAAAAGGAACATGTACCTTGAAAAAAATAGAAAAAAACATATACACAGCTTGTATTCCATTAAATTTTTAAGCTAAGAAAGTCAAATATTTTCAGTAACAATTTTTCTAATTCTTCCCTGCTATAGTACAGAGAGCACTTCTTCAAAACTCTTGTGTATCAAATAAAATAGTATATGTGAAAATACTTTGAATCCATAGCACAATGTAAAATACTTTTAGTGCAACAGTGATGCCTTACGACCACCAATACATGACAAATGGAAATTCACTTTATGTCCTACTTTCATACAGAAAAACTCTACATGAATGATAAATAACATATTCAACATAACTTTAAGAATGAAATAACATATTTGAAAAACCACAGTTTCCTAGGGAAAAAAGCACTCTGCACTTAGAAAACACAATAACAGAGCCACAGGTAGATTTGAACATACCAGAAAGAGTAGAGGGTTATCATGAATGAGAGGGTTATCGTGAATTGCAGATATTAGACATGCAATATAGTTACTTTCATGCAAGGTAGATCAATATTTGTGATACCACAATCTCTCTCTTTCCATATATATATATAATCTCAGTTTTCCATTTATATATACAAACACAAAACAGAGGAATATGTATATATATATATCTATTCCATCTCTCTCTCTCTCCCTGTAGAATCAATAGCAATGTAAAACAAATACGTTTATCAGGATAAAGACATAGAAGAAAAACACACAATATACAAGGTTAAGCCTTAAAAGAACAAAATACACTATACATTAGTCACAAATTACTGAAATATAACATTAAGCAACTATCATTTATAATAGCTTCAAAAAATCAAATAATTATCAATTAATGTTTCAAATTTTAGTTAACTCTCTTTAAATCTACAAAATATCGTTGACAAAAATTTAGAAAAAACTAAATATATGAAGAGATATATCATTCTCATGAATTGGAGGATTTAATATCGTTAAGCAATCCATCCTTCAATATTGTTCTATAGATTCAATACACGTAATTAAAATCCTAACAGACTTTTTGGAAGAAATTGACAAGTTCATTATAAGTTCAATAAGGAAATGCAAAGGACCTAGAATAGCCTTACAAATGCCATAAGCAAAAATAAAATTAGAGGGCTTAAGATATCCTATTTCAAGTCTTAGTACAAAGTTTCATTAATTAAGACAGTGTGGTATCACATAAAAATAGAAAAATAAACTAGCGGAACTACATAGTGTGCCCAAAAATAAATCCATACAAACATATTGATTTTCAACAAAGTCACTGAGTAATGAATCCCTTATACATTTTATTAAATGTAAGAAGCTCAATGTAAAAGAGTCCATACTGTATAAGTCCAAGAACAATCAAAACTAATTTAATGTAACAATAATTAGAAAGCAGTTGTGGGGTCAGAGCAAAATAGACTAAAAAGGGGAGTGAAGGAACTTTCTTATTACATGTGGTGGTACATGGGTTTCGAAAAATGTCAAAACTCATCAAACTGAACACTTAGGGTCTTTGATTTTTATTCTATGTTAATTATAGTTCAATGAAAATGTAATTGGAAAACAGGCTCATAATGATAACAATATAAATATGTAAAAACTGTAGTACCATCAGTCTGAAATTTCCTTTTGGAAATCACTGAGACAAAGCATGTGAAGTAGGCAAAAGCCTGGTAGTGATTTTGCTTGCAAATTCTCCTAAGGGATTTGAACTTAATCCTGTAAGCTTGAGATGCAACTGAAAGATTTTATGTAAAAAAGTGACCTGATGGGTTTTGCCTCTTAGAAAGATCACTTGGGCAACTGACATGGTGGTATTGGACATTAATTAGTACTGTCAGTTGGCTGCTACGATAAGAAATAATGAGGATTTGAACTTGAGAAACAGCAGTGGCAATGTAAAATAAAGGGTGATACTGAGAAGTCACAAAGAATGAAAGTTGCAGGTGGTGAGTTAGGAAGCTGTCAAGGCTATCTTTTGGATTTGTGGTTATAGAAGAGGTTTCTAAGAGACAGGGCTTCTTTGGAAGGGATAAAAATTGTTTAATTTGGGCATGTTGAATTGGTATGCTTGTGGACCACGTAAGTAAAAAAGTCTAACAAATGATGATTAAGTAAATTTTGACCTTAGGATAGAAGTTTTTGCTTGGGTTACATTACTCAGAGTCCTAAACACATAGGTGGTATGTAAAAGCATGGTTTTTACGGATATTGTCAATGGCTTCCAACCACACCTGTTATTGAACAAGTTGAGTAGGTTACTCATTGCAGCAAAGGAGAACACACACCATGGGGAACCACTGGCCCCCTCAGTAAGTGGGTGTTAGACTTATGAAAGGATTTGGATTTGTGTTACAGGAGTATGCAGAGTTAATGAAAGCAGTGCTTTGCTCCGCATGAGATGCTGTTAGGAAGTAGAGGTTAAACTATGATTGGGTATTTTAGAGAATCTTATCTATATGGAAGGGACACTAGACACAAAGCTAAAGCTGATAAAGGAGCAGCCAGTCACTCATTTTAGTCACGATAGAGGTATATTTGGCATTTTGTGGAATGGAAATTGTTCCAGTTTTATGTGTATTTGGACATCATTATGTGTGTTCTTACACTCGTCTTGATCCACTATGGTCACAGAGTAGCCTTATCTGATGCTGATGTTCTGTGAAATTGTTTCTTTTCAGCAAGAGAACACTAAGACCTAGTTTCTAGCACCAGCTCATAGCAACATCAGGGCCTGAGTGACAGTACCAGCCCAGCTCCTGCACATCAGGGGCTGATTTCTCTTTCGCCATATGTATCACAAGTAGGGAGATTGCAGTTCAGATTGAAGGAGTGCCAAACCAGAATTTTCAGGAATCCTAACCCTTAATACATTTTTAAGAGAGGATGTAATTGGAGACACTTGGGAAAAATAACATGAAGGTTTAAGGAAGAAGGAGAAGGTAGAATCGGAAAATGAAGAAATCTTTCAAGAAAGGGGATGGAATCCAGAAGGCCACATGCACCGTTTAATGATTAAAATCTTGCTAGGATATTTTGCAAGTATTAGCTATTTTTGAACGTGAGTTTCAGTGGGATATAAGGTGTGTGTGTTTGTGGGGAGGGGAAGACTCTTGAAAACATTGAGGCATACACAAGCACGTTTCAATAATTAGTTCACAGTAGGCGTGATATAGTCATAGAGTTATCCATGAAACAATTATCCTTTTAAATTTTTATTATGTTAAGCATTTATTAAGCATTTTTGACATGCCCATGTGAAAATGGCCAAATTAACAACTAAGATATGAGAAGACACAAACTATACTTTTGCACAAGCTAGATTCCCACCTATAGAGGCTAAGAAATAAATTTGTAAGACCAGAGATATGATTGAAATAATTAAAAAATGGAATCAATAGTAAGTAAGTTAGTTAAATCTAATAAACTGGTGAAGCATCCTGGGCCCGAGTTGCTGTTGTTCATCTACCTTAATTAGGTGATAGAGTCCAAAGTAGTTTAAAAAGGATTAAATCTTGGAGTCAAAGAGCTTAGGCTGTGAAAGCAGCCTTGGTTTTAGACTTTACACTTAGTTCCATCCTGGCATAGAGATTGTAGCCAGACTCTACTCGTTTCTTGTGATCACCAGGAAATCACGCTAGATACCTGTCGCAATCTAGGTAATCAAAAACTCGAGGCAATCTCAGTACGCTGAGAAACTCACACCAAACCATCCTGGTCTGTAATTCTAACCCTAAATTCACTTGATACTGTATAACATATGAGATTTTAACACCCCAGGAAAGCATGAGGTATAGAAGTGATAGAGGAAGTCAAATATATACCTTTGGTAGTCTTATACGTTTAGAAATAATTTTAGATATTTAGAAATTAAATATAATATTCAATTAAATCTGACATTACATGGTAAGAGATGTTTTTTTTTTTCCAGTTTAAAATACTAATTAGAGACAGCCCTGATGGCCTACTGGTTAAAGTTTGGTGCACTCTGCTTCAGTGGCCTAGGTTCAGTTCCCGGGCATGGAACCACACCACTGGTCTGTCAGTAGCCATGCTGTGGTGGCGGCTTAGGTAGAAGAACTGGAAGGATTTAACTGGAATATACAACTATGTACTGGGGCTTTGGGGAGGCAAAATAAAAACAGAGGGGAAGATTAGCAACAGATGTTGGCTCAGGGCAAATCTTTCCCAGCCAAAAATAAATAAATAAAATACTAATTAAATAATTTATTTTACACTAGTGATTTCTAAGATGAAACAAAATTTAGCTAACTTTGCAAACATAAATAGAGTGTTTAGAAAGACTTATAAATGACTGCATTTATAAATTTAATTTGTGGGATTTATTAGGACTATGTAAGTGTTTGAGTAGGATATGTTTGAGTGATTAAAATAAAATACACATACAATTTATAATATTTAGGGAAACAATTAAATTCATTTTTAAAATACTTAAAGGACATTTGTTGTTAGGCAGCTGAAGTGCAAAAAAATAACATTTATAAATGTTTCATAATATTTAGTGAAACTTAGCTAGTCAAAGTTCTAAGTATGATTATTAAATTTTACAAAACGTATAAATAAGGAGATACTTAAAATGAATTTTCTTTTCTTTTCTTTTCTTTTTTTGTGAGGAAGATCAGCCCTGAGCTAACATCCATGCTAATCTACTCTTTTTGCTGAGAAAGACTGGCTCTAAGCTAACATCTATTGCCAATCCTCCTCCTTTTTTTCCCCAAAGCCCCAGTAGATAGTTGTATGTCATAGCTGCACATCCTTCTAGATACTGTACGTGGGACGCAGCCTCAGCATGGCCCGAGACGCAGTGCGTCGGTGCGCGCCTGGGATCTGAACCCGGGCTGCCAGTAGTGGAGCATGCGCACTTAACTGCTAAGCCACGGGGCCGGCCAAAATGAATTTTCAAAGTTAAAATAAAATTAGCATTTGTATTTTTTTTACAAAATGGTATATTGAGTCTTAAAAATCATATAACCCCAACTAGTCTCTTCTGTACACTCTCAAAAAATGAATGTTTCACGTTGACAATTGCCATTCACACCCCTTAACAAAAGGTAGATGTATTTAAATATTTAATAAATTGAAGGTGCAAATCAATATGATACCTAGTAAAAAATTCATTTGAACAATGAATATCTGTTCTTTTAAAATTTGACCACATATAATTTTTCTGCTGGGATATTATATTTGTAGAGTGTGTCTTATATCTAGATACTTTTTTTCTTTGAGAGAAGGTGCTCAGCCCAAATAAAAATAGAATGCCCACAAATATATTGAGGTAAATTAAAATTAACTTATATACTATCATAAGATGTTTTGGGAATAACAAAAGAGTATGATAGGGTACGTTCTCTTCACAATAAAAAACATAAGGATGAACCTTGAGCATATTATGTTAAGTGAGAAAAGTCGGACAAAGACAAGTACTATATGATATCATTTATATTTGGAATCTAAAAAAGCCCAACTCATAAAAACAGAAAGTAAAATGGTGGTTACCAGGGGTTAGGGGTGGAATGATAGGACAGATGTGGTTTAAGGGTACGAACTTGCAATGAATAGTAAATAAACCCTAGAGATCTAGTGCACAGTATAGCAAATACAGACGACAATATTGTATTATAATCACCGAACTTGTTAAGCAACTAGAACTTAATGATTCCAACTACTAAAAAGAAAGGATCATTGTAATATTATTGAGGTGCTAATTATCACTACAATGGCAATCTTATTACAATATACAAATGTATCAAATTAACATGTTGCACATCTTAAATTTGCACAATGTCATATGTCAAATATATTTCAATTAAAAAAGAAAAACATAAGAAAAAAATGAGCCCTTGAAACAGCCCTTAAAAGCTATAGGTTCCCTGACTTAAAATTACTAACTATGTGACAGAGCTTGAGGGTAGACGATTAGAAGAGAGGATATGTGAAAAAAGTAAAACATGTGAAAGACTTTTTGTAAGGGCAAACAGGTCATATGATTAGAGGGATATAATTTATGCAGTGCAAATCACAGCATGAGGAAGATACCAGTGTTTAATTAGAAGGATTAAGATGATTATATTTTTGTATATTTAAATCATTCTGATAATTTTCTCATATGACTAGGTATATATTAAAATATGTTTAGATAAAATTAAAATGTGTCCAACAACACTAAATGTTTTTTTCCCAGCTTTATTGAGATATAATTGATATATAACATTGTGTAAGTTTAAGGTATACAATGTGATGATTTGACATATATATATGCTGTGAAATGATTACCACAATAAGGTTAGTTAACCCATTCATCACCTCGCATAGTTACCTTTTTTGTGTGGTGAAAACTTTTAAGATCTACTCTTAGCAACTTTCAAGTACATAATACAGTATTGTTAACTAAAGTTGCCATGCTGCACGTTAGATTCCCAGAACTTATTCATCTTATAACTGGGAGTATACATATCTTTTGACCAACAATACCCATTTCCCTCACCCCCTAACCCCGGCAACCACCAATCTACTCTCTGTTTCTATGAGTTTTGTTTTCTTAGAATCCACATACAAGTGAGATCATACAGTATTGTCTTTTTCTGTCTAACACTAAGTATTAAATTGAAGTATGTTTTTTCCATTTCCTGTTAACTGGAAAAAATAAAAATGCATTCACTGGAATTGTAACTCTAGTGGTGTAGCCAAAAATCCTTGCCAAAATATTTGGTAGAGATAAATGGGACTGGGAAGCTGAATTGTCTTAATCTGAGCTGTGACTAAGCTTTAGTCTGTCTCTGCAGCTTCCTAGAGCTCTGGGAGATTCATACCCTAGCTCTCCCTTACCTAAAAGTTCTAATACCAGATCCTTTCTGGAAATAGACACAGAATGTACCAAAACACATAGACATTCTCTAACAATGAGCAGTTCACTTTGTGAGATATAAAGTATTTTCTCTCAAACAATAGGAAGTCTTTGTTGAGCAAAATTATTTGCTATTTTTTAATAAAAGGAGATGTCCAACATTTTGTATGTCAATTTCTATTTTGAACAGAAACAGTTTAGTCAATACATCCTTGCTTGTCTCTCCAAAAATTTTGGAATTATAAGAGCTCAGTTTAAATAATGAAATGTAAATGGGGAGTCTCAATATTTTTATCATTTTCTTTTTTTGTGCCTTATGAAATATACAGGTAATTGATACTAAAATTAAAGCAATATCAGAATGGAAACTGATTAATATGAAATATAAACACCAGTTATAACATTTTTTGATCTTGGGTAGTACTTTTTTATCTAAAGAATCTAATACACATGTGTGCAAGCACGTGCATGCACATCCACACTTCCATTTTAATCTTTAAAATTTGGGTAAACTTTGTAGACTTTATATACACATACAAACAGAGTCACTCAGAAGACTTATGATTTGCCACAAAATTTTTTAGTTCAATACAACTTACTAAATTCTCATGAAAATTTTATATTCCCTTTATATAATGACAATTAAAACTACAAGTGTTTTATGAAGAATTAGGATGATAGGTCAGGTTTGAAGCATGAAATATGAAGAGAAAAACGATAAAAGTAGACACATTATTCTCTTCTCTGAAGATACCCTTGCCACACAAGTTTAAATCCAATGCATTCCATATCATGTCCATATGACTCTATTTTTCAAATTATTTCTTCTGAAATTACAATTATATTTGGATTTTGGACACTGGGTTAATATTTTTACTCTTTTCTTCATCTGACCCTGAACACTCACTGAGAAAAGCTCATTTGTAAATAGAAGTGCTCAGTTCCAAACTTTTCTAGGTAATTCTGTCTACACGCTGGACTTGAATCCTCCTTTACTCACACCAGTCTTCAATCCCTACCTTTCCATCTCCATCCTATCTCAGCCTTAGTTAGACTTCACCATGGATGGGTACTAATAAATATTGGTGTAATGTAGTGGGCGTGTACTAAATAACCATGAAATTTCCATTTAAAGTTGCAACTTGCCTTAGATACATAAGTTTATCTAATTACTATTTGATGAGCCATTGTTTCAATCTATTTTATATACAACAGCATACATATAATATGTGAACAATCTGTTAACATTGCAAGACCTAGATCTGTAGAATTTGAATTTATATCTATGGACATCAATAATTCAAATAGTCTAAGCTCAGAAGTACAGATGTATTACTATTCTATATAAAGGCACTCCTCAACTCATTGAAAATCAAATTATAATCCAAAAGTAAATTAAAATAAAAAAATAGTTTTCTTCTGAAATAAAACTTCAATCCAAATCTGTTATAGAAGGCATTTAGGCATGAAGGCACATCATGTATTTTTTTTTCTATATAAGATTTATTTAACAAATAAAAGAAATCTAGAGTCAGCTAACAAAATATTTAACATAAACTTGCAATTTAAAAATGGAATTATCTAAAGAATAAATCTCCTATATATTTTAACCTAGTAAACCTTTGTTTTGTGTATATCATACGCATATATATGTAATACACACACACACATATATACATTTGAGTTTTGTATTTCTAAAACTGGAGCTGGCCTGGGTGTTATTCATCCCACGGACCAGGGAAATGACACTAATTTAACAATTTTATTTAGATTTTGAGCATTATCAACGAGGCATCATAAATCACTTATTCCCTTATTTACTTTCATTCACCAAATATTTACGTGCTTTAAAATGTAAATGCTACAAAACTTGGAAATATAAATGCTCATGGTTTAGTAGCAAGTGAGGCAAGCAAATAAATGCTATTGACCATAAGTACTATAAGTAAGGCCTACACAAATGAAGAAGGTGGTAGAAAAAAGGGAGTGACAAGCTTTACTGTGGGAAACCAAAGAAAACATAATTGAGACTATATTTCAAGTGAATTATGAAATATGAGTGAGAATAAGCCCAAAGAGAAAGGGTATTCTAGGTCTAGATAAGCCATTGAAGCAGCAGCACGATGTGTTCAAGAAATAACAAATTGTCCAATATGCCAAAAGTAAACTGGGAAAAGAAGGAAGTTGGCAGCTAACAAGGCTTGACAGAAACAAAGATGTCAGATCAAGTATAGTCTCGTTTCATGTATACAGGAGAGTGACATTTACTATATACGCAAATGAAATTCATTATATATATTTTTAAAAAGGAAATAAAAATTGCATTTGGGTTTTATTATCACATTGGCAGCACATTAGAGGACAGATGTGAATAGTGTATGCAAATGTAGCCAGATGATTTGTCAGAAGTTATGAAGAATAAACAAAAGAAATGTCAGAAGGAAATGAAAGAACATTTAACAGTCTTGGAAGACATTAAATTGTAGGGTTCCATAAATAAATTAATGTAGAGACTAATATAAGAGGAGGAAAAAATCCACTTTTTTACACCCTTGTTGATGACTAATTGACTGTATATGCATGGGCTTATTTCTGGGCTCTTTAGTCTATTCCATTAGTCTACATGACTGTCTTCATGCCACTACTAATCTATTTTAATTGCATACCGTAGCTTTGTAATGTATTTTGAAATCAGGACGTGTGATGCCTCCAGCTTTGTTCTTCTTTTTCAAGATTGCTTTGGCTATTTATGTCTTTTTGTGATTCTATAAGAATTTTATAATTGTTTTTTCTATTTCTATAAAAAATATCATTGGGATATTGATAAAGATTGCATGGAATCTATAGATAGCTTTGGGTAGTATGGATATTTTAACAATATTAATTCTTCCAATCTATGAACTTGAGATATCTTTCCATTTATTTGTGTCTTCCTTCATTGTTTTCATCAACACTATGTAGTTTTCAGAGTACAAGTCTTTATGCTCCTTGATTAAGTTTATCCTTCAGTATTTTATTCTTTTTGATGCCATTGTAAACTTGGAAAGGATAGTCTCTTCAACAAATGATGTTGTAAATACTGGATATCCACATGCAAAAGAATGAAGTCAACCCTTATCTTACACAGTACCTAAAACTCAACTCAAAATGGAATAAAGTTTTAATTATAAGATCTGAAACTGTAAAACTCCTAGAAGAAAACATAGGGGACAAGCTTTATGACGTTGGTCTATGCAAAGATTCTTTATATGTGACCCCAAAAGCACACGCAGCAAAAGCAAAATCAGACAAGTTGGACTTCATCAAACTAAAAATCTCCTGAATAGCAAGGATCAAACAACAGAATAAAAGGCAAGCTACAGAGAGGGAGAAAACATTTGCAAATCATATATCTGATAAGACGTTAATATCCAAAATAAATAAGGAGCCCCTATAACTCAATAGGAAAAAAAAACAAATAACATGATTGAAAAAATGGACAAATGACTTGGATAGACATATCTTCAAAGAAGACATGAAAATTGCCAAAGGTACATGAAAAGATGCTCACCATCACTCATCATTAGGGATATGCAAATCAAAAAAACAATGAGATATCACCTCACACCTACTAGGAGGGCTATTATATTAAAAAAAAAAAGTAGGTGTTGATGAGGATGTGGAGAAATTGGAACCCTTGTAAAATATTGGTGGGAATGTAAAATGGTACAGCTGCTATGGAAAAATCAGTAAGGAGATTCCTCGAGAATTAAAAATAGAACTACCACATCATTCAGCAATCCCACTTCTGTGTATAATCCAAAATAGTGGAAATCAGATTCTTGAAGAATATCTGAACTCCAATGTTCATTACAGCATTATTCACAGTAGCCAAGATGTGGAAACAATGAAATGTTCATCAACGGATAAATACATAAAGAAAATGTGGTATATACATACAGTGGAATATTATTCAGCCTTAAAAATAAGGAAATCATGCTGTATGTGACAGCATGGATAAACCTGAGGGACACTAAGCTAGGTGAAATAAGACAGTCACAGAAGGACAAATACTGCATGATTCCACTTACATCAGGTATTTAAAATTGCCAAACTCCTAGAAACAGAGTAGAATGGTAGTTGCCAAGGGCTAGATGGAGGGGGAAATGGGGAGTTACTGTTCAACAGGTATAAAGTTTTAGTTATACAAGATGAATAAGTGGTAGAAATCTGCAGCACAACATTGTTTCTATCATCAACAATACTGTATTGTGCATTTAAAAATTTGTTAAGAGGGTATATCTCATGTCAAGTGTTCTTACAATAATTAAAAAAAAAAAATACCAAAACACCATTTTAGACACGCGTGTGCCTCTGCTCCAGCAAAATGAGGTAAAAGAAACAATAATATGTACACATGAACTGACAGAGAACAGCAAGTGTCAAGAAAATCGTGAAGATGGGAAAGTGATGGACAAATGCAAAGAATTTATCAGAGCAGAGACAGCTGACTTCTGTGTAACGAAAGAGGCAAAGCCATAATTTTGTTAGAGGAACTCCAGAGACTCAGTAAGTCTAGGTTCCAGATGTCTATGAAGGAGACTGAAAATAGAAGGGCTGTTGAAAGCACTGTATAAGTTACACTTGGGAACCCCTCTCCAGCCCGTGCAATCAGGTAATTACCGCTTCAGCAGAAGACTTGAGAGTTAATGTCTGCAGAGAATGAACGTCCAAGGATCTGGACTTCCAGAGACAAGGTAGAGTTGAGAGTAGACATGAGGTTCTGAACTGAAACCAGATGAGTTCAAAGAAGCTTGTTCATATTGAATAATAAGACGTTCATCTATCTTCCTAAATCATATCCAAATTCTGATTAATATGCTGTTAAACAGCACCCAGGCACGCCATGTGTCCTTCTGGTCCCCTTCTGAGCAGGACGCGCAGCGGCTGGGATTTGTAACCATCCCGGGCCTGGCCAGCCCAGATCTTACCTTATCTCACTCAAAGAACATCACGTCTTAAAGGAACACAGAGGCCCTCCACGTGAGCTACTGTTCCTGGGAACACTGGCCATACCAGGGACAGCCCCTCTTGGCAAGCACATAGCCTTTATGCCCCCCTGCCTATATAAGCAAACCCCTCCCTGCCCGGGGTAGCAGATGCACACTTCCATCCAGCTGGCTGCCCCTGGAAATTCCCTGTAAGTAACTCCCAATAAACCCCTATGTCTCGTTTGCCGTGTCCAAGTCTTTTCTTTGGTCTCTTAGCGACCTATCCCACACTGCTTACTCAACTGCACATGCGTCCAGTTGGCGAGCCAGCCAGGAGACTGAGGAAAGCCCCGTGAGCGCGGACACTATGGGCATTGGGAAGGGGAAATCCGTGGGGGTGATCCTGGGTTGGCCAGTGTCTTCTCTGTGGGGGCCGGTCACCACCATCCTTGATGGATAAGGTTCACTACAAGAGTCCAGGGATGCCCTGAAAACACCAAAGGGCCTAGGGAAAGTCCTGGGCATGAGAGAAGCCCAGGCTGTTGCTAGCGCTGTAGGGTAGCCCCTCCTCACCGTAAGATGGCTTGCAGTGAAGGCAGGGAAAGTCCTGGGCATGATAAATGATGAGAAAAAGAAATCAAAAGCCTGGGCAGTTACAACGGCTGTGGGGCGGCCCCTCCCCACTGTGGGATAGCTTGCAACAGAAGCTGAGATGGAAACAAAAACAAAAGTAAGGCAGTCACAGGAAGAGCCGCTGGCTCTGACCTCGCTCTGGCTCCAGTGCACATGCTGGAGTGGCTGGTGGCCAGGGCTCCCCACTCCTCCCTCCTCTCCAGCAGAGGATGGGCACAATGGGCACAACAAAAGTGGACTATTAATGGTCGCCTGTTGTGGTGGGGCAGAGCTCTGGAATATTTGGCAGCGGGTCCGTGGAATGATGATAACAGTATACCACATGTCTGCACATCAGGGGACAACGCCGCTGGGAAACCAACAAGCAGATGAGTTAGCTCGGATTCATCTCCTCGAAGAAGTGCTAGCCGAGAGAGGGGCAGGATGGCTATACAAGAAAAATGGACACAAATGACAAAGGACCTTATGGGCTATTGCCAAGGCCTGGGGCCTCCCCCTGCGCTACGCTAACATGGTGCAGGTCTGTCAGGCACGCCCTTCTTGTTCCTTGTAGAGACCCCGGGCCATTTCCCGGGACACAGGCCAAATTGCCAGAGGCAACCAGCCGTTCAACACTGGCAGGTGGACTATATCAGGCCCTTGCCTCTTTCTGATGGCTGCCGGTATGCCCTTGTGTGGACACTTATACAGGACTGCTACAGCCATACCCCAGCAAGAAGACCACACAAAAGATCACCATAAAAGGCCTAGGACACCTCTGTGCCATGTACTATGTTCCCACAGACATCGACAGTGACCAAGATATGCATTATAATGGCTACCAGGTACAGACATGGGCTGACCAAATGGACATACATTGGCATTTTCACCTGCCATACAACCCCACAGTCACAGGGCTGATGGAAAAAATCAATGGCTTGCTGAAACAAGAATTGAGGACAGAAGACAGGACACTAGCTCCCTGGACGAGATGCCTCACAACTGCAATATGGCAACTTAATGAACAGGAGAGGCTCGCCGGACCCAGTGCATACCAGATGTTGACACAAGCACAGGATACGACAGCACGTCTACAGACAAGAGCTAATCAAGGAGGGAAATTACAACCACAGATGGGTACTCAGAACAACCTGTTTTTGCCTCCACCACAGGAACTTCCCTACTAGGACCCACGTGGTCACTTGGCCCCGGGACTGGCAGGTGGGACCCCACAGGTGTGATCTCTTAGCCCCTTGGGAAACAGGCTTAGAACAGGATATTATGGTAAAACCTCCAAGTTGACTAATCCAAGATACCTTCATCCTTTCCCTCTGGTCTATCATTGTCCCTCCCTTATCATTTACCCTGCAGCACCTACACTAACTGGACGAGCAGTGTGGTATTGTTGACCTGGTCTGAAACCACAGGCCATTACCATACTGACCCAAGACACTGTAACTGCATGTGTCTTGTTGGATGGTCATGATCTCTGTTTTAGTTCCCTCTAAATATCTTACTTTCATCCTTAGGACAATGTCTGCCAAACTCTTCGCTGCTTGGGCACACACCGTTTCTGACTTACAAGACCACTCCAACTACTGGGTATGCAGCAAGCTGCCTCTCTCTTTGACCACGGATCTTGGATTCAATCCCTCCCTTCAACATGGTGAAAAGTGGTCTTTGGCATTCTTGCCTTTTTGTTATTGATTTTGTTCTCTTGCCGTGCCCTCCACTGCTGTTATGGTATCTGGTCATAATGCTCCTCTATGTGTCTGACTTAAGGGGATCCACGGAAGAATGGCACATTAAGAAGGTGAGGCCCATTCAGACACATGGATAATGGAGTGTAGGGGCACTAGCCTGTGTGCCCTTTAAGAGCCATGTGTCCTTCTGGTCCGTTTCTCAGCAGGATGCGCAGCGGCTGGGATTTGTAACCATCTCGGGCCTGGCCAGCCCAGATCTTACCTTATCTCACTCAAAGAACATCATGTCTTAAAGGAACACAGAGGCCCTCCACGTGAGCTACTGTTCCTGGGAACACTGGCCATACCAGGGACAGCCCCTCTTGGCAAGTACATAGCCTGTGTGCCCCCCTGCCTATATGAGCAAACCCCTCCCTGCCCGGGGTAGCGGATGCACACTTCCATCCAGCTGGCCGCCCCTGGACATTCCCTGTAAGTAATTCCCAATAAAGCCCTATGTCTCGTTTGCCGTGTCTGGGTCTTTTCTTTGGTCTCTCTGCAACCTATCCCAGCACTGCTTACCCAACTAGGCGAGCAGCCAGACATATGCTTATAATTGCTAAGAAGGATATTGGATTAAAACACAACACAACAGCAAAGCATAACATTCTTTTTCAGAAGAATATATAAAAATATAAAAAGTCCTGTGTTTAAGTAGAAATGTTCATAATAGTGAATGTATTTTAAATATGGACACAAACACACACACTAACTTGGGTGAAATGCTCAAAATATTAAAAGATATGATCCTAAATAAAGCTGAAATAACCATACTAGGAATGGCTTTCATGGTTTTCCAAAATGAATGATGTGGAAATCATAGTTGATTTCAACTGAGACATAAAATATCATTAAATAAACTTGGAGATGTTATGATGGTTAAAATGCCATGACTACTGAGAACTGAAAGGAAGCAACAGTTATATTTCTGAGATAGTAATGAAAAGTAGGTCAAATGCAGAAGATCAGAGACATGCTTATGTAGTAGGAATCCTTATCGTTTATTTATTTTGTGATTTATGTAGAGTCTCATTCATGCATCAAAGACTGTATAACTCGGTTTAAAAATGATTGTAAGATGATCTTCCTTGAGGTGGACTTACAAACATTTCAGAAATATTAATCATGCTATTAACAACTCAGTTTTAAACCAGGATTTATGATGAATCCCTGTGGAAGAAATCGAAGAGATGTAACCTTCCTTTGATATGTTAATGTTTATTCGCTTTGCCCTCTCTTATGACTTCCTCCCTTGATAATCATAGATTAAGTGTAAATGAAAAGACATATGGTTAAGCCAAAAGAATTCCCAAAATTAAATGTTTATAAGCAGCATAGTATAAACATAACATAGTATTCAGAAATATTTTATTTAGTTGTGCTTACCAGCTCAAGTAGTAATTTAACTGCTATAGCTCAAATTTAGTTCTCACTCCTGAAACAACGGAATTATTCATTTGACAAAATATATTCACAAACAATCACAGGGTAAATTGATCCCGTCATTAACATTCATTTTATTATTTTCTACAAATTATACCAAAGAATTCCCTGTGATTTTCACCTTAGCATTATGAAAGCAACTTTTCAATTAGTCATTAATTTAGAAAAATGCCTAATTGAGTGTAAGTTAACACTCACAGTGTTATTTATACATATAAAAGAAATTTAACTCATTTTTAAAACTGAAGACTAAGAGTAAATCCAAATTATGGCCTCATAAAACATTATATGAATAAAAAACCCAGCATGCTAAATATTATTTATAAATACCAAGAAAATGTTTCTTTTAAGATGCAATTTTATAGACCACAGATTATTTTTTGATTTTTTTAACTCAAAAAACTCTGTATTAAATATGCTGCCTTCTTTTAAATTTCTCTTTTTCTGCACACATCCATATTCTATTCACTTCGGGATTATAAACTGTTGCTTTCAATCAAGCCTCTTTTCAGTTATAACCATGTATATGTACACAAAATAATTTGGCTCCCCAAATGAGATACCATCTACCAACATTGAGCCAGATTCCAATTTTATTTCTAAAATAGCAGCACACTAAATAAATTTAGCTATTCCAATAAAAAATTCTAGCCACAAATTTATTCTAAAATTTAAAGTAAATTCAGATGCCCTAGAATAGCCAAAGCAATTTTTTTTAAAATGAAAAAAAAATGGATGAATTAGAATACATAAATAAAGCCACATTAATAGTAGTAGTAGTAGTAGTAGTATTTGTTTAAGGAGAGAAATATAGATCAATGGAGATAGCTATAGACCAATACATAAATGATATAACAATCTTCAATAAAGGTACCAAATTAATACAATGGGGTCACATGCCTTACACCATACACAAACACTGACTTAACATGAATCATAGACCTCATTTAAAGTTATTATAGGGCCAGTGGCATAGTGGTTAAGTTCATGTACTCAGCTTCGGTGATCCAGGGTTCACGGGTTTGGATTCTGGGCACAGACCTACACACCACTCATCAAGCCGTGCTGTGGCAGCACAGACGTTAGCTCCGGGCCAATCTTCCTCACGAAAAAAAAAAAAGCCATTATAGCTGTACCACTTCTAGAAAAAAACAGCAAAAATTATTTGTATCTCACTTATGGGCAAAGATTTCTCAAACACTACACAATTGCATGTACAATTAAAAATAATAATTGATAATTTATTTGCTCTTTGAAACATAGCTATAAATATGAAAAATTCAGCACCAAATGGGAGAAATTAATACATAAATCTGGTAAATAACTCATGTTTAATACATAAAGAACTCATAACTCACTAATAGGAAAACAAAAACTAGATATAAGCAGAGACCTGGACACTTCACATACACACATCAAAAGATACTAGATAGGGGCCGGTCCCATGGCGTAGCGGTTAAGTGCGCGCGCTCCGCTGCTGGCAGCCTGGGTCCGGATCCCCAGCATGCACTGACTCACCGCTTGTCAGGCCATGCTGTGGTGGCCTCCCACATAAAGTGAAGGAAGATAGGCACAGATCTTAGCTCAGGGCCAGTCTTCCTCGGCAAAAAAGAGGAGACTTGGCATGGATGTTAGCTCAGGGCTGATCTTCCTCACAAGAAAACAAGATACTAGATAGGATATGGAGCAATTGGAACTCGCATACACTGCTAGAAGAGATTTAAAATGGTACACTTTGTGCAACACTGGTGTTTTGTTATAAAGTTCAGTATGCACCATTCATAAGAGCCATTACCAAGAGACAGAAAAACACAGGCCACAGAAGGAATTAACAAGAACGTCCATAGCAGCTTTAATTCCAATAGCCAAAAACAATAAACAATTGAAATGCCTCTCAACAAGGGAATGGATAAACAAACGTGGTACCTCCATGCAACAGAATATTACTCAGCATTAAGTAGGAACTATCAACACACAACAACATGGATAGATCTCAAAATTGTGTAGAGTGAGAGAAGCTAGACACCAAAATGTACATACAATTTATATAAAATTCTGGGTAATACAAACAAATACGTAGAGACAGAAAGCATATTATTGATTATCTGGTACCAAATGTTTAGGAAATGATTGACTATAATGGTGCAAAAGGAATATTTGTATATTCTTAAGCTTTCAACACTTTAGATATTCCTGTTATTAGGTAATGATGTTATGGTAAATTATTTGCTACGAAAATTCAGTGCTTACTAAGAGATGCAAATGGGTATATCCATTGTTTAGAGAAGCTGTCACAATTTTAATTCATCCTTATTTTAACAATATTAACTCATAACACTTTATATCTAAAAGTAATTAGACAGGGATGTTTGTTTTTATCTTTAGCCTCTCATCTTAGTGCTTAGTAACATGAAATTGATTACATTGATAGTTATTAAGGACATTTGAAACAGTAGTTTTGAAGACATGTTTTAGGGTCAGAGCCAAGACTAAGGAAATTATGCATATGTATGAATGTCTTGAGACAAAGTTTGAGCTCTTGCAAAATTAGTCATTTTTGACCTCTAGTACTAGTGATCTGTCTCTGGATGCAAATCCCTAAAGATAATACTGGAACACTATTACCTAAATGACCCTCTTTTACTCTTTACTCTTTGTTTAAATATCTATTTAGTGTGAGAATGAAATGTGTTCAAGAAACCAAGAAAGGGTTATTTATTGTGCCCATAAAAGGTACACTATGTTACCATCACACATGACTCATTACAGCCATTTAATAAACAATATCCATTATTTTGCCTTTGATAGTTTAAAGTAAGTTGAGAGGTTCTTGAGGGTAAAGACTGTCTCTTCATCTCTATATCCCCATTGCCCAGCATAGTGCCCCATACAGAGTAGGTAATTGATACATGAATATACGTGTAGATACATGAGACAGCTTAATCAGGGAGTTAAATAAAACCTCCCCTCTACGCTCTCACTTGAGAGACATGAAGCAATTTGAATGCTTAAGAAATTAAAAGCTTTAGACGAATTTTACTAACACAATTAATTCAACATGACAAAGGGGTAAATACTCTTCCTAATACATATTGTTATATAGCCTGTGATAACTTCATGTTAATCATAATAAAGCTGTTATTTTTCTCTCCCAAGCCGGCAAATATATATTATATTTTGCTTCAATTCTCATTCCCCGACTGTCATTTTTTTTTTTCATTTTCTAGGTATTATTGATAATCTGGCTAATTAGGGAAGAGTATTATTTGAGAATTTTCTATATCCCTTTTGTTGTAGGAGAGCAAGGGAAAGGAAGTAAGAGAACTCAGTTTACTGAAACACTGAGTGTTTCAACATATCACACAATGTGTTTGGGATAGAAGAAATAGTAAGACATTGTGCTTTTCTTCTTTGTAGTCTGAGGGAAGAGTTTAGACTAATGAGATTGATAATAGATTGTGAGTGATAACTGTTGGAAGTTGGATATTATACCAAATGATTTATCTTTTTTAAAAACGTTAGTTTGTTCTATACATGAACATTAGAATTTCACTACATGGTTTGGTTTTAAGTCATTGCTACATTTATATGTAAGAATTTAAAAACAGAAAAAAGGTCAAAAATTTCATTAGATTTTGTTTAATAAATGATTAAAAGCAACTTATCTGTTAGTAAAAAATATATAGCTTTTCCACATCCCCTTCAATGGTTCTTTTTCTTTTTTGTCAAAGGGATTTTTCTGGTAGAAGTGCAAGGAATGCAAGAACAAAGACTTAAGTTCATACTTTTGTTCAGTATTCTAAAAAATCGAATATATAACTTACATTATCAGATAACATAATTATATTAGTCTGGATGATGTTATACTTGTGTATTTAAACAATGCTACTTAGAAGTAAGAATCAACAATTACCTCTTATACTTTTTGTTTTAATAATACATCAAAGAATATAATCTAACTTGGAAACTTTTCAAAATACTTGAGAAATTAGAGATCTCAAAAATAAATAATAATCTCAAGAATCTAAGTATTTTTTTAATCCTTAGATTATGTATTATTACATAATTATGTATGGCAAATAAAGCACTAAAGTTAATCATACACTTTGAGAGCTATCTTCAAGTGCCGGATAAGACTTGTTGAAAGATTTGAGTAGCTGTGCTCTGTGCTCCTTCTGCTTAACTTTTATGCAAGATAATGAGCAATGAGCCCAAAATAAGTAAACCTATTACAAAATATCTATTATTTTCAACTTAATTAAGTCCTCCATTCATTCCATGGCAGCTGTGAAGTCAGTTCTACTAAATTTAAAAGAGGAAATAAATTCTTTATTAATTCATACTATGAGTAAGAGATTCAAAATTCTAACTGTAATGACATTACCGACAAATTAAAATAATTTGAACAAATTCTTCCAGTCAATTCTGGTTCCATAATTATTTTAAAAATTAGAGTGGCATTTTATTTTTTATGTTCAAAATGAAGTAAAATATAGTACAGTTTGGAAATTTAATAAATATCTTGATAAAATTGTTTTGACGTAAAATTTTGGCTTTTTTCTGTATGAGCATGGAAGGATTGTACCTAACTGAAATCGTTTGTGCTTTGTTGGTCACAGCGGGAGGGACTGGTACTTCTAACTTCTTGAAAGTCAAAGAACCCTGTGGTCTGGCAGCAGCTAGTAAATCTTGAAAGATAATATAGTTCAGCAGTATATAAAATTCTACATTGAAAGGCTTTACCCTCAAAACTTTTAGAATACTACTTTATATTTTTATTGCCACTAACTTTTGAGAAATCTAGTACAAATGTGATTCTCATTAATTTATTTATAACCCATGTTTCTCTTTCAAGGGAGTTTTGAAATTTTCTTTTGTTTTTGATATACTTTAATTTTACTACATTGTGTCTATGTGCTTACAACTCTATAGACCCTTTTGATCAAAAATTTCATGCTTTCTCCTAGTTCTGGGAAAATTTCCATTCTTATTTATGTAATTACTGCCTCTTCTTTATTCTCTCTTTTCTCTCTTTCTGGCATTCCTCTTAGGAAGATGATCATATTCTACTTCTGTTATTCGAATTTTGTGTTTTCCCTCATTCTTCTCGTAGATTACTTGCTAAAGACACAAGTTTTCTAGTGAAACTGCCTAGATTTAAGTCTTGTTTCAATTACTTACAAAATGTGTGACTCAGATCAAACTAACAAATATTTCTGTGCCTCAGTTTTATCATTTATAAAGAATCAAACATAACAGCAGTTCCACCAAAAGATCATCATAAGTCCATGGCTTCAACTTTTATCAAGATTTTAAAGGGTACAGCTAGATTCCTTTACTGCAAAACATCATGTCTTTATTTCTCCAAAATTCTCTGATGTTAATCAGCCATTTGAATCTTGTGTCTATAACTCCTAACCTCCCATCTTATACTTCGTTTTTCCCCAGGTATTGAATGTAGCTCTTCATCAATGAGTCCCTGTGCTTTTTCTGTTTGGAAGGCGAGGGGTATGTCCATGGTCAAGCAGAAGGTTAGCATTTCAGGTGGTTATTTAATAATTTTTAGGAGAATGGGAAGTCAAGCTTCTCCTCATGTGATTCCCATGACTTTCACAGATTGAGAACAATGTTTTTAGGTCATGATTATAAAGATTACGTTTTGTTGTTGTTCTGATCTACAGCATTATTCAAAATGTAGTCTGATCTCTTTGGTTCTCCTTTAGTTTTCTTGAGTGAGATCCTTTTATCTCTGGTACCTCAGTATTGATTTCTACCCATACTGCAGAGTATGACAATATGCCCTGTTTAAATCTCTGGATACCACCAAGGTAGCTCCAGAGATAATGTCAGCGTTCTAAATTTCTTCTTCAGATTTCAGACACAAGCTTGTGAAATTATTTTTAGCCTTTGTGGGCTCAAAGGACTATCATATTCTCTCCTAATTTCCCACCACTTTAAAATGATTTACAATTTCATTCTGTGGTATATCTTTCTCATTCAACACGGTTATTAAGTCAATAATCAAATAATCTCTTTTAAGGATTCAGTAGCAAATATGCTTACCTGAATTTTCCTGACACTAATTATTGTAATTTAATATTGACAAAATAATTTTTTTAATTACAATTAATAATAAAAATGAATACTCACGTATAACAATATAATCTACATTTATTTTTCACTTGATTCTCATGTAAAAATCCAAGTAGTATTACAAATTTTCACAAATGTGAAATAATGGCTATTAAGGATCACATGGTAACTCATAGAACCTGAGACTCTTGCCCCAAATTAATGTTCCCTGCTGTTTTTTAAAAACTCAACACATAAAACTTATTTTTGATAATACCTTACTAAACACAGTTTTTAGTTGTACTGGCTGATTTTAGTTTCACTTCTTTCTTTCTACTTAAGCAAATATGCTTACCTGAATTTCTAATATATATTATAATCCTTCCCATTTATATACCTTTCCAAAAATTAGCATGTAATTCCTGGTAAACCATGCAATAACTGTCCATGGCAAGTTCTTAAGAAGATATAAATAAACAATAAAAAATATAAATAAACAATATCAAACTATATATACACACACACACACACACAGGAGGTATAATTTGTCTATTTCTGTATAACGAATTACCACTCATTTAGAAGGTTAAAACAAAACAAATTTAATATCTCAGTTTCCATGAATCAAGAGTGAGGGTACAGATTAATTGAGTTTTCTGCTCAAGGTCTCACCAGGCTGAAAGACGGGCAGCTAGGGCTGCAATTCTCATCTTCCTCTTGGGATCCTCTTCTAAGCTCCCAGGTTGTTGGCAGGATTCATTTCCTTGCCATATAACTGAGGTCTAGATGTTTTTGTTGGCTGTTCACCCAGGGAACACTCTCAGGGGCCACCTGTGCTTCTTTGTAACATGACCCTCGTAGGAAGTTCCCAGCATGGCTCTTTTACTTTTTTCAAGGCCAGCAGGAGAATGTCTACTGTTGCTTCCTGTCTCTTTTAAAGGTTCACTGGATTAGGTTAGACTCAAAGTCAGCTGATTAGAGACCTTAATTACATATGAAAAAGATTCCTTTTGCCATACATGATAACATAATCATGGAGATAATATTCTATCATATCCACAGGCTCCACCGACACTCAAATAGAGGGGATTACATATGGTGTATACTCTGGAGGGCAGAAATCTTAGGAAACATCTTAGAAGTCAGCCTGCCACACAGGGCTCAAATTAATCTCAGGGTCAGAATCATGACATTAGTCTTGAACACCATAGATTGCTGAATAGCATGATTCTTGTCTTATGTGGTAGCCCCTGCTGATTGTGGTCTGATCAGGGTAATCAGCCATACTCGTATGGCTGGGCCATGGAGTTTCCCAGGACTTAAAATTGTCAATGTTAAAATTGTGACTGACTTGGGCAAACTGAGATGGTTTGTCACCTTAGTCCTGATTCCTTACCTCACAGAAATATTGGCCATTATCATTACCTAAGGTCCACTGGAAACAGAAGAGGGACGTTGGGAAGCCATTGTGTCTCATGTTTATCATCTGTATCTCACTTTTGATGTTCCAAATAGTGGAGAATGTTTTAGGTTTTCATAAGTGCCAAAGGGCTGGTAGGCTTTTACCTTCCACCCTGCCACAGAGGCATGTAAGTGAAACTCACACATACCAATCACTTCAACTGTATATATTATCAAGCATGGTGCCTATTAATGAACATAATGTCTATTTTTCAAAAGGAATGAGAAAAGAATGCTGGTAGTGTCTGTGTGTTTTATTTCTTTCATCTCTGAATCCAATTTTGGTTTTCTTGATCCAGTCATAAAACATGATTAAGTCAGTATATTCATATGATGGAATAAAGTTATAAAACTTTGAGTAAAACAATTTCTTGATCTTCTGAAAAAACTTTATTCAATGAAAGCACCTTTACAACTGTAACTTTGTTTATATTAAGATTTGATTAGTTAGACGGCATTTATGCAAAAAACTGCCAACATTGGGGAAAATGAAGATGGAACTGGATTGGGTGGGGAAATTAAGATAAATGACTGTGGCCACTTTCAGTTAATTTGGCAGATTGAACTGATAAATTAGTTTCCCTCTCCTATTTCTCACATATAATAATGCTTGGAAAAAAAACAATTAATAAATTCTGGAGCTCAAAATCAGGAAAGGTAAATCTCCAGTGAAAGACATAAAAAAGAAACTCGAAGTCAGAATTGTGAAAGAACTAAAATCCAGGTGCTTACACCATGATTAGAACCAGATATGATCCCCAATGGCTAGGTTTGTTTGGGGGTTTGATGCCCCAGAACAGTAGTTCTCCTAGTCTTTGGTCTTGAAAACCACTTACACTCTTAAAAATTAATTAAGACCCCAAAGAACTATTGTTTATTCATTTATTGTATTTGATTGATAAATGGATATTTACTCTATTAGAAATTAAAACTGAGAATTTAAAAATAATTTATAAATGCATTTAAAAATCAGTAATCAATTCATAATAAGTTGACATACAATTTTTATTAATATTAACAATATTTTTCAAAACAATAAAAATATTTGAAGGAGAGTTGTATTGCCTTATAGGATTTCAAAAATTTCTTTCCTGTCTAGATTAATAAACTACAACCAAATTGCCATATCTACTTTTTTATTCAATCTGTTTAGATATCACGTGTCATGAAGAAACTTATTTGACACTCATGAGAGAATAAAGGAATACTGTTTTGATCTCACAGATCCTCTGAAAGGGTCTCAGGACCCCTAGGGATCCCAGAGCACACTTTGAAAACTTATGCCTAAGAAGTATGAGGGGAAATATGTCTGGATTCTAATACTTGTAAAAAAGGTAACAACTGAGATAACTGAAAGTCACAAAGGACGGATCCATAGTGAAAATAGCTGCTGAGTGTCAAATGGAAATGCAAAGGAAGGCTGTGGTCCACATGGGTCCTTGAATAGAAGAAGAGTCTCCCATGAGAATTCGGAAACTGAGTACTGCACCATGCTTGGATATAAGGTTATAATTAAAACCACTAATGTGTTATACAGGAACATAAATTGAGAAACTAACTTCAAAATGAGTTCAGAACTAGGAAAATCTTTTACAGCATTAGCAGTGACAGAAATTAACATATTTTCCAGGGATGGTTCCATAACCCTTGATATGCCATATTACCACAGAAAACAACCTCATTGAAGAGGGTATAACTTTTAAACAACAAAATATTTGAGGAAACAAGACATCATGAAGATAAGTTAGCATGCACACACTCACACACCCACACAAACATACACACCTTCACACACAAAGGGAATTGGACTTCACAGACAGTATATAGAATGTCAGTTTAATATGCCTGATAGTCATGTTTAAAATGTCCAACAGAATAAAGAGACAAAAAATAAGAAAAATTAGACATCTCAAATATTCTAAAAAATTAGCCAGCTGAATAATCTATTAAACTACATTAATTGAATTAAATTAAAACACATACAACCACATTTCATTAAATACTTAGAAAAAAGTACTAGTTAGAGTTTTAGGGATAATTGAAAGATGAATTTAAACAGAGGTCTGAGGAGATTACTTACATGCAGCACAGAGAGGAAAAGACATAGAAAATATCAAATAGATGGAGATACAAAAAGTCCCAAAATATATCCACCAAGAATTCCAAAACAATAAAATAATGGGAAAGAAATAATATCAGAAAGTTCCAAGATTGAGGAAGGACATGGATCTCAGTAAAGGAGACAGTCTCACAAAATATAAACCAACATTAATCTTCACTGAGACATATTGAAGTTAAAATACTGAAGAAAGAAAGAAAAATTTTAAAGAATAGCAAGGAAGGATCATTCAACTATCAGTAGTCTCCTCAAAAATAATATGTCAGAAGACAATAAAACAATATCTTCAAAGTATAAGAGTCAATCTAAATTTCTATCCAGTTACATTGTTGTAAAAGACATATTGAGAGAGTTTATGACTATAGTCTTTGAAAGAATTATTGATATGTACTTTCTCAAGGAGAACTTAATACAGAGAAAGGGTTGGCATGTAAGAAGCAATGGTTTACATAAAAATGATTTAACCATTTTGGAAAATTCAAATAAATATTGACTATAGAAAGAGCAATTTAATAGTATTAAACAAGTAAAATAGATAATAAAAAGGTAAGCATAGAGAGTTTATAAAAACACACAAGAAAGTTTCCACATGGGAATGTCAATCTCATTCTTCACATGAACAGAGAGAGAGAAAGTATGACCTCAGCAGACATAGTGAAAATTTATCATTTTGTGTGGGACTGACACTGATTTAACATATAGTGTCAAGTATAAGTAACAAATGCATTAATCTATGAGGAAGGTATTATAATTATCTCCACCCTAAAGAGGCAACTGAATACAGAGCGGTTACTAACATGTCAACGGTAACAAGGCTAACGGGGGCAGGATTTGAGACCTGGCAGTATGGTTCCATACTTTGCACAGTTAATAATTTTGCCGTATTGCTTCTTAATTGTCATTAATACTATTTTTTAAACAATCAAACTTGGAATATAGGATGCTTTTAAATATGACAAATGAACTTATAAAAGATGTACAGAAGATTAATATATAAAAGTAAAATTTAGGAAGTATTTATATTAAATCTAGACTATATATGGTTTCTCAAAAGCATTTTTAAATGTGTGGTAAGAGGCTCTAGTCAATCTAGTAAGAAAAGAAGAATGTGATAGGCATGATTATTTGAAGGACAGAGACATTTGTTTAATTGTAGATGCTAAAGGTTTATCGACCGTAAAGTTCCCCAAAATCCAACAATCTCGTGTCATTAAAAAAAAAAATTCTGCTACTAGATACATGATCATCTTATAAAAGTCAATGATACTACTAAATAATTTTAGTAAAAGATATCATTATTTAATAAAACCAAAATAGACCTAGGTGTAAATGTATCCAAAAATATGCAAGAATTTTCAGAATAAACTTTGAAAATACTATCAGCATATATATCAAAATACACAGTAAAATATTTATATGATACTTATGAATATGAAGCTATTAATTCTTGTCTAATTAATCTTTCAATGTTATTTCAATTGAAGTTGATTAAGGATGTTTCATGATGTTAATCAAAGAGAATTCAAAATCCATATAGCACAGTAAAATTAAAGAGCAGACAAGCGAGTGTAAGAAAGAAAAATAAGGGTTGGGGGGGGAGATTTTGCTTATTAAATAATAAATATTATTATAAAGCTATAAAAATTAAAATATTATGATGTCTCTACACAGAGATGACATTGGATTAATTAAGAAGAATAAATTGCCTGGAATAGATACAGCCATAAGTTGGACTTGAGTATATGATAGATACAACACTAAAAGTTAATGGAGAAAGCATGGACATTTGGTTTCAAATGGAAAAAAAGTTTAAATTATCATCTCACTCCATGCACCCTTTCCCATCACATACATAAAAATTAATGTTAGATTAAATTCCTAGAAAATAAATAACTCAAATGAAAATATAGATAAATTAGACTATACCATCATTAAAAATAATTATATAATTAATAGTACTATAAATAAATTCAAAAGGCAAGAAACATACTGAAAGAACTTACAAGCAATCAGCAAAATACATAATAGAAAAGCAATAATGTACCATTTCACATAATTTAGACTGACAAAAAAATAAAATCTTAAATTTTCATCTACCACTGGAAAAGCTGATAGGGATGAATATTAGTAGAATCATCCTGGACATGAATTTGGCAATGTTTGTTAAAAATTGAAAATGCACCTATTGGAAGACTAGTAATTCTGCTAGCAGAGTCCTCAAGCTCATATGCTTAGGGACGTGTAAAGCGATGAGCATTTTAGCATTTTTAAATTTTAAAAAGGTAAACAAAAAACATTCTAATGTTTTGCTTACCAGGAAAATTGTTATATAATATATGGTATATTCTGGTGCTACACTGCATGTTGACCATGAACAGATCATTATAGCACAATAATAAGTGAAAAAGGCAATTTTCAGAACCTTATGAGATTTATATAAACTTGAAAATCACACAATGACATTCTTGTCTATAATATCAATAAAGAATAAGATCTGGTCTTGTCTTTCAAGGTTTTCTGTGATTATTAGCAGATATAGACTTCCAACCCGGTACTTATAATACAGAGATTCAGTTGCAGTTAGAGACAAAGCGTTACCAGGTTTCCCCTTCTCGCTGCCCAGTAAAAAGAAATCCACTTTTACTCACTTATTCTCCAACAACGTCCATCCCAGAGACACTCCAAGCACGTGAGCACACAAAAATCTACTACGCCAGAGTGTTTCTTCCAAATCCCGAAAGTGAGAGTGATTGAGAGGAAAGACGGAGGCGGGACTGGGAGCAAGGATGGGTATAGGATGGAGAAAGATAAGAAGCCAGTGTGGTAATGATGAAGAAAATAAAATTTTCTGACTTTTTTTTGTTAAAAGGGTAGTATGTGAAATAAATGAATGGAAGGAAAAGGTGGGTGTTTTAGAATATTGCTGTGATCTATGTTAACCCTTCATGGGGCTTGAGGAATATAAGTAAAGAAATGGAGTTTTCTTGATAATTCAAGGTAGTAAATATATCGTTTTTATTGCCAAACTGCATTTTCTTATACACCATACAATCTTGCATCTGTTCTAAAAGATCAGTAACAGCAGTAAAGACAACAGCAACAAAACAAGAACATCATGAATGCCTCATGAGGGATGGCTGTAGGAAAGCATTGGAGGAAAATTATGTTTCCTAATATAAGGAAACGGAGAGCATTCTAGAAGGAGGGACAGACATGTGCAAAGCTAAAGATTGAAAATCAGAAATTATCTATAGCCACACACCCACAGAGCTTACTAGCTACTTTGATCTGACTTTACTATTTGGCCGTCTTCACTAATATGACTTTACTAGTCCACTGTTTTCAAAATGAAAACTCCATAATATTCCTGGAAACTTTTGCCTAGGAAGATGAAAGTTTCCAATAACCTTATTCTATATTTCAGAAACTTGAAAAAAAAAAAGCACTTGAATGACAGATTGTTCAACTTTTTAATGGATAGAATCAAATGATTGTTTACACCTCAAGATTCTTCCAAAAGCTCACTTCAAAATCCTTGCCTTGCGGGTCTACCAGTCCTAGACTAATATATCATAATTTTTACTTAATCCTAACCAAGCCGTCACATAGAAAGATTTACCTCAAACTAGACTCCAAAACCTCATAAATATCCTGACTTTGTCCTTCCCCTCTGAGATGCCCCTAAGAATCTGTCAGGTTAGTCATCTCCCTTACCAAGGTAAGAATAAACACAGCTTCGCCTTATGATCAGGTTGTCTGGACAGTATTCTCAGGGAGCAAACATTTGACAGGAGGCAGCAAACAGCATGAAGTGTTAAGAATAGCTGTAATTTGAAAGGGCTGAAGTACAATAGTTTGAAAGAGAATATCAAGAGATAAATCTGTAACGATAGCCCAGGATCTGATTCTGAAGGGTTCTGTATGCCATTCTAAAGAACCTAGCTATTAATCTGAAACATAAGGCTAGTATACAAGAAGGATATCTAGGCTATGTTTTTAGGTTTTCTTAGAAAGACTTTTTTAGAAGGTAAGAAAAATATAGCCCATTAGAGACATTAACTTAAATTTTTAAATATCAGAAATGATATATTATGTGCTTTGATCACAATTAATCCAAGAGTATTGTTAATGTTTATATGATAAATGATTTATGATATGGAAATAAATATTTTATAATTTGGGCTTATAGAAAATTTTACTATTATACTTCTTCCTTCTTATAAAAACAGCTACAATGTTATAATGTATTCATTATACGTTTAGTATTATATGTTTGTTATTTTAAACAGTAAAATATCACATATTTTAGAGTATTTACTTCAGTTCCCTTGAGCCTCTTCAAGCTTCCAGAACAAAAACTTTAATGAGTACCATAAATATTAAGCTCTTGAAGAAGTCTCATGACTACCACAAAGGAAGCTAACAACTATAATTATCATAAACTTTTGTTTAGTGTTATAATTTAGAAAAACAAAACACTAAAATTGTTGTATGTTTTGAATATTTGTTCAGTTCACTTCCAAGATATATTCAAAACATGAAGGCAAGTTGATGGACAAATCATTCCTAGCGCAGTTTTCTTCAGCCTTCTGCTCCTAAGGTTACTGTAAAATATGTGAATGGTTACTCTGGTACTCATGTCAAGTCATTTGACTTGTTTTTTAAAATAGAGTATATAAAACAAATCATGAGTAAATATATTTCTTCAAAGGTAGAAATTTTCCTGATTAAAATATATACATATATCTATGTTCATAGATATATGTATAATCTTGACTTGAGCTGGTAACAAACAATTTCAAATAGCACTGATTTTATTTTCTTTACGCAAACACTAGTACAAAGTACTACATATCCATATCAATAAGTACAAAGTACTATTGTTAAAATGTTATCATTTAATCCTTTAAACTGCAATTATCATTTTATAGATGAGAGAACTGAAGCACAGAGCACTGAGCTAGGAAGTGATAAAATTGGCATTTTAATCTAGGTAGTCCAATACCTATGTTAGTCTAATACTAAATATAACTATTTCTATTATTATTATTTGGATTAAAATACAAACAGATACATTACACATAAAAAGAAAATAGAAATGTTTTCAGCAAAACCTAATCAAGTTTATTTTTTAGGTGCGTTTGTAATGTAACCAAAATGTTTTCCTTTTATATTCCAAGTTGAATAGAATGTTTGGCCAAATAAAATTTAATTTTAATAATTAGTAATAAAAATAGACCTGAATCTATTATCTTAGTTATTAAATTACTATCTATTATATGTTAATAGATAATAAAAACATGTGGAATGATATAATTTTCTACATAAATATTTTTTATTATTTTTCGTATTGAAATAAAGTCTACTTTCCAATAGATACATGAAAATCATGCAAATTTCGTTACAAACATAGGTAATACTTCAACATATGGTAGTTGTTTTCAAATATTTAAAAATATAAAAAAACAAGGAGCATCAACACCAGCATATTTATAATGAATGGCAGAGAAGTTCAGTAGAACAAAAAAATCTTATTTAATTATCCAAGAATTTCAACACTGTTGCTTTCTCACTATTAAGATTCTTCATAATATTTCCATTCGCATAAACCCAGAGACAACTATCTTTTTCGTTATAGCGTCTCATATACTATTTCCTTAGGCCATATCTGGTTATCTGGTTTTCCTTCTTATTATCTATGGAAATTATTATATGAAATTGAAGTGATTAATAGTTCATTAACTATAAATAATTCAAGGAACATTTGTGTTGGCTCGAGAGATTTGACACAGAAACTAGATTTTCTCTGCTTCAGAACCAAAAAATGTGTCCTTCCCAAAGTTCTAGTGTTACCCAAACCAGCTTTTACATCCCAAAACATTTGGGAAATGTGCTTAAAATATAGGATGAATACCTTTTGTGGAAATTATGGTTCATTTGATTTGAGACTGGAGCCCAAAAATGTGTATTTTTAACAATTTTTGCAGGTATGGTAATGACATTCTGAAATTTCACTCAAGAAACACTAGTTTGTTATTGTTCACATCGAGATTTATTGTTGTTTGACAAATGTAATCATATTTATTCAATGATATTCTCAGTACTTCTACAGTGAATTAATGAAGGAAAGAACAAGTAACAGGTAGTCCAGAGAACAGAATTTCTTTGTATCATTTCTATCAACGTTGTGGTTGGGAGAGGGAAGAAAACATAGACTAAGTCCCTGATTTTCTTCCTTAGATTGGAATGTCAGACTAAGGATCTACAAAGAAATTTCAGAGAAATTCTGAAATTCTTTATACTAACTATTCCATCTCTTAATTCTCTGTTAACTGAATGTTACTTCTAATTTGCCGAGCAATATGTTAAGTTCAGAGGCGTATTATTGGTAATTGTTATGTGATAAACTCTGTTGATGGGAATCATAATAAGAGTAGCAACATCACATTTCCTTACCCGGGCATTTTTGTGAAATGAGAGTTAGCAGGTAAGTGTATACATGCTCTTTTTAAAAAAACAAAAGCTCATATTTTCAATGGAAAACCATTAATAAAAAATATTTCAAAATCTATTACTATCTTTCTAAAATAAATATTTTACATTGACTTTCTAAACATAGGATATTTAAAACAAAATAAAAAAAACCTCAGGATTTCAGTTTAGAGAGAAAAAAAAGATACATAAATCAGTAGTTAAAATACGGTCTAATTTTTCCAATAATACAATTGGAGTAGTAGAAAGAAAAGTGTGCTATATTAGGTAGGGCAGATTATGTTAGAGGAGGCCTGTGCACTGCTGTGATATCTATAGTGAGTTTTGGAGATAATTCAAATTTATACATACAGACAAAAAGGGGACTGACATTCAAGACACACACACAAAAAAGGCATGAATAATTCAAATAGCCTTAAAAACTACTTGAGAGAAACAACATGTTAATTCCCTACACTAAAGGATCTAGCTGCTACGTTAATTTATTTTCACGTACACTTTTCAAAAGATTTGCTGTTTCCAATAGCCAATGATGTAGGATCTAGACAGCCAAGCATACCAAAATCCAATTATTTAGTTTTCTCCTATTTTAATTCATTATGAAGTCTTGAGTGCCTTGTTCATACATGTTAATTCATATATTTTGTGGTGTCTATTTTGCCTGTTAAGAGTACTTTTACTTCTTGGCTGTTAGCCATGTTTGAGAACTTCAAGCTGTTGGGAAAGTCAAATTAGCTGTTATTGGTGACAATGTTTTTTTCCTTCTAGAAGTTGATAATACTTTGGCTGAAGTAGGGCTGGGGGTAAATGCAATTACTTACAAAGGATATATTTATAAATATGTTGAATAAACTATAGTCAATGTAAGAATGTGAAGATATTAAGTGTTATATATGAAAGGGGAAAGATGAGGGTGTTATAAATATCTCCAGTATAATTAAGTAAAGAAAAGTTTATTTACCAATTAATTTTATTTATTAATGAAAGCTGCATGGAGAAAAAATAATTTAGTAAATCCACCCTTTTGAGAGATGTCATTCTAAATTATTCAGTACATTTGTTCAAATTATGAGACATATGACTGGAGTGTTTATTATTCTAGAAACAAGTATAGCCTGTTATGTAAAAAATTCTGCAGATTTAGATAGAGAGAAATATAATTGAGGAATTGCATAGAAAATGAGGATGGTTTTGACTGCCCAAGGCTATGATAATGGGACTCCTGCCAAATTTATAAAAGAGAAGGCTATAAGAAATATCTTGGTAACACAAAAGGACTTCCTAAGACGTTATGACTTGATATACCCTTTGAAGATTTATATGTAATACTCTTGCCCTTTTGGAAAAGTCCAAGTAATTTTTTAATGGTATCTCATTTCCTCTAACATTTTTCTGTACCCAGCATATCTGACACAGTATATTCAACTGGACAGCTGGTATTTAATATAAGCAAAAAATCACAGAGGGAACTGATATTGTTTCATTTGCATAATAGTGCTCAGCATTAAAAATAGGCAAATAGGCTCTATCTTTGTTAGCTAAAACATTGATTTTTATTACAATTACACACAGACACACACTAGATTTCATATGCAAATTAAGAGCCCTGACAAATATAAATTATTTAAATTTCCATTGGAGATTGGAGAGTTCTGGACAGAACAATAAGTTGGTGGAGTTATAGGTTTTTATGACTTCTTTCAAGGAATATAATTAGTCTATTTACCCAATTCTAGTTGAACAAGGATATTAGACTAGGTCCAGGTCACCTTCCTTCATCAGTAAAGGGAGTGAATAGGTCTGAAGGAAGATATCATAAGATGCTCAATTAGTCTCTACAATATTTCATGTACAATGCCTGATACTCAATACAAAATTGCAAGGCAAGTTAAGAAAAGAAAAAACGTTGGCCAACAAACAAGTAAAACAGAAACATAGGAAATAATAAATACCAGATGGCAAGATAACGATGTTATGGGATATGGGCATGTACGTAAGTACAGACCTTCTTCAACTTACAACGGGGTTACGTCCTGACAAATCCAACATAAGTTGAAAATATCATAAGTCGAAAATGTATTAAATACACCTAAACTTCTGACATCACAGCTTAGCCTAGCCTACCCTAAATGTGCTCACAACACTTACATTAGCCTACAGTGGGCCAAATCATCTAACACAAAGCCTATTTTATAATAAGTGTTGAATATCTCATGTAATTTATTGAATACTGCACTGAAAGTGAAAAACAGAATGGCTGTCTGGGTACAGAATGGTTTTAAGTGTATCGGTTGTTCACCCTTGTGATCACATGGCTGACTGGGAGCTGCAGCTCGCTGCCACTGCCCAGCATCACAAAGGGGTATCATACTACATATTGCTAGCCTGGGAAAAGATCAAAGTTCAAAACCTGAAGTATGGTTTCTGCTGAATGCGTATCACTTTTTCACCATTGTAAAGTTGAAAAATTGTTAAATCGAACCACCCTAATTCGAGGACCATCTGTATAATTACTCTGCTAAAGAATTTAATATGGAGAGCTTTAACCAGATTATAGGAAGCTATAAACAACATTCAGAAGGAAATATATTCATCAGATTAGACATTGATTAAAATAAAATTTATAAACTTTGGTAGGTCAGAAAAAAATATTCAAATCAAAGAGCAGAGAGGTCAGGAATAAAAATGGGGAAAAAACATAAGAGACATATGCAGCAGTCGTAAGTCAATATGAAATCCCACAGGGCAAGAAGAATGGAGCCCTCATGCCTTGATATTGGAGTAAGGCCCTTGGTTAATCAGTCTGATAGCCCCTGGCTTTTCTTTCTTAGAGTTCTTTCTTGGATCTTGGCTTTGTTAGGCAGGATTAATCTGTGCGTGACCAAGGAATACTTGACTTGGTCCTTGTGGTAGGCTGAATAATGTCTCCCCAAAGATGTCCATATCCTAATCCCTAGAACCTGTGAATATGTTGCCTTACATTCTAAAGGAAATTTGAAGATACGATTAAGTTAACAATCTTGTGATGGGGGGGTTATCCAGGGTTTTTCAGGTGGTTCTAATGAAATCACAAAGCCATTAGAAGAATGAGAAGGGAAGTTGGAGAAGAGGGAAGATGCTACACTGCTGACTTTGAATATGGAATAAGGGACCATGAGCCAAGGAATGTAAACAGTATCTAGAAGCTGGAAAAGGCACGAAATAGATTTTCCCCAGAGCCTCCAGATGGAGCATAGCCTACAAACCCAATTTGGATTCTGACCTTGGATTCTCAGAGCACAGAGAATAAATCTGGGGGTTTTTTTTGGTGAGGAAGATTAGCCCTGAGATAGCATGTGTTGCCAATCTTCCTCCTTTTGGTGAGGAAAATTGACCCTGAGCTAACATCTGTTCCCATCTTCCTCTATTTTATATGTGGGACACCTGCCACAGCGTGGCTTGATGAGTGGTAAGTTCGCACCCGGGATCCAAACCTGCGAACCCTGGGCTGCCAAAGTGGAGCGCACAAATTTAACCACTACGCCACTGGGCCAGCACCTAAATCTGTTTTTTAAGTAACTATGTTTGTAGTAATTTGTTACAACAGCAAACAGGAAATAATATAGATCTATACATAGTAATTGATAAAACTTAGGGATTATTTCTTCTGCATGTGAAGTATAAGTGTAATCCATATAAAAATGTTTTGTGAGAAGATGGGTGTGTAAATGGTGCTGCATGAATTATGTCAAATACAGTTTTCCTGCTCAGCATTCATTTCCACCCTCTTCTCTCTTGCTTTCCTCAATTTTAGAGGCTAACGACTAAAAAACTGACTTTCACAAGGTTCTTTGCTGTGGCAGGAGCTCCTTAGAATGACCAACCATTCCAGTTTGCCTGAGATTGTCCCAGTTTTAGCACTGAAAACATCATATCCAGGAAACCTCTCAACCTCGGCCAACCTGGAAGGACACACCATGACTTTCATGGACCTAGGTATTTTTGCTTTTGTGGGTCCCTTCTTTTGTGAAAAATAAATAAATATAATTATGGGTTTACAACTATGTTGGTCTAAAGACAAAACTCAGGCTTGATTCATTATCATATATTTATTGCTATTATATTCATTATTTTCCTGATTTTAAAATAAATTAAGATTAAAACATTTCTCTCTTACTTGAGACGTGGAGTTTAGACATGATAGATATAGCTACAGCATCTGACCAGGACATGGAAGAAAGGTCAATAGAATTGCAGAAACCTTGGTTCTGCTTCCTTTAGCTGCTGAAATAGTTCCAGTAATCACTCACCACCAGGCTTCTTGTTTAGTAAAGAAAAAAATGTCCTCATGTATTGAAGCCATCCGGTTTGTGCTCCTTACAATCACCACAATCCTTTAATGATGCCTCCATTTACTTACAATGTAAGAAAATAACATGCAGTGTGTCAAACAACAGGCACAGTGGCTCAATGAAGAGAGTCACAGTGAAATAAAGACTCTGAATTAATAAATCATATTTTAACACGTGGCAGAGAAAGACTGCTACATAGACTGTTTATACATTACTTTTTGTCTAAAGGCAGGAAATATCCTATCCTTCCATCAAACAAATAAAACTATTTGAAAGTTATTGTTTTTGTTTTTTTGTGTGTGTGAGGAAAATGCCCTGAGCTAACATCTGTTGCCAATCTTTCTCCTTTTTTTACTGAGGAAGATTAGCCCTGAGCTAAGGTCTGTGCCCATCTTCCTCAGTTTTTTTTTTTCCGTGAGGAAGATTGGCCCTGAGCTAACATCTGCCAATCCTCCTCCCTTTTTTTTTTTTTGCTGAGGAAGACTGGCCCTGGACTAACATCCATGCCCATCTTCCTCCACTTTATATGGGACACCACCACAGCATGGCCTGACCAGCGGTGCATCGGTGCATGCCTGGGATCTGAACCAGCGAACCCTGGGCTGCCGCAGTGAGCACACGCACTTAACCGCTTGCGCCACCGGGCCAGCCCATCTTCCTCTATTTTGTATATGGGACACTGCCACAGCATGGCTTGGTGAGCGGTGTGTAGGTCCACATCTGGGATCTGAACCTGCGAATCCCAGGCCGCTGAAGCAGAGCACATGAACTTAACCACTACGCCACCAGGCTGACCCCGTAAAATGAGTCGATTCCAAGAAGACTGGACCATGATCAAAATGATATCCAACTTAAGAGCCCTCTAAGTCTAGAAACTGTTTACATTGTTGCGCTCACTCTTATAGTCTGTTGAAACACAAAATGAGAAAAAGATAAAGATCTGAAAAAGTGCAACAAGATAATGAGAGAGAATGAGGAAGCCATGGGGAAATGAAAGTAGAAGGGGACATCTGAGAAATGTCTGGAGAGGTGATCAAGTTCAAAGAGCTAGCTCTGTTTATGAAGGAGCAGGCTCAGTCTCCCTGTTCATTATCTATTTCTTGAAGTACCTGAGAGTCTTCAATAGTTCCATAACCGCACAATAGGTTTGGTGTCAGCTATTTGATGTCTTTGGAAAGTTCTATAGTTTAAAACAAACTATTTATTAATAAGTATGTATGCTGTGTGCCTCCGGTATATCTAGTACTGGAATTTACGCTCCATGAGGGCAATCACCATGCATTCTTTATTTTCTTTCATTTTTGTAAACCCTGAGCCTAGCACATAGTAGGCTTTCAATAAATGTTGCTGAATAAATCAACGGATAAATATCACTTTTTCGTGGACACTGAAGACACAAAAGAATGTAAGACATGGGAAGACAGCTGACGTGAAAAATATATGAAATAAGTAGTGAACACTATGACGTGCTGTACACTATGGGAGGTCAAAGGAGGAAAGAATCACTAATGAAGCAGTCTTCATTAGTAAGGTGAGATATGAGCTGGGCTTTGAAAGGAGTGCTCAGAGAGGCTGATAAAAGAATTCATTTCCATTTGCAGTCACAACCTAGGTGAACATGTGACATAATCAGTGGAGAGTAGACAGATTTGATTGCAGCATAAGGTTGAGATTTTAAACAAAAATGTGAAGATAAAAATTCCAATGATATAGGTCCCTGTGGGAGGTAGACTTGATGTGTTACCAGTGATGTGATACCTCTTATAGGAAAGACCCTGAGGTCACATTTAATCCTTGAGCAAAATGGCATGAAAAAATTCATGATGGAGATGGGAAAGAGCAATGGAAGATGAGCCAAACATTCTATGGTCCTTTTCCGACTCTGTTGTTTATAAATAAGAGACCCTGGTAAAATTAATCAAATTCTATTAAACAGATTCTGAAAAATGGGAGTAACAACAGGCCTGGCCAGGCCCTGTTCACAAACCACTATGAAAAAGTGTATATTTAAATTATATGAAAATATTAAAGATCGATAGATGATTGATTGGTAGATAATATTATGAAGGCAAAGATGGAAGGGATATTTTAGGAAAGTGGTTCAGCAAGAGCAAAAATTGGATAGAGCTTTCTCGAGTACGATAAAGTTTTTGCTTTGTCTGGAAAGTCTGGTTACAAGTGCCTTGATTAAGGTGATGTCACGTGAAGGAATAGAACAGTAAAGCTAACTCTGAAACAGCCAAGGCAGTGATCCTGGAATAGGAAAGAAATCAGACGGGATAATAACCAACACCTCTGAACACCTAATGATATCCCTTACTTAGAAAAAAGACTAGTGAGTACTAAACTTTGCCATATATATCCATTATATCTTCCCAATAAGCATGAGTTGAGAAGAGAAACCATTCTTTATTCTCCATCGGTTCCCACACACAATGCCATGAATATAACAGTTATGCAATCACTTGATTGAATTAGTGAATTGTCCCTCTCCAAAATATTTTTTTAGTTCACCGAGATATTCTGAAAGCAAATAAAATAAATATATCTGATGATTTTTTCAAGAATTACTCCTCATTGCTGTCCCTCTACTGCTCTGGTTCTCTTGATAATAGATTTTCCGAATATTTGTTGCCCTTTCCCCTGCTTTTCCCTCTAAGGTGAAATGTATTATTTGGCAGATGGGACACCTATTGGCTCATATTTTATGACTGAAAATTCTGCATGCATTTAATATATCAAAAGTACCAAATGTGGGGGTTTAGTAACTTTCCATATTAAAGAACAAGAGGCAGAGATCTGAATAACTGTGTCTGCTCTCTGGCCTCATACTTCCATCAGGTGGATCAACCCAATTTCTAGACAGGGCACTTGACACCCACTGGGCCTTCACACTAACCTTTATACTCCACCACCTTATCAGTATAAAAGCTAAAAATTATGTTTTACTTTCTAGCTTTTTCTTTCTCATTTCTGAATTGCTGCAAACTTAAGTGGAGAAAAATATTTTTAAGTGGAAACTTAAAACTTAAGTGGAGAATAATATAATTTTTTTTGTATGTCTATGTAAAAAATAGCTCCACACATAGCAGTTTAAAATAATTGACAAATATTATCTAAAGTTTTTGTGGGTCGGGAATCTAGGCAAGACTTAGGTGGGTGCCTCTGACGTGGGGTCTCTCAAAAGGCTACAATCAAGGCATTGACCAGGGCCGCCATCATCTCACGGCTCTCCTGGGGGAGGATTCACTGGCAAGCTCATTCATGTGGCTGTTGACAGGCCTCACGTCCTCACTCCCAGTTGGCTGGAGAAAGCAGTTCCTTGGCATATGCGCTCCTCGTAGGGCTACTCATAAAATGGCCACTTGCTTCCCCCAGAACAAGGGCTCTGAGAAAGAAAGCATGTGAGAGAGTCAGAGTACCCCAGAGAGAAGTCTCTTTGCAACCTATTCTTAGAAGTGACATCTTACTATTTTGGGAGTACTAAATTCATTAGAGTCCAGTCAGTAAGCCCAGCCCACACTGAAGAGGAGGGAATCACATGAGCACACAAATATCAGGAAATGGGAATCACTGGGGACCATCTTAGAGGTTGTGTACCATAGAAGTGCTACTTATTGGAATTCGAAGGCCATAATTATTGGCATATTGGCTGGGAACTTGGAAAACTTGGAAATTATGACTGGAATTTGGGGACCAAAATAACATATTGTGTCTTTTTGTGTTGGGCCAGGGCACGTGGCTTTGGGCTTTGGACTTCAGCACGTTGGCCAGGTGCATCTTTGATACTGACATTTTTCTTTAGATGCTTCTAACATGCATTCTAGAACACCTTCTCTCTACAGACTTTATAAGCACTAGTGAGTAAAATAATTTTACTATCTCTCTTCTGTATCTCAGGCAGATCTGTTGGCCATTAGAGGATTTTTTTACATTGAAGTTGTAAATCCTGACCTTTATCCAGAGTAAAGAAAAAGTCTGGAAATTAAGTGGCTAGGCTTTCTTTGCATTTCTTCTATAGCTTTATTTGCTACACAGTGCTATTGGTATTTGTGAACCTTAGCGATATAGATTGTGACTTTATCCTCAGAAATGTCACACAATTTATTCTTGAATAAATAAAAGCTTTGGGGGCCCTACCACATTAATATAAATCTTTGGAACAGAGGTAAGGAAAGAGCTAAATTAAATAATAGTAAATCCAAAACCAAAAAGCTTAAGAAAGCTTGCATACCAGATGCCTATATCCTGAGCATTATGCTAGCCAATAAGCCATGCAATGCCAACAGTAAGCAAATAGACAAATTTCCCAATGCTTTAAATGAAGAGAATGGTGATTTAAAACATGATTTTAGCTCTCAAAACATCAAAGGACAAACTAAAGATATACTGATAAATAACATTATAGAAGGATGTTTTTCAGTGGAGACTCATGTTTACACAGGTAACCTGAGACCAGTGGTTCTCAACTGGGGGTGATTTTGTCCCCCTGCAGACATTCAGCAATGTCTAGAGATATTTTTGATTGTCACAATTGGGAGCCTACTGGCCTCTGGTGGGTCGTGACCAGGGATGATGCTAAACATCCTACAATACTTAAGACAGCCCCTTAGAACAGAGAATTATCTAGCCCAAAATGTCAACAGTGCTGTGGTTAAGGAAACCCATCTAGACTTACAGGAAAGGTAAAAAAAGAAAACCATTGTAGATATACTAAGATCAAAACTTTTTCAGGGGGGTCATAAAAAGGTGTACTGCTGATGTTTTAGTGACCATCATTTCAGAAAAAATTACAATTGTCTAAAGAGAGATAATAAAAAATAAGTATCGAGATGTTTTCAGGGTAAAAGTTGGAATATCTCCCCAGTGGGGTCTGAGACCCAGGAAACTACTGAGAAGCATCATCTTAAAGCTTCTGATTGAAAGTCCATAGTAAAAGTATTTGGAGAACCATATTATGAAAACTGGGCACCTATATCAAATGAGGATATAAAATTTGGAATTACGTGAGGGAGAAACTGGGAAGATGAGTGTAAATTATTCCAGCAATACTTTAGTGAATTTTAAGGTAACTCAGTTATGTTTTTGAAAGTTGAGATTCAGATGTTGACTATACTCTCAGAAAACATGTTCCTCAAACATATGAAATGAGGATGCTGAAGAAAGCTGCACCTAGGGTGACAAAGCTAGAGAGGAGACAAGCAGAGATATCATTGGTAGATTCACAGCTTGGGCTAGAATTTGGGACTGAGGAAGGTTAAACCCTGGGTCATATTGTGTTAACCAGGAATACATGAACACCAAAGGATACACGAATAGAGTTTAGGGACCCATGAACTTGAATGGGAAAATTTCACATTTTTATTTTCACTAAGGTATAATTGAGATGTAGTGTTGCTTGCAATTATGAATACAGTCAACAAATAATATTCATATTAGCAATATCATGGCTTTTCACTAATAGAATTCATAGGTATTTTGTATCACACAAGAGTTGTAAATATTTTGAACTATGCTTTATGTTTATCACTTTTTTAAAATTATGGCAGTTTTTAGATAGAGAGCTAGATATTGATATACAATAGCTTAATAAACATATTATTATATTACAATTTCAAATATTTTAATAACTCTATGTCAATATTATTGGTTTATTTTGTAATCTTAACAATATTGTGAGAAGGGATTCATAGAGTTGGCTTCATCAGACCGCCAAATAGGTCCTTGGCAAAAAAAAAGATAAGAAACACTCCCCTAGATGGAATTACTCTACTAAAGATGGAGAAAGCAGCCAGGACCTGTTTGCATAACTGACGTGTCTGCCACATCCAGAACTGATGTACTTCACGTCTCCTAATATAGATTACCTCTCTAGGTGAAGTTGGGAGAAATGTGTTAGAATTACAGATGCATAGTCTTGTAAAAAGAGAGAAAATGTGACATGCATGCCCAAGGTTCTGAATGATGAACGGATAGTTCAGACAGACCCCAAAGGATTGTGCAAAGACAACAATCAAGGTATAAGGACTGATTTAATGCTGTTGATAGAAGTGGAGGGACTTCGGGAAAGTAGGCATGACAAGATGAAATCATACCCTCAGTTGGAAAACAAATATACACAAATTGTAAATCCATGAATTTTTTTAGCCAGATTTCCTAATATGAAGAAGAGGAGAAAGTGAAGGCTGTGAAATTGATTAAGACTTACACTACATAGAAGAAAATCTGATTAAGGAAGCTAGACAATTACTACTCTGAAGAGTGGGAGTTTCCAAGATGAAAAATGCCCAGATCTCTTGGTTCTAGAACTCTGCCAAATTCAAGGCAGCCAGACTGTATTATAGATTAACACAGTTTTATAGTATAGATAGTTCCAAATGAGGGTATATAGTACTTAATTATTGTTATTTGGTCTCAATTTAGCATGGCTATATAAACTTTCCCTGAAAAAGAATGCTTGGGAGGTTGATAATTTACAGGGAGCAAGCAAGAAAATCCAGTTTCTAGAAGCAAAGCATTGACTGGATTTGTAATGGCCCTTTTAATTCAATAAGTGTAATGATTTGATCAAGTAAGTGTGGCGATGGATTTGGTCAATTGAATAACAAGGCTAGCAATTGGTAGAGGTCAGATAACACACATGGCTTGTGTGCACATGTCAGTTAGGGCTTCTCAGAAGCCACAATAAATTATGGGTAAATATATAACTACAGATTCTGAATCAGGGTACTTAGACTGTGGATCAACTCTTCCACTGGAGCTCCCAGGAGGTCTTCCACCAAATTACAAACAATGTCTCACATCTTCAGACACAGTAACAAATGTAGATAGGACCGTTGCAAATTTTCCAAGGACATTAGTATATCCTATCTGTAGCCATTAATACTCCAGCTGGGCTTTTATAAAAGGTAAATGAAGCCTGGAGTCTTGCAATAGAGACTAAATAATGTCTCAACCTCAGTCACCTCTTTCTCAGCCATAAGCGTAGAGACATTAGCAAAATGAAAACTTGAGCAAAGATCCGTATAGTCTTAGTCTCTACTTAATTACTGAAGTAGACCTGTCAGTATCCAATAGCATTCTCATAGGATGGTAGATAGTGACCACAGACAGCTCTGCCCCAGCATTGTCAGGACTCACCAGACATATTCTATGGATTTATAAAAGACAACATGACATTGTACTCAGTTTTAGAGTAGCCAGGTATAGTTAATGTCTGTATTGGAGGAGGAAAAAAAAGAATTAAGTAGATATGCTTTCTGGCATAAAAGAATTAAAGTAAATAAGAAGCAAAGGCATATTTGGGTCAATCATCAGTGGCATAATGAGACTTGAACTTCCTTCTGGAGGAAATGCAAGAGATATGGGAGACATTGACAGAGTCAAGTAATTGGGTCACTGCTCATGCAAATAGATATAAAGAATCAATGATTATATCTTGAGTTGAGGAGTTCCGCTGCAAAGTTTAGCCACAATGCAATGAGATAATCCAGCCTTACGTATAACTTGTTTGAGACAATCACTGGGACTGTGATGAGGAGCATCAGTTGTCGTGCAATATATTGAAAGAGGCAGCGGCTGAAGTATAGCTTCAACCACAGCAGTTGTTGGGCAGAACTACAGCAGCTATATAGGGCGTGCTTTCCCCATGGCAGATCAGTCAAGCATAGGTTACGCACAAAAAACTATGCAATCATATTTAAAGCTTCTGTTTTCATTGCATCTGCTAATATTCTGTTGGTCAAGCTCTACAACAACAGAAATGGGATATAATCTGCCACAGGGGGAGGGGCAACAAGAATAGACCAATAATCTAATCTACCACACCAAATATAAATAAGGATCTAGTACAAGAGAAATATTCTTGGAAGGTGGCAGTGTAAAATGACAAAACGTCTTGGAAAACAATTTTTAAACATATGCAAATGGTATAATGCACGCATCTTACAATCCAGCTGGAGATGTACCCTACAAAATATCTATCATAGTGCTTATGTTTGAAAAATCTATAAATCTAAAAGGGATGGAGAGTATAAGATGTTTCACTTATATTGTATCTTTACTTCTGGTTGTGGCTAGAGGAGAGTAGGTTCAATGCAATCCCAATCAGAATCCCGATGTTTTTTTGTTGTTGAGTTGTATGAGTTTTTTACATATTTTGGATATTAACCCATTGTTGGATATATGATTTGCAAATATTTTCTCCCAGTTGGTGGGTTGTCTTTTCATTTTGTTCATGGTTTCCTTTGCCTTGCAGAAGCTTTTTAGTCTGATGTAGTCTCATTTGTTAATTTCTTTCTTTTGTTTCCCTTGCCTGAGTAGACATTGTATTTGAAAAGATGCTGCTAAGACTGATGTCAAAGAGTGTACTGCCTATATTTTCTTCTAGGAGTTTTATGGTTTCAGGTCTTATATTCAAGCCTTTAATCCATTTTGAGTTAATTTTTGTGTATGGTGTAAGATAATGGTCCACTTTCATTCTTTTGCATGTGGCCGTCCAGTTTCCCAACACCGTTTATTGAAGACACTTTCCTTTCTCCACTGTATGTTCTTGGCTCCTTTGTCAAACATTAACTGTCCATAGATGTGTGATTTTATTTCTGGGCTTTTGATTCTGTTCCATTCATCTGTGTGTCTGTTTTTGTGCCAGTACCATGCTGCTTTGATTACTACAGCTTTGTAGTATATTTTGAAGTCAGATATTGTGATGCCTCCAGCCTTGTTCTGTTTTCTCAGGATTGCTTTGGCTATTTGAGGTCTTTTGTTGTTCCATGTAAATTTTAGGATTCTTTGTTCTATTGCCATGACGTAGGTCATCAGGATTCTGATTGGGACTAAGTCGAATATGTAGATTGGTTTATAACATATAAATCTTCTAGTTTTCAGTGAATAGGTCTTTCATCTCTTTGTTTCAATTTATTCCCAGATATTTTATTCTTTTTGTTGTGATTGTAAATAGGATTGTATTCTTGACCTCTCTTTCTGCTAGTTTATTATTAGTGTATAGAAATGCAACTGATTTTTGTAAACTGATTTTGTGCCCTGCAACTTTGCTGTGGTTGTGATTATTTTTACTAGTTTTCTGATGGATTCTTCAGGGTTTTCCATGTATAGAATCACGTCATTTGCAAACAGCAAGAGTTTCATTTTTTCCTTTCCAACTTGAATCTCTATAGAAGTTTTAATGTTAGTCATCAGTAAAACAGAAATCCCATCAAATATTTTAAAAGAGGGAATTTAATATAGGAAATTGGTTAAATTTATATTACACAACTGAAAAGGCAAATGCTCAGGTAGGAAATTCATGAAACATGCCTGATGGCTAGGAGAATAAAGGGAAGAATTTGGATTTTGAAAATATACAAGTTTGTAGAGACCCTGAAGAGCTAGGATTCATATAAACAGATGTGTAACGGGAAATTGGTTTCTATGGAAAGAAATAAGGCTTAGAAAAATGAAATTACTAACATTACATAATGCTCTCGTTATTCTTATCTAATAAAAGTTAAGGAACCAGAATGTAAACCAGGACATAAACCAAGTATTTTAAATCTAATTTCTATGTCTGTTTGTTTGTTTTTCTGTCTCCATTGCAACATAGTAACCTCCTAGTACAGATCCAGGTTTAATCAAGGCTCAAAGATTGATCCAATAAGGTGAAATAAGAAAACTGCTGTTGCTATTAAGACTTTTAAAAATGGAACTTTAATCACAAGGTTTTTATGATAACACACTGAAGAAATATTTCATGGGATGACTTGCTAATGGTTGTGTCTGAGATAATGTTTTATTCCCTCAGTCTGAATAAATCTTGTGCATTAAATAATTTGTAAATAGAGAAAGGGTATGCCATCAGTACTATTCTATCTTTTTTTTCCCCTTTCATTGTATTCATAAATGTAGCATAAAAATCACCAAATATTATTTAGGGACAGCTCTGTGTAGTAGATCAAATTGGGTAAACTAAGATATCTGCCCTAGATCACTTATTTGGAGACAGAGGCAGACTCTTTCTTTTCTTCTTGGCTAGATTTCTTTTTCTTTTTCAATAGAAGTAGCTGTAGATTTCCCTTTAAAGTTTTCAAGACAGTGAGAAGAATTTTCTCAAGACCAAAAATGACTTGAACTTCAATCTATAGTTCCATCTTGAATTTGTTTTCTTTCTCCCTTGTACTGTCAGCAGTTGGGATTATGTTCCCAAAATATGAAAGTTCACCAAATAAATATGTTGTTTTATTGCGATATAATTGTCATCTAATATCAGTTTCAGGTGTACATGATTCGATATATGTATATATTGCGAAATGATTACCACAATAAGTCTAGTTAATGTCAATCACCCATCAAATAGTTTTTAAGAAAATCATAAGGACATCTCAATTTACTATCTACTTTCCAGAGGAAAGCCCACTCTTTTTGGATATGAAGTTTAATTTATAGAATAAGATAATAGAGAGGGCAACTGTTGATGTCACATGTGATTAATTTCAGAAATAACTGCTTCTAATCAAAGGGCTATGTTCTACCTTGAGTGGTTTCCTGCTGTTTTCTCTTTCAACTTATTGGGCACCTATTTAATGATTAACACATTGTCAGACCATAAAGGCAAAATAAAGGCAAAAAAATTCCTTTTAACTTTAAGCAGAACTATGCCAGAGGACTTAATTTATAATTTGTATCATACAGATGAAGTGCAATCAAATTGGCAATATGGGAGAAATAAAACTTGGCTAACTCTGAGTGAATTTTTTTAAGTGAAAAATTCAAACATAAAATACAAAGAAATAAAAAAGAACACCTGTAGTTAGTAAAAGGTAGTATTTGCCCTATTGTCGCTGGATTCTTTTGGGAAGTTTCACAACTATTTCCCTCTGCTTCACCTCAAGCAGCTTCTATTATGATTTTGGCATATAATCTTATTATGTTTTAACATGTTTGTATCCATTAATACTATAGAGTATTGCTTTGTGTCTACACAAATGCTGTAAAAATATATATTTTTTACACCTATCTCTTTGATTTTGTGTTATCTTTTGTAGTTCTATATATGTTGATACATTTAGATCTAGTAATTATTATTGTTGTATATTTCCCATCATATGTATATATCACATATATTTATTGATTCTTCTATTGTTGATCATGGTTGTTTCCAATCATTTACTATTAAACCTCCTTTTATAAGTCTTCTTTGGCACATGTGCAAACATTTCTCTGGGATAAATAGTGGCAAATAGAATTTCTGGATCTTGAAGTATGCACATTTTTCAACATTACAATTTCAGAATTATTTCCAAAATGTCATGCTACAATGCCTCTTAGAGATAAGGAGAGTTTGATTTTGTTACATTATCAACAAAATAGTCATATTTAAAAAATTTTTTTCAATGAAATGGTTATAAAACAATATCTCATTGTTTTATTAAATTTGCAGTTAGTCAACAAGTTAATTTATTGGCTAATTTTCCTATTTTAAGAATTATTTGTTCATATATTTTGCTGCTTTTTTCCCATAGAGCTGTTTGTTTTTTAACTTTATTTTTGACCACTATGCTCCTTTATGATTGTTGCTCTTTGTGCCTTATTTAATATTCTTTAACCTAAACTTTGAAGATATAACAGTTAACATTTCGTTTTTTGCATTTTATCTACAAATTGTCAGAAATTTAGTTTGCATGTGGTGCCAAATATGAATCTAATCATATTTTTTCCTATTCAGTTAGAAACTTTTCCCAATTCATTCAGTTTAAAAGATCCACTTTTCCTCTTTTATTTCTAAGGGTTTTTTTCTTCCAGCCAAACAAAGGCCCCACTTGTACTTGGTTGTTCTTAGCTCTCTTTTCTATTGATCTAGCTGTAAATTTTCAAATAATATATTCTTTCAAATAGGAGCTTCCTAAGTCTTGAACTGAAGTGAAATAAGACTTCATTTTGATTCTTCATGCAAAACATTGTCTTTGTTGATCTTCAATATGATTTCTTCCATAAGAATTTGAGAAACATTTTGCCAGTTTTCATAATTTTGTGTGGAACAGTATTTTTTCATGTGTATACAATTCACATACCATAGAATTTAACTCTTTAAATAGTGCTGTTCAGTGATGTTTAGTATATTCACAAAGTTTTGCAACAATCACCATTACCTGATTCCGGGATATTTTTATCACCCCAAAAAGAAGCTCCTGTAACCACTAGCATTCAACACCCTATTCTCTGCTCCCCCCCTTCATCCTCTGATAAACATTAATCTATTCTTCTCTATATAGATTTGCCTATTCTGGACATTTTACATAAATAGAGTCAAATACTATGTGGCCTTTTGCATTTGACTTCTTTCACTTCGCATAATGTTTTCAAGGTTCATCCATGATGTTGCGTGTATTAATACTTCATCTTTTTATGGCTGAATAATATCCCATTTGATGGATACACCACTTTTTGTTTATCTACTCATCAACTGATAGACATAAAGATTGTTTCCACTTTTTGGCTATTATGAAAAATGCTGTTACGAACATTCTTGTACATGTTTTTGTGTAGCCATATGTTTTCAATATTTTTGTTTATATACTTAAAAGTAGAATTTCTAGGTCATAAGACAACTCTATGTTTTTGGAGAACTTACAAACTGTTTTCTAAAGTAGCTGTACCGTTTTGCTACCCCACTAGCAAAGTATGAGAGCTGGCCTCTGGAGTATCTCTGGCCGTGCAGAGTCATTGAAAACCAGGCGCTTTTTACTCAAGGCAAGGGGGTGACCTGGGACCACAGAAGTTTCCCTGAGAAATTCCCACTTACAGATACACACACATGCAGAAGCGGAAGTTGTGTGTTCCCCACTTCCCTATGGTACAAGAAAATAAAGAAAGGACATAGTGCTAGACTGCTATTTTCAATAGGGCTAAGTTAGGGGATTGGAGAAGTGCCTCTGCCACCAGCCTGTCTCCTGAATGAAAGGGAATTTGGGGGAATGGTGGCTGCTATTCCCCACCAAAAGATTCAGGATCATAAATTTCTTCTTTTCCAAATTAAGGTCCCAGTCATCCCCCAAATCCTAGTTCCTACTTGTATGAAATGTAAAGAAATTTATCTCTTACCCTTCCTGTAAGCACTGAATAGGGGATTTCTGGTCCTTTTATGTTTATGTTGCCCCATCTTCACTCTGCAGCTGTAGAAAATTCAAGATAGTGAGAGAACAGGGAGAAAAACTGATTTCATCATGTCTTGGGATTGTGTGTTCATTGGATGTTCTTACTTTGAAAAGCCCTTGGATGTTTTTATAGCAGTGTTGTAGTTGTTGTTTTTGTTATTGTATACTTGGTGGGGGGAAGTCATGAAAAAATAAAGGATTTTAGAAATAGGTCATCTGTGCAAGTACAAACAGACACAGGTTGATACGGATATTTAATGACACTGTAAATCTCATAGCAGATACTGGTCATTTTTAGAAGCCAAAGCAGGCACTCAATATGAGATGAAGTTAATCCCTTTGTTTCACTTAGTCAAAACTCCTGGGATACTCTAAACCTATATGCCAAACATGGCATATACGACACACCTCAAACGACACTGTGCTACTAGAAAAAACACATATGTTCAGGAAAAGTAAATATCCTTGACTCTAAGAGTAAATATCCTTAACTATGAGAAACAGATACCATCCACTTCATAGGATTATTATTTTAAGAACAATAGCTTTTCTCCAGCTAGATTAAAATATTTTCTTTGAAATATTCCCCTTGGAAGTGAACGGAGAGCATTTTCTGGTGGCATAGAAGAGACATCAAACCAACAACAAAACAAAAAAACAAAAGAAAAAAGAAAAAAAACCACCTGAGCCTTGGATATATTGAGATCATCCTGATAGACCTGGAATTCTTGGATATTTCCTCTTGGCCCACTTTTCCTTCATTTCTCCAGAAGTGTTGGGAGAGAGTTTGAATCTTACTAACCATTAAGTGATTGAAAGAATTCTAAAAGAATTCAGTTCATATTCTGACCTCAGTTGTTTGGAAAAGGGTCTGTCCTTATTTTCTTTCTCCTTCAAAATATGGAAATCCACTCTCTTTATAATTTATGTCTCCAGGAGCTTCTGGTCATCAGTGCTGAGGAAAAAGAGGTACAAGGTGCAAGCCTTCAGAGACCCAGTTTCAGGATATTTCTAGAGAATAACCCTTGGCACACAGAGAGAAAGAAGCCCTTGCAGGAGATCCCAGGATAAAAAGATGCTGTGGAACAAGGCCTTGGCAAATGTCTGCCAGCAGGAGAAGGCTGACATGGGCAGGCAAGCATAGTCAATGTCTGAGATGGTTAGGACAGAAAAGGTCAACCAACAGGGGCTGTCTAGAGATGAGCTCTTTGGGTACGTATCCACCAGGATTGGAATCAAGTCAGATTGAGTCAGAGTTAAAATAGAGTCTGGTGGTGGTATAGTAGAGAACATTGGGAGTAGGGGGGTAAAAGTCAAATAAATCAGTGGAATCAATGAGGTCAGTCAAATATGGTGAGAGGTTGATATTCTGAGAGGGTGAGGAATCAGATAAATAGGTAGGCTCCAGAGAAAAAGTGAGATCTGGTTGGGGAACAGGTTCCAGGGACTGAATGTGTGCTGGGGCTAGAAAGGAAAAGGCAACAGTAGGGGTGAAAAACAGAACATAATGGGGGGCTGGCCCGTGGTGTAGCAGTTAAGTGCGCGCGTTCCACTTCGGTGGCCCGGGGTTCACAGGTTCAGATCCCGGGCGCACACTGACACACTGCTCGTCAAGCCATGCTGTGGCAGCATCCCAGATAAAGTGGAGGAAGATGGGCACGGATGTTAGCTCAGGGCCAGTCTTCCTCAGCAAAAAGAGGAGGATTGGCGACAGATGTTAGCTCAGGGCTAATCTTCCTCACACACACAAAAAATACCATAGTGAATGTAGGATCCAGTGCTTAAAAGGGCTCTAGTGGCAAAGGGGCACCCAGTGGTGATGGTGATAAAATGGACAATGAAGGGTTGTTGTGTCCTAGAGAAAGTGCCGTCCAGAGGTAAAGTGGTCAGACATAGTGTTGATTCAGAGGAGCTGTGGAAGCCAAAAAAGGACAAAGAGGGAGCAGCATCTTCCACAGGGTCTCCAAGCAGGAGAGCAGAGGTTTAGCTTCCACAGCCAAGCTCTCACACCCCTAATGGCAAAGATTTTGCTGTGATTGTTGTAGAAAGTTGCAGTCAACACAAAGCTCGCCCTGCTGGCTGAAGAGACAGAAGACACAAGCTGCAGCCAGAAGCAGAACAGAGACAGAAGGAACTGGAAGGTATGGCCAAGGTCACAGTCTCCACATCCCTGACTTTACAATTCTCCATTTAAATATTACCCAAAGGTTTTATCTCACATCCTCTTCCCTCTCGAGTCCCACTCCCATGTCAACACTATGTTGCACTGGGACCCCAGAATTGCGTGGGCCATATTAAGAGGAAATCAAGAAATAAGGAAAAGAGGTTAATCAACTGTTGTTGAGAGAACTCAGATCCTTTGGCACCCCAGCTGCTTTCAAGTGAGTTTTCCAAGCTGGGAAAATAGGAGGGTTACATGTGGTGAAGGCAGAAGCAAAGTGATATTACAGGAAGGAGGCTAGAAGAATGGTCTACTGGAAATAGAATCTTTCAATAACAGGCCCTGAGAGCTCCAGGATCAGGATACAAGGTCAAATGATCCATGGCAACAATAGCAAGGTTCATTTATGTTCAGTGATTTATCATGTATTGAGTACTTTAATTCACATTATCCTAGTAAATAATCACAACAATCTGTGAGTTTTGCAAGCCAGGTAATCTCTTGAAGGAGCACTCTGAAATCTAGTGAAATTAACAACTTGTCCAAATTTGGACTCAGAAGTCCTGCCTCTAAAGCCAACCAATAATCCTTCCAATATATCCCGCCCCACTAACCAATGGACAAGATCCATCATGGTTTGCTCTCATGTATGGGCAGAGCAGGAAATCTGAAAACTTCCCTGGTTCTGATTTTCATTCTCTGGGCATCTACTCTGAGTTCTCTGCTTCCTGAGAAGGACTGGACTTAGGAACTGATATCCTCATAGATTGTAGACCTGGGATATCATTGAAAGGAGAGTTTAAGATTAATTTGGATTGGGGCCGGCCCCGTGGCTTGGTGGTTAAGTGAGCGCGCTCCACTGCTGGCGACCCGGGTTCGGATCCCGGGTGCGCACCGACGCACTGCTTCTCTGGCCATGCTGAGGCCGCGTCCCACATGCAGCAACTAGAAGGATGTGCAGCTGTGACACGCAACTATCTACTGGGGCTTTGGGGGGAAAAATAAATAAATAAAATCTTTAAAAAAAAAAAAAAAAAAAAAAAGATTAATTTGGATTGCTTAGGCCTGAACAAGCAGAATCTTAACTTTTAATGTTTCACTTTCTCCCCCCTTCTTCATTCTGAGTTGACATTAAAAGACAAGAATTAAAAAAAGTTAGAGTCTGGGATCCAATTCTTTATCATCTCTGTCTAGGCAAGATCCGACATTTGTTATTCATGAATAATACAGCTTGCTACATTGAATTAATTGAGATCTGTTTTTATCGTTATTCATTTTTATAGTGGATAGGAATATTTTCTATTTTCCTTCACTGGAAAACTCAAATAGGTGCCAGCCCAGTGGCACAAGTGGTTAAGTGCATGCGCTCCGCTGCGGCGGCCCGGGGTTCGCCGGTTCGGATCCCAGGCGTGCACCAACGCACTGCTTGTCGAGCCATGCTGTGGCAGCGTCCCATATAAAGTAGAGGAAGATAGACATGCTATCCCTGGGCCAGTCTTCCTTAGGAAAAAAATTAAAAAAAAGAGGAGGATTGGCAGATGTTAGCTCAGGGCCGATCTTCCTCACAAAAAACAAAACAAACAAACAAACAAAACTCAAATGAAGGATTTTCTGCTTGTGATCCTCAATTGATATTTCAGTCAATAGTCTTCTACTGAAGAAAGGCGCAAAATCACACATTTACAGGTGCACATAGATCTAGTCAGATAGGTTTCTGCTTCTTTGGGGCAGGGATAAATCTTTAGTATATGAGGTTTTTAGAGACATAGTATTGCTCTGTAGATAAATTATGAAAACCGGAATGGCTTGTCCTAAAACTCCTAAGATGGGAAGGAGACTGATGAACATGGCACGTGGGGCTTTCTTCTCCTGTGGATACTTTGAACGCTCTCAATAATCCATTCTATGGCCACTGAATCTCTGTGTTTGAAATTTTACCCTGGATCTTTCTACCACACCCAGATGGATGGAATGTGATCTGTGAATAGAAGCCTTTGTCCCTGCTCTAACCCTTGACTGCCCTACCTGTTTCCCCAGAGCAGTGGTTGGAAAACTATGGTCATGGTGTCAATCACAGCCTTATGCTTGTTTTTGTAGTAAAAACAGATTTTAACAGATGGACATCTCCAGTCAATTTGGTCTGTTGACTTTGTCCCTCTGAGCTTTGTCCCTTTGAGATTCTCTGATTTTGATTCCTCCAGCTGTCACCACCACACCTAGTCCCTAGAAATGTGCTTTTCCAAAAATAAAACAGTTTTAGTCACTCTGTCACAGCTCAAAACTGTAGGATACTGTAATTATAACTGAGGTCCTACCATTTAAACAAGGGTTGTAAAAAACACAAAAAAGGAAAAGGGAACAAAAAAAATTAAATTTTCATGTTGTACACATGTTGTGCAACATGAAAAAGCAAATTCAGAATCAGATAGCATGATTTCAAACCCTTTCTCTGTCATATACCAGCTGTTTGAGTAATTTTGGGGTAAGTCATTTTCCCTCTTTGTTCTTCAGTTTCTTTATTTAGAATATGAAGACAAAACTCCCCATGGACTACGATATCAATTGGGATGTGGTGGTGACAGCTGGAGGAATCAAAGTCAAAGGGAGGTGAAACTCAATGGGACAAAGCCAGTGGACCAAATTAATTACAATATGTGTAATCAGTCCTCGGTCCATAATAGGCACTTGACAACTGCTTGTTGTGATTAAGAATACCAATAGAATCAAGGAGGAGCCTTACTGGACTTAAAATTTATTTATCTATTCAGAAATGGCTAAATAGTAACCTCTAGTTCTTGGAGGCCTACACCAGTTTGTAGTGTTATCTAGAAGATCCTGATTTTTCTGGGTGCCATTGGCATGGTGCCTGGTCCAATAATCCATGAATAACAGTCCTACAAGTCTATAGATTGATTCTCCCCAACTACCAACGTGGAACCCTTCATTCTTTTTCTTTCTTTTTTTTCTTCTTTGTATGTTAAAGATATTGCAGTACCACTGATGCAGTGTTAGGGGTCCTCAAGACTATCCGCAGGTTTGATGATTTGTTAGAAGAACTTGGAAAAGAAAAGCTGTTATTCTCATAGCTGGGTTTATTACAGCAAAGGGATACAGATTAAAACCAGGGAAGAAAAAGGTTTCAAAGGATAGATAGAGTTCAGGCATGGGCTTCCAGTGTCTTCTCCCAGTGGACAGTGTTTCCTTTTCTCAGCAATGGTGGAGTCAACATTTAGAAAGTGTTTTCAACCAGGGAAGCTCACTCAAGCCTTTGTGTCCAGGATTTTTGTTGGAGGTCAGTCATGTAGTCATGGAGTGTTCACATGACTGACTTCAGCTACTTAGGCTCCAAGCCCTCTACCCAGCAGAGATCAAACTGATACAGGGAGTACTAGGACCCCAGGTGAACAAAAACAGATGTTAGTTCTAAATAACATTATTTAGCATAAATCATCTGATGTGGCTCCAGGTCTCAGGTATGCAAAGACACTCTTATCTGACCAGACCCTTTTCCAAGGTTTCAGAGTTGATCTCATAGGAACGAGTCAAGGGCTAAAGATTTCTTTGAAATATGCAGGATTTGAGCACCCTAAGACTGATGAGTTAACTTTTACTACACAGGCAACCTCAGTGTCTTAAGGTTTAATAGAAAATGAACCTTGAGGTGACTCACCCTCCTCTCACTTAAACCCAAAGCTGCCTTGCTTCTGTTTCCCCCCCTCCACCACCCTATAGCAGAACTAGCACCTTACCCTCGTGAAGCTGAACTGATCGGCATCAACTCCAAGCTAGATCCCACTCCATTTCAGCCTATTCATGGCAATCTCCCAGAGACCCTTCACCTCAGAGTTTTCTCATGTTTTGAGCCCGACTCCCATTGTTCAGTCAGAAGATTTTGCTGACGGTTTTATGTTTTACTTCAAAGATTTCTACGCTAAGATAAACCTGCCCCATATTTTCTTTAACATATGTTGTGTTGACTTTGGTACTTATTCTTCATTTACTCTTCGAAAATCAACTTAGTTGTCATTTTCTGCTAGTATAACAAGATTGTTGCCAGCCTCCTTCAGAATACAAACAAATATTTAGATGCAAATATCCCATTACTCTGTGATCCATGCACCGTGATAAACATCTAGAGAGAAAGCGGAGGTTGAATGGAGGGTTTGACCTCCATTTTGAAATTGTAGCATGCCAGAACACTTGAGATGATGGGTGTGCTTCTCCAGATTCTTGATTGAGATGATAGTAATTTCCAATTTGAAAACTTAAGACAATGAAGTGTGATGTTATATATTCCAATACTAAAAATTAAAGAATGAATTCTATGCTAAAAGAAAGAATACCAAATTATGGCACTGGGTTTACCTCATCACAAATAAATACTGTTATATAGAAGGGTTTTTAAAGTAGTTTTTGCAAAGAAAATATGTTTGGTCTGTAAAACCATACTTTTACAAGGACTACTCTCTTAAGAAATCTTTCACAGAAATAGAATTTCAAGATGTCAATGTAACAAAATCATTTTGAAAACCAAAAAAATTTTCAAACCACAAAGAAATGGAATATATGACAATCAATATATCTGTTCTCATCTTCGCTTACCAAAAGGAGAACAAATTAAACACCTTTATATCTAACGGGGCATATATCATTCATGGTTCTCCAGAGAAACAGAATCAACAGGATATGTACATACACACACACATATATATATGTAAATATATATAATCTCCAATAGGATGTATATAAATTCTATTAATATATTAATTAATTTATTTATTAAGAAATCAGCTTATATGTTTGTTGGGTCTGGCATGTCCAAAATCTGTAAGGCCAGCCATCAGGCTGGAAACCCAGGAATTGACAAGGAAGAACTTCTCTGGGAAACCTTAGATTTTTTACCTTTAAGGTTTTCAACCGATTGGGTGAGGTCTAAGTTCATTATGGAGGATCATCTCCTTCAAGTCAGTTGATTCTAGATGTTAATCTTTACTTAAATTCAACTGATTGTAGATGTACAAAATACCTTCACAGCCACAACTAGATTAGTGTTTGTTACTATAGCCTAGACAAGTGACACAAAAACTAACCATCACAGGGTAGATAAGAGATTTCAAGAATGTAGCGTAAAAATTGTAAAAATGCGCGTTAGATCTGAAGATACTAACAGCTACAGGCTGTCAGCTAACAGTATCCTTGTCGCTTAATGGAAAGTCTGTCCATCTCTGACCCAGCTTTCCTTTAAGCTTGTATACACTTTTGAGTACTATCTGAGTACCCTTAAACTGTATGTGGTATTTTATAAACCAGATATTAAAAACCCACAGAACTAAACAAAACAATTACATGTCTCCAAATGGAAGGAATATCATTGACTAAGGACCAGTACGAATGTCACAGGCTTATAAAAATTGCATCAAGAAGCTTAAAGAGAGATGCTTGTGGAGAATCCCAACAACAACATTATCAATAAACGTTTTATAATGTTCTGTTCATACCAAGGAAAATAACAGAAAAGCTAATTGCAGTTTATGGAGTTTTAAAACAGATAAATGAAATGACTGTAAATTGCCAACTCCCATTTTAATGATTTATTGTTTGTCAAAGAGAATACCAAAGATATTTAAAGTAATATAACATCTTTTTTTGTGTGTGTGTGTGAGGAAGATCAGCCCTGAGCTAACATCCGTGCTAATCCTCCCCTTTTTGCTGAGGAAGACCGACTCTGAGCTAACATCTATTGCCAATCCTCCTCCTTTTTTTGTTCCCCCAAAGCCCCAGTAGATAGTTGTATGTCATAGTTGCAAATTCTTCTAGTTGCTGTATGTGGGATGCGGCCTCAGCATGGCTGGAGAAGTGGTGTGTCGGTGCCCACCCGGGATCCGAACCCGGGCCACCAGTAGCCGAGCGCGCCCACTTAACCACTAAGCCATGGGGCCAGCCCAATTAACATCTTTTTTAGGCAATCAAAGTTGAGAATTCTTGAAAAGATCCTATGAAATAATTCAACTGTTCTAAATAATTTCTGTCCTCTGGATCCAGGTGGTTGGCAACGTACAGAGGAATTTACCAAAGTATCATTGACAATCTTTAAGGAATAAGTGAGAGCATGAGTGATGCTTGACTAAGATGGATATCAATACTACAACAATAATTTTTAGAAAAAAAAGAAAATGCATTTTATATACTAGTACTGTCCAATAGAAATATACTGCAGGGCACATTTGTAATAAATTCTCTTGTTGCCATAATAAAAAAAAATAAAAGAAACCAGTGAAATTAAAATTAATAATATCTTTTATCTAATCGAATATGTCCAAAATAATATTATTTCTACATGTAGTCAATATAAAGTTAACAGTGAGATATTTTACATTTTTTATAGTACTAAATTTTTGAAATTTGGCATGCATTTTACATTGACAGCACATCTCAATTTGTACACTAAATTTTCATTGGCTATTCAATAACAGAATTGAATACTAAATATAAATTTCTCTTAATAATTACATCTGCTTTTAAATTTCAAAATTTCAATGTTGCATTGATCCAAGATAATAAAATTTACTATCCCCTTTGTCAACTCATTATTATTAACATCAAATTCAAAGGAAAGTTCAACAAATTGAAAAGCAACTTTAAATTTTGAATATCAATATGTTCTTCACAATTTTTTTTTTTAGTTTTTGCACCCAATTTATGTAACACTGTTGGTTACAATTAAAATCTTCTGAGTATTGATTCGTTAGAAGAAGCCATAGTCTTTATATTTTTGTATCATAAAATCATTTAATTTCAACTTAAATTTTCATACTTGTCTAGTTAAGTCACATAAGTTTTTCCTTTTCTTCAGTTTTATATTTAGCTTATTCATAAACAGGATGAAATCATGGAGCAAAAGTAAATCACACCACCATTTTTTTTCCTTTGGTTATTGACTATTTCTTTGCATGCATTCCTTTTTTTTTTCAAGATAGACTTGAACAGATGTTAACAGTACTTTGTAATGTTTTTCCAGAACATAACCAACGACTATGGCAAAGAACATTAAATTGTTAAATTCATTGTCTTCCATTTCTTTAAGCAGTTCCATAAGTTGGCAATGATCCATGGTATTTGCACATATATATTGAATGATAGCAACAACAGTATCCATGATATTTTTCGTAACATTGGCTGCAGAAAACAGAGCACAAATATTTTCAATATGTATTGTACAGTTATATGATTCATTAAAGGAAACTATTTCCTCTCTTAAAATACTCCTATATTCAGACTTTTGACCTGAAATTTTTGGAGAAATGTACATTGTGATAGAAACAAAATTTATCTATTTAAATAAGATTCTTCTTTGACAAATATTTAAAAACCTTCAAGTTTGACCTTTGCAGACTACAGTTTGACAATATTTTGTTATAAATTTGGACACTTTTGGAGATAAAATTTATGTAGTGTTAGTCGAGTAATGTCTCACCTCATATATTTAATCTTTAATATTGTTATACATTATTTTATCATCAATTGCTTGGTGGCTTAATTGAAGATCTTTAACTTTTTGCAAAATTTCTTTTTTAGTCTTTTCCTCTTAATTTTTATAAAAATTTCCATAATTGAAACAATAATTTATTTAACCATTACTCTATCTAAGATAATTGCCTTTTTGCGTAAGAATCTGAGTCATTTTATACCTATCCAAGCTTATAAGCTAGATCCTGTTGAAACAATTTTTAATTATAGCTAGATATGATATTCTGATTTCAGGTGACTAAATTTCTTGTTGTTTTTTTTTTTTTATTCTTGTAAAGGAGCTTCTTTTCAAATGCATTGAGTTTTCCAGAAATGTTTTAATGTTGCTTACTTTGTTAATTTCTTTTTTAGTTTAAGATGAAAGTTTACATTATTAATTTATTATAGATCCTTTTGAAAAATTGTCATTTACAACTGTAAATTTCCATCTAAGCACTTCTTTGGTTACATCTCACCAGTTTTGGTATATTGCATTTAATTTTCATTCATATAACGTATTTTCTAATGGCCATTATAATTTCTTCTTTGATCTATTGCTTATTTAGGATGGTGTTTTTTAATTTTCACATATCTGTAAATTTCCACATTTCCTTTTGTTATTGAGTTTTAGTTTCATTTCACTATGGCTGGAAAACATACTTTGTATAATTTTAATCATTTTACATTTACTTAGACACATTTTGTGGCCTAACACATGGTCTATCCTATAGAATGTTCCACATTCACCTGAGAAGAATGTGCATTATGCTGTTGTTGGGTGAAGTATTCCATATATGTTGGTTATATTTACTTAGTTTGTAATGTTGTTCAAATGATCTATTTCCTTGTTGATTTTCTGTTTACTTGTTCTAGCCATTAGTGAAATCAGGATATTGAAGTTTCCAACTTTTATTATTGATTGGTATATTTCTCTCTAAAATTTCATCAGTTTTTACTTTATATATTTTAGGGCTCTATTATTAGGTGTGTTTGTGTTTAAAATTATTATTTTTTGATGGACTGACTCTTTTTTTATTACTAAATGTTCTCCTTTGTCTCTAGTAACATTTTTTTTGTTTTACAGTGTATTTTATCTGATATGAGTATAGCCACTCTTTCCAAGGTATATCTTTTTCCATTCATTTACTTTCAAGCTAATGTGTCTCTGAATCCAAAGTAGTTTCTTGTGGACTGCATATAGTTTGATCATATAGTTTAATCTATTTTGTTTATCTCTGCATTTTATTTGGAGAGTTTAATCTATTTATATTTAATAAGTGGAATTTGTATCTGACATTTTGATATTTGTTGTTTATATTTCTTAGCCTTTCATGTTTCTATATTCAAATACCACTCCCTTCTTTTGTGTTAAATATATATTTTCTGTAATAACATTGTAATTCTATTATAGTTTCTTTTAATATATTTTTTAAATTTATTTTTAGTTATTACCCTGGAGATTGCAATTAACATCTTAATTTAAAATAATCTAAATTGGATTAATACCAACTTAATTTCAATAATATGCAAAACTTAGCTACATAACTCCATTTCCTCCCTCCTTTGTGCTGTCATTGTCATATAGATTACATCCTTATTCATTCTGTGCCTATCAACATAAACTTATAATTCTTGCTTTATTCAGTTGTCTTTTTAAAAACATAGTTGAAAACAGAGTTACAAATATACACTTACACTTTCTTTTGTATTTACTTACCTATGTAGTTACCTTTATCAATGCTCTTTATTTTTTCATGTGGATTTGACTTACTTTACAGTGTCATTTCATTTAACCCCAAAGACTTCACTTATATTTTTTGCAGGTCAATTCAGCCAGTGACATACTTACTCAACTTTTGATTATTTGATAATGTCTTAATTGTCCTTAATTTTTGAAAGATAGTTTTGCAGGGTATAGAATTCATGCTTAACAGTGCTTTTCTTTCAGGACTTTGAATATATCACATCTTTGTCTTCTGGCTTTCAAGGTTTTTGAGCATATAGCACCTGTTAATTTTATTGAGCATCTGTTTTTTTTTAATGGAATGAGTAGCTTCTCTCTTGCTGTTTCAATATTCTGTCTTTGTCTTTGCCTTTCAACAGTTTAATTATGATGTATCTAGTTGTAGATATTGCTGAATGTATCCTACTTGGATTTTGATGAGTTTTTTGGATGTGTAGATTACTGCTTTTCATTAATTTGTGAAAACTTTTGCTATTATTTAAAAAATATATTTCTGGTGCTGGCCCGGTGGTGCAGTAGTTAAGTTTGGCATGCTCTGCTTTGGTGGCCCGGGGTTCACAGGTTCAGATCCCAGGTGTGGACCTACACTACTCATCAAAGCCATGTTGTGGCAGCATCCCACATACAAAATAGAGGAAGATGGGCACAGATGTTAGCTCAGGGCCACTCTTCCTCAAGCAAAAAGGGGAAGATTGGTAGCAAGTGTTAGCTCAGGGTCAATCTTCCTCACACAAAAAAGAAATTATCTCCCCCTTTTTCTCTCTACTTTCTGAATGAAACTCCCATTATGCTGATGTTGGTACACTTGAGGGTGTCTCAGACGTCACTGAGGCATTGTTTAATTTTCTTCATTTTTTTACTTCTCTCTTTCACACTAAATGATCTCATTTGCCCTATGCTCAATTTTGCTAATTCTTTTTGGTTTTTTTGCCTGATTAAATCTGATGTTGACTCATCTAGTGAATTTTTCACTACAGTTATTCTACTTTTCAACTCAAGAACTTCTAGGGTTTTTTTTTTTTTTTTGTATAATTTTTCACCTCTTTATTGATATTCTTTATTTGATGGGACACTTTTCTTACAATTTCTTTTAGTTCTTTACACATCTTGTCCTTTAGTTCTTTGAACATATTTAATATAGCTAATTTAAACCCTTTGTGTAGTAAGTCCAATGTCTAGGTTTTCTCAGACTGTGTCTATTGATTGCTTTTTTCTGCATATGCACCTTACATTCTTGTTTCTTTTCATGTCTTACTTTTTGGTTGTAAACTGGACATTTTAAATAATATAATGTAGCCACTCTGGAAATCAGATTCTCCCCCCTCCCCAGAATTTGCTTTTGTTGCTGTTTGTTTTTATTGTTGTTGATGGTAGATTGCTTAGTGACTTTTCTAAAAATGTAAAGTCTATATTCTCTGTCATGCATGACGACTATAGCCTCTGCTTGGTTGTCTTCACTGTCAGCTAGTGAGTGGATAGAGATCTTTTTAAACAATTGAAGCCAATAAGTCTCCCAAGCCTGAGGAGTTGTGTGTGTGTGTGTGCGTGTTGGAACACTTTTGAACACTCAGACTGGTGGTTAAAACTTCTGCCTTAGCTTCTACTTCCTACTTTTACACATCCCCACCTTCTGCGATTAGGATCTTCTCAAATATTTCCAGGAATGCACAGAGCTCTGGCATGCACACAGCCCCAAATATAAACATGGTCTTCTAGATTCCCAGGAATGTTTTGGCACTTTGCAAAGACTTGATATGAATCTCATTGGCCAGTTTTTCCTTTTAAGTGTATTGGCTACACTTATTGTTTTCCCTAGCTGTTATCCACCACCTCAGGTAGCCATAAATTTGGTAAACAATTGATCCTAATTGTTTTTAACAAATATCTCCAGAAGAAAGGCTTTTCACACCAGATGAACTCTGAGTAAGCTCAAATAATGAAATCCTTGCATGTGAACTCTTATTTTTTTTTCTTTTTTGTTTATTGTGGTAACATTGGTTCATAACATTGTATAAATTTCAGGTATACATCATTATCCTTCTATTTCTGTATGGATTACATCATGTTCTCATGTTCACCATCCAAATACTAATTACAATCCATCACCACACACATGTGCCTAATTATCGCTTTCACCCTCCTCCCTGCCCCCTTCCCCCCTGGTAACCACCAATCCAATCTCTGTCTCTATGTGTTTGTTTGTTGTTGTTATTATCTACTACTTAATGAATGAGATCATGTGGTATTTGACCTTCTCCCTCTGACTTATTTCACTTTGCTTAATACCCTCGATGTCCATCCATGTTGTCACAAATGGCTGGATTTCATCGCTTCTTATGGCTGTGTAGTATTCCATTGTGTATATCTACCACATCTTCTTTATCCATTTGTCTCTTGATGGACACTTAGGTTGTTTCCAAGTCTTGGCTATTGTAAATAATGCTGCAATACACACAGGGGTGCATGTATCTTTATGCATTGGTGTTTTCACGTTCTTTGGATAAATACCCAGCAGTGGAATAGCTGGATCATATGGTGGACTCTTAGGACTACCACCGTGGATGAATAATGACAATTTTCTTTGAATGAGGCTTTAAAGGAGCTCTAACCCTGTTTTCCTCCCACTAGTGGAAGCCAGGATAATTGTTTTTGTCTTGATTGTGGCCTGTTCATTTTTAAAGCTACTTTAGAGCTGGAGAAGGAAAGATTGGAATAGGAAAAATTAAAATGGCACTAAGCTTACTGTTTACCAAGCTTTAGCTATTTCTCTTGATTAAATGCTTTCTAGATTGTTGCAATTCTTTCATTAATTTTCAGAGTTCTGAGAAGTTGATTGTAATTTTTTGCCAATTTTATTATTGCTTTTATGATGAAAAGAGTTTTTAGAGTTCCTTTTTCTGCCATTTCCTCTAATATCACTCTGCTCAGTTTATAATTTAAAAATGTAAGATATTATAAAACATACTGGTAAAGGAAAGTACATACTGAAATTTGCAATACTCTAATACTATAATATGGTGGTATGTTAATAACTTAATCCTGGTATAAAGGTTAACAGACAAAAGCATTAAAATTACAATAATTTGTTAATGGATACACAATATAAAAAATGTAAACTGTAAGAGCAAAACATAAAATTATGGGGGGGGAATAAAAGGATAGAGTATTTGTATATGATCAAAGTTTAGTTGTTATTAGATATTTCATGTAAGCTTCACAGAGACCACAAAGCAAAAACCTACAGTAGATACACAAAAGATAAAGAGAAGGGAATCAAAACATACCACTCTGGAAAATCATCAATTCATAAAGAAAGACAGCAAAAGAAAAAGAAAGGAACAAAACAGCCAGAAAACAATTAATAAGACGGCATTACTAAGTCCTTACACATCAATAATTACTTTAAATGTAAATGGATTAAATTATCCAACCAAAAGCTTAAAGTGGCAGAATGGATTAAAAAACAAGATCCAACTATAAGCTGCCTACGAGAAACTCATTTCAGCATTAGGAAGCACATAGATTCAAAGTGAAGGTATGAAAAGATAGCCCATGAAAATAGCCACCAAAAGAGTGCAGTGGTAGCTATACTTACATTAGATAAAATAGACTTTAAGTCAAAAATCCTAGCAAGAGACAATGAAGGTGTAGGACCTGGGCCTTGCTTGCTCAGCAAGAACCCACAAGCCCATTGCAACCATGTGTCCTTCTGGCTCTCTTCTGGGCAGGATGCCCAGCTGCTGGGATTTGTAACAATCCAAGGCCTGGCCAGCCCAGATCTTACCTTATCTCACTTAAAGAGCATCATGTCTTAAAGGGACACAGAGCCCCTCTATGTGAGCTACTGTTCCTGGGAAAGCTGGTCGCACCAGGGACAGCCCTTTGGCAAGCATATAATATGGTGTCCCCTGCCTATATAAGAAACACCCTCCCTGCCCATGGTTGCGGGTACACATTGCTGTCCAGCCACTAGACCTCCCTGTAAGTAACTCCCAATAAACTTGTATGTCTCATTCGCCATCTCCGGGTTTTTTCTTTGGTCTCTCCACAACCTATCCCACACTGCTTACCCAACTGGGCTTGCGGCCAGATAGAAGTTCATTATACAACGATGGGTCAATTCCTCAAGAAGATATATCAATTTTAAATATACATGCACCAATATCGGAGCACCTAAATATATTAAGCAATACTAACAGATCTGAAGGGAGAAATAGACAATAATACAATAATAGTAGGAGACTTCATACAATCACTTTAAATAATAGATCACTCAGATAGCAAATCAATAAGGAAACATTTTAAACCAGGAAAATAATTCTATTAATTCAAATTCCAATTGTAATTTACACAAGTATCACTCTAATTTAAGCTGTCCACAAAAATAATTGAATGAACACATTGAAGTTAACATAAATACGTAGGGAAAAATCATTTAACTGAATCAACCCAATGATACAAACTAGATTGGTTTTGTGTTCACATATAATACAAGAAATGATGCATATGGCCAACAAATACATTACAATACTGTAGCATAAGTGCCTAACATTAAGCTTTTTGATTATAGTGTAAGAACTTGACATTAAGCTTTTGATTGCTGAAGCATCCATTTCAAGGGCATTCATCTTGAATAAATATATTGCCAGCTATATGACACAGCTACTAGTAAAACAACTGGATGAGGAATTAGGCTGCCTCCACCCATGAAGTTCCCTCTTTCAGAAAGCCCTGGGCAATGCAGATAATTGACTGCTTGGGTGACCCTGCTTCTCCCTTGCCATGCCCTGATTCCCAATCTTATGCTGTAAATTAGCCAATAAAAAGTGAACCCATGAAACCCTAGACACCCCACCCTTGGACACTAATAACGTCAGAGCCCCAGGTCCTGTCTCTCTCTCTCTTTCTCTCCCCCCACAACCTCACTGTATGGCCCTCCGGCATGCTTTGTACCCTTCAGGACCTGTGAGCAACAAATCTTGTTCCTCAAAGTTCCCTGATGGTCTTTGCTGAAGTGCATCCTGCAATCACAATAGGAACCACAAGGGTCAGTCCAGCCACACCATTGGCCTAGGTGGGAGACATGTCCGTGGGTGCTTGCTCTGTGTAAGATGGGCCCAGGCAAGTGCCTCAGGCATTCTTAGCCGATAGCATCGCAAGCAACAGGCTGGGACCAAAGATGCAACAAATACATAAATAACATCTTAAATATCGCAATGGTTAAAGATGAATTTATTTTTACCATAACAGTAATGTTATGTTTAAAGGAAAATATATTTTATACTAGTTTGCAAACAAATTAAGATTAAATAAATTTAAAATCAGTTCCTCAAGTGCTCAACTGCCAGATGTGGATAATGTTTCCTAAATTACATAAAGCAGATCTATACGGTTCATCAGCCATTCAACTGAGGGTGTACACAAGACTGTCATACAACTGAGAGTATAGGAGAGAAAAAAAGGAATCACAGCTCACTCTGCTCTCTGTTCTTCAACTCAGGTTTCAAAATTGTTGATTGGCAATATAAAACATGCAAGAGAAGTGTGATCCAAATATCTGCTTCTTCAAAATATCTGTGAGTCCATAGCTTGTATTCTATTCACTTACACATTCAGACAATGAATTGCCATGTGTCAAAGCCTTTAATAAAGTAAGCTTAACTGTAGTAGCATACAGATTATTTTGACAATTTGGTTATTGACTTCCAAAAAATAAAAGTTAATCTTTGGATATTAAGCATTTCAGGTTCTTTTTCTTTTACTTGTGTGTGTGTGTGTGTGTGTGTGTGTGTGTGTGTGTTAGGAGGATTAGCCCTGAGCTAACATCTGCCAATCCTCCTCTTTTTGCTGAGGAAGATTGGCTCTGGGCTAACATCCGTGCCCATCTTCCTCTACTTTATATGTGGGATGCCTGCCACAGCATGGCCTGATAAGTGATGCATAGGTCCTTGCCTGGGATCCAAACCTGTGAAACCCAGGCTACCAAAGCAGAGTGCGTGAACTTAACCACTACGCCACCAGGCCTGCCCCAAGCATTTCAGTTTTTAATGTTGATTCTTTTACAAAATATGTATAAGTCTTCCTCAGTGAAGAACCAAGAACAACCCTCAGTCAGTGTCTCTAGAATATGGGCCCCTTGATTGAGTTTCCTGAAACCTCTTCTGCATATTTCAGGGAGTGTTTCTAGCACATGATCTGGTTGGACCTAAGAGTCCATCTTCCAGCTTCTCTCTTAAACGTTCTGCAATATTTTGTTCAAAGTTTAGATTTCACACCTACTTTTAATTTGACATCCTGGAGAAGGTTTTTGATCATTGTTCAGTCTCTGTAAATAAAATTCATTTTGGCTATAACCTGTCCTTTATAGAGTTCATGATCTCCCAGTGGCAGCTTCTCTCTCTCTCTCTCTTTCCCTCCTCCTTTCATTTCTTATTACACAGAGTTTAAACCAAAAATAAATCCCGTTTTGTGCAGCACCACTGTTCTCTTTGTTATACCAGTACACACCCCCTGGTTACAAAGGCATCTCAGAATGCTCTTGTTTGGTTATGTAATGTATGACAGGTTAGATCTATAAACCAAAAACACATCAGATAGGAAAAAAAATTGCCATTTGATTTTCATTACTTATTTCAAAGGTCTAATCAAGAGCTATTTGTAAAACATGATATAATTTTGTCACACTAAAAATAACTAAGAAAAATATCCTCAAGTAAGGTAAATAAATTGCTGGTTTTGTTCATGACTTGAATTGCCTGTGATAAAATAGTCCAATCTTGATTTTATTATAGAGATAGATTCAGTGTAATCATAAAATGAAAAATAAGCATTTTGTAAGAAAATTCTTTAAAGATTAAATTATTTGTGCTCCATTTTATATTAAAATCCTTACTTTCGAATTCATTAACTTTTTCAAATGTGGACACCAGCATCTACTGTTTCAATACTTGAAATGTAACCAAGTAAGGGAATATATTTATCAAAATGTGGTAGACCATATTATCTTGTTCTCTATTCTTTCTATAGGAATACTTAGGAATACAGATCACCCCATTCATAGAGTGCATGTGTGTGTGTATAAATTTGTCAGCCCTTACCCGGTATGCAGCTCAGTTTTAATCACTTCCAAGGTAAGGTTTTTGTTTACCAGTCTTTAGAAATTAATCACCGTCATTGCATTGTTAAGAGAAAAAATAATAAGACATTGATGAAGTGGCTACAATTTGCACAGAGTGTATAAAAATTAGATTATGCAGAACCAGACCAAAATCTTAAATATATTACTGCAGTAAGCTTTTTTCTGGCTGCCAAATGAAAAGAGGTGTTCAAGAAGGAAATAAACATCTTTTGCAAATACAAAATAGGAAAAATGCTTCCCCAGTTGTGTTTCAAAGAAAACTCTTCCTATGCATAATAGACACTCTGCTACCTATTTCAAGAAAAATTGGTAAGGCAATAATAAGGTCGTTCAAATTTCTATAGTGTGACTTGCTATTATTAATGTAGTGAAGGGTACATCTCTTCTAATTAATTTGGCAGAGATGCGTTAAGAATCCAGATAGATGAAACACTTCTTTGCACTCAAGGAAAACAAATGAGTACAAGCAAATTAGTTTTAAAAAGGTGACATTTAAAAATAGAAACCCCCAGCAGATTTACTTGTATACCATTCCATGTAATAGCTTCTGATAATAAGTTTTTGTGTTTTGTTGTGCTAACTTTGCACCAAGCACTGGACTCATCTAATTTTCATAACAATTCAGTGACATAAGTTCTATTAATATCTTTCATTTTACAGATGAGTGGATTGAGAGTCAGGGCAATAAGCAACTTGTCCAAGGTCACAGAGCCAGAGAATGTGTGGTGTGAATCCAGGAAGGCAACTTTAAATTTTTGAGCAATTGCCCTGTATCACCAGTCATTGGGGAAAAACTGGGTTGTAATACTTTGCCATTGTCATTTATTCATTATTTCTTTATTCATATAGTAAGCAATTATCGAGCAATGACTATGTGCCAAAGAATGAACTAGGCTTGTGGGCATGTAGTTTGCAATCTTGTAAGGGAGATAAACATATGCCAGTCAAAAATTGCAATCCATTTCTAATTGTAATTCAGTTTGAGAAGGTTGAGGATGCATGTTTGCAAAGTGTAGCTAACCTTCTTTTACAGGGTAGTGGAAATGTTTGGGATTCTGGCAGAGGCTGAAGATTTTGGATAGTTTGGTTGCAGGTGGGTAAGGTTAACACATATCACTTGGGCATGGAGAAAGTATGACTGCTGTCCGCACTCCAGGTTAAGCATGAGAAGCAAAGGAACATCCAAACTATTGTGAAAAAGAGGCAGAGAGCAAAAATGGAATTCAAAGTCAATGGTCAGAAACAGGAAACAGGGAAGACAAAACAAGGCTAAGTCCAAGCTCAGAAAGATTCTCTCCACCAAATATATGCAGTAGGAGGAAAACTGGACACAGCTGCAAAACTTGTTGTAAGAAGGTGATGATTAAGGGTTCTGAGTCATCTTGACCATTCTCTATTAATATTTTTGGATTATTCAGTTTAGTTTTCTTTGTGAATGACCATGTTTTAGGCTCATCCTATCTTGTTATGCCACCTTCAGCAAACTCTTTGTTTTTATTTTCTCTCGATCTATCTTCATTTCTCCTTCACATTCAAAGAGTTCCCTGGCGGATCATGCAATTTCATTTTTTAAAAGTTTTAAAACAAGAAAATCTAAACAATACATTATTTAAGCCTTAATACCTATCTAAAAATAAAGCAAGAGAATGCTTAGCAAAGAAGTAAGGATTGTTTTACCACTGAGGAGGGGTGAGGCAGGGAGTAGAATGAATATGGTCTGAGAGGGACAGAGAAGGGCTTTCAAACTATTGGAAATATTCTATTTCTTAACCTGAGTGGTGTATACTTGGAAATTCATTTCATTAATCTCCTTTAAATTTCTCATATAACCTATTATTTTTATATATTATATATTTTATAATAATTATTATTGAAAACATGAGATTATCTAGCATCCCCAAAAGGAATATATATATATATACACATATGCATATATATACACACATATATGTGTGTGTGTGTTTGTGTGTGTGTGTATGTATATGACAAGAAAATGTGAAATAACAGGATCCAGCTGGGGAAAATTGCAAATAATTCTCTATATATTTGGAGAATATAGTAAGTGTAGCCAAGTGACCAGGTAGGAATCAGAAAGTGGGTGGTCTTGAGAGTTTAGGAATCTACATTTGAACCCCAAAACTATAGGTAGCCATGGAAAAATTTAAAGAAAAAAATAACTAACATGGCAACCAGGTATTTTATCAGTGTATGACAACATGTAATATTTTCTATATCTGGAAAGGCACTAAATATTTCATACATTCAACAGATATTCATTGAGTATTTGCTACACATAGTTCTAAATACTAGTGAATAAAGAAAAAGAAAACATGTAAAAAATATTGCCTTTGTGGAGCTTGGATTTTCATGTCAGGAGACAGTTAATAAACCTAAAAAAAAATTAAATATATGCTCTTTTGTAATGGTAAAAAGTGGTACAGAGAATCCTAAAGTAGAGAACATACATACAGAGCAACTAGGAGATTAAAAAATTAATTAGGACACTTAGCAAAGGTCTCACAAGACAATAGGGCAAAGAGGAGGTGAAGGAGGGAGCTGTGAAATGTCAGAGCAAGGAGCATCCAGTGAATGGAAGAGCAAGGGCCAGTTCCATTAGGATGGGGTCTGCCTGCTGGGCTTGAAGGAGAACAGAGAGATCAATTTGGTAGGATCAGAGTAACTGACAGGGAGAGTGGGAAGAGGTGAAGTGGAAGGGTGACAAAGACCATAAAAAAGACTTGTGGACATAGCAACGACTCTGGCTTACACTCAGTGTGATGAAAGCTGATAGTTGTGAGCAGAGGAGTGACTTGTCTAACGTTGAAAATTGTTGTGTTGTGGAAACAGCTGGAGTTTAGTCTATTGTAATATTCCAGGGGAAAGAGAACATTAGCTTGAACCACGACAGCTGTAGAGGAAGTGATGAGAGTTCTAGGTATATTTTAAATCCCATAGAAGCTGCTGACTTATAAGTAAAGAGAGTAAGAGAGAGAAAGGAGCTGAAGCTGATTTTAATTCTTTGTTTGTTTGTCCATCCTCCTGAGTAATTAAGAATATTTGAGTTCCCATTAAATTAGATGGAAATGGTTTTGGAAAGAACAAATTTGGGGAAAAGTTCATAAACTCAATATTTTGCTTGTTACACATATGACATGTGACGTTCAAAAGGAGATATTCAGTATTCAATAAGAAATGGAAGTCAGGAGTATGGAGAAGAGCTCTGGAGTAAAGGTAGAATTTTGAAACACAAAGACGTGTACACTATTTAAAGCCTAGATTTTGAATGAAAGCACCAACAAAGTGAAATAGCTTTTAAAATGAGGGCAGGAAGAAGTCATAGGAATTGGCACATGAGGGAAATTAGAAGGAAATGTGGGCCATGGTAGAAGGAACTAGAGTAAGGGAAGTATGGTATCCTGGAAGCCAAGTGCAGACAGCATTTCAAGGAAGAAAGGAGGCTCAGAACTTCCAAAAGTTGCTGATAGATCAAAGAAGATAAGGACTGAGCGCCTCTTTTTTTTCCAAGTAAATTTTCTCTCAGGCAATAGATATTTGCCCACTGTCCATTCTAAGACCTTCTCATTTTGGGGAATATATAATTAAACACAGAATTATGATCTAGCAATCTCACTTCTGGGTATATAACCAAAGGAAACAAAATCAGTACCTGGAAGAGATATCTGCATTCCCATGTTTATTTTAACATTATTCACTATAGCCAAGACATGCAAGCAACCTAAATGACCATTGACAGATAAGTGGCTAAGAAAAGTTTGTACTTACATGCAGTGGAATATTATTCAGCCTTAAAAATGAAGTAAATCCCACCATTTGCAACAACATGGATGAACTTGGAGGCCATTATGCTAACTGAAATAAGCCAGACACAGGAGGACAAATACTACAAGATCCCACTTATATGAAGAATCTAAAATAGTCAAACTCATATAAGCAGAATAGAATGGTTGGTTACTAGGGGCTAGGGAGAAGGGGAAATGGGGAGGTGTTGGTTAAAGGTATAAAGTATCAGTTATGCAAGATGAATAAGTCCTAGAGATCTATTGTACAGCACAGTACCTATAGTTAATAATACTGTATTGAATACCTAAAAGTTTGCTAAGAATGTAGATCTTATGTTAAGCATTCTTACCAAATAAGTAAATAAATAGTAGACAACCTTTGGAAATGATAGATAGGTTTGTGGCATTGATTGTGGTGATGGTTTTATGGGTATATACACATCTTCAAACTCATCAGGTTGTATAAATCCAATATGTACAGCTTTTTGTTGTCAATAATTTCTCAATAAAGTATTTTTTAATAGATAGGATCTCTGTTAGGCAAAGTTCCAGGTTTTTACATAAATTAACTCATTTAATCCTCATAAGAATCTTGCTGTAATATGTAATTTATTCAAAATTTGGACTAGAGTTTCCTGATAGGGCAAGGCTAAAATAATACATTGGAGAAAGAGAATTGGTACAACTTTAAGAAATCTGTAGATGTACTTATTTTATATGAATATTTATTCTCAGTAAAACGACAATAACAGCAATAAGCCCCCCTAAAATACATAGAAAGATGATTAGTAATTGTTATGTTGTATGACTTCCTGGATTTTACCTCTGATGATTAGGAAAATTAATACTAGACTCCTCTCCAAACAGATGGTGTAGACCTGTATTTCTCTACTCCTCCTCACTAAGCAATACTATAAACCTGGCAATAATGCAAGATACAATGACACTGAGAGATATGGAAGCTAGCAGGCAGAGCTGGCAGGAGAGACCAAGTTACACCAAGCAAACTGGTCCAGGAAGCCCATTTGGTATTGTCTCAATGTCATTCTTCCTACAGGGAGCAGGCAGGTAGAATCTAGTCACAGTTAGCGTCCTGATGTGGGAAGTCTTTTTATTCCTGCAGGACAAGACTCTCCTTCTTTCTCAGAGACACCTGGAAGGATGCGGGGACACTAATAAGAGAGATCTTACCACATTCTCAGATCGAGGAACATCAGATGGTCCCTGGCCTGGAGAAACCTTTTCTGCTCCCTTAGGCAGCACCATCAGGGACCAGTGGGAGCCCCAGAGGTACAAGATAAACCAACCAGACTAGAATAACACCACAGGGGCTCCAAAAATTAAACTGCCATTGGAACCACAGCCCACAAAACTAAGCTAAGACTCAGGTGCTAAACCTAAGCAGGGTGACTGGCTGCTAAAATAAAATATTTAAATAAAACCCCAAATCTCCCAACATAATAAAAGAAATGTCCAGGGTACAAAATCACCTGACATACAAAGGAATAAGAAAATCATGACTTAAATGAAAAGAGACAATCAACTGATGCCAATATTGACATGAATCTGATGGTGGAATTATCTGACAAGCAATTCAAAGCAGCTATTGTAAAAATACTTCAATAATCAAACACATAGTCTCTTGAAACCAATGAAAAAATAGAAAATTTTAGTAAAGTAATATGTTATATGAAAGAAACAAATGGTAATTATAGAATTGAAAAATACAATAACAAAATAAACAACACTCAAGGTTGGGATAGAGTGCAGATAACAGGAGATAAACAAATGGTAATTATAGAACTGAAAAATACAATAACAAAATAAACAACACTCAAGGTTGGGATAGAGTGCAGATAACAGGAGATAGAATCAGTGAACTTAAAGAAAAAACAACAAAATTCAGCCAATCTGAACAAGAGAGAGAAAATAGACTAAAAGATAAAATGACAGAAGCCTCAGATAATGTAGGATGGTATAGAAGGTCCAACATGTGTAACATTGGGCTCCCAGGAGGAGAGGAAAAATAGTGGGGCTGAAAGAATATTTGAAGAAAAAATTGCTGAAACTTCCCAGATTTGGCAAAAGACACATATCTACAGATCCAAGAAGCTTAGTGAACCCAAATAGGATAATCCCAAAGAAATCCACTTCAAGATACATCAAAAGAAAACTTTTGAAAGTAAAAGATAAAAAAATAAATAAATTCAAAGAAGCCAGAGAAAAGTTATGCATTATCTTTAATGGAAATACTAATTCAAACAACCATAGATTTCCCGTCTGAAACCATGGAGGCCAGAAGGAAGTGTGGAAAGAAGAGAACTGCTAATAGTGAATTCTACAGTCTGCAAAACTATCCTTCAAAACCAAAGGGGAAAAGAAAACAGTCTCAGGTAAAGTCAAAATTAATATGGATTATTGTCACATTTATTTTGACACTGTTTATAATCAACTATTTGGAATTGAAATAAAATAAATATTGCAGTTTTTAATATTTTAAAATACATGTAACTTTTTTTCCCTCTCTTTTCTTATCATTTTAAATAAGAGGGGAAAGCTAAAACATTTTTCTTTGATTACCATATGATTTCACTTGCCCAATTTGCATTTATGTATCTTCATACTTTTCATTATTTTGTGTAACTGTTAATACATAGAGCCATGTACATGAAATTATCTCAAAGCAAGTCAAAATAATAAATTAAATAAAAATTTTCTTATAATGAATATAAACTTACGTTCAAGTTTACAATGTTTTTGGGAGAAACAATAAACTTAAGTAGATTATAAATATATGCCTTACTCTTGTAATATTCATTAGAATTTACAAATATTTTCTCAGTCCCTGAAGAATCCTCACAACACTCTGAAGTAGAAATCCCAGTGTCAACAGAGGAAGCAGGCTTGTTTAATAGCAAGAATTTGAGCCTTATCTTAGCCAGGTGAGCCTGGCCTAAATTCTAGGTCTAATTCTTACTGGCCTGAATAATTTTGCACAATGAACTTAACTTCTGTTTCATAATTTCCTTACTTGTAAATGAGAAAGAAATATTTAATCTCTTTGTTGTGTGAATATTACATGAGATAATTCACATAAATTTGTACTGAACACAGTGCCTGGCATATTTTAGGTATCTAAAATAGATTGATAAAGAATAAACAAACAAGAGACCTAGAGCCGGCCCCGTGGCTTAGCGGTTAAGTGTACGTGCTCCGCTGCCGGCGGCCCAGGTTCGGATCCCGGGCGCACAACGACGCACTGCTTCTCCAGTCATGCTGAGGCCTAGTCCCACATACAGCAACTAGAAGAATGTGCAGCTATGACATACAACTATCTGCTGGAGCTTTGGGGGAGAAAAACAAAAAATAAACAAGGAGACCTAGTCTCAGATAGGTTACCTGATTAGCTTAATCATCAGGATAGAAAATGACATAACTGGTACTAATATAAAGTCACCATAGCTTCCTTTAGTTCTTTTTCAACTTTAAGAAAAGTGGGAATTATTGTTTATTTTCGAACAAATAACAATTCCATGAAAACCCCTTTGAAAGCAGATATTGAGCAACTACACCTGTCTAAGCCATCTTTGAATCACAAAAATTTGCACAGTTCCTTAGAGACAGGTGTTGTTTAACAAATATGGGATAAATTAATAAGTGAATAAATGAACATATTGCTGTTTTTTGAATCAGTATATACAGTTCTACTTCTTCATTGAGAATCTTATAGCAAAAAACAAATACTTCTTGATTATGAATTACTTGAAACTGAATATAGTAAAACATAGTACCCAAATTCACATTGAATAAAAATTAGAATGCAATTCTATAAAAGTCAATTTTTACATAGCATTTAGTCAAATCATGAATGCTGATAAATGCATTGCCTTTTATGATCTTTTAAATAACTTACTGGCTTTCTTACAATACAATTGCTTCTTCCAAGAAGTTTCAGAGTTCACCGTAACTATGTATAATCTTTCCCTTCAACTGCACTCATGAAGTGCAGCATTTAAATTGGTAGTACATGTATCATTTTTCATGGTTGCTTTAGAATTAAATCTCTCTACATGGTGCCTTAAGAAATATTGCCAAATCAGCTTCAAGGTTATAGGGTAGACACTGGGAGATTAGAATTCTGCACAAGTGGTTGAAAAATAGGCAAACATGAAGATTTCCTGCTGGTGGTGTAATAGGGCTCTTTTGAAACAGAAGAGACTCTTCTATGGCTAACGTACAAAAATTATAAAACATTTACATCTAGGATGGTGTAAGGAGTTAATCTTAGAATGCTGAAGAGCTTTGAAATGCAGGAGAGATGTATCATATAATGTGTTAGTTGGACAAACAGAAAATAATTCAGCATGGGAGTATAGTTTTAGATAATATCTAGAAGACAAAGAGAATCACAAAGTACAATTCTTCCATTTTTATCCATAATACCTAGCATAGTGATTAAAACATGGAGGGATTTAGTGAAAGTTCAGGAATATGTCATGGATTAACCTTTTCTATTATCTTACGTTTTCTCCTTAAATCATTTTTCTGTTTAGTTTTAAATGAGTATTCAGTTCCTTGGCACAGATTCAGCAAATTGTGTAGGGAATATAGAATTTTTTTTTCTTTTGCAAATGAATAATATTTTAATTCAAAATATCTGACAACATAATCATTGATAAGTGGCCTTCTCTTTTTAGTGCCATGAACGAGAACAGGCCCAATCTAACTCAATCCAGTCTTATGATGTGTTCTTCCTTTGCCTCTTCTGTAATCATTATTTTGTGTCAGGTTTGTAATTATAGTGGAGAAGACTTAGAAACTGGTCATTTATATAAGCATTTTATAAAACAGAATACCTCGCATTTGAGTAAAGTTTGGAAGATAATTGTTCTTGGCAAAGGGATGCAGGTATTTTTCATCAGATACTTTCATCTTTGTATCCAATTGCATTGTATTGTGGAGGTTTTTTATTTTTATTTTTATTTTTTTTCTGCCCCATCCTAACAAGTAAAAAGCTGAACAGAGTGAAAACTCAATAAATCTGTTTGGACCTATAAGAGGAGCATGGACACAGGGCAAAGCCCTGCCCCCAAGCTTGGAGAGAGAAGCAAATACAGGGAGTCAGGTCTTCCCACAGTAGAGACTCACAAGGAGAAACCTCCACAGGAACCACTGCCTGGGAAGGAAAACCTGAACTGTAACTGATGAATTGCTGGAGGCTCAGTGCAGACAAGTCTGAAAATAAAAAACTCCAGGGGAATCCAGTCATAGGGGGACCCCCACAATGATATGAGATTTACCTCCAGGAACTTGACCAGGGTCCCACAGTAAATCTCGGAAAAAAATCCCCTTAGGCTTTCAGCAGGAGCAGGGAAAAAAACCATCTTGAAATATGCCACAGCATTCTGCTCTTAACAAGACTTCCCTTCAGGGCAAACTAATTAAGGAGAGCTTGAACTGCCAGAGCCTAAGTGGCCTGGGGAAGTGTAATTCCTCCAGCTGGCTCCAGCCTTCCCTGGGACTCCAGCCCACACTACCATCCTGTTCAACCTACAGGGGGTGAAAAAAAATGAGAAACAGTTGTAAAGTTCACATTCCAGAGGCACAGGTTCACTAAAAGACTGAGATATAATCATAGGATTAACCATAGAAAACTTCCCCTCCTCCCACACCTCACCACCACATTACTAAAGGCCTACTAACAGCAATTTCTTTTACCTGGTACATCACTTCCAGCTTCCAAGAAAAAGTTATAAGGCATACCAAAAGGTAAAAAACACAATTTGAAGAGATAGAGCAAGCACCAGAACCACACATCAGTAATGTTGGAATTATTAGACCAGGAATTTAAAACAACTATGAATAATATGCTAAGGACTCTGATGGATAAAGTAGATCACATGCAAGAACAGATGGACAATGTGAGGAGAGAGATGGAAATCCTTAGAAAGAACAAGAGAAAAGCTAGAGATAAAAAACACTCTAACAGAAATAAAGAATGCCGTTGATGGGTTTATTAGCAGACTGGACACAGCCAAGATAAAAATCTCCACACTAGAGTACATATCAATAGAGTCCTCATAAACCAAAGAGCACAGAGATTGAAAAAAAAAATGAACAGAATATCCAAAGACCATGGGACAATTGCAAAAAGAGTACCATATGTGTAATGGGAATATCAGAAGGAGAAGAAAGAGAGAAAGGAACAGAAGTAATATCTGGACAATAACGACTGAACAATTCCCCCAAATAAATGTCACACACCAAACCACAGACCCAGGAAGTTCAGAGAACACCAACTAGGAAAACGCCCAAACACTGTACTCAGGCATATCGTCTTTAAACTACAGAAAATCAAAGATAGAAAATCCTGAAGAACACCAGAGGGAAAAAATATCTTATCTATAGAGGAGCAAAGATAAGAATTACATCTGACTTCTTCTCAGAAACCATGCAAGCAAGAAGAGAGTAGAGTGAAGTATTTGAAATGTTGAAAGAAAAAACCCACCAACCTAAATTCTGTACCCTGTAAAATTATTCTTCAAAAGTGAAGAAAAAATAAAGACTTTCTCAGACAAACAAAAATTGAGGGAATCTGTTTCCAGTAAACCTGCCTTACAAGAAATGTTAAAAGAAGTTCTTTAGAAAGAAGGTAAGTTGGGGCCGGCCCCGTGGCTTAGCGGTTAATTGTGTGCGCTCTGCTACTGGCGGCCCGGGTTCGGATCCCAGGCACGCACCGACACACCGCTTCTCCGGCCATGCTGAGGCCACGTCCCACATACAGCAACTAGAAGGATGTGCAGCTATGACATACAACCATCTATTGGGGCTTTGGGGAAAAAATAAATAAATAAATAAAATTATAAAAAAAAAAAGAAAGAAGGTAGGTAATATAAGTCAGAAAATCAGATCTACATAAAAAAAGGAAGATCATTAAAAAAGAAATAAGTGAAGGTAAAATTAAACATTTTATTTCTCTCAGTTTTAATTGATGTAACAGATAAGGGTTTGTTCAAAATAATATTAGCAACAATATATTCAATTATGTTTGCCTATACACACGCGCACACACAAACACACACACATACGTTAATATATAATTGAAATGAATGACAACAATGGTACAAGTAATGGGAGGGAGGAATTAGGATTATCTTGTTTTCATAAGGTACTGACACTACTCTTGAAGTGGAATACTGCTATTTGAAAGTGAACTTGGATTACTTGTAAATGTATATTGCAAACTCCAAGGCAACCATAAAATGTTCATTAAAACTACAAAAGACAAAAAAATTGTGGAAGACAAAAATAGAAACAGAGAACAAAGGTAACAAATAGAAAACAGTAGTAAATATGGTAGATATTAAGCCAAATATATCAATAACTACTTTGAATTTTAATAGTCTAAATGCCACAATTAAAAAAGAGAAATTGTTAGAGTGGATTAACAAACACGACCAACTATACATTGTGTACAAGAAATCCACTTTAAATATAAAGACGCATATAGATTAAAAGTAAATAGATGGAGCAAAATGTACCATGATAGAACTAACCAAAAGAAAGAAGAATTTGCTACATTAATTTCAGATGGAATAGATTTCAAAGTAAGGCATGTTATCAGGGATGAAGAAAGGTATTATATAATGATAAAGGGGTCAAATGTCCAAGAAAACATAACAAATCTTAATGTTTATGCACCTAACAACAGAGTGTCATAACTATGTGAGGCAAAATCTGATAGAAATGCAAGGAGAAATAAATGAATCTTACTATCACAGTTAGAGACTTCAACACCACTCTGTCAAGAAAGGACAGATCTAGCAGGCAGAAAATCAGCAAGGACATAGCTGAACTCAATAATGCCACCAATTGACTGGATATAATTGACATCTATAGACTACTTCATCCAATAAGAGCAGAAGACACATTCTTCTCAAGCTCACGTGAAGCATTCACCAAGACAGACCACATTCTGCACCATAAAACACACTTTTACAAATTAAAAAAAAATGGGAAGCATACAATGTCTTCTCTTAGAACACAATGGAATTAAACTAGAAATCAATAACAGAAAGATAACTGGAATATCCCAAAATACATGGAGCTTAAACAACACACTTCTAAATAACATGAGTCAAAGAAGTAATCTCAAGAGAAATTTTAAAATTTATTTACTAAATGGGAATGAAAACATAGTTTAACAAAATTTGTAGGATACAGTGAAAATAGTGGTTAAAGGGAAATTTGTAACACTGATTGCATATATTAGACAAGAAGAGAAATCTAAAATCAATATCTATGTTTCCACCTTAGGAAACTACAAAAAGAAAAGCAAATTAAATCCAAAGGAAGCAGAAAAAAGAAATAATAAAAACTACAGCAGAAATCAATGAAATTGAAAACAGGAAATCAATAGAGAAAATCAGTGAAAACAATAGCTTGTTCTTCAAAAAGATTGATAAAATCAATAAGCCTCTAGCCCAGCTACCTGATGAGAGAAAGGACACAAAATCCTAATATCAGAAAATAGGAGGAAACATCACTACAGATCCCATGGAAATTAAAAGGGAAAAAAAGGAATACTATGAACAACTCTATGCCCACAAATTAGATAAACTAGATGAAATGAACCAATTCCTTGAAAGACACAATCAGCTGCAACTCACACAAGAAGAAATAAGCAATCTGAACAGGCCTATATCTATTAAAGAAATTGAATCAATAATCAATAACCTTCTAAAATATAAAGCATCAGGCCCAGTTGGGTTCACTAGTGAATTCTACCAAACATTTAAGGAAGAAATTATCCCAATTCTTTACAATATCTTTCAGGAGACAGAAGCACAGGGAATATATCCTAACTCATTCTATGAGGCCAGCATTATCCTAATACCAAAACCAGACAAAGACATTACAAGGAAGGCAACTACAGACCAATATCTCTCATAGACATAGATGTAAAAATCCTCAAGAAAATATTAGCAAATTAAATCCAACAACATGTAAAAAGAATTATACACCATGACCAAGTGAGATTCATCCCAGGTATAGAAGGCTGGCTCAACATTCAAAAATCAATTAATGTAATCCATCACATTAACAGAGTAAAAAAGAAAGATCACATGGTAATAACAATAGACACAGAAAAAAGCATTTGGCAAAATCCAACACCCATTCATGATAAAAATTTTTAGTAAACTAAGAATAGAGGAGAACTTGCTCAACTTGATAATGAATATCTAATAAAACCTACGGCTAACATTACATTTAACGGTGAGAAACTCAGAGCTTTACCACTAAGAACAGGAAAAAGGCAAGGATGTCCCCTATCATCACTCCTTTTCAATACGTACTGGAAGTTCTAATTAATGCAATAAGACACAAAAAGGAAATAAAAATTATATATATTGGGAAGGAAGACATAACACTGTTTTTGTTCACAGATGACATGATCATCTATGTAGAAATTCCAAAAGAATTAAAAAACCCTCCTGGAATTAGTAAGTGATTTAGCAAGGTTACAGGATACAAGGTTAATATACAAAAGTCAATTGATTCACTATATACTAACAATAAACAAGTGGAATTTTACATTAAAAACAATGTCATTTACATTAGCATCTCCCAAAATAAAATACTTAGGCATAAATCTGACAAAATAAATACAAGATCTATATGAGGAATATTACAAAACTCTAATGAACTAAAACAAAGAACTAAATAACAACTAAATATTGTCAAGATGTTATTTCTTCCCAACTTGATCTATGGATTTAATGCAGTCTCAGTCAAAATCCCAGCAATGGATATGATAAATTGATTCTAAAGTTTATAGAGAGAGGCAAAAGACCCAGACTAGCCAATGCATTATTGAAAGAGAAAAAGAAGTTTGGAGAACTGACACTACCTGAATTCAAGATTTACTATAACGTGACAGTAATCAAGACAGTGTGGCATTCGCAAAAGAATAGACAAATAGATCAATGGAACAGAATATAGAGCCCGGAAACAGACCTGCACAAATGTAGTCAATTGATTTTGACAAAGGAGCAGAGGCAATAAAACAGAACAAAGATAATATCTTCAACAAATAGTGGTGGAACAAGGGAACATCTTCATGCAAAAACATGAATTTAGACACAGACCTTACACTTCACAAAAATTAACTCTACATGGATCACAAATCTAAATGTAAAACGCAAAACTATAAATCTCCTAGAAGATAACTTCCAGGAGAAAACCTGCATGGCCTTGGGTATAGTGTTGCCATTTTAGATACAACAGCAAAGGCACAATCCATGAAATAAATAATTTGTAAAGTGATCTTCATTAAAATGAAAAAAAGAGGCTGGGCCAGTGGCGCAAGCGGTTGGGTGCACGCGCTCCGCTGCAGCGGCCCAGGGTTCGCTGGTTCGGATCCCGGGTGCCAACCGACGCACTGCTTGGCAAGCCATGCTGTGGAGGTGTCCCATATAAAGTGGAGGAAGATGGGCATGGATGTCAGCCCAGGGCCAGTCTTCCTCAGCAAAAAAAGAGAAGGATTGGCAGATGTTAGCACAGGGCTGATCTCCTCACACACACACAAAAAAATGAAAATGAAAAAAAAAAAATACGTCTGCTCCATGAAAGACATCATCAAGAGAATGAGAAGACAAGCCTCAGACTGGGAGAAAATATTTGCAAAAGACACATCTGATAGAGGACTGTTATCCAAAATGGGCAAAGAACACTTTAAATTCAACAATAAGAAAACAAATAACTCAATTAAAAAATGGACCAAAGACTTCAATAGACACCTCACCAAAGAATATGTATAGATAGTAAACAAGCATATGAAAAGATGCTTCACATCATACGTCATCAGAGAAATGCAAATTAAAACAATGAGACACTACTATACACCTATTAGAATAGCCAAAATCCATAAGACTGACAACGCTCAATGCTGGCTATTATGAGGGACAATGGGAATTCTCCTTCATTGCAGGTGGGAGTGCAAAATCATATAGCCAATTTGGAGGACATTTTGGCAATTTCTTAGAAAACTTCATATACGCTTACCATATGATCCAGCAATTATGCTCTTTCGTGTTTACCTAAAAGAAGTGAAAACTTAAGGCCACACAGAAACCTGCACACAAACGTTTATTGCAGCTTTACTCATAATTACCAAAACTTGGAAGCAACTAAGATGTGATTAGCAAGTAAATGGATAAATAAACTGGTACATCTAGAAAACAGAATATTATTCAGTGCTAAAAAGAAATGAGTTATGAAGCAATGAAAAGATGTGAAGGAACCTTAAGTGCATATTGCTGAGTGAAAGAAGCCAATCGGAAAAGGCTATATACTGTATGATTTTAAGTATAATACATTCTGGAAAAGGCAAAACTATTAAGACAATAAAACGATTAAAAAGATCAGCAATCACTATGGGATGAGGGGGAAGAGATGAACAGGCAGAGCACAGAGGAATTTTAAGACAGTGAAAATACTCTGCATGATACTATAAGGGTAGATATATGTCATTACACATTTGTCCAAACCCATAGAATATAAAACACCAGAAGTGAACTGTAATGTAAATGATATACTTTGGATGATTTTGATGTATCAATGTAGGTTCATCATTTATAAAAAATGAACCATTCTGGTGAATGATGTTAATAACAGGGGAGGCCATGCGTGTGTAGCAGCAGAAAACATATGGGACACTTCTGTACTTCCCTCTCAATTTTGTTGTAAACCTAAAGTGCTCCAAAAAAAATAAAGTCTTAAAAGTATATATAGAGTTAAAAAAATAAAACCAAGTTCTTTATGACAGGATTTTCAGAAGCTTTTGTCACATGAATATACATTATAAATGCTCCAAAACAGGATACTATGTAGCATTTTTCCAAATTGTTTGACTATCTACCTCATTTATTTTTTACAATTACTCCTGGGACTAGTGTTGGTTGGAACTCAGTTCTTCTACTCCACCCTAAAAAGTATATAAAAGGTATAATCTGGAAGAGACATTCCTGTCCTACAATTACAGTGTGTGGATAAAGGCTCAAAGACTTTCACTAAAACTACGAGCCTATGGGATCTCTTCACGTACAAAGACAGCTCCAGTGGTTAGTAAAAGTACTTTTGATATTGAAACAACAATCTATAAGGAGCATGTGAATAGAGAAAGTCAGGATTTCAGATTTGAGTTTAACCCCATATAGCACCACTCAGCTTTAATGTTGCAGTGACTTCAAATGCCACAGTAGATAAAAGAAGATATCAGTAATGAGACATGTTTATTGATAAAAACTTCAGGATTCAATTAAAATGGAAGCACTATCTAATGCTTAAGACAGGCATGGCTGGTTTATAACACTGAGGCGTACTTTCATAATGAACCACTAATACTGATGGAAATGCCTTCTATATTCCTGATGAGTTACAATTAAAAACAAACAAACAAACAAACAAAAAACACCTCTCATAACTATTTGGGGATAGTTTTAGAGAGAGCTAATATAGAATATCCATCCTGCTTCAAATGTATAGAAATTTTAAAGTAAACTACAAGTTCAATAATGAAAAAGTAAAATCATGTATGACAGAAAGAAAAATCCCTTTGTGCCAAAAAAAGAAAAAAGTGTGGGTTTCAGGCAAGAAACATAAATCCACAAGTTGATACCAAGAAAGTCTGAGAAACACTGAGGATCTGAGCCCCGGGAAGCAGCTTGAGGCCAGTATTTCAGCATCGTATGCCAAAACAGGGGAGCTGAAACCAAAAGACCTGACCAGCTGAGGCCCTAAAAGAGTTTCCACCCTCGTGAATGCAGACTAGAAATATCTGCTGTTGGGACTGAGAAGCAACATGGATGGTTATCTCCACCTGATATTTTGAGAAAGAAAAGAAAAGTCTTATTTTGTGGGTATAGATTAGACTTACATTTCAAATGATTTGCATTATGTGGGAATCTTCCAACAACATTCTTGGAAACAGAACTTCAGGGACACACAGAAAAAAAAATACAAAAACAAAGCAAAAAAAAGAACAAACACAGTCTTTAGCAAAACTTTCGTATCCAAGGAGAAAAGGGACCCTTCCCCTGCTTCACCACCACTACACACCCCCCAACAAACACACGCGTACACACATACACACTATCCCTACTGGTCTCACAATAAAGATTACCAATACATGAGGTAGTAACCATAAAATACAATAAACAGGAAGATTAGCACTGCAAATGTGGAGTTAATAGAACAATTTGAAAAAAAGATTATAAAATAATGTTTAAAATAATTAAATAAAACAAATATAAATAAAAATGAACAGAAATATGCAAAATAAATAATGTACTGGATCCAAAATTGGCCATAATTTATTCCTTCCCAGTATCAGTGCCTTTATAATATGATTGAGAATCTCCACTCATCAAGAGTTGTAGCCTATCTCCCTACTTCTTTGGTTTGTATTAGACTACCGGCTTGCTTTGGCCTATGGAATATGACAGAAGTAATGTGCCAATTCTGAGCCGGGACCTCGACAGATTTTGCATGTTTCTCCTCTCCATCTTGAAACTCTAACACTGATACGTGAAAAAGCCTGACCTAGCTTGGTGGATAAAGAGAAACCACGTGAGGCAGAGACGAACCATTCAACGTGAGGCCCTTTGGACTAGCCAGGCAGCTAAACCATCATCTGATTTTATGTGCCTAGCAGAGAGCAGAAAAAACACTTAACTGAGCCCAGCCTGAATTTCCAGCTCATAGAATTACAAGATATATACATGGTTATTATTTTAAGCTACTAATTTGCAGGTAGTTTGTTTTACAGCAAAAACTAACTGACATATGAGCAAAGTTGAAATGCAAAAGGTAGAAATTATGTTTTTTTTAAAAAAAAGATTAAAAATATAAACTAGGGAACCAGATGTACATTGTGGATCAGAGGATAAAGAAAATGTTTTTGGCTTTAGAGGATGGGGACTGGATTATCCAATGAATAAACTTTAACCCATAATCTGATCCTTTTGTTTTAAAATAGTCATTCATCTTTTTCGTACCAGAAAGGGATTTTCTCAAAACTGAAAAGAACTCCACTAGGAGAAATGGCTTATGAACCTTACTGAACTAGTGCGTGGATCAAGCAAATAAGGAGAATAGGTCTGCTCTCTAGAGAGGAGGCCAATAAACACAGAGTCTCAAGTCTAAGGTATGTTGCTGCTGGAGGTCAGGCATCATACATCAAGATTAGCGCTCTTTAGCAAGTGTGTCCCTGAGAGCCATATTCAAGAAAAGTGCTAAGGAATACCAGTTAAAATTCTGACTTTATCCTCCTTCACATAAAAACATTTGAAAGGAAAGTACTGGGATAAAGGTGAAGATCTTTGCAGAAACTACTTTTTTTAAATTGGGTCATGGGTTTAGTAAGAGAGGCTAAGTTGAGCTGAAACTCTCTGACACACAATGAAATTGATATCAAAAGGATCGCTGGTTATATATAGGGAAAAAACAATCGAGTGTTAGCAGATTTATCATCTAAAACCATGGAGTCCACAAATAGGTGGCATACTGTTTAAAAGTTCTGAAAAATAATGAATGTCAATCCTGCGTTCCATATCCTGAGAAAATATCCTTCAAGAATAAAGAAGAAACAAAGACTTATGCATGCAAATGGAAAAGAAGGGATTGTGTCACCAGGAGAACTTTCCTTAAAGAATGGCTAATGGAAGTACTCCAATCAGAAAAGAGAAAGAGGCAGAGGAGGCTTGACACTACAAAAAGAAAGAAAAAACAAAGAATAGATAAAAATTAAGGAAAATAGACTATCTCCATTTGTAAGATTTTAAAATCATATTTGATGATTGCAACAAAAATTATAACATCATCTGGTGTGGTACTCAAGGCAATTATACTTAAAATGTGGAGTGGGTAAAGGGATCTAAATGGAAGTAAGATTTCTACACCTCACTTGAAGTGGTAAAACCGGGATAAAACTAGTAAACTGTGATAACTTGTGGACATAAGTGTGTTATAATACCTATAGCAACCATTGTGAAACCCACACAAAATGATACACTCATAAGCACTGTAAATAAATCAAGATAGGTTCCTAAAAAAATCTTCAAAATCTTCAAAACTCATCCTAGAGAATGTTGACAAAGAAGAAATAGAAGAATGAGAATCGGTAAAACAAAACAAATAATACAATGGCAGACTTACGCCTTAATGTTAAAAAAAAAAAAAACCTTAAATGTAAATGATCTAAATATTCCAATTAAAATGCAGATATTTGCAGAGTGGAAAAAAAAAGACTCAGATATATATTGTCTAAAAGAAACTTTTCAAATACAAGGACATAAATATGTTAAAAAGCATATAAATTGTCAATGAAATATAACTATCTTTATTTGCAGATGACATGATTGGCTACGTAGAAAACACAAGAAATCTGAAAAATAAAGCCTTTAGAAATAATAAGTTCTGAATTTTGCAGGAAACAAAATTAACACGCTTAAATCAGTTGCATTTCTATATACGAACAATGAACATGCAGAAATCAAAATTAAGACACAATACCATTTACAGTCACTTCAAAAAATTAAGAGAAATCTAAGAAAACCTAAATAAATGGAGACACATAACATGTTCATGGATTGGAAGACTCAACATAGCAAAAATATCAATTCTCCCCTTGTAAATAATAGGTTTAATAAAATTTTAATGAAAATCCTCACAATAATTTATTTTACAGAATGTTGTATTTGTTTTTCTTGTTTTTGCTGAGGAAGATTCTCCCTGAGCTAACATCTGCTGCCAATCTTCCTCTTTTTGTACGTGAGTTGCCACCACAGCATGGCCACTGACAGACGAATGGTGTAGGTCCACACCTGGGAACTGAACCTGGGCCGCCAAAGTGCAGCATGCCAAACTTAACCACTAGGTCACCGGGGCTAGCCCAGAATGTTAAGTTGTTAATATTAATCTTTATTATTTCAACCTGAATACACACATAAGGTTTCCGAATCAGAGCAGATTTCTTATTATTTACCTTATAGCAAATAACAAGCGTGTCGTGCCCTTGTGTCTCAGTTCTTACACCAGCATGATGAGGGCCAAGTCAAATATCCTACACATACAAAGTCTGTCTTGTAGACAAAGAATAGAAAAAATGAATTTTCCCTACTTATATACAGAAAAAAGAGGTAACTGATTCCTTCCATCCATTGTAGAGAGTCTTCCTGGACATTTCTACTCTAATACTTTGGAATATAATTACAGTAGTCCCCACTTATCCATGGAAGATATGTTCCCAGACCCCCAGTGGATACCTAAAACCATGGATAGTGCTGAATCCTATATATACATGTTTTTTTCCTATACATCCACACCTATGATAAAGTTTAATTTATACATTAAGCACAGTAAGAGAGTAACAACAATAACTAATAATAAAGTTGACTTTGGGGCCATTATGAAGTAAAATAAGGGTTACTTGAATGCAAGCACTGCGACAGTTGGTCTGATAACCAGGACAGCTACTAAGTGACTAACTGGTAAGTACCATATACAGCGTGAATACGCTGGACCAAACGATGATTCACGTCCTGGGTGGGACAGTGCGAGATTTCATCACGCTACTCAGAACAGGTACACAATTTAAATTTATGAATTGTTTATTTCTGGAATTTTCCATTTACTATTTTCAGACTGCAGTTGACCATGGGTAACTGAAACCGTGGAAAGAGAAACTACAGATAAGGGGGTACTACTGTAATCCTTTCTAGAGAAAATATAAGACCATTGCCTCCAGCTTTACAATCCAAAGATGACTTATTTTCCCTTCAAGTGTAAAAACATACACCTGTAGTTAGGTAAATCTCTGTGGAATTTTCAATATCTATACAGTTGTAAGTTAACTACCGTGGCTTGCTCTTTTAACACAGGTTCCAAGTTTCAGTAAAATTTCTTCAGAAACCCTAACTAGGCAGAAATGTAAAAAATATTTTTTCTACAATCCACGTCATTTCACAGCAATAGATAACAAATTTGCCTCCCCCAAAAAACCCAGGCCCAGATGGTTTATAGTTGACTTCTTACAAATATTCAAGGAATGATTAATTCATATGATATGCAAGTTTATTGCAAAAAATGGAAGACAAAATTTTAAAAACCCCAGCTTGTCTTATAATGTTCACGTAACTATTGAAAATAATAGATTAGTACAATACAGAACAATGAGGGAGAGCAAAATTGAGAGAGAAAATTAAAGGTCCATTTCAGTTATCAACTTAGTTACAAAAACTTCTAAATAAAATATTAGCTAACCTAATTTAACACTATTTTAAAATAACAATCTATCATTGTAGGGTAGTATTTATCATACAAATTTAAAAATGGTTCAACGGTAATAAATCAATGTAATTCACCACATTCGCAGATTAAAGGAGCAACATCATATGACCATCTCAATGAATGTAGAAATTATTTCATACCTTTCAAATGCTATTAACCACCTAAAAATCTCTTAGGAAACAAAAGGTAGAAGGGAACTGAAGTTGTTAAGAAAGTATTTATATAAGAAACCTTATAACATTGTATAAATTTCAGGTGTACATCATTATACTTCTATTATAAACCAATGTTACGGCAATAAACAAAAAATTAAAAAAAAAAAAGAAACTCCTAAAAAAAAAAAGAAACCTTAGATGTCATTTTCCTATGATCAGCAAAACAAGAATGATGCTTGTCAAGAGGATCATATACCGGAGGTGTTGGCAGTGTTCTGAAACAGAGGCCGAGAAACTTCCTTAAAGAGCCAGATAGTAAATATTTCACTCTTCACAGGTCAAGAGACAAAATCAAGGACATTATTTAAAAATGTATGTAACCATTTTATACGTGACCATTAAAAATGCAAAAACTATTCTTAACTCCAGGAACTGGAAGAAAAAAGGTAAATAAAAACAGCTGGCAATGTATGTGCCATGGAAACAAGTAGCATATGACTCAATAATTTTGCTATTCTGACAGACATTATACCTAAAATCTTACTTTCTATATTTCCTTTATTTCCTTTTTTTCTTGATCCCATACAGACTTGTCGATTTGATAGTACTTGTTTGAAATAATTATATCATAGTGTAACTTGTAACAATGATTTTTCATTCTAATTCCTTAATGAGTATCATAGACTACCTTACCTCATTAAATGAGATTAGAAAAGTATATTATTTTCATAGACAGATCCATAACAAACCATCTATCATTGAGAATTCCATAGAAGACCAACTTCCGTATATTATGCTGATTTGTACCTGCCACAATTCCAGAAAGAGCATCTTCTGATTTTGGCACACACAATATTTAGTGTTTCTCATTTTTTATACAGTGATTATAATCTTAGGGGGCTTTGAAAATAGTAAAGCACTACGTAATATGTAGTAAAATTTTAAATCCCTGTACAAGTATGTAACGCAGTTATATTTCTGTCCAAGAATAAAGCCTCCAATGAACCTCTTAAAATAAGTGCCTCATTTTCCTTTGCACTGAGTGAAGCAAATAGCCTCACTTAACCCCTTTTAATGAAAGAGTCCTCAAGACATTTCATCTACATTTTTTACTCCAATTGGGCTAACCACTCAGTGATTTCTTTCGTTTCTTTGTCTATGGGTTACGTCTTCAAGAATACATTAGAATATGAGAATATTTATTTAAAGACTCTTTGGAGAGTAAACAGCTGTCCTTTACTATGAGAAATTTGACGATTAAAAAAATAATATCCAAATAGTCTAATAGAAGAAAGACTCTGATGCAAAGGAATTGAATTTTCCTTCTGATTGATGGGAATGGAGAGAGTGCTGCCTCTGCATTCTTGCCTAGGATGACAACTTGCTGATCTCCTATAACATTCCAATGGCAGTCTTCCTCCTAATTCTATCAAGTGGCAGAGATGACAACAACAAACAATTACAGACATATAATTTCTATCATATGAAGTTATTTTTATTAATTTATTAAATTATCTTCATCTAAATGTGCAATCAGTTCCAATTTTTATTTAAAGCTGCATTCGTTTAAACCTGTCTTATACCGGTACATGTAGATGTGAGTCTGTCAGTGCTGGCTGCTTTGCTCTTATAGGACAACTTCATTAAAAATGACAACAGCAACGTTTTGGCTGACTAGAGAGATTTTTATTCTTAGTATATAGACCAGTCATTTGACATGTGAAATTGGTTTCAAAAGGCTTGCAACAAAATGATTTCGACAAGATGTCACACTGTGAAATGTGGGTGACAAGATGGATCTCAGTGAATAGTGCAAAGAAAGATGATGTAAATTAATTTCAAAATAACAACTTGATTCTGCTGATAGAGGGAAAAGAACATTGATTGAAACAGGACTGTCAAGGATGATCCTGAGGCTTTCAGAATACAGAAATAACCAGTGGAGGAGAATTTTAGATTTTGGTTTTCATAAACAGAATAGGTGAAGTAATGAGGAAGAAAGCTTCAGAAAAATACAGGCAGAAATGTCATTCAGATTAAGACCTGAGCTAACATCCACGCTAATCCTCCTCTTTTTTTTTTTTTTTTTGCTGAGGAAGACCGGCTCTGAGCTAACATCTATTGCCAATCCTCCTCCTTTTTTTCCCCAAAGCCCCAGTAGATAGTTGTATGTCATAGTTGCACATCCTTCCAGTTGCTGTATGTGGGACGTGGCCTCAGCATGGCCGGAGAAGTGGTGCGTTGGTGCACGCCCAGGATCCGAACCCGGGCCGCCAGTAGCGGAGTGTGCGCACTTAACCGGTAAGCCACGGGCAGGCCCTAATCCATTTAGTTCCAGCTTGCCCTCAGGTGCCAATCCAGGAATTTCCTTCAAGTTTTCCTGCTTCTTATCTAACTCCGGAATCTTAAAACCTAAGGAAATTTAATGGTTTCATTTCTTTGCTGGTTCTCTTTATCTGTCCAAAAGAAGCAGAAAACAAATAAAGGGTATATTAATTGACTGCCTTCCGTGCACAACCAATCTTAACATCCTATGGAGGGTCTAAGTTTCATGGACTAGGATTTCCTTGATTTTTAGAGGTAGGATTAAGCATGGAATATATTTATTGCCTTGAGATTATTTCACAGGAAAGATAGGGAGTATTGAGAAAAGGTTTTGAACGCCCTGCTCAAAACAGATTTTGATTATAGAATTCTTTTCTGAAAACGTCTCAATAAATATCAAGTGACATCTGTATCTTCCAAAGTCAGCTTATCTTATAGCATAAAAGGTCATTAAAAAAATAAAAAGCATCTACCAGGTGCAAGTCACCAGGCCAGGTGCCCTAGAGGAGACACATAAAGAGGGTCCTTAATTTAGCAATTCAGATTAGCACAGAAGTTAAGATCTTGGATATTAAAATCAAGCAGCAATTGGTTCACAACCCTGACTTGAGAATTAAATTTTTGTGACCATAGACAAATTATTCTGCTTCCCTAATAGGATCCTAATAATAATGATATCCTAATAAAGGCCAAACCCTCTTCTAAGTGTTAATCAAGAGGATCTTAAAGTGCCCCTCAGCTTGACTAAACTTTAGACTGTTTTTTTCCTAACTCTAGGCCCCTGACCTCCCTTTTCTTAGAGTATTTACTTTAGAAAATTTATAATTGTAAATTCTTTCTTTGTCACTTTGAGATGTAAATCTTTTCTTTATCTGTTCACCGGTTGACAGATGTTATGGTTGTTTCCATACCTTGGTTATTGTGAATAATGCTACAATATACACGGGAGAGCAGATATTTCTTCAAGATCCTGTTTTCATTTCCTTTGGATCTATACCCAGAAGTGGGATTGCTGGATCATATGGTAGCCCTATTTTTAATTTTTTGAAGAACCTTGAAACTGTTTTCCACAGTGGCTACACTAGTTTACATTCTCAACAACAGTGCCCAAGGGTTTCCTCTTCTCCACATCCTCGCCAACACTTGTTATCTCTTGTCTTCTTGATGATAGCCATCCTTAACATGTGTGCAGTGATATCTTATTGTGGTTTTGACTTGCATTTCCCTGATGATTAGCGATATTGAACATCTTTTCATGTACCTGTTGGCCACTTGTATGTCTTCTTTGGAAAAATGTCTACTCAGGTCCTCTGTCAATTTTTTAATCAGATTTTTTTTGTTGTTGTTATTGAGTTGTATGAGTTATTTATATATTTTGGATATTGACCACTTACCCAATATATGGTTTGCAAAGATTTTCCCCCATTCCATAAGTTGCCTTTTCATTTTGCTGATTGTTTCTTTTGCTGTGCAGAAGCCTTTGATTTTGATGTAGTCTCACTTGTTGACTTTGCTTTAGTTGCTTTTGGTGTCATATCCTAAAACTCATTGCCAAGACCTATGTTGAGGAGTTTCTTCCCTATGTTTTCTAAGGAATTTTATGGTAACAAGTCTCATGTTTCAGTCTTTGATCCATTGAGTTAATTTTTTGAGTGGTGTAAGATAGGGGTCCAATTTTATTCTTCTGTGTATGATTATCCAGTTTACCCAACATCATTTGTGGAAGAGACTATCCTTTCTCCATTGAGTGTTCTTGGCTCCTTTGTCAAACATTAGTTGACTGTATATGCATGGGTTTATTTCTAGCCTATCTATTCTATCCCATTGGTCTATGTAACCATTTTTTATGGTGGTGCCATATTGTTTTAATTATTATAGCTTTGTAATAACTTTGAAATCAGGAAGCGTGGTGCCTCCAGCTTTGTTCTTCTTTCTCTGGATTGCTTTCACCATTTGGAGTTTTTTGTGGTTCCATATACATTTTAAGATTTTTAAAAAATTTTTACTTCTGTGAAAAATGACATTGGAATTTTGATAGAGATTGTGTTGAATCTATACGTGGCTTTGAGTAGTATGGACATTTTAATAATATTCATTCTTTTGATCCATGAACATGGGATATTTTTCCATTTGTTTGTGTTTTCTTTGATTTCTTTTATCAAGGTCTTATAGTTTTCATTGTACAGATCTTTCACTTCTTTGGTTCTATTTATTCCTAAGTACTTTATTGTTTTTTATGCTATTGTGAATGGGATAATTTTCTTTATTTCTTTTTCAGATATTTCATTGTTAGTGTATAGGAATACAACTTATTTCTGAATGTTGATTTTATATCGTACAACTTTAGTAAATTTGTTGATCAGTTCCAATAGTTTTTGGTTGATAAAAGCCTCTTGCCAGTTTTACAACCCAAGACTGTCTTTCTCAAGGAACTAGGAGCCATCTCTTTGAAATGTAATCATCAAGGAAGATAACACCCCTATCTTCCAGGCTCTATGAGAGGGTAGGAGCCTAACTTGGGTAGGTGCCTTGCTCCAAATTGTAAATCTACCTGTTGTCATGAAAATACAAGAAAGTTTACTTTTAAGTAAGGTCAATTAGCAAACACAGAGGGTCCAAGATTTCCCCTTACCTCTTAAAAACCCTCCCACCCTTTGTTTCAGTAGAGTTGAGTTCAGACTGCATTCTAGTGCCTCTCCCCTATTAAACTGTAGCCTCAAATAAAGTTTCCCTCCTGTTTAACTTTGTCACATGTGATTTTTGCTTTGAAAATGTTTTAGGTGTAAAATACTGTTTAATGCTTACAACAATCCAATCACATAGGTGTTACATATGATCATCACTCAATATTTTTGTTAGTTAAAATGTTATCATGGAAAATTAGTGATTAGAGGAGCTCAGATTCTAATTCAAGGAGTTAAGCTCTAGAGCTTATGCCTTTAACGACTACATTATACCGTCTTTCTAACTTCTCTTTCTTCATCTGGAAAACGGGTATAATGATACGTACTTAAGTATTTTTTTTAAGAATTAAACACTGTGCTTGTCAAGAAGAATGAACTCTGTAGGTATCATAGTTACTAATATATTTTAGTTAATATTAATTAATATCATTAATGTATTCTAATAATAATAGATTGCAACCTGTTTATATACAATATTTCCAAGATCTTACTTTCCTAGAAATGCCAAAGAATTAATTTAAGATGATCATTCCTGAACTAAGTTAAGGCCAGGAGTTAAGTGATTTCATATGTCAGCATATTTAAAAGAGTATTTAAAAAAATTACAAGCAGTTAAGCTTGATCCTCAGTATGGGCAGATTCTACACCTCCATCCCACTCTTTTTATTAAAATGAGCATTATATCAGCAGCTAATGAGCTTCAAGGCTGAGAATGATTTCCTATTGTCCCACGTACTCCTCGAAAAAGAAAATTCTTTTAGAGAGTCTAAATATAGACACACTCTGCAAGCAAAAACAATGCAGATGCATCTATGAAGAGATTGTTTACCCACTACACCAATCAAATCCTTCGCATAAACAGAACGTACTAGATGAACTGTCAAGACAAGTGCATAAAAATTACTCAGTTCTATGAGAGAATGGCGCTGCTCCACACCTTCATCTTTGAGTTTTATCAAAGGGTGTGTGTGTGTGTGTGTGTGTGTGTGTGTGTGTGTGTGTGGTGGGGGACAGGGAAGGCAGCAGGCTGGAATGAAGGGAAAGAAAGGCTAAGAAGAAGAATTTTTCTCTCCAGTAAGTAGTGATGATGCACTCCGGGAAATCAAAAGAGTTAGTGTTAAAAACTACAAGATAAGCAATTCTGATAACAAGCAGCTGTGTAAATGTTTAATGCTTTTCATCACTATGCGAGGTAGGTTAGACTCTTCTTGGAGCAGTGTGGGAGCAGGATGCCCCAGATTCACTATCTTTGTTCTAAACCTGCAGCTCGCTGAGCCTTCCTGTGCTGGGGACACTAAGCCGACAAGAAGCTTTATATATGTATATAATTCTAATCCAAAGAGGCCAAGTATATTATCCGTGGTTGTGAGGGAGTGGTTCACCTTTGTGAAATAAAGGTGCAGCAGGATGCTTTCACAAAATAGCGCCCTGAGAGAATGAAGTGCCAGACTAAACCGAGGCCTGTATTCTGCTTTTGTGAAAACTCAAATCCTTAATGTTTTCGTTGAAGAAACACACCTCAGTTTAACAAAGCCTCCTCCTGTGGAGTTTTGAAACTGAGTGTTTCTTTTCTACAATAGTCTCAGAGGGTTTATTTTTCTATCTAATTCACAATTTGCTCGTGATGATGTTGAATTTTACCTGAGCTCTTGAAAACAGCAGTATTAAGAACCACCCCCCCAATTTCGTGCTCAGGAAATGACTTAGTGCTAGGAACCCCCCTTCCTCATACGATTGAGATAAGATTCACGGATGTCCCCTTGTTTACCTATGACAAGGCCAGACATAGACCATTCAAATTCCCATTCTCTGCTTCCTAAAGATCAGCTAAACACTTTGTCACAGCTGATCAATCTGAACAAAGGCTTGTTAATGGATTGACCAAGCTAGGCTTCTCTCTGCCCTGGACTCTTGAACTTTGACCCACTCTCAGCCTGAGCCAGCATACAGTCCTTAAGGGTTCCTCCTGAGAATCAGTTGACCTCAAGGGAAGACATTCCCCGATCAACTGTTAGATCTTGCCACCCTCTCATCCCACACCCTCATGCCCCGTTCTGTCTGCTCTTGTTTTCTCCTCCTCATACAAGAAAAGTGCTTTGAGATGTTTGCAAATCTCTCTATTATAATAGTCTCCCGTCCCCCCATTACAGTGTCCTCTGCTCCTTACTGCAGTAATCCTTTCCAATCAAGTCTTTCCTTACATAAGACCAGATTTGTTTTCATTTAACACTTCACATATGTAATTATTTTACTGAAATTTAGAATCACAGAATGTCAGAGCTTGAAGGAGCCTCAGAGCTACTGTAACCTGGGTTTTCCTATTTTAATATGCATAAGAAGCACTTAGGGGCATAGTAGAATTGGATCCCAGATCTTGATGCAATAGAACTAGTACATGTATTAGGTAATACCAAAGTTCCAGATCAGTTGTTCATTAGGCACAGACTGGGAGATGCTGATTCACAAATGCCTTCCTTTTGCGGATGCAAAATGGAGATTACATGATTTAACCAAAGAACATGCAGCTAATCGGTAGACCAGGCCTGGACTAGGACACTTTGATACTCAAACCAGTGTCTGTCTCAGTGTACAATACTGTCTCTGTAATGTAAAAAAATCATAACACCATTTTCTAATGGAAGCATAATAATAGGTCTACATGACAGGCATTTCTCTGGAGTATATGAAATAACGGAGAGCCCTCTGGACGTGCTGGTACCCTGGCATTAATTATTAAGTGCTAATTGGTAGCATCGCACATTGAATACTATAGTGGATTATCTTCAAACTGATTATTGAATATGTTACTAAGACTTGATTTACTTTCTTGGGACACATTAAGATATCAGCCATCTTATCTTTACTGAGAAAATATATAGCATTGCGCTAATGATTATTGTTCTTTTCAATTATAAAATGATCTATTATTTGAAATAATGCAGAAGGCAAAACTATTTTAAATTTAGAAACCCACTTCTTATATAAAAATAAGGTTGTGCCCTTTATTGCAGAACAAAAGTGATAAATCCCTAGGGTCCAATTAGATGCACATAATAACATTAAAAGACAGAGGGCACTCCAGTAGCATGAAATAATGAAGATAAAGTTGCTATTTTAACACACCAGATTTTTTTTCTCCTTTTTTTTTTTATTTTGTGAACATCTATATTCTTGCCTGATTTTGCTTCTCTATTTTCCATTTATCTTTGCTGCTTTTCTTTTTTTTTTTTTTTTTTTTTTGTGAGGAGATCAGCCCTGTGCTAACATCCGCCAATCCTCCTCTTTTTTTGCTGAGGAAGACTGGCCCTGGGCTAACATCTGTGCCCATCTTCCTCCACTTTATATGGGACGCCGCCACAGCATGGCTTGCCAAGCCGTGCATCAGTGCGCGCCCAGGATCCGAACCAGCGAACCCCAGGCCACCACAGCGGAGCGCGCGCACTTAACCGCTTGCGCCACCGGGCCGGCCCCTCTTTGCTGCTTTTTAAAGATAAGAATGTGATATTCTGGTGGTCTCAGCTTTCCAAACAAAAAATAGTAATTTGTGAAAGATTTGTTTTGCAAATTGGCACTGGCCAGTAATTCATTTTGCAGTTGCTGTAGCTGTTCACAAAGTTGAGGACAAAGGACTGTTACAAGAATAGTGAGTTTACAAGTAGGTCGCATTTCCAGGAATAAATCTCTTATCTGGAAACCAAATCTTTGTAGTTCTTATTGTAACGCTTATGTACAAATAAAACAGGATAAAATCCCAGATATTAGAAATATTTTTTCTAATATCACTTTGCAACATGTGTATGAATAACAAGTGACCTCTGAGAGTTGACTATATAGGAAGGTCCAATTTTTTACTACACGCCAGCTTACTTTGTAATTAACAAAGTGTGTGTGGGAAATTGTATGAAAGTATACATGGTTGAAATTTATACCTTCTACTGCGTCACATCCTTATAAATTGTAATTTGACTATGTTGCTTCTGTTTTGTTTACATAGGCCTATGTTTTGTATATTACTATGAAGGGTGAATTTTCTCTTTGTCTTATTTTTGAAATACTGTCCCATTTTTCAATCTATTTTTGGGTACTTGTGGACAAATATGTGTATCTATACCAAATAGCTAATGAAATGTCAAGTTTAAATTAGCAGTTTGTTGTCCGATTCTGTGAGTTACCTATAAAAGAGTTTTTTGGCAAAATTATCAGCATGAAAACATTTAAAACGAAATCTGAATAGTATCAAGGGAAAACAATAACTTCCAAGCCTTTGATCTGCCATTCAGATACATAGAGCTTGAGGCGAAAAGAAAAGAAGCAAGTAGAGAAAAGGAGAAACACTTCCAAACAAAATATATGTATACACACACATATGCTCATATACACAGGCAGGATTTCTAAGTAGTTCAGTAATGCATGAAATAAGAGAATACATGCATTCTAAGATTATGATGTATATAGACATAGTCATTTAAGAGACAGACTATAATATGTGGAGACTGTTACACGTATATTACATTATTAATAGGGATCCCATATTTAGATTATGTTCTCTATATGTAACTTAAGATAATTGCTGATATTTTCACATTAATGACATTTTACCATAGATATAATTTTGCAGCACAATTCGAATGCTAGCTGAGGAGGTGTTATAATCATCCAGCTCATTTATATGAAAATTTAAAAGCTCTCATGATATCTGGTCTTCTCACTTTTCCCAATGTGAGAGGAGATCTTTTAAAAACCCAAGGGTTATGGATTTTGTTTTTTAAAAAATCAAGATTTTATTTCCACTTCTTCCAAATACTCCTGTGAGACTCTGAGCACATCCTTTCCTCTCTTAGAGCTGCAGTTTCTTCATCTTCATCATTATTATAACATAATAATTCATCATTTTATGGAGAATTGAGCACAATAGACTATGTGAGTGCTCAGTAAATGTGTGTTCAGTCTTTTTTTACTTTGGAAAAGCCTATTCCTCACTATTCAATGCTATCGTAGGCATCGATTGCCTTTAAGCAACTCCAAAATTGTGACAACTTTTCCATAAGAATGTCACACTACTTTTTAAAATCTACGACCAAAAGTTATGATTTAATTTTTTATACCTAAAAGATGTTTCCCCTATTTAGGATTATTTTGGCATCTCTAGTCAACCACTTTTATTCTACTTACAGTTCTTAAATTATCAATTCAGAGAACTAGCAGGATCGAAATTCCAGCAGATGGTTTAGCCCTAGAATTTCATCTGAGTCTGAGATTTTTTAGGTTCCTTGGCAGAATAAAAGGTAGAGCTGTATGCTCCAAATTTAGACAGAATAATCTAAATGAAGAAAGAGTGATATAATTGCTGTGATTCTAGGAAGCAATTATAAAATATATTAAGCATTAAGAATACTTGATAATTGTCAGAATTTGTGAGTAAAATCGATAAACTAATGAGAATGTAAAACATAAGAAAACCTATAAATTTCCTGATATTAAAAAAGCAGATGCTGGTGTGTGATGATTTTCCTGAATTATCACATGGTAGTCTTTGATCAATACCTAGGAAGGAGAATAAGGAATAAGTTGAATGAGTCTTTGCAGCTGCAGCTGCATGATGCAACCAAAATGAATTTATCAATAGTAAGATTATATTTAAGAATCAAAAAGTTGTTAATTTCTTAATGCATAAAAATAGATAGAAAGATAGATAAATAGAGAGAGAGAGTTTATCATACACTCACATTGACCAATCTTAAATGTACATTCCTGAGAATATATTGAAAAGTTTTATTTGAAATTTAATAACAGATGTTTATTTATAATGATGCTTCTCTTTCCAATGAGTCAAAAAATGAATGATATAATATTTAATTACCCTTCCTGTAGGTATGCTTCTTTCCTAGGGGTATGTCCAAAGCAACCTGGTACGGGTGTGAGAACTTGCATAGGTCTACTAATCAACCACTTTCCTTCCATGACAAGGTCTGTCATTTGCTTCTGTCACCCTGGAGACTGGCTTCTCTTCCTCACCCTTCTGTATGAACCCGGACAGATAACAAAGGGCCACCATAATCCTTTTTCTTTTCAAATAGAGTGCATTCATAGCAAAATAAGGAGGTTTATAGGGTCTCAACTACATGCAATATATTAGAACATTTCACTGCCATACAATCACTCTCAACTTACAGTGAGGAAAAGACTGTCCAAATAAGAAGTCTACATTACCAAAATGGCTTCAGACTGAGACCATTCCAAAAACTCGTATGAGTCACAGGCCAGGGAAGAGCCTTCCACAAGAGCTGGAAATGACTTAGGTGAGAGTTGATGCTTTCCACTAGCAGTATGACTACACTAATGTCATCATTGTTCAGTTGATACATAACAACTGAACTGGTCATATATATAGGTTATATGAGAAGTCAAAGTATCATGTGTAAAAAGTTTAGGCTCTATAAAAAAAAAATTGAAAGTTTATTGTTTGAATAAAGACGGCTACAAAAAACCTAACTGAATGTGTGTTCATGAGTAACATGTCAACCCCTTCCTTGTGTGTGGCGTAATTATTTTCTTTTGAATTCTACCTTTGGTAATATTTGGTTTTGGATTTTAAAAATTATGAGTTTCTTGATAGTTCCATTTATTTCTTCTATATATTTTCTTTTTTCTCCTTTCTAAAAGGCATCATGAGAAATCATATTATGTAAGGACTATTGCAATACCCCAAAATGCAACATTTTGTTTGCTTTCACAGCAGACTGTAAAAGGGATAGGCTTCATAAAAATGATTGTGGCCAAGTTGATTTTTTGTCTACCCTCATAGATTTGGGAATGAGATATATCCTCTATAGTATAATCTTACATTTTAATACACATATATAGAGTGACAGGGTTAGGCATTTTCATTACAGAGTTACAACTGTAATTTTGGTCATATTGAGTAAAAATGAGAGTTGCACACTTTTCTTTATTAGTAAAAAGCATTACTATGCAATGGAGAGCAATCTGACTATCTGCCTTTGAATAAATTTCATGTGATAAGTTCCTCAGCATTACTTTGGTTCCATATTGCAGATTTATGTGCAAGCTGTATATGTGAGTGCCTAAAATGGGCACAGTGGTGTAGTAACTTTTTTTAGTGTTCCTAAATTGCAATAAACAAAAAAAGAATTGCAATGAACATTACAAACATCACTGTGTCTTTCACAATCCATTTTCAAAATGGGCTCTGTGTTTTAGGAGCCCAATGGTGCTAGTAGGGAGGAGGTGCATAGAAGAGCAATGGGCAAATATAATTTATGAAAAAAATAAATCTTATTCCAAAATTTTTGACTAGTTGGCTTTGAAATATACATTTCACTGAAAACTCTAAATATGTCTGTATACTCATCCCTTATAAAGGTAACTCGATTTTGTTTAAGTCGAACTTAAAATGTTTCCTTTCTGATCTCCTTCCCCACCTCCACCAAATATTGAGAAAACGATAATGACGAAAGACATATTTTGTTTGTGTGTTTGTTTTCTAAGTGTGACAAGAAAGAATTGTAATGGATGTCAAATTTCCTCAGTGGGGAAATTAAGACAAAACTGCGGATTACGAGGGAAACACCTCTACACATGTACATACACATATGCACACACACCTTCTGTCAAAAAAAGAAAAAAAAAGATAACATCAATAACTAGATTTGGATGCTTTTCAAGAAAAACAGGTTGATGGCCTGGTGATGGCCTAGGTCAGATCTATAAGATGCTTCCCAATGTAGGTCTTATTAAATATTGGGCTAATGTATGTTATGATGTTATTTAAAAACTGTTTCTTTGGAAAGGGCTCACAATGATTATGCATTTTCAAAAAATTAAACAGCTTTTCTTTCTTTTTTTTTTTTTTTGTGAGGAAAATCAGCCCTGAGCTAACATGCATGCTAATCCTCCTCTTTTTGCTGAGGAAGACCGGGTCTAAGCTAACATCCACTGCCAATCCTCCTCCTTTTTTTCCCCAAAGCCCCAGTAGATAGTTGTACGTCATAGTTGCACATCCTTCTAGTTGCTGTATGTCGGACGGGCCTCAGCGTGGCGGGAGAAGCGATGCGTCAGTGTGCGCCCAGGATCTGAACCCCGGCCGCCAGTAGCGGAGCACGCGCACTTAACCACTAAGCCATGGGGCCGGCCCAACAGCTTTTCTTTTTTATCATTCATAGTAATGAGGATAAGCAGAACTTCTTATTAATGTAACTGAAAATATCAAATGGTTTTTAAAAACAGATAAAACATCTTTAATTTAGAAATTCTAGTTATGGGTCAGGGCTGCTATCTGTTGAAAGAATTTGGAATGTGAACTAGAATGAGGTAATGAGGAAATTGTAAGACACTGAACTCTTTTCAGACACATCAGAAAAACAATTCACAAATAAAGAATACATGTTTATTGCAGAATTGCAAGGCTCTAAAGAAAGAGACTGGTATTTTAATTTATTCATAATAAATTGCAATTTCTTACTCATTAGACCGGATCATGACTAGACAATACTTTGCCAGTCTTAGTCCAACTTACTGTATATAGTTGAATATGATAAAATTAAATTTTATTTTAGAATTCCACAAATTAAATATTGTACTCATAGCCACTTGTTGACTTTCTCAATGCCTGAGTTGTGAAATTTTGCTGCATAAAAATGCATTCATATGCATAAGTTTAAGAGTGATACTCATTTTCTGAATAATTTAAAATCACGTATTTTTCACCTAGAATTAAACCCACACATATGTGGTCAACTAGTCTTCCACAAGGTACCAAGAATACACATCAGAGAAAAGATAGTCTCTTCAACGAATGGTGTTAGGGAAAAAAACTGGACATCCACATGAAAAGAATGAATGTGGACCTTATCTTAACCCATATACAAAAATAAACTCAAAATGGATAAGAGACTTTAACATAAGACCTGAAAACATAAAACTCCTAGAATAAAACATAGGAGAAAAGCTTCTTGACATTGGTCTTGGCAATAATTTCTTGGATATGACACCAAAAGTACAAGCAACAAAAGCAAAAATAGACAAGTGGGACTAATCAAACTAAAAAGCTCTGTACAATAAAGGAGACAATCAACAAAACAGAAAGACAACTTATGGAATGGGAGGAAATATTTGGAAGTTATATATCCGATAAGGGGTTAATTTCTAAAATGTATAAGGTAAGGAACTCCTAAAATGCAATGCCAAAAACAAACAAAACAAAACAAATAACTTGATTTAAAAAATGGGCAAAGGACTCAAATAAGCATTTCTCCAAAGAAGACATACAAATAGCCAACAGGTACATGAAAGATGCTTAACATCACTAATCATTAGGGAAATGCAAATCAAAACCACAATATCACCTCACACCTGTTAGGATGGCTGTTATGAAAAAAAAAAACAAAAGATAAATGTTGATGAGGATGTAGAAAAATTGTAACCCTTTTTAATATTGGTGGGGATATAAAATGGCATGGCTTCTACAGAAAACAATACAGATATTTCTCAAAAAATTAAACATAGGACTATAATATGATCCAGCAATCCCACTTCTGGATATTCAGCCAAAAGAAGTGAAATCAGAATCTCAAAGAGATATCTGTACTCTCATGTTAATTGCAACATTAGTCACAATAGCCAAGATATGAAAACACTTAAATGTCCATCAATGGATGAATGGATAAAGAAAATGTGGAATATATATACTATGGAATATTAGTCAATCTTTAAAAAGAAGGAAATTCTGCCCTATGTGACAACATGGTTGAACCTGGAGGACCTTATGCTAAGTGAAATAAGCCAGTCACAGAAACACAAATACTGCATGATTCCACTTATATGAGGTATCTAAAATAGTCATCCTCATAGAAACAGAGAGTAGAATGGTGGTTGCCAGTGCTAGAGGGGAGAGGGATACGGAGTTGTTATTCAATTGGCATAAAGTTTCAGTTATGCAAGGAGAATTAGTTGTAGAGATCTGCAGTGCAGCATAGTGCTTGTAGTCAACAACACTGTAATGTGTACTTAAAAATTTAAGATGGTAAATCTCATGTTGTGTTCTTACCACAGAAGGGGACAGAAGGAAACTTTTGGAGGTGATGGATATGTCTATTGCCTTGACTGGGGTGATGGTATCACAGGTGTATGTGTATGTCCAAAATCATCAAATTGTATACACTAAATATGTGCTGGGGTTTTTTGGTATATCAATTATATTTTAATAAAATTGTTTTTAAGAAATACATTTATTGTTATATAGGTCATGATTGGAATTGATATATGATATTAGGAGAGCAAGTTGAAAACACAAAAACATCTAAAAGGGCAATTATAATATGAAGAGAGCCCATAGGATATCACGTTACTTTTTATATTATTTCTTTATAATAAAGTTTTAATATGAATAGGTATTTTTAGTCAAAAGAAATTAATATAACTACACTATTCATACCATTTATTTTAAAACTACTTATTAATGATACATATATAGGGTTGATATTTATTAATTTAGCCAATATTATTTGATTGCTTACCCTGTGGCAGGCAGTGTTAGGCATTGGGAATGATACAAAGGACCTAGATTAGGACCTTGTGCTTAAAAAGTCTAACGGAGGATCTCCTTTGTTATATGATAGATCTGTGGTATAGTGTAGATAACCAAAGTGGTAGTTGCAAAGGTGACAAGTGCTACAAAGGATGCCTATATAGGGACTAGAGAAATTCAGAAGAGACTGAGACTCCTAAGAGCAGAGGGAAAAAAGAAGGATGTCACTAATTCAATGGTATTGAACTATTTGTTCAAGGTCAGGTAGAATTTGAATACTTGGATATTTAGGATAAAAACATAGCACGTGGAAGAAACAACACGAACAAAGACACAGGCAGGTGAGTAGAAAAGCAAGAGAGGCTGACAGCAAAGAAGATGTTTAACTATCAGTGCAGAGAGATGGAAGGGTAATAATGAAGAAGAAAGGAAAAATACTTAGGGGCTAGATTACAGAAAACATGGAAGGCTGAGATAAAATATTAGATGATATATTTTGAATAATCATGAACAATCATGAAAGATTTCTTAGGAAAGGACTGTGCTTCTCAAAATTAACTTTTAAGAAGTATTTAAAATGGACCAAGGCACAAAAAAAGAGAGATGAAAACATTTATTAGGAGTCCATAGTCATTCCACTACTAAATAGTGAATCCTGGAAAAAAACAATGAAAGTGGAGAGAAAAAGTCAAAATCCTGATTTACTTACATGGAGTGTTGGAAGAATTGGAAACTCATCTGAAATGGATAAATAAAAGAAAACTTGAAAATTTTGAAAAGATGTGCCTTTAATTTTGTAGTGCTTTCATTAATAGAACAAATTCTTAAAGGTGATACTCAAAATATACCATAACTGCTGTGACATGAACACTGATCATATGGAATGGGCACTGGTTTGTGGGCTATGCTGTTGGTTGCCAGCTCTGCATTTAACACAGACAGAAGAATGATTGAAAGGGAGGAAAATGTGCTAAGTGTTCAGGACCATCTAGGCTTGGGCTGCTCATAGGATATCTATTTGGACATGTTCTGAAGTCAGATGCAAATGGAGAATAGTACTCCATTATCTGATATATTTCATTTAGACTTTATGTGGGAAAATTCCATTCAGTTATAGAGAAGGCCAATTTGAACTCTAAGTTATAAAATAACCTCAAGCAATGATCATTGCCAGTAAACAGTCCAGAAGTTTTCTCTGCTTATATATGCTAAAGAAGATGGCAACCACTAATTTTTGGTGGAGGAATAAAATATACTGTGCCCTTGCTCCACTAAAGAATTCATGGTATCTTAGGTGAAGTATTTCTGAGTATACACTTTCATTAAGACCAGGAACATAATGCAGTGTGGTACAATGGGAAAAATACAAAATTTTAATTTATATGCATTTTTTTGCAAATATTTAGACGCATAAACTTAGGTAAGATAATTAACTTTTCTGAGACACTCTTTCCTCCCATACAAGATACGAAGAGTAATACCTTAGGGTTTGTGGTTAAGGTTTAAATGGACAATAAATGTGAAGTACTTAATCAATAGAGTAGTTTCTTCAGAGTAGAGTAGTTTCTTCACAAAATCCAATGTTTATACTGTCATGCAAAAGCAACTGGATAGATTTCCATCATGTTATAGTATATGCTTGAGAATGGTCTGATTTAAAATATATTTTATAAGGCATGATCAATATTAATTTTGGTGGCCTTCGGAGTGGGGAGTGTGTCTCAAAGCAAAAGGCAGTCTTCTACCTGAATGGCTGAAATCAAGATGGTCTTTGTGGTTGGGATGACTGTCAATTGGAAAAACACAAAATACATTCTAAAACAATGTGGACCCCCAAATCAACAGTTGTTTCAAAATCAGCAATACCAAAGTCACAAGGACACATGAACTAAATTCTAGACTTTAAAAATACAGTCAAGAATGACTTACTCCCCATATATTCCAGGATATTTAAATTAATGTTAAGTAACATTCTTTTAGATGCAATAATGAAAGTATTCTCTTAGTATTTATGTTACTATTTCATGGAAGTTAAGGAAAGAAGTTACGAAGCATAGAAGTTAAAGAAAACATTCTTCTTTTTACAGACAATTGCATATTGTACTGATTTATGTGAAAGTAGCTTGATGGAAATAATGCACCTATTGAGGCAATAATCTCAGTGTTAAGAGAACAATTGAAAACAACACTGGGCATATTGGGCTTAACCAGTAATAAATATCACTGTTTTATTGTTGTCAAACCCACAAAAATGAGACTAATTCCCTATCATTTTGAATGGTTTCAACGGACAAAAATTCTCCCTTTTTTTGGAATATTTGTGATTCAAGTCAATTTTTTTCCACTCATGAAGTAATCTCATTGAAACACACCTATGCCAGAGAATCTCTTGTGGGAAATGTACTGAATTCTAGGCCTAATGAGAGACCTGTAAACTTGTATGACTGTTCTTTATCGAATCAAACCTATTCTGAGTTTCATTCATGCAGTTCTCACCTCTGGGGCATACGTGATTATTTTAAATATCCTCTAAGGGTTGAAGTATTTCAATATTTAGTTTGCTATATTTATAATTAAACCCCTTTGTTAAGGACATTTTCCATGCTTTTGTTAAGGATTTTGAAGGAAACCATAACCAATGAGAGTATATCAGAGATAGATTCAAGAAACTACATGGAAAAAGATGTTTCTAACCTGTTTTGGAAAGAACTGAAAATAACTAAAAAGCAGTTTGATATAATAGATTTAAGAGATAATTTATGATAGCATATCTCTTGACAGCTGGCAGGTCTTTGAATATACAGTCATACGCCATGTAACTATGTTTCAGTCAACGACAGACCATATATACAACAGTGGTCCCATAAGATTAGTACCATATCCCCATCATTAAGCCACGCATGACTATACTCTAGCTCTGTGGAGACACTCAGTTGACAAAAGCCATCAGGTCTAAGACCTTTATGTGATTGAGCTCACAGTGGCAAGGAAAAATGTGGGGACCAGTGAGGTAGATTACTAATTTTAAAAAATTATTGGCATTTTTTTTATTTTTCTTAATGACAAACATGCTATTTTTCCTGATGCAGAACAAATAGAATCACAACTCATGACTTTTGTAATGAAAATTATTAGCCGATTTGATTTTTAGCACTTTTGGCAACTCTGATACATTTTCAATGAATACAATTCCCTACAAGGAAGCAGCAGTGTGGGGCTGGAGGTGGTAAGGGGTCTTCCTGGTTGTCTTTGACACATTGAATTGATTTGCCTAAGATCATAGAAATAGATAAGAAAATTAGGACAGGACACTAGGTCTCCAAAGTCCCAACCTAATACTCTTTCTTTTAACCACGGTCTTCTGAAAATACAGTCTAACTCCAAAGCTTGTGGAAAGCAGCCTAATTTATTGTTTAAAACTCAGGCATGCCCATTGAATCTAGTCATTTTTTATCCTAAATTATTGTAGTATTCTACATCATAGTATTCTATGTGCATTCTGAGATTCCATGGCAAATTTCTCTTTTCCACATATCCTTCATAATCTCAGTTATCGTATCAGAATTCTAAAATTATCATCTATTCATTGAAAAAATATATTCTCAAGTGGCATTGTGTTTAATGAACACAATTGTAAGCATCATTCCACATCTTACAGTGGGCATCCCTTTCTTATGTCTTTCATGTCTCATTTAGTTGTTTCAGAGGTACTCATCATTTAGGACACTATTGTCAATTATTGCCAATAACAGGCAACTGTTATTAATCTTAACAATTTATATTATTATACAATGTATAACATTATATAACATATAAAAATAACAATCGTAAACAATTTATAGAACTCTTGCATTCCTTAAGTCCAGATGTTACATGTGTGTTGTGTAAAAATTATTATTTTTTACCTTCCTTCATGGATCTAGATATTGCTTGCTTTAAGAAAGTGAAAATTGTGATATACGATATGAAAATGGTAAGTTAAACATAAAATTAAAATATTTTAAATTTCATTGTGATGATAATTTATCACATAGGACCTTGTCTTAAATTGCATCTCCTAGAAGCAGCCTCAGATGAGGATTCTTGCTCAAGTGATATCTTGAGGGCTATTTTCCAGAGGAGGGGAGTGAGGGAAACTAGATGAGGCAGGAGGTAGAAAGTTAGCAAGAACATGGTCTCATCAGCACAGCTAGCACCGCAGATTTAGCCCCAACTTGTGACAAGGGACTGGCCTTGTGTAGAATCCCTAGTCTGCTGGGGGTGGGTTGGGAGTGGGGGAGGGTGTGTGTCCACCCAGGCAAGATAGCTTTCATTTAGTCAAGAGCAATTCCTCAGAGAGGGGGGCATGTGTAAGTTGTTACTGGATAGGTACAAAGAGCAGAAAAGGGGATCTAGTGGGCATCAGCAGCATCTAGGACAGATTCTGCTACAATGTGCTAACATGATTGTAAATTTCATTTCAGCTTCGAAGTATTGTTTTAAAATGAAATTAATATCAGTTGTTGCCACCTAAGTAGAATGAAATTTCTCCAAATTGAAATAATTATTTAAAAAATACCGTGTGAAAACTATGAAGACTTCAAAAAGGTTGTTTAATTTGGCATTACTCACAGCAGAACACTAGTTATATTAAAACCTCGATTAAAGTAACATCATTAGTGATTTTGCTCGAATAACTGGATGACATTTTAGGAAATAAATATATAATAATTTGTGAGTTATGTTTGTCTCTATTTTATTGCTCATCAAATATCACTGACCTATCAGCACAACAACGAGACATACACAACAACAGATAAGTTCATTGCTTGGTTAATTGCTGAATTTTAGCCATACAGAAACAAGACTTTTACACATACTTTTTCTTTCTTTCTTTTTTTTTTTTTTTTGTTATGAAGGTATATTAGTTAGTGTTGAAGAATAGATTATATTTTTTATTTAACAGTTTATCTTAATTTAATAAATTTAAAATATTTAAATGCATGTTATATGTCTTATTGTCCTGGGCTCCTCAATGGTTAGTTCTAGGCCTGCCCCAAAATGACCACTTATAAAGCTTTCTGGCTTGGGATGATCTGGAAGGCATCTTTGTATCAGTAAAAAAAAAAAAAAAGTTATTTGCCATTTCTTAATTTATCAGTTTTAGGCAGAATGTATTCTAGCTCCACATTTAAAGATATGGTACTCAAGTCTCATATGGCATCCAAAATTTTCCTGCTCTATTACTCTTCCAAGTTTTCTTAATTAGATGTTTATTTTTAGTTATTCTATTTGCTATTTTCATTTCTATTAATGTATTTAAATTTCTATATCTTTAGGTATCAGATATAGGGCATACCTTTTTTCTTCATGTAAGACTAGGAAATCTATGCTCCTTTAGCAGACCGTACCTTCCCTCTCCCACTATCTAACCTCTACTTGCTATATTGTCACATTATTATGTCAAGGTATGGAATATTTACTCTAGGTTTTATAAATGCAATTGAGTCATCTGTTGTTGGTACTTAAAATGACTCTGAAAATATAAAATAAGAAAATTTTGCTTATAAGATGGTTATTATGTTAATGTAATTGTTGACTCCTTGTTCACTTCCTACTTTGGCTCATGCATAATCTCCCTGGGATATTATAGAAGGAGGAAAATCATTTTAACAGCCTTGACTACTTCCAGTAGTGACCAACTTACCCCGGGTACCAGGACAGTGGATTTTCCTTTAACTTTATACCAGACAATGATTTCTTCAGGGAAGGAATTTAAACAAAATGAAAAAATTAGGCACATAGGTAATTTATTCATTTTATGGGCCTGATCATAGTTGTGAAGCAGATTTGCTATATACAGGAAATTTTCAAATATACTGGCTTAAATTTGTAGATTTACATGAAACCAAAATTTCTTCTGTATTCCCTCTCTTACCCATATTGGCTCCTGCTCAATACTTTTCAAGGAGTTCTTACTATACCTCCAATACAATACAGAAGCATAGTTGGTATTTACTTTCTGCTTTTTAAAAAATTATCTCATTTTAATAACGGGGACATTCTGCTTCTTTTTCCATTATATTTTGCTGGTAGATGACATAATTATTTTTAATTTTTTTAACCATTCCTGTACGATAGGTTTTTCTTCTTTTTAGAAGTCCTCTTTTCTTAAATTACATTTAATTTTTGTTCAAATGTTTTTAAAACACTGTGAGATCTAATTTAAAAAAAAATTAATCCTCAGTTATCAATTTCAGCATAAAATAGTATAATTGGATTTAGGGAGGCAAGTATAATCTTTGTCACTAAAACTTTGTCATTCAAAAGGCAAGCTTTGCCATTCCAAAGTCAAGGTCAAATGGACTCTACTCTCTTAAAGTACAGAGAAGTTAAAGAACTTGTTTAAGGACACACAACCCTACAGGTTGGTGTCAGAGTCTGGAGGCTCTACACCTTCTCTAGAAGCCAGTGCTACTGATGAAATCTGATGCCAGTTCAATTTATATTTCTTTTTAGATAAATGGATCTTTCTTTCTGAAATTTTAAGAATTGTATCTATATATGTAAGGAAATTCCACAACAGTATTTCCAGATGTGGAATTTTTCCATTCTGCTTCAAACTGAGTAGGCACATACCTCTATAGATTAATCTATTCGCTTCTCAAAAGTTTTTACTATTATTTTTTTGTTTAGTTTCCCCCCAATGTGTCCCCACCATTTCCTCTATTCTTTTCTTCTCCAGTGTCTGTTGTTTGGATATAGAGTATCCTGGACTGATTCCCTATGTCTGTTAACTTTTCTGGTTATTCCCATCTCTTCATCTATTTTCTTTTCTCTACACTCTGGAAATATATTTTAACTTTATAAGCCAGGCATTATTTTGATTCTATTCCTGAAAAAATGTATTTTTAAAAAAATTCCAAGATATCTTCTGGATTCTCTTGAAAGGTGATTCAATTTCTTAAAGAGCAGATACCATTTTTGAGCCTGGTTTCCTAAGTAATACTACTTACAATTTCTCTATGAGCACAGGAATGGGAGACTAAGTAATCTGAACCTCTCTTCCATATATAGTTCACAAATTATTTAACCTAGTTATTAAACCATAGTCTACTCCTCCTGTCTGTATTATCTGATTTAGGCCCTAATCATTCTCAGGGACCTGCCACTAAGAAAAGACTTACTTTTGAGGTTGGCTTATTCGGTGTATATTTTAGCTGCAATATTACTCTATTTTGGCTTATCCTCTTTCCTTTTTTCTCTCTCCTACTCTGTTCTAAGAAATATATCTGCTGCTGCTCCCTAATAACCCAACTTCCCTTCAGTTGTCAGTTCTGTTATATATTTATTCCCCTTTGTAGATAATTACATTATTTCAGTGAGATATTTTGGAAGAGAGGAAATGCAAATGCATACAGTCCCCATTTTAAGACATAAATCTGATGCCTGAGAACTTTTTTTGTACAAAAGCTGTATTTTTAAATTTATTTGAAAGTTATAAAACTCTATGGCTTCCAGTTATAGGAAATGTTTGATTCATGAATATTATTAATCCAGACTCAAAATTTTAATACTATTTCCCTGATCTCTTTTTCCTGTAAGATCTAGCAAATATATAACCACTCTTCTTCCCTTTTGCAAAATGATTGTTCTCCCCAATCCTTTTTTCTACTATAACGTTAGAAAGTTAGTATGTCTTCTCTACTTGTTTTTTGTGACAAGTTCACTAGCCTAGAGTTCTCTGTTATATTTTTTCATCTTTCATTTCCGTGGTAAGCAATATATGCTACCTCGAGCAATCTTTTAATGGCTTCCATCTTTCCTTCTCTTTTTCTTTGATATCCTTGCGATTGAAATATTATCATCCACCTCCAGGCCACTCAAGAGCAGTTACAGTTCTCATTCATCTTGAAACCCCGATAATTGAAGCCCTTTACCTGCTCATATCTTTCTGTTAGATGTAAGATTTGTCTGTTGAAAGAAATTTCCATTTTGTTTCAAGATTACAGATAGGTGTTGAAGTGTATACTACATTTAAGGATAAGCTCTTCTCCCAAGATTCTAAACATTTCTTTTCTCAACCACTGATGAGCATGCCCTTCAGATTCTAGAAGGTGAAAAGCAGATCATCAAGAATAAATAATTAATCTAGTCTGCTCCTCAAAAGAAAAGATGACACAAATTTGTAATTGAAGTTTTCAAAATGTATTTAATAGATTTACTTCTAAAAAGGGGGAATGAGAAATCCCTAAGGACACAATGCATTTATCAAGATTTTTTTACCCCCTAGACTTTCCAGGGAATGCCAAGCTATATTATTATTTCCTGCCTGAATTTCTTATCTCTCTAAATCATTCTTTTACCACCCCTCCCTTCTCTACTTGTTCTCACATAGAGAATTGGAAGAATCCCAGACTGGGGATCCCATGTACTTTAGGGAAACATCTGACATTTTGTACATTCTTTTAAAACTTTCTAGGGTCACTTTATTTTGCCTAAGTAGTATCAACTACTGTGGAACATGCTAGCAATAGGAGGAACTGCTCCTAAAGTGGGAATCATTTGTGTATGGATATTTTTGACCCTTTTCTTCTCAGAAAGATGTTTAAAATTGATTAGTATCCCTTCTCAGACTTAACATGTTTTGAACAAGAACTTAATCTTTTGGCAAAGATAAGCCAAGATTCCCTTGGAGATAAGGAAGTAAAAATAAAGTTAAATGCTTTTTTTATGTCACCACACTAGAACTTTTAAAAAAGTTTATGTAACAACTTATAATTGATCTTCTACAGAGAGATTGCCTTTTAAGGGGTTCTCCGGTGAAGTAACAAGCTATATGATTATTGTCTGCATCATCGGATTTTCTTAAAGATAAACAAGATTGAAATGAGCTTTCTAGTGTTGAAAAGTAATGATCAGCAATGTCACAGAAACTCAATACACTGACATTTTTATGGAGAGACTACTCGCCATTCAAGAACATTCACGAGTAAATTCATCTCTATTCTGCTGAGTGAGGCAGAAATGTGATTGGATAGAGAGAATGGAGGTTTATAGCAAAACTCTCTTTCATTCATACTGACAGAGTGTTTGTGGGAAATGACTGCTAATAATATATTATGGAGGGCAATGATGCAAAATTAATTGCTCCGCTTAACAACTTTAAGAATCCTTCTGATTAGATTTCACCCGTTCTTCTAAAAAAGACAGAGATTCATTCGAAAGGTCAGAATGATTTAAGAGTCTTAAAAAAAAGCCCCCCTCCTTTCCAACACACCCCACACACAAACTTCCTTACATTTAGCAGTCCGGAGAACTGTGCTATGGACATAAGGAGATTGCTGGGATTCAGAGTGTGACATCCAGAAAGTACAGAGTTTTATACATTTATCAAATGAAAAATTTAATTAAAGTGTCAATATATCTGTTTTAAAAATTATGAGAGTAACCCTGTACTTTGATAAAATTTATTCAACATGCACTGATGAAACTTCTATCAGCATGTATTTAGAAGTAGACTCATATGTCTCATTAAACCAATAAAATAAATAATGTTTTAGCTGTCCTATAGTCCATACCCATGGCATACATTACATCCTGTTTCCCTGGCCCCGACCTCCTAAAAAAAGTCACAGAACAGATATTTATTTAATAATAGCTTTTATTGTATTATGCTTAAAAGGTCAACCTCTATAGTCATGCAACATAGTTTCAAATTCCATCTCCAGCTGGTATGACTCTGTGGCCTTGGGCAAACAATTTAACTTTTACCTCAATTTTCTTACCTTTAAAATGGGAATAATATTTATACCTATCTTATAGTTGTTTAAAGGATTAAGTGAGAAAAATCATGTAAAGCCTTATCAACCAGCACATCAGAATCACTCATCAAATGCTATTTTCATTAGCATCGTTTTCCTCTTATCTGGCACTGCATCTTCATTAGTCAAATCATGTGATGCCTCCCCCAGACCTTAAACTGCCACTATAGAGATCTCGGATCTTTTGAATGTTTTTCTTTTCTTTATTTCTTTCTTTTGCTACCTCGGGAAATGATCTGCAAGCCAACTACACACACAAGTCCCTTCTTTCCTAATTATTGCTGCTGGTTTTTTTCTTTTTATTTGTTGGTTGGTTTGGGGTGTTTTGTTTTGTTTTGGGAGGCCATGGTCACTGAAAGACTCAGAGAACAGAGTTCTCACCACCTCAGTGTTACTGTGGCCACTCTAAGTGTATGGCTGTCTCATTCTAAAGCGGGGGGTCATCCATTTTCCATCTTGTTCTGAGGTCCTATTGCATTCCCTCTGTTTTACCCCAGGAAATGGAAAGTGCTTCCTGTCCACCTATGGAGAGAACTTACCTGGTTTCCACTCTGCCCCTAGCTCTTCCAGCCTAGACCCTTTCTCGCTCCACAGGCTGCTTGTAATTCAAATTCAGATACATTTCCTGTAGTGGATTTACACGTACTATCTGCAATTCTCCCTATATTGCCAATACTCGTATAAACAACACATAACAACTTAAAACGTTGAGCTTAGATTTGTTTTAGCAACCACTCTGATAAGTTTTAGAACGACTACTTATGTATTTTCTCTTATTTTGGACAACCAATGACTCTCATTCAATTTAGACTTCAATCATAGTTTAACTATTACTCTAATCTCTTCAAAAATCAGTTGGTTTTATTCTTTCCTTTCACTGAATTTCAAAGGATTATGATTAAGGAAATATATGTAAATACTTTTTCTGTGAACAGTTAATGCTTTTTTATTTTTTACTCTGCATTCAAGTTTTCTTTCAGCATCACTTTAAAATAGAAAATATATGCTGCAGATTTAAAGATGTGAGTCAATGTGACACATTTTTCTAACCCATATGACTTTCTATTGTCAATATAAATTGAGTTGACATATTTGACTCATAATCTTTGATAAAAATTTTTAAAATTTCTGAAACTCACTGTGGATGTTATCAATAGTATATTTTTTAAATCTAACACACCCGTTTTCTATAGGGAATCTTTATTTTTTTTTTGCTTAGTCTCCATGGCTATATCGGAAAAAAATACCATGTTCATAAACGGTTCTATCAGCACATTCATGTAAAAATCTGCTGGTACACATATGCAAAGGTGTCCCAAGATGTATATTTGGAGTAGAACTGCTGAATCTTAGACATATGTATCTAAGTTTAGAAGCTAATGCTAAACTATTTCCTAAAGGGATTGCACTCATCAGCAGTGGAGTACACATTCACGCTAATATTTGATATTGTCAAAGTTTTTACTTTTTTCTCTTCTCTCTTTAGGTTCACAGCACCTCATTTTAGTTTTAATTACATTTCTAAGGTATCTGTTAAGGTTGAGTATCTTTTCCCTTTGTTATTGGTCATTCCTATTTCTTCCTGGAAAGTTGGTCAATGTTTTTTTTGCCATTTTACTTGGATCTATTTGAGATTATTCCATAGATATTTTGAAATCCTTTATAGCCAGATGGAAATCTTTTGTCTGTTATATATGGTGGAATTCTTTTCTTAGCTTGTAGCTTGTATTTTGACTTTCTTTGAGGTGACTGCTGATAAACAGAAGTTCTTAGTGTATTTTGGTTTATCCATTTCTCTATAATTTTGGATTTAACAATGGTTTGTGTTCTTATATCTTCTTAAAAATCCTATCCATGCTGCAGGTTCATAAAGATTCTCTTTTTTAACTTCCAATAAAATTACAATTTTGTTTTTCACATTAATCCAGAATAAAAATTAGTGAAATAAAGAGTACTTTAACATTCCTCTCAGCTGAACCAAACTTTAGATGGGCTTCTTCCTGGCTCTAGGCCCCTGACTGCCTCTTCTTAGATCATTTCTTTAGAAATCTTAATCATTGTAAATTCTTTCTATGCCCCCTTTGAGATGTAAAGCTGTTTAAAGGCCATCTGCCAGTTTTACCACCGAGGACTGTCCTTTCTCAAGGACCTAGAAATATCTCTTTGAAATATAATCATGAAGGATAACCTCCAAGTTTCTGTGAGAGAGTAGGAACCTAACTTCAGCTGGGACATTGCTCCATGTTGTAACACTACCTCCTAGCAAACACAGATGGTCCAGAGGGTCTCCCCATCACCCCAGCTCTTAAAAACCAATAGTGCCTTTTGTTTCATCAGAGTTAAGTTCAGACTGAATTCTGGTCTCTCTCTCCTATTGAAATAGCCTTGAACAAAGTCTTCCTTACCTGTTCAACTTTCTCCAGTGCAATTTTTGTTTTGACATTAGCTGTCACTCTAAAAGTCATTTTTGAAAAGTAATCTTTTGGGGCCGGCCCCGTGGCGCAGTGGCTAAGTGCGTGCCCTCCGCTTCGGCGGCCCAAGGTTAGCAGTTTGGGATCCCAGGCATGCATGGACGCACCGCTTGTCAAGCCATGCTGTGGTGGCGTCCCATAGAAAGTAGAGGAAGATGTGCACGGATGTTAGCCCAGGGCCAATCTTCCTCAGCAAAAAGAGGAGGATTGGTGTTGGATGTTAGCTCAGGGCTGGTCTTCCTCACAAAAAAATAAAAAGTAATCTTTTTTCTGTTAAGCTGTTTTGAACATCTTTGTCTTATGTATTCTTTGCTGTTTTGAGTTTCACTGTTATTAGTGAAGTAGAATTACAGTCATGCATTGCTTAACACGACAGGGATATGTTTGTTCTGAGAAATGCATCGTTAGGTGATTTCATTGTTGTTTGAACATCATAGAGTGTGCTTACACAAACCCAGATGGTATAGCCTACTACACACCTAGGCTATATGGTACTAATCTTATGGGACCATCATCATATATGTGGTCTGTCATTGACTGAAACGTCATTAGGTGGCACATGACTGCAATTTTTAAATAATTCGACTTGGATTAATTCATTGGACTTCTGCAATTTGGGAATTTTTGACTTTGCTTAGGTTTGGAATATTCTCAGCCATTTTCTTGTTAAATATTTCTTCTCTCTCGTTGGTGCTCTTCTGTCACTCCATAACTCTGATGGCACGTATTTTAGAAATTCTGAATCTTTGTTTTCTCTTTCCATCTTTTTGTCTTTCAGTTTATTAATTCTCATTTGAGTTGTATCAAAACTCTCATTAGGTCCATTAATTTTTAATTATTTAAGAAATTTCCAGGTCTATTTTATTATTTTGTAAACTTCTTTATTAATGTTTTATAGTTCCTTTCTCCTCACATATTTTGATCTCCACTTTTATTTCTTTAAATATTTGACTCATCCTTTACTATCTATGTCTTACATTCTACGTCTTATAATTGAAATACCTGAGAACTTGTTGACCTGATATTGCTTTCTGTTAGTTTTGGTATTTTAACTCAGTATTTTTTATTTTTTGTGTTGTGATTTTTTTGAAAGTGATTTCATATTTGTTGGGGGCAGTGGTTGGTGACATTTTTAAGCTTTGGGAAAGGTGAGATTTCCTAAAAAGGTTAAAATTAGCTGGTGCTTGCTGTTTGCAAGCATTACAATCTTGATTCTAATTTGAAATAGGCTTTTGGCTTTAGATATTTTTGAGGTGTTCATAACACCAAGGTGCTATGAATTAACGTTACTAATTTGTGTGTTCATACGATGAGTATAAATTTTTAGAAGAAAATATATATATATGCCTGCCCTCTTAACCATGGTTATAGATGTGCAACAATTATGGTTCTTTCCTTGTGGTGAAAAGTGAGTGGTAATTTAATTTAAAAATTAAATTTTATGACTGAACGCATAGTCCCTCGGGGACTCAACATTATACAGATGTTTCCTGACTAGACCTTGAATGGGATCAAGGCTTAATACTCCTATCTTCTTTGGTCCTTAGTGTGTGAAAAGTTAGTCATGTTCACTAGGGTTAGGCAAATAGGTTAAAGATGAAAAATGGTTTCAGTGCTCTGATTAAATGTCTGGATTCTTGCTTCATTTTATTTTTTGGAGTCAGGATTTCTGACTGTCTTGCCAGAACACACAAATTTAAAATTTTACTGTTTTTTGTTTGTTTGTTTTATCTATCATTCTTAGTTTTTTTTACTGATAGTGTTGGTAAGGCTATCTAGTCACTAGAAACAGACTATTCAGAGACATGTGATATCTTCCTCTGAGGGAACTGGAAACCAGGAAAGTCAATACCTTGTGTAAGCTCACTTTAATAGCCATGGAATAAATGGGCATAACAATTTAAAGTACTACTTGCAGTTTCTAGCAAAACTGAAAAGTTGCATATCATACATCAGCAAGTCTACTTCCAGGTATATACTCTTTTACACATATACTAAGAAGATTTACTCAAAAACATTTATAACCAAGTTATTTGAACTATTAATCACTAGAAAAGCTAAACAAATATTCATTCTAGAGAAATAAAAAATAAGAATGAATAGAGTATACAATAACATGATTAGATCTTAAAAACAATTGATACAGGTGAAAAAATAAAGTTGAAATATAACTTGTGCCAATTATACCATTTATATATTTTTTAAAACACAGAAAACTATAACATGTATTGTTTGTAGATACAGGTATATATGTGAAAATATAATTAAAAAGCATAATTGGTGAAATGATGCAGTACATAGCAACCTCAAGCTACCTCAGAGGAAGGTGTCTGGAAATGAGATAAGGCGCTGATGGGGAAAATGAATGTATATATTTATTGATTTTAAAACATAAAGAGTTATTTTAGATTATTGATTATAAAATGATTTGTACTTTTTATATCATTATTTTCTCATAAAAATGCCTTAAGCCTCAACGGAAAATAGAAAGTAGATTTAAATAGTGTCTACAGTGAGGTGAAAAACAGGACCAACACATTGAATTGTATAATTACAGAAGTATTAACTGATAAACTAAAATTTTAATACTTTGCAGTAACATATCAAGTACTACCTTAAAATAACTTTTGAACAAGGTCCCTTCCATGCATGCTTAGTGTTATGGATCCTAATACTGATTTTTATTTTTCTTTGCTCATCACAAGGGATAATAAATTTACTACATATTAAAAGGCATATAATTTAAATTTCTTGGTAAATTAGCAACAAACATTTTGATTTTATGAACATGCCCTATTTTTTTCTTTCATTTCTCTGATAATTAGTTCAGGCTTGACCTTATAATTTAAGAACATTATAAAATCTTATAGTCTTTAAACTTGCAATTTGTTTATCCACAACTTTCTTTATAAACCAGATGCCTGCCAGAAGTGCAAAGTATAAAGAAGAGCTTTTAACAACTCTTCAATTTGCATTCCCTTTGTTTAAAACTTTGTTCTATGTTCAAAATATTTTATGTCTATCTTTTTACTTTTTTCCATTGGAAAAAGTCAGAGCCCAAAGGCTCAAGGTCCCTTCAGTAAGTCATGTCCTTATGCCAGAGGCAATGTTGTTATTCACTTATGCATTGAATAATTTATGCATTGTTTTAACACCCTAAAAACATGTTAAGGTGGCACTCTTAGGTCTATGTAGCAGTTACTCCCCAAAATGTAACTTCCATTTAATGGTGACAGTGATTATAACCATAAAGCATAGACACATTAATTACAGTAAAATTATTGAGTTGTTTTAGTGGAAAAAAATGTTCTAAAACACTGTCTGTATTGCCACTTTAAAAAGTATTTACCAGACCCTCTGAGTATTATTAAAAAGTGTCCTTAACCATAAAATTTAAGGCAATCAGTAATGGACGTTCAAGTAATTGAGATCAATCCTCCTCCTGGAAAAATGAGAAATGCTATTAAAATGTGTGTGTGTGAATATAAATGTATTTAAATATATACATTTAAATACATATTTAAATATATAAAATTATGCACATATATTATATGCATATAAAAATTTAAACATATACATACATAAATTTTATATGCATGTATCAAAATCCAAGAGAAGACACAAATCAAGAGTGAGGCTAGCTTTTAAAGTTGCTTTTGCTCTGGGCTAAGAGACTGACAAGCAATTTTCAGAGCCTTTAGATGAAAACCAAAAGTTGAAGTCCAGGATCATTGAAAGGTTGGGAATCTGGTAAACAACCCTCTGCTTACACATAATTATATGTGTTCCCTACACAGCACAGCTGCTCCCCAGGAGTAAACTTGAATCAAAATTAAACAAGGTCTTGCAGACACAAAATCTTGGCTTCATGTCATTTTGATAGTCCAGAAAATTTCAACTTGTGAAATTGATTCAGAGTGATTTTAGATTGCTGGTTCTCTCACTTGGCTGTAGTAGCAAAAGAAAATTCTCTCTGAGAGAATGTAATATTCTTCTAGTTCTCAAATTATGTCATAAAAATTTCTAAAACACATTGCCTAGTATATATCTAAAATATTCTAGGCATAGAATAAGGCAAATCAATGTGGCTGCGAACCAATACAAATTACTGACAACAGATACAAGCCCACTGAAATTCCATGTATTAGAAGGACATTTTTTCTATTAGGGAGGAAAGCTAAACTGAAAAATGTCACCAAGGAACTGAAAAATATAAACAGGACATTGCAGATTTACAAAAGGACCAACTAGAAATTCTAGAAATGGAATACACAATAACCAAGATTAAGAACTCAATAGGTGGGGTTAATAGCAGTTTTAGGGAAAAAAACAAAAGTTTCCAGATTGAAACACAAAGAGACAAAAAGATTGGAAAATTGTGAAGAGGGAAGAGATACGTAAGATGTAGCAGAAAAATATAACATATGTTTAATTGGAGTCAGCAGAGATGAGAGGAAATGCGGTAGAAACAATATTTTTTTTAATTCGTGAGAATTTCCTCTACTGATAAGAGACACCATCTGTAGATTCAAGAAGCCAATAAATTCCAAAGAGGTAAATAAAAAAAATCCATATCCAAACACATCATTTGAACCTAAAAAAAATCAAACATAAAAAGAAATCTTAGAACATTACATATAAGTTAGCAATAATTAGCAACCATTAGGCTCATAGATGACTTTTAACAGTAATATGGAAGCAAGACAGCAGGAGAATGATATTTTAACATGTAGATTGAAAATAATTTCCAGCCACAAATTCTAAATACATCAAAAAATATTATTCAAGAATGAATGGGAAAAAGAGGCATTTCTAGACAAACAAATCATGATAAGATCCATCACCAGCAAACATGTCATAAAGTGAATACTTAGAGCTTTCTTCAGGAAGAAGAAAAACTATCTCAGTTGCCAGCCTGGAGATGCGGAAAGGAATTGTAGAGCAATAGAATGAAAATATACATTCACCAAGACAGACCAAATTCTGGGGCATAAGACATACCTCAACAATTTTCTTTTTTTTTTTTTTGTGACGAAGATTGTTCCTGAGCTAATGTCTGTGCCAATTTTCCTCTATTTTGTATATGGGATGCAGCCACAGCACGGCTTAAGGAGTGGTGTGTAGGTCCACACCCAGGATCTGCACCCACGAACCCTGGGCCCCCGAAGCATAGCATGTGAACTTAATCACTATGCCACTGCACCAGCTGCAACAAATTTAAAATAATAGAAATCATACAATGTCTGCTCTCAGATTACAATAGAATTTAACAAAAAATCAATAACAGAAAAATAACTGGAAATTCCCAAAATACATGGAGATTAAACAACATGCTACTAAATAACAAGAGTCAAAGAAGTAATCACGAGAAATTTTTGAACATGTTGAATGAAATAAAATTGGAAACATAACATCAATATTTGTGGGATGCAGTGAAAGCAGTGCTTGGAAGGAAATTTGTAGCATTGAAAGCATATATTAGAAAAAAAAAAGAAAGATCTAAAATCAATAATCTAAGTTCCTACCTTGGGAAACTAGAAAAAGAAAAGCAAACTAAATTCAAGGTAAGCAGAAGAAAATAAATAATAAGAGCAGAAATCAATGAAATTGTAAACAGGAAATCAATAGAGAATATCAATGAACCTGGTTCTTTGAAAAGATCTATAAAATTAATAAGCTCTAGCCAGACTAAGAAAAAAAAGAGGACACAAAAATTACTAAGATCAGAATTGAAAGAGGAGACATTACTACAGATCCCATTGATATTAATAGGATAATAAAGGAATAGTATGAACAACTCTACATCCACAAATTTATAACCTAGAAGAAATGGACCCATTCCTCAAAAGATACAATCTGTCAAAACTCATACAGGAAGGAATAGACAATTGGAATAGGTCTATATTTTAAAGATATTAAATCAATAATTAATAACCTTCTAAAACAGAAAGCATCAGACCCAGATGGGTTCATTGGCGAATTTTATCAAAGATTTAATGAAAAAATTATGCCAATTCTCTACAATCTCTTTCAGAGGATAGAAGTAGAGGGAATATTTCCTAACCCATTCTATGAGGCCAACATTACTCTAATACAAACCAGACAAAAATATTACAAGAAAAGAAAACTACAAATCAATATTTTTCATGAACATAGATGCAAAAATTCTCAAGAAAATATTAGTGAGTTGGATCTAACAATGTATATAAAAAACTATACCCCAGGACCAAGTGGATTTATCCCAGGTATGCAAGTCTCGTTCAATATTTGAAAATCAATTAATATAACCCATCACACCAATAGGCTAAAAAAGAAAATTCATGGAACCTTATCAATAGATGTAGAAAAGACATTTGACAAAATCCAACATGCATTCATGATTAAAAAAAAAAAAACTCTCAATAAACTAGGAGTAGAGGGGAACTCCCTCAAACTGATAAAGAATATCTAAAAAATGTACAGCTAACATCATACTTAATGGTGAAACTTGAAGCTTTCCCACTAAGATCAGGAACAAAGCAAAGATGTCTCCTGTCACCTGTTTTTCAACATCATACTAGATGCCCTTGCTAATGAAATAAGGCAAAAAAATGAAATAAAAAGTATACAGATTAGGAAGATGTAAAACTGTCTCTGTTCACAGATAACACAACCATCTATAGAAAATCCAAAAGAATCCACAGCAAAAGTCCTGGAACTAAACAGCGATTGTAGCAAGGTTGCAGGATACAAATTTAATATACAAAAGTCAATCACTTCCTCTATATCAGTAATAAGTGGAATTTGAAATTAAAAATTAAATATCATTTACATTAACACCTCCCCAAAATTAAATACTTAGGTACAAATCTAACAAAATATATAGAAGGTCTATATGAGGAAAACTACAAAACTCTGATGAATGCAATCAAAGAAGAACTAAATAAATAGAGAGATGTTTCATGTTAATGGATATGAAGACTCAATATTATCAAGGTATCAGTTTTTTCCAACTTGATCTATTGGTTCGAAGCAATCACAATCAAAATCCCAGCAAGTTATCTTGAGGTTATTGACCAACTCACTCTAAAGTCTATATGGAGAGGCAAAAGACCCAGAATGTACAACACAATATTGAAGGAGAAGAACAAAGTTGGAGGACAGAGACTACCCTGGCAAAAGAATGCACAAATAGATCAATGGAACAGATTAGAGAGCCCAGAAATAGACTCCCATAACAGATGAGCATATGTAGCACAGAGTTTTTTTAGGTCAGTGAAAATAATCTGTATGATACCACAATGGAGGATACATGTTATTATACATTTGTCAAGACTTTGAATGATTATGTTGTGTCAATGTATGTTCATCAGTCTTTGATAATGTACCATTCTGGCGGAGGATGTTGATAATGGGGAAGGTTATGCATGTGTCAGAGCAGGGGGTATATGGGAAATCTCTCTATCGTCCTCTTAATTTTGCTGTGAACCATAAACTACTCTAACAAAAGTCTTAATTAAAAAAACAGAAGGTAAATGGGCAAATCTAAATGAACATTAGCTACATAAATATAAAGTAATGTATTATAGGATTTAAAAAGCATTAGAATAAAAAATAGGAAAATAGCATTTAAATTGAGGGGAGGCATAAAACCGACAATGTTTGTCCTCCATTCAGTTTCCTCAGAGGTGTTTTTGCCCCCATTTCTGTTAGCCTCCCTTCTCAACACCCTGAAATCCTTAGCCAAATCTCTTGGTCACTGGAGCATAAAAACCTATTTCATTTCTATAGGTCAGGGCAACAGTGAAGCGTTGCTTAAACTCCAGAGTTACCAGGAGACAATTTTTTCCCTCCTTTTCCTTTCTATTTCCTACAATTCTTTGCTGTTTCTACTAGTAGCGCTTTAGTACATCACCAACAGATGTTACCTAACCTTAAGATCTGCTTCTGTAGAAACCTGCCTAAGGTAGTTTCCAATTTAGCTTAAACAGGTAAATTCTTCTAAAGTGTTTATAAATGTGTGGAGGGGAGTGAAAATCCAAATAACGTTGACTCTGATAAGTCAAGCTTGCATGGTATAGTCCTTAGCCTAATGATAAAGTCGTAATAGTAAAAAAGTGTATAACATCCAAACTAATGGGAAAAAATGAGTAATAAAAATAATCAAATCAAAAAAATGCAAGAAAGGAGAAGAAAAGAATGATAAAACAGGCAGGACAAATAAAAAGCCTATTGTAAGATGGTAAAATAAAATACATCACTGGTTACAGTATTAATCCCACAAACATAATGTTTAGCAAAAGGAACCAGACACATTGAAAACATCCTGTACTATTCCATTCATATTCAATTAAAAAACAGTCACGCTAAATCAGAATGTTTAGGGGTTTATACTTAGGTAGTAAAACTATAAGAAAGCAAAGCAAGAAATCACTTCCTGAAGAAGTGAGGAAGAAATGTCAACAAAGTGATTACCTAGAGTGGGGAAGGGAGATTTGTGATTTGAAAGGAGCGTGGCATGTGATGGTTAATTTTATGCATCTACTATGCTAGGTCATGGTGCCCAGTTGTTTGCTCACACTACTCTAAACGTCGCTACGATAGTATTTTGTAGATGTAATTAACATTTACAATCAATTGACTTTAAGTAAAGCAGATTACCTTCCAAAATATGGGTGGAATAATCAATCAGGTGAGAACTTAAGAACAAAACCAGGTTTCCTGGAGAAGAAAGGTTTCTGCCTCAAGACTGTAACATAGAAATCCTGCCTGAGTTTTCAGACTTCTGGCCTGCCCTACAGACTTCAAACTGAAGACTACACCATCAACTCTTACCAGAATTTTCAACCTGTTAGTGGGCCCTACAATATTCAAACTTGACAGCTCCCACAATTACATGAGTCAATTCCTTCAAATAAGTCTCTATTTCAACCTTTTTCTCCCCCTATGTGTATACACACACACACACACACACACACACACACACACATATATGGTATATCCTATCTCGATGTATATATCCTATTGGTTTGGTTTCTCTGGAGAATGCTGACTGATAGAGGGCTTCTGGGTTGCTGGCAATAGTTTACTTCACCTGTGTGATGATTACATGGGCATTTATTTTTTAATAGTTCATCAATTGTTACATTTATTTTTATGTCCTTTTCCACGTTTTTATACTTCACCATAGAAAATGAAGCAAAAGTAAGAAGGAAAAAGAAGGGCGAGGGAACCCACACCAACCATTGTTAGATTTGATCTTCGATGAGAGAATGGCCAATTTATATACTACACTTCGTCATTTACTCACATTCAGACTCTAAACAGTGTCAGAGGCCTGTGAGGAGAAACTTCAGTAATGCGGTCAAACATGCAAATCCTAATACACTGAACACCTCTTCTCTTCACCAATAAGGGTAAAGTCTTTATAACCACACTTCTCACTGCAGCTTCTGCTGCATACCCTTACCTCCCCAGCCTTGACCTGGACTGAATTTATGTTCCTTGAACTTGAGGTAATTTTCTTTGGCTTCCTTTACCCCCAGTGGCACAGACCAGGTTTCAGCAGTGAGTGGTCCCATGGTTTCCACAGTCAGAGGTCTTCGAGTCATTTAGCCAAACTGAAGAATGTGATTTAACCAAAACAAAGTGGAAAACAAATCATTAAAATAGCTTTGGTTTGTATAAAAATTTAGAGATTATCAACAGTTTAAAGAACACCAACTCATTTCATCTAAAATCCAACATTAACCACGTGAGCTTAGTATGATTGTCCTCATTTTATTTGAGAAAACTGAAGTTCATAGAGCATATTTGATGGCTCCATGTCACTCAGCTACCAACATGAGAGAAAGACTAGGAAGCCGGGGCTTTGGTCTTTCAGATCTGGTTCATTGCACTGTATCAGTGGTGTGGGCTTCAAATGAAGCTAGCCGATTTAAATGACTTGCATGACTCCTAAGGTGTGCAAGCAAGTGAAAATCCGCCGTTAGAAGCATGTTTGTATGGCAATTGACACTTTCAAAGTGTTTTACATTTTTATTTTTAGCCCATCTTCACAAACTAAATATTGGTATTAACATTGCCTTGCTTTTACATTTGTTAATAGTAAAGTTTTCCAGATGAAAGCACTGAGGTTCAAAAAGATTCAGTGAATTGTCCAAAGGATAACTGGGGACTTAAATTGAGATCCCTTGAATTCTAAGCCTGTGGTTGGCCCACTATATCACATTACCCCTATACAATCATATTGTTAGAAATATCTTTCTAAATTTTGAAAGCACCTCTGAAAATCATGTTATTATGCTTGCGTAGTTACAAGGGTATTAATTGTAGAAGCAGTGTGATTTTTTTTTTTTAAATTTGGATAGTGTCTGCAAAAGTATTGAAACTAAGCCTGAAGTCCTAAAACCTAATGCTACCAATTCGGATGGGGGAGGTAAAGCTAGGCTGATATTTATCTTTTGTTATGATGGTGCACTTTCATTAATTTGAATTTCACTAATTTACACTTCATAATAATTCATTTAGGGCATTTACTAAACTACAATAAAATGGCCTGAGCTTTGACTTATCTATAATGAAGGGCTCGGTAGGAAAATTAATACTTGTTCGGAGAATATTGAAATGACTGAAAAGAATGTAAGGACTGTTTTCAGGTGTCCAAGCACTCTAGAAATCGTTTGCATACAAGCAATTGATGAGGTAATTTCAACTCATTCTTATCTATTCCTTGAAGCTAGTCAGCTTCAGAACTCTAGTGCTTTGTTAGTCTAATTCCAATTATAGTACATAACAGAGTATCGAAAATGCATTTTGAAAAAAAAGAAGATGCATTTAAAAAATACAATTTAGACCTTCTATTAAGGGAAATCAATCCAGATTGGGAACCAGATTAATGAGTTTTCTTTATTATTGACTAAAAACTTTATGCTCTCTGATTTATTAAATAAAGGAGAAAATATGATCTAGGTTATAGTTTCTATTCTCAGGATTAATTGCTTTTTTAGTTAAGAATTTTTGCATTGGTTATAACTTTAATTATCCAATGAATATGTATATGGATTTCTAGAAGTATATAGGAATTTAACAAATTTTTATTTTAAAACTTGAGAGCAAATCAAAGAATATATAAAGTACCAGCCAGGCCAGGATGTTTGGTTAAGCATTTAAAATAATCTAAGGAAAAATGAGCAAATATTAATACAAGTCAAATCATGGGGGTTCAAACTATGTCTGGTAGACCATTGATATAGCAAATGTGTTAGGAGGTATTATCAGAGAAAAAGTCAGTGAATCAACACATGAAGTATTTACTAGTTCATTGAGCCTGCTTGAGGTAGGTGGAAAATACATGAATCACACAAAAATCATTATGAAAACTTATGATATAGAAGCAAGAAAAACATTTGATTCAAGTTCTAACACTGCCACTCAGGAATTCTACGGTTTTCTGCAAATTAACTTTGTGGCACTTCTGTTCCTTTCTCTGCAAAAATACTGTGAATAATACCTGCATTCCCTAATCCTGTAAATTTGCTGTGAGGATGAAAAATATCAATGTGTTTTGAAGATGGTAAGTCATTCTCTATAAATATAAAGTATAAATTAGTTTTAGGAAGAGCCTACTTACATGACTAATTTAACCTAGAAAAATTCAGGGTTTGGTGGTTTTAAACAAGTTAAAAAAGATCACTTCATTTCTCCCACACTAGTTGAGAACTCATTGTCCTGGACCAACTGAAAACCTGTCAGATATGAGACTCTGACCAAGAGTGTTAGAAAAATGTGTGATGAATTGACACTGACAATAGCAGAGCCAGAGGCAATAACATGATTGTATTAATTGTCAGCCTGCAGGACCCTAAAAATGTATTGCAGCACTGAAGAGACAATTGTTAATACATAAGACTCCCATCCTCATGATATAAGAGTTTATATATGATGTCATCTCAAAATTAACTTTGATTTTGTTACTGAGCTTATGTTCTCTGTGGCTTAAAGTAGATTTATTCAGTCCCTTTTGTTCTAGACCAAGTTGATTGTCTAAGACCCAAATAAAAGTAACATTGGTTTGTTCCTTTTATGCTTTTTCAGTAGAAGCTAGACAAGTTCCAGGAATGACACTAAGATAAATTACAAAAAATTACCAATAAAGAGTACAGGTGTCATATGAGTTGTAAGTTTTTCTGACAGCCCAAGGCAACAAGCTGCATACAATTTGTACAGGAATATTTCAGGAAGGCATCACTCATCAAACTGAGAGCTGAAGTTTCCAGGGAAAGTTACTCACGTAAGTGGAGTCAGGTCATGATAATTGTTCATCTGACAACTGCAGCTGGCCACACAAACTCAGGGTGTAAATTAGATAAGGTCCCACAGAATCAGTATCTGTCTAATAATATAGAGAATAGTGAACTACTTTTCATCTTTTGGAAACTTCACTGGATTTAGGTTTCTGAGAAAATTTAACCCAGTGGAAACTTGAGTTTCCATAAGGCTTGAGTTGGAGGATAAAGATTCTAATTCCAATTCCATTAGTAAGTAGATATTTAATCTTTAACAAATAAAATAAATTCCCTAAGCCTTATTTTCTTTATCTATGAATAAGAGAACAGATTATGGAAAAAGTATTATCTATCAAATTGCTTTGTTGAGATAATCAGATGAAGCCATATATCCCAAATAGCCAAAATTTAAGTACTAAACAATGTTCATTAAATCGGACTTCTAAATATTGCGTTATTATTTGTACAGGTGAGTTTTTTTCTATTTAATTTTGCACAATTACCGTGCTTTTATGTTGGCCATGTTTATCCTTGTTTTAACGGCCTATCCACAGAAAGAACATGGAAATATCCTCTGCAACAATTTCCTGGACCCATTTTTCTTCTTTTGCCCTTGCATTCCTTCTGTCAGTCTTGCATCTCTTATTTCTGCCTTCCACAGTAAAACATGCTACACAGGCCTCTTCCTGGATCAGCACTAGTGTTCTAACTGAGGGAGTTGTCATTTTCTTTGTCTACAACTTGTTAAACTTCAGTGATTTAAGAAAATGCTTCCTGGCTCAACTCCCCTGAGTTCAGCAAATATGTTTCCGCTGTCCTTCTTATTTCTGTTCCTAATTGCTAATAGGAAAAAAAAAAATTAGGCAGTAGAAACTGCAGAAGGTGCTACTTTACTAAAAGGACTTCCTATAGTCTTTGCAGAAAAATTGAATTTCCTTTGCTCTGTCTTCACTATATGAGATAAATTTAGGCAATTAGTTAAAAAGTAGGAATTAATATGTTGAGATGAGTATTATTTGTGAGTGTCTTCCCATTATTCAAAAAGTCCTTTCTTGGGGAGGGCCCCGTGATGTAGTGGTTAAGTGCTCCGCTGCTGGTGGCCTAGGTTCGGATCCCGGGCATGCACCAAGGCACTGCTTCTCAGGCCATGCTATGTGGTGGCGTCTCATATAAAGTGGAGGAAGATAGGCACAGGTGTTAGCCCAGGGCCAGTCTTCCTCAGCAAAAAAAGGGGAGGATTGGCATGGATGTTAGCTCAGGACTGATCTTCCTCACACACAAACACACACGCACACACACACCACACAAAAGTCCTTTCTTCTATGATTGTCTGCCTGGATTCAAATCCTGCCTCCAACACAAATATGATCTTGGGATTATTGCATGGATTCTGAGCCTCTTAGTTTTTCCTTCTATAAAATGGGAATAAAAATATATGTATCATAGGATGGTAGTTAGGATTAAATAAGTTAATGATTGCAATGATTTAGAAGAGTGTTCAATATGGTAAAACTACTACACATTAGCCATTATTATTGTTATTCTAGCTTCTACAACATATCATGTCATTTGAAAGGAATTACACCATTCCTTAGGGGGTATACTTGCTACTTAACTCTCGTATCCACTACACATACTCTGTTTTAATACATAATATATGTATCCTCTATATACACATATACAACCAAATTCACCCATAAATAATCATTAATATTCTTCTAAACATTTTCGTCAGCTGTCTCAGTTTTTTCAATGTAATTGTTAATTGCTTGCACTAAAGAGAGATAAGGACGCAAGTCAAGGAGCATTGGACAACATACTATGTGAACAGGAACTCCTAATGCTGTCAGAATCTTTCTTTTTCAGTAACTGCAGGAACAATGTTTTTTTCCTACTATATTCTTAGTCACCTCATGTGACTGAAGACTGTGCGGGCTGCAGGGTATCCTTGTAAGGGTTTGAAATGAGGGTGGTGGGCAGAGAATATAGCAAGAAGTCTATTTTCTAAAATTACTAAGTTATAAAACTTATGTATAAAACCTTACACCTGCATATGTTTGTTCGTCTGGTAAATAATACTCCTGTATTCTTGGCCAGTAACTCTCACAACTTCCTTTTGAGCTTTCCATTATTTTGATATTCTGAGATATACTTCATAGCTAAACCTATGCAAACTATTTAACTAAATACAATTGTATGAGTGTAATTTAGTGCCGTAATTTCAGGTTAAGTATGATGACACTGACATCATTTCTGTGACTGTTCTCCCAACAATTTGAAAAGAATTGTAAAGCGTTCCAACTCAAAGGTCAGAGAAATCTGTGTTTGAATTCCATCAGCGCCACCTACTTATCTGCCGGGAAACAGGAAAACTATTTAGCCTTTCTGAGCCTCCACTTCCTGTTCTGTAAAATGAGGATTACAATGCTTTCTACCTCAGAAAGCTGTTATTAGAGGAAACAAAAGACAAGACGCACCACTCAGCTCTGCTCTGCAAGGAGCATAATTACCAAAATGTCCCCAGCTGCTCTGGACGCACATGGTGTTTGTGTGAGGCCCTGATTCCTGAGGGCAGCCCTAGATAGTGCTCAGAACTGAGTGTTCACCCCAAGGTGTGTTCAGGCCTAAGAGAAGCAAGACTCCATCAGTGGAGACGTTGGCGGAGAGACTCTCATGGGCCTGGCCCACTCTTCTTAGAACAGTGCTGCAGTGTAAGATCCTTCACACCCAAGCTTCCTCCTTTCCTCTCTCCTTCGTAGTGTCCAATATGAAACAAACAAACAAACAAACACTGTTCTCTGCCCCTCCCCTAACCCTTCACCCTTCTTATACATTTCCCACAATACATCTGTTACCCTTCATCAAGTCTTAGCATCTGCTTCTCCGCAAAACCAAACCAACAGGTCATACAACATAGTACTTGGCACTGTTATGAGAGGTTCAGGGGATTCGATGGGAGACGTGAAAGAAACTTTCCACTCCAAACAAATGGACTGAAGGTATATTTTATTACATAGAGGAAAGTAAAGGTGATAGTCTGCAAACAGATCCGAATAGGTCAAATCATAAGAGAAAAAAACACCAGCTCGATCGGAAAGGGAAACACCAGATCAACTGAGATAGTGGCAGATTTGAATAGGTCATATAACAAGAGGGAAAAACATCAGATTGATTGGAAAGGGAAAACATCCATATCGACTGAAGGGAAAAGACACAAATCAACCGGAAAGAGAAACACCAGTTTGACCGAAAGGAGAACACATCAGATCAGTTACTCACAAAATCCATGCCCCACTCCCAGGGAGAGTCCCTTCAATTGACATGGCTGGGTGGGAATCTGATCATCAGAGGTCCTGGGGTGGGTGTCCCCTCACCAGGCCTCAATCTCCAGCAGTTTTTATAGCATCAGTAGTTTGCAGAGTAAACAGTTACAGAGAGTACAGAGCAAGCATTTTGTGTTCCCATGCACAAACGCTTATCAGTGGTGTATGTGCACTGAGCCTCCTGGCTATCATCCCAGTCTGGCAGTTGTGTGCATGCATTGTTTTCCCTGGTTATTGTCCCAGCCCGGCACAGATGGCCAGTCTGCCCCAGGCTGTGATGCCCAAAGGACCTTGAAATTTTTACAAATTGCAACTGTCTCTGTGGGAGAAGGGCCAGCTCCCACCACACAGAAAACAGCTTTATATTTCTTTGTGTGCTCGTGGCTGTAGGTCAATGGAGCAGCCAGATATGGCTGCACTCATGTCAAGACAGGCACACAGCAAGCATTTTATAAAATGTGTTTAATAACCTTATAGGCATAGACACCACATGAAAGAAAAAGTTCTACAGACATTGTGTGAAGTGAATATATAGAATTCTTTTCTCCTATACAAAATTTTTATATTCTTGTATATAAAATCTAAAAATAGATTTCTCCTTTTATTTGACATTGTAGCAAAGTAATCAGTACATTGTGTTTTATTTCTATGTAGATTTTTCCCCAACACCTTCTTTAGCTATTCTTTATCTTCTCCTATTTCATGCAATCATATTTCAATAATTCTGACTGTATTTCTATGTAAAATAGTGAGTTAAAAAATTCAGAACTTAGCCTTATTCTGTCTATATTACTTTAAAGGCATGGAGATCATGTGTGGGGACATATGAGCAAGAAGGAAAGGAAATACTTAAAGGAATTTGAGTTATAAACAAATGGCAGAGGAAAACCTGAATTGATTACACTTTTCTTTCTTATGGGCAATATTTCCTAAGGAGCAATGTGTGTGTGTATGTGTGTGTATGTGGGAGGGGAGGTATCAGAGTATGCTATGGAAGAAGAGTGGGAAAAAATAGGAAAGAATGAGAAAGGAAAACGGGAGCATAAGCCTTCACAGGAAATGGATAAGATTTAATTTCTCCAAAAGATGAACCAGCTCTTTTTTTTTTGGTGAGGAAGATTGGTCTTGAGCTAACACCCATGCCCATCCTCCTCTATTTTGTATGTGGGACACTGCCACAGCATGGTTTGATGAGCGGTGCATAGGTCCATGCCCAGGATCCAAATCTGTGAACCCTGGGCCACCAAGGTGGAGTGCATGAACTTAACCACTATGCCACTGGGCCAGCCCCCTTGCATTTTTATTTTTAAGCTCCATAGAATTCTGTTATATGGATCAATCAAAATGTATCTACTTATTCCCCTACTGTCAAAGATTTAAGTTTCTTTTTTTTGGTGAAGAAGATTAGCCCTGAGCTAACATCTGTTGTCAATCTTCCTCCTTTTGCTTGAGGAACAATGTCCCTGAGCTAACATCCATGCCAATCTTCCTATGTTTTGTACATGGGATGCCACCACAACACGGCTTGATGAGCAGTGCATAGGTCTGCACCTGGGATCCAAACCTGTGAACCGTGGGCCGCCAAAGTGGAGCATGCCAACTTAACTACTATGCCACCGGACCGGCCCCAAAGCAGCTATTTCTTGTTTCACATCATTTCTCCTCTCTTTCCTACACCTGCACACTGGAAAGGTAAAGTTTCGCCATTGTTGCCCTGTAACTCCTAGATAGCCACCTTTGATTCTGGAGTTACGCGTGCTATCAAAAAAACCCATGTACTTATGTAATATTTTAATTCTACAAACTTTATTAGGACTTATGTGATAAAAACTGTTCAAAAGATTCAAAAATAAATACATTATGTTCCCTGCTTTTCAAGGGCTCTAAATGGAAGTGCAAGCATTACAAACAAGTATGATAAAATGTGCAGACTGCTTTATTAGAGGTCTGCGCAAGGTGCTCTGGAATGACCAGAGAGGGGGCTTTGCTCTGCCTTTAGGAGTGGAAAAATCTCCATAAAATGGGGAAATCACAGAGTCTTGAAGAATAGATCACATCCAGTGAGATGGGATCAAGAAGCATCTTCTGAGGCGGAGGGAATTATAGCATCAATAAATTCATAGAAGCATAAGGGACCATGGAACATTGTAAGACTGCCAAATGAGTCCTTGTGATTGGAGCTAGGTTGGCATAGATGGGAGATAGCATGGCAAGAGAGGAGGCAGGACTGATCGAAAGAGGTCAGATTATGAGAGCGCCAGTGGGCCATGCTTTTATGATAGGGAATAGACTGTTACTATCAAACTATTAAGGACACTTGTAGATGCCTCTTTGTTTAGTTAAAACTTCATTCCTCATTCTTATTTCCCAATTGTTTACCCAGAGCAAACTTGCTTTCTAAGCACCATTTTGGAATATGTAGGAAGTGATTTCAGATATGTAATTCAGCAAGACAAAAATATTAAAACCCATTTAGTCTCTCACTTGTTCTGCGTGTTAGCATTCTGCAACTAATTTGGTTTGTATAGCATGCTTTTCCTTCATTCCAAGTGTTGCTGAAAAATATTTTTTGAAAAGAAAAAAGATATGAGGCATGTTCAAAGTTAAATATTTTACCTGAGGGATTTGAAAGCTGTGAATAAGAAATTCTATGAAAATGTAGTTTTTCCCATTGGTCTATATAAATGTAATGAAAAAATATTCACGAAGTGAACTCCTCTCTTGTTATGGTGCAATATTATCAGAATATTCCTTGGCAGAACCTTCCAAATTGATGCTGATGCATGCAGGGAACTGAATAGAACTAAAGCTTTGGTTCTACATTCTGTTCATCTGGCAACCATAGAGAGAACATTCCAGCTCCAATCTATATAGGGGGGGAAAAGAATGAGAGACAAAAATTCTGCATTCCTATTGCCAGAAGCTTATTGCAATATTTCTCTGACTAGTACTTTTGGGTCAATGATAATTGCAAAGTTAGCGTCAATTATATTTGCAAAATTTAAAATCTTAATATCACGTTAATAGTTATGGCATGGGTTTAGTCAGTTAGTCATGTAAATTTATTTTTAATCATTAAAACAACTTTCACACACTTGCACAAGTTTCTTTCCAAGCCAGGTTGTTTTTATGTGCAAATTCCTTTTCATCACTGAAGCCACAGCTGTCTTTCATTCAATACTAGAGTCAGATTCCTATTACTGAAAAATTACACTCCTTTAAGACCTTTAAACGGTCAGGCATAGCCTGAAAACATGAAGCATAAAAGAAGTCTTCAATCTAGAAAGGGAGAGTACAGCTCATCTGCAGCTCCCGATGTGGAATTGTTTCATAATGTATCAAGAAAATCAATCTCTTTAAAGTAAGTCATGAAGACATGCTTCAAAAATCTAGATTACAGATTTCCCTCTAGTAATTTGATAACTTCTAAAAGTATAAAACATGATATTGGTGAGAAAAATATTTTGAGGAGTGTTATCTTTTCAAATTATATTGATGTTTTTTGTTTTTTCCAGATAGTACTTTTTAGAAAGATGTGGAATGATTCAAATCTCAATGGACTGAAGTGAATTTTTTTCAACACTGGGTTGTTTTTTGGGGCTGACACAAAGTTATGATTCCAAAAAAATAGGAATAGTAACTATTTGTAATGTAAATACAATATCATATTTAAAATATGTGAATAACTCATCAATCTACTACCTATGCAGTAGAATAAACCTACTTAATATTATGGTTGCATTTTAAATAGCATGCAGTCATTTGAAACATATAGTAATTATCAATGGTATCACTCTTCCTCTAATGCATTTTACCATAGGATGCATCCTGCACTGTATTTTCTCTTTCCTATGTATGTGTATTCCTGCACTATAAGACTAAGGTGAAATAGTAAAATTTTCATGACGTAAAGATTTCCATATAAAATGTAAATATTTCAAATTGTCAAAATCCACAATAATATAGGCAAAACATACTTGTATAGAGAAAATTTTAGAGGACATACTATCCTTAAAATTTTATTTAATGGAAAATCCTATGTATACTTATGTTTATCCTCATCCTTGATATATTATACACTCTTTGATTAACTTTCCATTATTATCAGTCTTAGAGTGATAGTCTATAGAACTTTTGACTAAGATATGAAACTTAAAGGAGGTATCATATTTAGACAGAGTATCCTATGTTTTTTGTTTACTGTTAGTTTTTTTTTCCCCCTTTCAGCATCTCTTTTATGATCTACTTATCAATTTCTGCAAATAAGTTAGGCACAATTTCGAAAGAGATTGAATTAAATCTGTATATCAACTTGGGGAATACTGTCATCTTAACAATATTAAGTCTTCCAATCCATGAACTTGGGATATCATTCTATTTATTTAGATCTTAAATTCCTTTTAATAATATGCAGTCATTTTCAGTGTACAAGTCTTACCCTTCTTTTGCTAAATGTATTTCTAAGTATTTTTAAAAATTATATTGTAAATGGAGTTGTTTTCAGATTGTTCAGATTGTCTAGAAATACAACTGTTATTTTGTACATTGATCTTATATCCTGCAAACCTCATTTATATTTAACGGAAGTTGTTGAATATAGAATTCTTGGTTGATAGTCTTATTTTCAGCACTTTGAATATGTTATCCTACTGCCTTTTGGCCCGCGTGGTCTCTGGTGAGGAGTCAGCTCTTAACTGTGTTGAGATTACCTTGTTTATGATGTTTTCTCTTACTGCTTTCAAGATTCTCCTTTTGTCTTTGATTTTGATATTATTTCTTTGTCTTTTGATTTTGTGATTATATGCTTATGATTGGATCTCTGAGTTTATTGTACCTGGATTTCATTAAGGTTTTTAGATGTGTGAATTAATGTTTTTCTTCAAATTTGGTAGATTCTGGCTATTATTTCTTCAGGTGTTCCTTTGTATCTTTTATTCACTCTGATTTCTGATACATATACTTTATAGTGCCTCACATGCTCTGAGGTTCTGTTTATTTTTCCTAATTCTCCTTTCTTTTCTTCAGACAGGATTATTTCAATTGACCTATCATCAAGTTAGTTAATTTTTTCTTCTACGAGTTCAAATTTGCTTTTGAATCACTCCAGTGTGTTTTTCATCAGTTATTACAGTTTTCAATACCAGAATTTTCATTTGGTTTTTTTTTTTAATAATTTCTTTATCTTTGTTGATATGTTTTATTTTGTGAGACTTTCCTTTAGATTTAGAAATGTTTTCCTTTACTTGTTGAACATATTTATAATAACTAATTTAAAACTTTTGTCTTCTAATATCTAGGCCCCCAAGGGACAATTTGTATTGCTTGTTGGTTTTTGTTTGTTTTGTCCATACATACAGGCCAATAATTTCTTTTTTCTTTGTATGTCCCATATTTTTTATTTATATGGGACATTTTAAATATTAAAATGTGGCAAAACTGGAAATCAGCTATCTCTCCTCTCTAGGATCTCTCATTGTTGCTTTTATTGTTGCAGCTTGTTATGGTTGTTTTTCTCAGTTTGTTTAGTGACTTTCCTGAACCAATTTCCTAAAACGTGTTTTCTTTGCTCTGATCATCTAGTAAAGCCCCTGATTGGTTGACTTAGTGGTCAGATAATGTTTGGACAGGGATTTTCTTAAATGCCTGGAACCAGTAAATCTTCCACAGTTTGCTGAAGGACTTTGTATGTGTGTTGGGGAACGTCTTTAAAATGTTCCTCCAATTTACATCTCTGCCTTAGCCTTCACTTCCTGGTTACACAGTGTCTCAAGGTCAGAGTTGAGAGATTAAGGTTTTCGTGTTTTTCCTGGGCATTCACAAAGCTCTACACGTGTGCATGTCCTTTTAGATTCCCAGGAATATTCCTTTGAATATCAGAGATTTTCAAAGAACTTTATTGACATCCATTTTTTTCATATTATCCTTTCATGCTTTTCAGCCAGCCTCTTGTTTGCCCCCACTGAGTATTGCCACTTCAGGCAGCTGTGATGTTAAACAATTGCCACTGAGCTTTCAACAAACACTCTGAAAATAGGCTTTGTGCTACTGAAAGAATTTTGGTTCAGGTAAAGTATACAAAGGCCTGTGAATCAGGCTTGTCCAGAGAACCATCAGACGTGTAAAATAGGGGCAATTCTTGAGAATGGGACTTTTTGGAGAGCTACAAATTGATTCAATCCTCCTCTAGTGTCTGCTAGGCTTCTGATTTTCATAGCTACTAGGGTCATGTGGCTGCTAATTTTTAAATCCACTTCAGGACAGGAAAGAGAGTTACGGGATAAGACAAGATAAAATGTCACAAAGCTTACTATTCTTACTATTTCATTGAATTAACACTCCTAGATTGTTGTGATCATTGGTTAATTTCCAGAGTTTGAAAAGGTTGTTTTTGACAATTTTTTCCACTGTTCTTCTTGCTTTTATTGAGAAACAGACTTTTAAAGATTTTTTCTTCTCCACCATTTTGGAAGTGCTTTCCTCCTTCACTGTGATTTTTTATAAACAGAATATATGAAAACCTCAAATATTTTTATAGCTCTCCAGTTCTTTGTTAGTCAAATGAATGTGTAAAGCAAAGAAAGGTATTTAATTTTTATCATATTTTTGACTAAATTATATTGCTATTTTTGAATGACAGGTTACCACTCAAAAATAGACCTGCTGAATCCCAAATAATGCTGAACTTTGTATAAAATCTTCTTTTTTTCTTTTTTTTTTTTGGTGAGGAAGATTATCCCTGAGCTAACGTCTGTTGCCAATCCTCCTCTTTTTGCCGAGGAAGATTGGCCCTGGGCTAACATTCATGCCCATCTTCCTCCATTTTATATGGGACACCACCACAGCATGGTTTGACAAGCGGTGTGACCGTGTGTGTGCCAGGGATCTGAACCCTGGGCCGCCGCAGCAGAGCACGCACGTTCAATCACTATGACACCAGGCCGGCCTCTAAAAACTTCATTTTTTAAAGAGACTTAATGCTTTGGTCCCATTTCCATCTCTGTATCCCATGACTTTGCTATCAATATCTAATGCTTCATCATGATTAAGTGATGTGGTAATTAAATTTATTTACCTATATATGTATGTGTGTGTTTAAAAATAGTGTATAGCCTAATAATAATGATGTCTTAGATATCTAGCGAAGATTTTAAATGTGTGTATGCATTTTTTCTTCTTAAGTCTACTAAATTGCAAGTTGCCTGCATGTAAGCTGAGTGCATATGATTGGATGCGGCCATATTTAACCCTCTTGCTAGCCTTGCTACATTTTTTTCATAGTGCCTTCTAATTAAGAGGCACTCAGTATTATTTCTGAATAAAATAGAGTTGCTATCATTATCCAATATCTAAGGGATCTGCTACATAAGTAACATTTTCCCATAAGTGAATAAATAATTAAAGTTCACTTACAAATTTATCTTTATTATTTAACGTTAGAATAGTATACCCCCACAACTGCAACACACCCCCTTCCAGGAATGTAGCAATTGTATCTCTGATTCTGCACCAAAAGTTTTCTGAACATATATGTCTCCACAGAAGTGTTATTAATGTCATCCTTTGCACAATTGTCTTTCAGGTATAAGGACGAGAACACTAAGTTTGTATTTATAAGACAGGCACATATTCATTTCTGGAAAAATCTATCAGGATCTTGGTTCCTAAATAATCTTGTACTGACCATCTGTACATTTCTCTCACTTTGTTTTGTTTATTCATTCATCATTCACATGTTTTACAACTAAGTTTGAATTTATACATCTTGCTTTTAACCTACTCTACTTTCTGATTTTTATCTTGCTTTTATAACAACAATTTTTTTTATGAATCTACCAAATCAAGACAAGGATCTTCCTATACACTGATAATTATCTTTTATGTGCTTAGCACTACGATTTTCCATGACAATCCTAACTTGGGCACTGGGTTTTACTCAGGTTTCTGGTATAAACGCTACCTACTCTTTTCTTTCTCAATTGATTTTCATTCCTCTGTGTCAGTTAAGGAAAAAGTCATACCCCTGACACTCTTCCAAATGAGAGGTGGGATTTATGTCTTCTCTCTTGAATCTGGGAAGTCCAATGCCTACTTTGACCAGTTGAGTATAGCGCACCTGACACTATGTGACTTCTGAGAACAGGTCGTAAAATGCTATGCAGTCTGGCTGATTCTCTTGGAACATATGCTTTTAGGATGCTTCCTTTCAGAACACAGCTGCCACAATGTGAGTCACCCAAGCCACATGGAGAGGCCATGTGTGGGCATGCTGGTTGACAGACTCAGTTGAGGCCAGCCTTCATGTCACCACAACCTATTTACCAGACATATGAGTGAAATATTATCCAGATAATTTCATCTCCCAAATTTTCATATCATCCCCAGCTAACTGAATCCTCTCAGCTGAGGCCCCAGATATGAGCAGCAGAGACAAGGCATCCCATTTGGCCTCGCCTGAATTCCTGAGCCACCAAATCTGTGAGTATAATAAATTGATTGTTGTTTTATGCCACTAAGTTGGTGTTGTTTGTTTTACACCAATAGAACTAAATCCCAAGCCATCTCAACTACCACACATGCTGCTCCATGAAGTCCTGGCAAGTGGAGTCTGACAATTATCATATCAGTCTTCCAAGGAGTTTTGAGAACTTTGTTTCTTAGAAATTTACTAGGTAACATATATTTTCTGTCTCTCTCTGTAATGTCTCTTTCTCTTGGAGATAGTGTCATGGTTCAAGGACATAAATCAGCACACATCACTAGACCCTTGGCTTTCTCATTGTGACATTGCATAACACTATATGTCTTGGGAAATGTAGAAAGTGTCTAAAGGAAAGACTGAAACTTGAGATATCCCCACTGTCTCATTACATCACAGTTTTCACTAAAACCGGAGCATGAACCATTTTGAAAACTTATTGAATGGCTGGCCCGTGAAGTGATAATAAATGTTCAGAAAGAACATTGGTTTTAAATTGAATCTGTCACCTAGATATATTTGTAGTAGTAAAATGTACATAAAGGAGACTGCCTCCCTACAATCATTTCTGTGCCTGCCGTTTAACGTTGTTATACATATGCTTTATGTCACTGTATTAGTTTAACTGCAGTTTGATCCACTCCATTAATGAAAATCTGCTACAATAAGTGATGAAAAATCCCATCCAAATCTGTAGACTCTGGTTCTGAGCCATCAGCACAACGTATTGTATGATCCTGTGCTATTTGAATAAAAGGGGAACATGTTTGGCCGTGGAACTCAATTGTGGAAAAAACCAAGAAGATTAAGAGCAACAGCAAATAATCTTGATACAAGACAAGGCTTCCTACTATGCTAATTGAGAGAGGATGCTTGCAAAATAAGAGTAACCATTTCTGTACATTGATGACATATCTCTAGTGTTTAATAGACACTAAGTAGCAATTTAGTGAGCTTAGCAAAAATTAATTGAAAATTTTTATTTCTTTGGTTTAACTTAAGAAAAATAAATTTTATTAATATTTTTCTCTTTGGAAAAACTATTATAAACTTTTCTCTAAAATAATCAGTCTATATTTCTGAGTGTTAATTTCTAAAGATACAGTTTATAATTGAGACATATTCTGTTCCTTGAGGTTATTTGTAATTGAAGAAACAAATCAATCTGAGTGAACATTAATTTAACATTTGTTTTAAGAAAATAGTAAGACATATTGAGAAACTATTCTATGTAAGGCATACTAAGAGATGTCTAGATGGAAAAAGAAAATAAAAAAGTAAATTAAAGATCACAATCAGAAAATGAGACATCTATAAACAAAATATTACAAATGTAAGCAGGAGATATTAATTAATGATATTTTCAAGATAAAGATGGGGCATCTGGTTCTTACATCCATTTTTTTCCATAAGAATTTCACTAAAAATGTTATAAAATAGATTGGTCAAATTGTATGTCTCTGTCTCTAAAATCATAGGAAATTATAAAGGTAAAGTAAGAAAGCAATTTTGGGGGGAAAGCAGGATTACAAGAGTCAAGTAAATATGAGGATAACTTTAGGAAATTTTTAAAACGAAATGTACTGAGATAATTGAAAATGAAGAGATCCATTTTCATAATTTGTGTATTTCTGTAAAACAGTACTATGCAATACATTACGGATTTAACAATTCTAAAGAAAGTCCCTCCTCTTAATGTCAGCCTTGTCCAGATTCAAACATGAGGAAGCCTCCTAAAAATCAGATTGGGAACAGAATTTGTTTTTAAAAATTGCCTTTTAAAAATCTGTATTTTAAATTTAACTTAGTTTAAATCTATGCAAGAATATGCACTACCTAGAATTAGGCAAACTGCAATGAAAATAAATGCCTTGGTTTCTTGTTTGGTTGAATGAACAAAATGATCTAGATGTGGCAATTTTTGCAAGTAAGTTGATTATAAAATAATTGAATTATTTAAGAATGCCTAAAATCAATCATAAAAGAATGCTTTCCTGGGGCCAGCCCCTGGCGTAGCGGTTAAGTACTCGTGCTCCGCTGCTGGTGGCCTGGGTTCAGATCCTGGAAGCGCACTGACGCACCTCTTGTCGGGCCATGCCGTGGTGGCGTCCCACATAAAGTGGAGGAAGATAGGCACGGATGTTAGCTCAGGGCTAGTCTTCCTCAGCAAAAGAAAAAGGAGGATTGGCATGATGTCAGCTCAGGGCTGATCTTCCTCACAAAAAAAAAAAAGAATGCTTTCCTTAAAAAGATTAGCTAGATTAGCTCTAGGAGCTCAAGACTACCTAGAGCTAATCTTATAATAGTCTACATATTCTGATGGATAATTTAATGTATAACTTCAGGAGAGCTCCCTATTGGAAACAATAGAGAATTCCAACTACACGGATTCCAAATTAATCAGGTTTTATTTTATTTTCCAATCAGTTGACTACTCATTATGAAAATTCACAAATTCATTCATTTCAATAAATTGAATTCATTTCAATAAATGTGTGGGTCAGACAGATTGCCAGGTACTTGGAATACTGCAATGAATAGAAAAGTAGTCCCTTCTGTCAAGAAACCCAATATGTATTAGGGTACAGAGATATAGAAAGAAGTAAATTACAGAACAATGTCAGAAGCTTAACGATCAAAGAATGTATCAGGTACAGAGATCACAAGATGAAGGAGCTATCAATTCTATTTGGAGAGAGGTCAGGGGTGTCTTCCCAGGAGAAATTCTTTCTAATTTGTTTTTGAGAAATAATTGCTTCGCTTTGTGAAACATGGAAGGAATAGTTATTACAATTAAAAGGAACAACAGCGAGGACTGCGTGATAGAACAGAAATTTGATTTTAACGTATTGTACTATTGCGTCAGTAAGTGAAGTGTTTTTGGAAAACACACACACACAGCCACAGACACAGACACACACACATACACCTGGACTGCATCTTGCCGCTCTGTATCATATAAGCTGGAAAGGACAGCATCCATATCCCTAAGAAAGGTCTCACAGGGCTGTTATGATAATCAAATAGCTCCATAGCTTTCTTTGAATTTGTTCTTAACATTGCATATCCACTTCTAGCTCTCTGTAATATGACGTCAACCATTTCAACAGGGCCTTAATTAGGATGGCCAAAAAAAAAATATCATTTGTACTGGTTCACTTTTTTACAGTGAAAGTAAATAGTTCTGCTGGGACAACTGGCACCAAATGGGACTGTCACAGGTAGGTCAGCATGTGTAGCAACACCATTTCCACTTTCCTCTTCTGTCAATCCATCTTACTTTCTCTTCTAAATCGATCAGTGTTTAGTAGAAACTGACTGGATCTTGACCACTTTGGGAAACATTTAACAACTCTCCATTATCTAATAGACACATGGAGATTAGTTTTTACTGAGAATTTTTACTTCACAGCCTCAATTAACCTGATAGTGACCTCTACTATCAGGTCACAACCATTAGCACAAAATATCTAAGTTTCCAGTCTAGGATTTGTAGTCAGTCTCCCATGCAGGTATGTACCAAATGAGGATTCTCAGAAGTCCTGGAAGGGCCTTAAATGTAGTGTATTAACCTCTGTAAATTCTAGAATCCTCAACAATCCTTTGGTTTCATTTCAGTCCAACGGGGCCTTAGCTATGGTCAATGTGCAAATATAAGCTTGGTATAAATAGTTAAATTAATGCTATTTACTATCCAATTGACTGCACAGTCAATTGAGACATAGTTCAGAGAAGGTCAACTGCTTTCTTGCATCTGTATGCCTCTTATCTAAGAATATCATTGTTAAAATTCAAATATCTACCTAAGCTCTTTTTTCTGAGAAATAATAATCTGCATGAAATATGAATTTTACATATTTATTTATATTTGTTATCAACTATACATTCACGCCATGAATTAGATCAATGATCTACTCATTATGTACGCGTGGATAAATATACTTTAGAATTTGAATCTTTCTCTTTATATGATAATTTGTACCTATGCATATTTTAAAAGATGTTAAAATGCAAAAAAGGGAAACAGTTTTGATTTTAACATCTTCAATGTTACAAAACTAACTTCTCTTCTGAAACAAAGAATGAAGTTTTTTTGTTCAAGAATATCACACAGTTATATTAATAAAATTGCATTGAAAAGAGTTTAAAATACATTTTTAAAAGAAAGGTAGTTGTTTTCCCAGAAAGATTGGGTGACTATTTCTATTCCCTGACAGTAGGGGAGGTTCCATTATTTCAAAGGTTACATTATAACTCTGCTGAGAGAGTGAAAGAAACAAACAGTCAATTCTCTGAGAATGAGAGTGACAGGAAGGCAGTGGCATTCATTTAAACCCAGAGAATTTATAGAAAGCATTTATCTCAAAGAGAACTATATAGTGCTGTTGTAAGAGTGCATATTATCCAACTAGTCATTGGCATATCCAAACAAACAAACAAACAAACAAAAAGCGTTAGAAGGATTTAGGAAAATTCTTTTTTTTAACATGTTAAAGAAATAATGAATTCCGTTCTCTATTGTGCCCAGAAGATGATTGGCAGGGTATCATTAACAATGCAAAACCTAAATGCTTTTACTAATACACTCTTCTCATATTCACCAGTGTAGCAAATGGAAATGCTGAACAATGACACAGCTGCCGCCTCCAAATCCACAGACAGATGTTTATCATTCAAGCGATGGTTTATCTCCCTAGCGAGGATGCACTAAGCACTATCTGAGCCAAATTGTTAAGGAAGCAGATATCCCCTCATTACTATCTCTTTTTCCTTTTCTCTGTTCACTGCAGCCCATACTTATCACTCCACAGGAAACTGGTATCCTCAACCTTGGGATGCTAAGGGTCATTAATTTGGGTGCGGCCATTAGGAATATCTACGACACCACTAATTCATTTCTTCACCGCATTCTGTTCCTAATACATCATATGTTACCTACATGGTTTTCTCTTATTGTTTCTCTGAAGGAGCTTGAAGCTTCCAATTTTAATGGACCATTGATGAAAGCGGAAATGAGGTACAAGCTCTCTTAAGTGACTTCCACCAAACTGATTTTACAGATTAATTAATGGCCTCAATTCTGTTTGTAAAACATATTGAATGATGCAGATACTAGTAGGCTACTCTTTATTACAGCTGCACTGATTGTTGACTCACCAAGGGTTTATTGGGTTTGCACCCAACTATTTTAATTAGATGTAATATTTTACTTAACTACATAATTTAATTGAACCTGTGTACACCAGTGAAATATACATATTAAAAGATCATTATTTTAGAGCAATTATTGAATGGCTTAGATATTGCGAGGAAAACCACCAGCTTAATGAACATATGTGAAAATAAATTTTTTCTTCCGCAATACAGCTCAAAGTTTTTTTAAAAAGAGCTGAAGTAATTTATTGATTAAGTTAGATTGAGAAATAACTACAATACAGAGTTAGTTCTCATGTTACCTACCAAAAAATAACTCAGAAAGCATTATATGCATCGCAAGATATATAAAAAGGCCAAAGGAAAAGTCATATAACTGTCTTCACCAACACAGGTGGAAATTTCATTTCCAGGTTTTGTTATAGGAAAATCATACATTTTAAAACTGTAAAAATTACAAATAATTTATTACCTGCTTAATGTGACACACAAAAATCAGCAAGGATAGACTTTGAAATATTCCAGAGATATTTTTTAAACAAGAATTTTTCCTTTCAATATATTTGGAGGAAATAGAACCATACTTTCAAATCCAAGTTATTGGAAATTTAAAGAATGCAGTGTTTTGACCAGTGATATGTCATCTTTAAGCCAGTCTATGAAACAAGTGGATTTGAGTGATAAATGCAAAATTCTTTGAATTCTATTTTGGAAAAAAAATGGCAGACAATAATGTATGTCTTATGGAATTGTTAAAAGTTAGAAATGTCAAACGTACAGTTTACAATATAGCATTCACAAATAACAAAATTCCAAGTTCAATAATTACTAAATCTTGAAGAAATCATGGCCTGAATTTTTGATGCCACCACCCAAAACTCTTACACTAAAAGAAAACTATGAATAAAATGTTTTAAGTGATATAGAACTAATCAGAAATTTGACAATATGAGGGAAGACAACACTAAATGATGATGTTTTGTTAGAAAAATTATGTATCATATGACATCACAATTGCCCTTCATAAAGTAGATATATCTTCATATGGAAAGGATAAAATAGATAAGTAAAAATAGTTTATGCAGAAGTTAAATCATTCCTTGATATGTTTTTTTATAATAGTTTGTCTTAATAGAAATAATGTTATGATAAAAAGAGTGGAATTACTATGCTATGAAAATATTATTTTTATCTTATCAAATTCCTGGTTTTATTTTTTAAAATGGGCTTTTAAATGTTTTTTGTTAGAATGATGTATTTATTAACTATTTTTATGATTAAACAGCTTCACATATTTTTTTCAAATTATTACTAACTACATGTGCCAAAATAATTGATAAGACATCATCTACATTATAGGGTCTACAGTGTCAATGAAATTAACAAGCAGGAATTCTTGAAGCTCCCCTCGTTGCAACCTTTTTCCTCTGAGAATTTTAATTCCTCTTTTCTGGTGTTTCTTCCAATGTTCTAAATAATGTCAGTCTAGTTTTTCTATCCACAGTAACTTGATATAGCCATTGACAGCTTCAGTCGTGAGATGATGAGCACGGAAAGGTTCCTTTTGTAACCTCTTCATACCAGCTTTTCCATCAACTCCCTTGAAATCACCACTTACGCCAATGATTGACACAAAATCTTATATGTCCAAATTGAAATTCAATTTCTTCTCCCCTCTAGTTAATTTTTCCTTCTTTGCTTCTTATTTAAATAATGGTATCACTACCTTACCAATAACTTGGACAAAAACACTCTGAATCACAATAGACTGCTCCATCAGGCTCTCTCTTCTTCTGCCCATAACTAACTAGTCATCAGTCTCTTAGGTTACAACACGTTGCTTTTTATTTCACTTTTCTAGCTGAATCCTTCACTACCTAACTTATGAACTACAGTAATAAATATCTAAACTATTGTGTATAGAAAAATAAAGGAGTATGCCATTTTTTTCTTTCAAAATTCTTTGTTGAGTCCCTAGTAAATACACAGAAAATTACAAATTTCTTTATATATTATATAAAGCCAGTAGCAATTCATCCACGTATTAAATTTTCAGTAACGTTCCACATTCTCTCACTACTTGTTACTTTCTACTTTTAAAAATATTAATGTAGTCTCATATCTCTGAGATCGTTTATACATATTGTTTACTCACTATTAATCTTCTTTGCAAAAATATATCCATCATTTGAAGTCCAGACTAGGTTTCATTTATTCAATAAAGTCTTCAAACCTTTTCACTGATAATGTGACCTGTTCCTCCAAGGTGACAAATTTTCATAATTTCATGTGGGTTTTAATTTTGGAAATAAAGTTATCCACCAGTAAGGAAGCAGATAAAGTAGAAAACATTGAGTATCATTTGGGGGGACATGAATGTACAATTTTTTAAATGTAAAATTTGTTCTCTCTGCATAATATGTTAGATATGGGGATAGATAGTTTTAAAAAATTATGAATACAGTAAAGCTATGAAAGCCACAAGAACACGGGACAAATTCTAACATGCCTAATGTCTCTAGAAAGAGAAAGGAAGAGGAAGAGAGGGAAAAAGCAATGTTCAAAAATCTATTAGCTAAACTTCTCAAACTTTACAAAAGAAAACCAAGCTACAGATTAATAGTAAAATTGCTGAAATCAGAAGCCAGAGGGAAAATCTTAAAAGAAGCAAACTGAAATCAATAGCTCATTAAAAGGAACATACACCACTATCAACTGGGATTTATTCCTCGAGTTGAAGGATGGTTAAACATATGCCAATCACTAAAAGTGATACACATCATTAATAGAATGAAAGATAAAAATCATATTATCATCTCAATAGATGCAGAAAAAGCATTTGACAAAATACAATTATCCTTTCATGATAAAAACTCTTAACAACTTAAGAATATCAGGAACATACCTCACCATAGGTATGTCAGGTTAGCTGACAAACACACAGCTAACATGATACTCATTGGTAAAATGTTAAGAGCTTTTCCTACAAGATCAGGAACAAGATAAGGGTGCCACTATCACCAATCTTATTCAACATGATACTGGAAGTCTGAGTTAGAGCAATAAGGCAAGAGAAAGAAATAAAACGCATCCAAATCAAAAGAGGAAGAAGTAAAATATCTCTGTTTGCAAATTATATGGTCTTACACAGAGAAAATCCTAAAGATTCAACCAAAAAACTGATTGGAAATAATCAATGAATTCAGTAAGGTTGCAGGATATAAAATCAATGTGCGGAAATTGGTTGTGTTGTTACACACTAACAACGAAATATTAGAAAAAGAAATAAAGCAGCAATTCCATTCACAATAGCATCAAAAACAGTCAAATATTTAGGAATAAATTTAACCAAGGAAATGAAAGATCTGTACAATGAAACCTATAAGATTTTGATGAAAGAAATTAAAGATGATATGAACAAATATAAAGATGTGTTCATGTATTGGAAGAATTAATATTGTTAAAATATTCATACCACAATTTAGAATCAATGCAATAGCAATAGAATAAAAAAATATAAAAAGGAATCCTAACATTTATATGGATCCACAAAAGGCCCCAAGTAGCCATAGCAATCCTAAGAAAGAAGTTTAAAGCTGGAGTCATCACACTTCCTGATTTCAAACCTTATTGCAAAGCTATAGTAATCAAAACAGTATGGTACTGGCATGAAAATAGACCAATGGAAAAGAATAGAGAGCCCATAAATAAATCCTCCCATATACCGTCAACCAATATTTGACAAGGGAGCCAAGAATACACAATGGGGAAAATATAGTCTCTTCAATAAATGAAGTTTAGAAAATTAACACACAAAAATTAACTTGAAATAGAACAAAGACTTAAGCATAGGACCTGAACCCTAAAACTTCTAGAAGAAAACATAGAGAAAAAGCTCCTTGACTTTTGTCTGGGCAACAATTGTTTTGGACATGACACCAAAAGCACTAGCAACAAAAGCAATAAATCAGTAGGCGGGACTACCTCAAACTAAAAAGCACAGTGTGAAAGAAGCATAGCACAGCGGAAAATTAAAAAAGAAAAAAGAAACAATCAACAATGAAAAGGAAACTTACAGAATGGCAGAAAATATTTGCAAACCAGAGAGATATCTGATAAGAAGTTAATATTCAAAATATATAAGGAACTCATGCAACTCTACACCAAAAAGAAAAAAAATACAATAAAAAAATGGGAGGAGCAACTAAATAGAAATATTTTCCAAAGAAGACTTATAAAGGGCCAACAGCTACATGAAAAGATGCTAAACATCACTGATCATTGGGGAAATGCAAATCAAAACTACAATGAGGTATTCACCACATGTCTGTTAGGATGGCTATCATCAAAAAAACAAGAGATACATCTTGGTAAGATTGTGGAGAAGAGAGAACCTTGTGCACAGTTGGTAGGAATGTAAATTGTTATAGCCACTGTAGAAAATAGTATGGAGGTTCCTCAAAAAAATTAAAAATAGAACCACTGTATGACCCAGCAATCCCACTTCTGGGTATTTATCCAAAGGAAATGAAAAAAAGATATCAAAGGATATCTGCACTCTCATGTTTATTGCAGCATTAGTCACAACAGCCAAGATATGGAAACAACCTAACTGTCCATCTATGAACTAATAGATAAAGAAGATGTGAGATATATCAAATATATGTGTGTATATGTGTGTATTCATCAAATGTTATAGTGGAATATTATTCAGCCATAACAAAGAAGGAAATCCTGCCATTTGCGACAACATGGATGGACATCATTGAGGGCATAATGCTGAGCGAAATAAGTCAAATAGAGAAAGACAAATACTGCATGTGAATGCTTATGTGTGGAATCTTAAAAAGCTGAACCCAGAGAAACAGAGAATAGAATGGTGATTCCTGTTGGCTGGGGGTTGGGAGAAACACAGAGATGTTGGACAAAGGGTACAAACTTCCAGTTAGAAGATGAATAAGTTCTGGGGATCTATTGCACAGCATTGTTATTAGAGATAACAATACAGTATTATATTCTTGAAAGTTGCTAAGAGTAAATTTTAAATGTTCTCATCTCAAAAAAGAAGTGGTTACTATGTGACCTAATGGAGGTGTTAGCTAATGCTACAGTGGTAATCATTTTGCAATATATGTGCAACAAATCAACGTTATATACCATAAACTTACATTTAAGTAAGTTATATGTCAATTAAGCTGGGAAAAAACCACTAAAAATATGATATCAAATATGTTAACCAAATTATATAGTATGCAATTAAACATTTGGCACAGGCTATAAGATTTTACTCATTCTATTTCAAATCAAAACAGTGCTTAATTTAAAGAAAGAGCATTGAAAAAATGTTTTTCTCGTATTTTATGCAGTAACAAAAGAAGAGAATAATAGAACTGTAGAAGTTTAAATTACTGATTGAAATCCATTAACTGGAAAACTGTCTGAAAGAGATCATTGGCAAACTAGTATATGTTCAGAACAGCACATACGCAAATTGAATTTTATGTAATTTGATAGAAAATAATAATATCATTTCCTGAGCTACCTGTTCGGCTAGATGATGGTCTTCATTATTATTTGGGCACATTTTGGTTAAAAACATTTGGTTAAAAAGGTGAGTGGGGGAGGGGAAGGGGGAGGTGTTGCTTAGTTACAAGCTTTCTCTTTCATCAATACTTTATGGCTATAAGGAAAAATTTCGTAAATTTTATCTGTTTTTAAAAAATCCTCATGAAACCTTTTGTGAATAATTTGACTTTTATTTGTTCTCCCACACAAAAGAGCTAAACCTAACACAGGTACAGACTGTGATTTTTTTATAAATAGAAATAACAGTTACAGAAACTAGTTTCATTAGATTATTTGAAATACTTGCTACAATATGAAGATTTATCAGTAATTATAAATAGTTCTTCTCTTTACCTCTAATACTTTATTTTTTAATAAGTAAAACATGATCCCTTTTTTTGTGCCAATATAACAATGGTGACATTTTCTTATACTATACATTCCAGATTGCACATTTCTCTCTCCCCCCATCTCTGTTACGTACACACAAAAACATACAGATATAGACAACACATACGCACACAAATATGCTACACATAAACATGTGTATTTGAATGCTGGCTTGATGACTTATCTGTGTGAACTGAAGCAATTTATTTCATTCTTTTGCTTCATTTTTCTCACCAATAAAATGAAAATTACTATAACTCCTATACTTTTTATATAAACAAAACATAGTTATTAGATGTTCATCAAATGTTCATTCCTTCTATTCTTCTGTGTTCTGCCATTTCCTTTTCTCCGTAAAACTCAAAATCACATCCCATGACCATTTAAAGCTGCCTCCTCACTAAGCAAGGTCCATGAAGACAGATACTTCTGTTTCATTCACGGCTATGGCCTAGGATAGTGTTTGATTCATAGTAGGCAATAAAAACCTATGAACTGGACTAACTAACTAGTTAATTATCTTGTTAATCTACTAATATTCAAACTTACAGTCAGAAGATAGTAGCCGTTAAGTCTCACCCATAGTGACTGGAGCAATTTAAATCTCTTTTCTTTAGTTTCCTAATATTGGAAGTTTTTAAACTTCCAAGGTTTAGGTTGTTGTCAGACTCAGATAAACGGGTATATAAAAATCATTTGGAATTTCTTAGAGTATAAACTTTGGGTATAAAATATTAATATCAATAAATAGCTCTCCATATGTCTGAATATGATACTACTTTTACTGATGACGAGTGTGATAGATTCTGCAATGCACCATGCAGATCTCCCTTCAGTGAAGGACCTATGGCTGCAGCTGTTGAGAGTACTGATGGCAGGAAATCTCCAGCTCTCAGGGATCTTCAGAGATTGCCTCAGCCTGGCTCATCGTCACATTGCTTCCTGGGCTGGCCCACCTCTAATAACTAACCTAATGGGAAATATAAAGTCCTGACTGTAATGGACCAAACTCAGGACAATCTGAAGAGCTATTTTTATTCCAAGGATCCTAGCAGGGTTAGTAAGGCTGCTGTTGAGTCTGTAGCACAGCTCAGCTTCTGCCCAATTCTGTTTCCTTTTCATAGGTGTTGATCCCAAATGTTCTAATTAATAAACAACCTTTATGTCAACTCAGCTTCCTGGGAACCAATCCTTCAAAATTTTTTTGATAGAACAGGCACTTTGACGGTGTTTTGGGCCTAGATCACTCAGCTCTTGACTGTCACTGAAGCCACCATCTCTGGTGGTAGGTGAGCACACATAGTGCCTAGCATATGGTGCCAAACCAATTGTTGACACTATCAGTTATGTTGAATTAGAATAACTTACAAATGAAAGGGAAAGCATTAGCTGAAATAATAATCATAAGGGCAATGTACTAGTTGTCTATTACTAAGTTCAAGAAAAGTTTGGAAAAAGACTAAAAGAAATCTGAGTGCTTAATCCAATTACTGAATGAAAGTAATGTGAAAGCTGGTGGGTCTCCTTGGTAACTTAGAAAAAGGAACATATTCCCTGCAGTGGGAGGGTAGAGAAAGCTGAAGATCAGATTCAAGACTTAATGGTCAGTTTCTAAACCCCAAAGGAAATTAAATGCCCAACCAAAACATGTATGCTGTGGCAAGTTCAGTCCCTTAATTGGGAAAGAATGGAATCATTCCTCATAGGATAAAGACATTTGTGTTGAATCCCCAAAATATGTGAATCAAAGATATTTCTGAAGCATCTGAACCTTCAGAAATGATTCCTTCTTTCCTATTACTGCTGGAAACACACTCCCTTACTTGAAATGATGCAGAGACTTCATCCTTGTAAGGCAACATATGCCCTCCTGAGGATCTTTGTTCCCAAAGTGGGAACACTTCTGAGAGGGTCCATGGCAAGAGTCCCATTGGATTACAATCTCTAACAGTTTCTTTAGATACTTGAGGTTCCTGTGCCAAGGGACTGATGAACAAAAGGGGGAGTCAACTTAGCGGCATAGGTAATTGATCGTGCTGTTCTTACTCGTTGGAACAATGAGATATATTTTAGCACCCCATTAATTTGGGAGCACCTATCAAATATGACTTGCCCAATTATGACAACGAAGACAAGGATAGAAACTCTAGCCAGAGAAGGACAAGAAGAGCAGAGTTTAGGCCCCATGGTTCAAAGGATCATGTAAGGCCAGTAGAGCTGCTAGATGAGGGTGAGGGGAATGTGAAATATATAATAGTAGTAGGAAACAATGAGCACGAGCTGCATCCAAAGACCAGCTGCTGCACTAGGAAATGTAGAGCACCTCTCGAATCTTCCCCTTCTAAATTCACTCAAAAGTAGACGTCAACTGTAATCCTGGAGAAGCTGCTCCCAGAGTGTACATGAAGAAGTAGATCAGAGTGCTGCAGAGGATGAGCCGTGGTGAACACCATAATGGGCTTCCCAGATCTCCTTTCAATGAAAAAACGTATTGCCCTACTGCTGGGAGCACTGTCAGAAGACAAACTTCAACTGTATCCTCTTCAGAGATTGATTAGCGTTACAGAGCTGCCTAGCCATGGCTGTACCCCTTTCTGCAGCCCATATTTAGTATGGGTTGATGTAGGAATACAAAGTTTGGGCCATTGGGTCCAATTTCAGGACAATTCTGAAGAGCTGTTTAAGCTCCAGAACTTCCCGTGGAGTTGGCTGAGGCTGTTGTTAGGTCTGCAAAATGGCTTGACTTCTATTTCCCCCTCTGCTCCATCCTCCTTCCTTCCCCTTCCTTACACAGGTGTTGATCCCAACACCACTTCTTAATAAACTCACTGCAACCAAACTCCATCTCAGAGACTCATTCTAAGCCTCTCAATTTTAATTTTAGGATTCCTACCCTTTGGCAGCATTTTTAACTAGAAACCTTTCTAGTTGTATTAGTAAACCCTGACTAATCTTAGGATCTGTTATTATCCTAAGATTTTTATCCCAATTTTTATCGTATGGTTCATTGTGCCTTGTTGTCTTGTTTATTCATCACAGTATATTAGAATTTCTATAGAGAACTAAGTATCAGAAGGCTGCTTGACCAATACCTTCAAGAACTCTTCTGACTGTACAACTATTTGATCATATGAGCTTTATTTTGATCCAATGCCTCATTTACTTCATTGCTGATTACTTCTCACCAAATTGCTGTCCCCTTGCTGACATTCTTTGGTTATGTTGTATGTTTATCTCACCAATTCTCTTGGCATTTATCTTTTGTTCGTAAAACTTAGGTATTATCTATACCTTCTCCATTTTAAAGATGAGGAAACTCAAGACAAGAGAGAGAAAGCTGCCTACCCACGTTAGTGATAATGCTTCTCTGTTTTAGCTTTCCTCTCATACCTGAGTTTTCATTCTATGTTGTTTTCCTATAGGAATTACTAATTAAAAGACTTTTATGTCTTTTTCTGTCCTCCATGTCTCATATAGATTGCCCGCTAGATTCTGATCTCATCAAACACACTATAAAATAATGCATCCTAATATTAGATAATTCTAAATGTGAAAATAACCCAGTTGTCTGCTCTGGGGCAAGTTGTATAATTTCCTTTATGCTGTAAAATGGGGAAATCTTTTTCTTAGGTATGAATTAGACGTGGACAATTCAACATGCAGATACTGTTGAGCATTGGATAAATTAGGACAGGACAGACGGGGTGAAATTGGAAGTTGTATATTAAGCTTTTGTAACTAAACTTGAATATATTTGTTAGGCTGATTAAATACGAATCAAAGGATTTAATATATGGTTTGATATTGATGGAGGCACTAAGCTCTGATATTTTCCTATAGTAATATTTTGTAATTATCTAACTTGTTCCCCTACTAATTCACCCTGTGTCTGCATAAAAACTTAAGGTCTCTTTTTCCCCCTCTTGATAAAAATACCTCAATTCCTATTTATTTAATTTATAGGATTAATATTTCTCTCCTTTTCTTCCTTTGATGACAGATAAAATGTATTTAAAATGAAAAACATAACACTTAATGGTTATTAAACATGACACATTGCTGGTAGGAATGCAAACTTTGTAGTTTCCTTTAAAAACAGTTTGGTCATTTCTTATAAACACGTACTTAACATGTAACCCATACATCCCACTCCTAGATATATACCCCACCCCCAAAAATGAATACATATGAGCCCAAAAAGATTTCTACAAGAATGTTCACAGCACCATGGTTTATAAGATCCTCAAGCTGAAAACAGCACCAACGCACATCAACAAGGAGAATGGATAAACAAATCATGGTATAGTCATACAATGGAAAAGAAGATTGCAGCATTCTTCAATATAGAAAAACACTGAAAGCAACTCAAAGTTTCCGTGAACAATGGAATCTATCATTTGCTGTAGTCATACGAAAGGGATTCTACTCAACAATGAAAATAAATGAAAAACAGGTGACTATATCTGCAAGGATAAAACTTAAAAGTACAAAGTAGAGGTGAAAAGGTTAATTGTAGAAGAGAGTATATAATGTTATTCTGTTTATATAAAAACAAAAATGACAAGAAAAACAGTATCTTAAGGATTCATATGACTGTGGTAAATTTTATTTTTTTAAACAAAGCAATGAAACAGTTAATATAAAATTCAGTAATTATCCTGGAGGAGAAAGAAAGAGAGGAAGAAGCCATAGGAAAGAGGCATACAGGGTTCTTCAAATATTTTCACAGACTTCTATTTCTTAATATGCAGATGTGTGGGTATTCACTTTTATACTCTTCATTTAAACTGAATCCATGCTTCATATGTACACAATATTGATTGATAATTTATATGTATATGATAATGTTTCATATATTTCCATTTTTTTTAAGTTAAAAGTGGAAGATGAGGTTCTTGCTTGGATAGGAAGTGGCCGACCTGTGTTTTGCAATGGATTTCTCTAATCTCAAAGTGCATGTTTTAAACCACCATGATACATAGCCTTTGAAAAGTAATTTCAAACTACTGTCATTTCAGAGCAACTGTGCATGATAAAGGGAAGGGAATCACTGTTTGTTGAACTCCTGGCTAGAAAGAGAGCTCCAATCTAATTTTCATTAACGAGGAAGGCAATTTACATTTGCAGTCCTAAGTGAAATAGGTGGGAAAAAATAGGAAACGATTATGGTAAGAGAGGTGAAGGCCAACAAGGTTACATGCAACTTCCTTGAAATTTATGTGGAGAATATAAAAATTAATGCTTCAATTTAATACCTGAATACAGCAAGCAAGTCCTTTAACAAGCAAATACAGAAAATAATTGAACATGGGGGATGCAAATAAAAAATATAAAAATTTCCTAATATAGATTAAAATGGTTAAGGTAAATTATTGTTTCTCCTTGCTCATTTATTTTATATTTCTTTTTAAAAAATACTACCTATACTCCTTTACTTTAACTTATTTTTATCATTTTCGATTAATCTTTTCCATGGCATCTTAGCTGCTCATTCCTCATATGAAGCACTCAGCAATATTTGTTTTTCATATTAAAGTAAACATTACCATGCATGAAAAAAAATGAAATCCAAGCCTCATACCTAGGGATGTTTGTCTTACAGATTAGACCAAGCAGTCAGTAGACTTCCCCAATTTCTTTCCTGGCTCTGCCACATAAGTATTGTATGAACTTTGGTCTCTCTCTGTCTCAGTTTCCTTACGTGTTAAATGATGACAATAAGTTACACTTCATAGGATTATTGTAAAGATTAAATGAGTTGGTGTATATAAAAATCTTTGAACAGGGCATGGCACCATGTAAAATTCTTGATAAATATTATTTTCTATTGTTCAACCAACCTCTGTATATATAACAATGCACCATGTGACATATTGTATACAAGGTTGTTCAATACATTAATTGGGTGAGATTACAATAGTCAAATATGACAAGTATATGAATTCATGGTGGGCATTGTGAGGACAGATGTTTGATGTCCAACATGGATGGTTAACAAAAGGCCTCACTGATACTGGGATAACAAGGAAGTGTAGACACTTGGACAATTGCCTCCAGAGCAAAACTGTAGACCTGGCAGTCATGGAGTTGGGACAGCTAAGAGTTACGAGTTGTGAGTTATGAGCAGGATGTATGGAACTGTGAGGCTGAGCTTGCTAGTCAGATATGAGTCCAAATGGTTAATATGTACATAACCTCTGAAGCAGTTTTCATCATCAAGAGTCAGTATAAGACAGAAGGGTGAAAGCTAGAAGGAGAATCAAAGGGCAAAGTAAACTGAAGTCATGTTTCCACAGGTTACCGTACAGAACTCTCCATGGAGATCATGCTTGAAATCGGGACAGGATTCTTTTGCCTGAGTTTTTTATAATTGCAGAATGAGAGCAAAGGGAAGAAAAAGAGTCCTAGTCTTTGGAATAGGGAAAGAATACTTGTTGTTGGGTAAATTCCATGATATCATTTCTTTTGGGGAATTTGGGAAATGGGCAGAACGAAATAAACATTTTTAAGTCGGAATCATTATGTCCAAATTAAAAAAAAAAATAAAAAACAGCTGATAAATTAGAGTGTGAGATGAAGTCATAGAAAACTTGGGAGGCTGTAATTTGGAATGCTTAAAAGTTTTCTCTAATAAAATTTTCTAGAAAAGCTGCAAGGGGATTAAAAGCGATTTAGAAAGAAAAAAAGAAAAAGAAGGAAGGAAAAAAGGAAGGAAGGGAGGAAGGGAGGGAGGGAGGTGGGAGGGAGGGAGGGACGCAGGAAGGGAGGAAGGGCTGTAAAGGAAGGTTGCTGTAGGCTAATGGACTATCATCTCTTGAAAATTCCTTGAGAGATATCACATAAATAAGTATTGGAATTCTCTTCTAATTGTCTTTTGTGGTCAAAAAGTTTCTAAATACAATATTCTGAAAAAATTAGAGGTACTTGGGAGTCAGGATTTTATTTTTGTTTCTTTGTTATTGTCAGTGGTGTTTTTAGTCTCCCTGTATTATTTCAGTCCCAATCCTTAATACCTTAGTGAGCTATGTATGCCTTCAGAATGAAAAATGTTTTAAGATGGACATTTCACTTGGTATGAATAAGGAGCAAAATATTCTAAAAATTATTTAAACTCTGTAAACTTTGTCTTTAAGAACATGGCTGCTGGGCCCGGCCCGATGGCACAAGTTGTTAAGTGTGCACGCTCCGCTGCGGTGGCCCAGGGTTCACCGGTTCAGATCTCTGGCATGCACCGACGTACTGCTTGTCAAGCCATGCTGTGGTGGCGTCCCATATAAAGTGGAGGAAGATGGGCATGGATGTTAGCCCAGGGCCAGTCTTCCTCAGCAAAAAGAGGAAGATTGGCAGATGTTAGCTCAGGGCTGATCGTCCTCAAAAAAAAGAACATGGCTACTAATTAAAATACTTGAGTCATCTGCTTCTACTGAATGTGTTTTCCCTTGATTTTTAGACACAATTTCCTGGTTCTTCATGTGTTTTTTATTTTTTTAATGTATTCCAGACGTTGTGTAAAAATGAACTGTGGAGACTGAAGCATAATGTTTTGTTTCACTGTAAATGCTTATTTCCAGAGATGCCAAAGCCTTTTCAATGTGGGTGGTTAGGGTGAGGAGGTTATCATAGTTTCAAATTAGAGCCACGTGGAGCTAGAGATAGATCATCATTTTAATCATATTGAATTTATCTTTGATTATTCCAATGCCCAGCATTCCAAACCATATTTTTTTCCTCATTATTCAGATTGGTAGAAAGTTGGCAGCTATCTCAGGTAGTTTTCCTTCACTTTTGGATTCTACTCTGGTAGAGTTGTAGAATCCAATTACCATGAGAGTGTACAGAAATATATGATTTATATGTTACCAACCTCTAATTCTCTGTTGCATTCTTGCAAAACTCTGAGGGGGAGAAGATTAGGGTGAGAAATTGCGTGACTGAACCATCTGTCTTTGCATTGGTGCTCTTGTAGATTCTGACTCCTCCCACTAATCTTTAGTGTTGTCCAAGGCTGGCTGTTTTCTCCTTATTTCTGCTAAATTTCCACATCTATGCATACCTATACTGTAAGCCTATCTCCATGTACAAAAGCTGCTGTACATGTGAACATCTCACTGTATTCTCAAGTATAATTTTATCAGCCCTTCCTTGCACCCAACATTCTCCACGAGATCCATATAAAAATTTGTGAAGTTAATTTTAATAGTATATTTCTCAAACCTCATACATCCAAAATATTGTCATTTCAACCTGTAATCAATATAAAAATTATTAATGCGATATTTTACATAATTTTTTATACTAAATCTTTAAATCTAGTACGTACTTTACTCTTATAGCACATCTCAATTTACATGCTAAATTTTCATTGATAATATTTGATCTATATGGATTTCATAAAATTTATAGTTGAAAAAGTAGCTTTACATAACCAAATTGTTCCAAATATAATTAAAGGTTCATGATTAACCGAATCGAGTATCTGTTTTTATAATTAAATTATAATTTATTATAAATTAATTAAAAATTTAGAAATTCAGCTCCACTAGCCACATTTCGAGTGTCAGTTGCCACATGTGGTTGACGGCTGCCATATTGGTGAGCACAGCTCCAGCTGTCCCATTTGTCTTGAATTTCCTTCTCTCTAAACCCACTTTCCTAACACTCTTGCCTTCTTGAAAACTTTGCCCAAACCTCACAGTTTAAACGAGTCTAACTTCTCATCACTGTTTAATCCAGCTCCCTGAATGCCCACCTACACTGACATTCCTCGTCCTTCTTATCCTGCTCTACATTTTCTATTATTCCTTGTCATTTTCACCTCCAAATATTCTATATTGTTAATTAATTAATTTCTTATATTTTATAGTCTTCCATTCTCTGCTAATATGTAGGCTTTACAAGGACAACAATCTTTCTTTTATTGATTGAAGTATCACAAACAGCTAAAACAGTGTCCAACAGACAGTAAGTGCTCATAAACGTTATTGAATGAATGGATTTTCCCAAAAATATATTGCAAAGTAGTCTGTTAAATAAGCTGATCTCTTTTTCACATATGTAGACAAATGCATTGATTTTGAGTGTATACTGATTTGACCTCCACAATAAAGTGAAGTGGGACGTGGTTTCTCCTCTTTGTACTGCGGTATAATAGGAAAGAATAGAAGATCTGACAGAGAAGAGATGAGATTCTAAGTATGTTTGCCGCTGTTCTCCTCTGTGTTTGCTTTTTCTAAGAGTTGTTGGTTAGGGTAAAGTGTTTGATAGTTATTTTTTGATGTAAGCAGATGTGAGAAGAGAGCCATTGCTTTCCTGAATATATCGGGAATTACAATCAGCTACAGTAAGACAGCACCAAATTCTGCTACCCCTTACCTATAGATGTCCTGGTGCCTTATTGCTAGTCTTTCAAAGCCTCTTTTTCTTCATCTTTTCCATTGATTATCATAGTAAACATTGCCTTGAAAGTGTTTACAACAGCAACATGCTATTTTACGCAACACTACTTCAAGATTTTGATAGAAGAAACTAAGGAGGAAAATGCCTAGTCCAAATTTGTACAGCAAGCTGATGGCAAAAAAATTGAGACTCTCGTTCCTTATATGAATTGGGAACTCCATGTGTTCACTATATTTGCATCATTGATCAAGATATTACTATGCTAACAGAACCCACGGAAGCAACATATGGATACTTTTATTTTTATCTGAAAGATCAGTTGAAATTTTAATGTCATTTTATTCTTAGTATCTTGCATCCCTCACGCTTGCATATTATTGGTATTTCTTAGGCCAAGTTTAAATTGGTTGGGAAAATCTCACAAAATCCCCAACCCCAACAGCACTAGAAGCTGATTTTCTCCTCCCCATCGAGTTCACCTCCAGATTACCATTAAAATTCTCAAATCACTGTACCTAAATAGGATGTAGCTTTATTCATTCTTACCACATGGATTAAATTCTGTTCTCTACACTCAGAAGGCTTGATTTAAACAAACCCTGTGGCTTCATAATTTTACTGTAGCTGTCTTGAATAGATCTAATTTGATTTTATTTGGTTTGCTTTATTAATTTCCTCAAATGTCTGTTAGTAAAATTTGACAGTGCCTAGAGTATTGAATGGTTAATTGATGGATATACTAAACTCTATTTTTGTAACTTACAGATGAAACTATAGCCTGCACTTGCAAATGTTAACCCAGCTTTTTAGAAAATTCCCAAGCTCTAAGAAAGCTACAAAATGAATTCTTGGGCCAGTCCTGGTGGCCTAGTGGTTAAGTCCAGCACACTCCGCATCAGCAGCCTAGGTTCGGTTTCCAGACTTGGACCTACATCACTCTGTTAGCAGCCATGCTGTGCTGGCGGCCCACATACTAAAATATCGAGGAAGACTGGCAGGGATGTTAGCTCAGGGCGATTTTTCCTCTGCAAAAAAAAAAAAAAAAAGAATTCTCTTTGTGCCTTGTCAGTTATGTGTACAGTACTTGTTTGAAAGTGAGGCTTGGGGTAAGGGGGTATGAGTACACAAGTGACAAGTGAAAATAACTGTTACATTTTAGGCTGCAGATGGGACAGTAATAACCACTAGCTACTAAATTGATCCAAGTGATCAGGCAGTTCTCAGTGAAAAGGCAATCAGAAGAAAACTATTGTATTAAAATACAACAATAATAAGTTATTATGTTTGCTTTTTACTTTTGGGGTGCCTTCCGGAATCTTAATCATCAACTCAGAAATATCATTTGCTGAAAAATCAATTTGAATTCAATTAGGAGATAAAGATTTCCCTGTCAGAAACTGAAACCAATCAGCTGCATCTCATAAGCTTTTAGCCTTCAAATGCCTTGATGAAGAGCCTGCGATACTCTATCATCATTCTGACTCAAACAGCAGCTGATGACCGAGGTTTCTGTCACACACAATGATCATGATGTAATTATCCACTTGGCATCTGACTTTTAGATGTGAGCCATAATAACTTAAAGTATTAATTTTGCATTTGGGATATTTATTTCCTTTCTCCTTATGCCATTGGAACCATTTATAGCGATCGATCCTTAAGTCCTTGACAGCAGTTTTGGGGAAAGGAAAAATCTAGTCCATTATAGGTGAACTCAGGTCAAGAAAAGGAAGACACGTTAAGTCATTTGTGCCGTCCACGCTTTGTTTACATGGATGCTCCTTACCACCAAGATGTTTCCTCCACAGGGAAGTAGTAATTATGGAACTAATCATGCCCTCTTTTTTGAGATCTGCTTTCTCAGGAAACCTGAGATCAGCAGCAGAATGCATACTGTATTAGACACTAATGCCCTGTAACATTATGTAGGGCATTTTAGTTGTTGCTACGTTCTGTTTTGTAATTTACTTGTATTTTCAGCTTAGGAATTCGGTGTTTACTTGTATGTATTTTGAGATTTAGCAAAAGGATAATGCAGTATTTTCAATACATTAAATACTTGAACTATTTGGTGAGTATTAGTCCAAACATGAAGAATAAGGGATATGATTAAGGACTATAAAATCATAAATGGCATATTTAATTAAAACAACACATTTTTTTTTTTTTGGCTCATCATATGCTGGTATACGAGAAAAGCAAAGAGTTCCTCTAAAGTTTGAAAATGATATAGTTATACATATGAAGTATTTTGCAGAGTGGATAGAGAGTATATGGAGAGAAACTGCACACAAAGATGTAATTGAAATCAGCATATTTTTACAAAAAGTTTAGATAAAATATTGGGTAAATATACTTAATGAGCTCTTGCATGAATTGAAACTATTTGGACAGTAAATCTTTAGACATTTTAGATTACTCAAGGCACAAGTGAAAAAACTTAAAAGATGTGGTGCCTGCCCGGTGGCGTAGCAGTTAAGTTCTCTCACTCCGCTTCAGAGGCCTGGGGTTTGTCTCCAGGGTTCACAGGTTTGATCCCTGGCCCGGAGAGATGCAGCACTTGTCAAGCCATGCTGTGTCAGCATCCCATAGAAAGTAGAGGAAGATGGGCACAGACGTTAGCCCAGGGCCAGTCTTCCTCAGCAAAAAGAGGAGGATTGGCATCAGATGTTAGCTCAGGGCTCATCTTCCTCACAAAAGGAAAAAAGAAAGAAAATAAAATTTAAAAGATGTAAGTCATCTTTTGAGACAGTATATTTGAAACGAGGCAGGTTAGATTCTCTAGATCAGTGTTTTCTGATAGAAATGTAATGTGTGGCCCTGTGGCTTAGCGGTTAAGTGCGTGCGCTCCGCTGCTGGTGGCCGGGGTTCGGATCCCGGGTGCGCACCGACGCACCACTTGTCCTGCCATGCTGAGGCCACATCCCACATACAGCAACTAGACGGATGTGCAGCTATGACATACAACTATCTACTGGGGCTTTGGGGGAAAAATAAATAAATAAATAAAAAAGAAATGTAATGTGTGATAATATGTAATTTAAAATTTATAGTAGTCACATTAAAAAATTTAAAAATAAATGGAATTTATTTTAATAATATATTTAACACAATATATCAAAATATTATTTTAACATAACCAATAGAAATTATTAGTGAGAGTATTTCACATGCTTTTTTTCATACTAAATCTTCTAGATAAGTGGATATTTTACACTTACAGTTCATCTCATTCAGATGCTACATTTTATTCTGAAATATTTTATCTGTCTTGCGCTTTCATAAAAGTTATGGTAGAAAAAGAGAGACACACAACCAAAGTCTTTCCAAACAAATCTAAAATTTCCAATAACTGGACTGAGGACCAAAAGTTCATTTTCATTTAATATTTGATTCAACATTGACACAACTAGTTCACCTACTTGAGAATAACTTACTTCATCTTTAAGCAAAAATATAGCAATTTCAAAATTATGCCTGTCCAAGTTAAGTAAATTACCTAACTCCTGGGTAAATTCAGTACTATTAATGCCAAATTCAAAAGTGTGATGGATAAATTGAAAAGCAACTCTAAATTTCTCAATCAAAAATGTTTTCTTAAATCTTTCTCTCAGTTTTAGCGGCCAATATTATCAATAAGAATTAAATTTTCTCTATACAGATTAATGCAAGAAAATGTCTAAAGTCATCATCATTGATTTGCATTGTGTTAAAATTCACTTTCAACACACATCCTTGTACCTATCTGATTAGGTCACAAATAAGCTTTTCTATCCTTGTAGCTCGAAATTGAATTCCTTCATTTGCAGTGCAATGTCTGTAAGAGAATATAAACCACAAGGCCATTTTTTGTTTTTAATTAAATAATTTTTTATCAAGCATTCCTTTTAAGATAATCTTGAATTTCAGCTAATAGTAGAGTTAATTTGTGTAAAACTCTTCCACTGAACAACAAATAGGCAGTGCCAAGAACTAAGTCATTAAATTCACTGTCTTCTAATTCTTTCATCAATCACATAAATTGTTCAATACTGAATGGTTTTAACAGTTGTATCCATGACGTTTTCCACAGAGTCTGCTTCAGAAAACTGAGCATAAATATTTTCAATATTTAGCAGAGTGGAACAAATCAATAAGGGAAGAATCAGTCTTTTATTTTAGAATTCCAGTCAATCTAGATTATTACTTAACAAAGCTGGAGTACAGTCTGTTGAAATAGCAACTAAATTTTTTCACATCTAGCGCATATTCTTCTGTGGTAAATTTAAGTAAATAAAAAATGCACGAGAGTTCAATATTGTTGTTAATGAGTTCAATAAAATGTTTATTAGTAAATTTAAAAGTCCTTTGAGATAAAACACACTGAATGTGGTGGTAAAGCTCAAGAAAAGTACTTAACATTTTTCAAAATTTAAATAAATTGATCTTTGATGTGGTTAGCAAGTTCTTCTATGAATTTGGACTTTTCGAAAAATGTCTTGTATTCCATAACTAATTGTTCAGCGGCTTAAGTGAAGAACTTTAATTTATTGTAAAATATCTTTTTTAGTTTTTTATTTCAGGAGTTTTTAACAAAATTTCTATGACAGAAATAATCATGACTTGTACGTTCTCTGGTCCATTACTTCTTCAAGAGTACAAGTTGTTTTATAGCTTGCCAAACTTACAAGCTCAGATTCTATTAAAAATTGTTTAAACATTTTGGTGGATATTTAATTCTGACATTAAATGATTAGTTTCGGATATTGTCTTTTGACTGCTCAGAGGAAATGTCTTATCAAATTTGCTACGTATTTGTGGAAAAGTTCTCTTTATATTGTCCACTTTGTCATCTTTAAAGCTTTTTTTTCACACAAGTAACAAAACAGCGTTTGAATGGGAGAATATGCAATTGCCAATCATTCTGCCATTTGGTTCATAATTTGTTTTAATAAACTTTTGTCTTTACTATTCCAATCATAACTCTAGTTTCTGCATCTCCACTAGATACTGCATCAGAAATATGCCTTCTTTTTAGATTTTAAAAATTGCCAATACTGAATTTTAACCTAAAATAATTTGATTATGTTAAAATTATGTTTTTCAAGTTAATTACCAGTTATGATTTAAATAGATATCACTATATCTTGTTTTATCAGCATAACATATTCAAATAAACATATTATAATGTTACATTTATGTCCAGAAAAATCATTCAAACTAAATCAATCCAATGACAGAGAATAGAAGAAAGGTCTGAGTATATGTAATCCTGGAAATGATATATTCATCCCAATTGCAAACTACAATAGAACAGTATCTTACATAATACAACAAAATGAAAGACAATATCACAAAAACAATTAAGTTTTATGTCAATAAGAAATATTTTATATGCTTCAGTTTTTGTCTAAATTGGCTAAAATTAAATAACATTAAAAATTCAATTTCTTAGATGCATTAGCTACATTATAAGTACTCACTTTCCACATGTGTCTAATGGGTACAATATCGGACAGCACAGGTCTAAATTGAAATTATTAGCATGTGTGAAAAAGGGATTTTTTTGGAAGAGATGCTGCTTAGAGAAGCAAAGTAAAGAAATAGAGTTAATGGCACAAACCATCATATTCTCCGTATAAATTCCATCAAGGCAGAGGTTGCTTTAACCCAAAGAGGAGACTCTCTGGTGGCAAACATATGCCAGTTGTTGAGACAGAAGCACTAGGCATTCAGAGCTTGATATCACTAATTTCTGCTATTGTGACTGCAAGTTCACCATGCACGCTACTAACAGGTAATTTGCATCCCGTTGGGTTTTCTGTAGGGGTATCCCAGAATAACACACAACCAATATGAGCATGTATCTCTATTTTCAAATTTGTACACTAACCATGTGACGCGTGATCTTTTGAATTTTGTGACTGTAGGCAGGTTGAATTAACCTATCCAAGTCTAAACAACGCTGAGGCACTGATGTGACACGCGAGCTAGGCAGTAAATTACGTGCTGTTGTAAATGACCAAGGGAAGTGCTATATGATTTGTCCTTTTGTGGCCACCAGCTATTTTACGGCAATAATCTATCTGCTCAATTCTTCCTTTTTTCGTGATTTCAGATCCAAGCCAAAACCTTTCTTTAAAAGTTTTATGAATAATTGTCTTGAAGATGTTCCTATTTGTTTCAAGCCCTGTACCATGTCTTTTGCTATTGTTGCAGTTTGCAGAAGAAACTATTCTATTAATCCTTTAATAAGTACTTAATAAAGTTAAATTTTTTGATCTCTAATATTTCTTCTCTGTTCTTTAAAAGTATCTTTGTTCTGTTTTACCAGTTGGTAATTTCATTTTTCTTTTATAGATAATATGGTCACCAATTTGTTCAGACAACTGTAAAATCTTCTGAAAAGCTCAGTATCTGTCCTCCATCAGACCTCAGATCATCCCTCTGACCCACCTCTCACTGCTCAGTCATGCTGCTTTGTCTCTGATGGTCCATGTCTAATGTTAAATCACTTATTTCTTCATCTTTTGATACCACATCATTAGATCATATTTTATGTATTCTCTCTACAACTTTCTAATTCCTAAAATAATGTTATAAAAAACTTTAAGAATAAATGTTCTCAAGATATAGCAATGCTAGTTGCAGTCAGCAAATAATAATAAATATTTTAGCAACTAAAATATTATCAATTAAAATATAAGAAATACTTAAGCAAACCACAATTATTTATTTTCAGAATTTGTTGACTATTACAGTCTTTTATTTTCCAGATGAACTCTATAAAAATGTGTTTATTTCCAGACAAATCTTGTGGTCATAAGTATAATATTATGGTATGTTTCTTTATCCAGTATTTATCCCCCTTGCTGAATTGTATAATGAAGTCTTGAGTTTCCAGTTTATTTGTTGGAATTTTCTAGAGAGAAAACTTTATTTGTTAGGAATTAGTTTGTCTGCAATTATCAGTGATTTGGGGTTCCCACGACCACCGTCAACGCCAGTGATTCACCAGAAGAGCCCGCAGGACTCAGTAGCAGGTAAAACTCATGGCTAAATTTCGTTACAGCAAAGATTACAGAGGAAAAGTGAAAAATTATATGCATTGAGCAAAGTCCAGAGAGGTTAGGTGCACTCTGCTGAGACCTTCCCATCTGGCGCTGCAGAGGATGTGCTCTTTCTCTACCAGCAAATATGTAATTTTCACTGCACAAGTCTTGCACATCTTTTGTTAAATTTATTCATAAGTATTTTATTCATTTCAATGCTATTGTAAATAGGTTTGCTTTCTTGGTTTTATCTTGGATTCTTCATTGTTATTGTACAGAAATTCAACTGATTTTTGTACATTCATCTTGCATTCTACAACCTTGCTGAAATAATTTATTACTGAGATTCTGTTTCAAAAGTTACTACAATAGCACAGTAGTTAAGTGTTTTTGTGGATCCCTAAGGATTTTTTTTCATACAAAATCAAGTCATCTGTGAATATAGATAATTTTATTTCTTCTTTTACAATCTGGGCCCCCTTTTGTTTGTTTCTTGACTGACTGCACTGGCTAGAGTATGTTGTACAATGTTAAATGGAAGTTGTGAGACTGGGCATACTTGTCCTGCTCCTGGCATCAGGGGGAAAGCTTGCAGTTTTCCACCATAATGTGTGTTGTTAGCTATGGGCTTTACACAGACTTTCCTCATTAGCTTGAGGAAATTCTATTCTAATCTCAATTGTTGAAATGTTTTTTATCACGAAGAATGTTAGATTTCAGCAAATGCCTTTTATTTATCTATTGAGATCACCATATTTGTTATCTTTATTCTATTAATATGATGCATTTTAGAGACTTATTTTCATAAATTAAACCAATTTTGCATTCCTGGAATAAATAGCACTAGATCATGGTATATAATACATTTTACATGGTTCTGGATTCAGTTTGGGTTTCTATAATTTTAACAGAATGACAGGTGTGCTAAAAGCATTCAATGTTCACACAAATCTTTTTTTTATCTTCTTTTTCCTGAGTTTGATGATCCCAACCAGTAAGAATTCTCCAATAAGACTTACAAATCCTCTTAGCCTAAACTCTATCATTGTCTTGCCTAGCTTTTCATTAATAGGCTCATCATTTCTCTGCCTTCCTATGGCATCCACATTACAAAAATTTTTTAAGCATAAGTCTTAGTCCACAGATAATTCTTCTTCTATCTTGATCTGTCTATCTATCTATCTATCTATCTATCTATCTATCTATCTATCTATCCATCCATCCATCCACCATCCACCCACCCACCCACTTATCTATCTATCTATGGATATATAAGGATATATATTTAATTTTAATATTTAAATATATTTTATGTATTTAATATTAATCTAATATATATATTAAATTTTTAGATTTATCATCTTGTTTTAATTTTGCAAGGCTGTACAGACTTTCAATAACAGGTTGGCAGAACTTCCAAACCTTCAAGGGCTGTTTTTCTAATTGCTCTTATAATTAACTCTATTTGAAGCTCTATAAGAGAGCCTTCTTAATATTTTTCTTGGCTCTAGTTCCTTATGTAAAAGTAATTCTGGTGTGCATTCTTACTTTTTACCTTTCTTTCTCTGTTACATTTTGTGGGTCTCACACACCCTCGCTCATATGCCAACAATAGCAATATTGCTTTCCTTTCTATTAACTTTTTAAGAGCAGTCAGTCCTGGGAGGAAATCCTAATATTTTTATATATGTTTTTCTTTGGATTTAAAATATAAAGTGATCTTTCATATCTTTCCAGTACGTTCTGGTGAGGCCACAATTCGCTTAAAATAACCCCTCTCTTTCTTCAGTTTAAGCAATCAACTTTTATAAATTTTATCTTTATTCTCCCAAGACTCATATTTTGACAATAATATTGAAGTATATATTCCAACCATTTCAGTTCATCCCTGATATTCTGAGGACACCATTACTACAGATAGGGTAATCCAAGAGATTTTTGAAATTGTCTTCTTAGACAATTCACTATATATATCTAAATATCTGTATTATGTTAGCCTTGATTTTTATTTGTTCATTTATATAATCAATTGCTAATGCTATGAGTCATGGAATTATTCTGAAATATAAAGTTATTTTCAGAGCTTATGTAATGAGTCAGCTTGTATCCATTTTTTTTTGTAATATATTTAATAAACCTCATAAGTTCAGGAGGTTAGCTACTCTGTAGTTCCCTCATTTTGCATTCAATACAGTTCAAAACATCATAAAGGAGCATAAAACATTGGCAGCCAATTTATCATGGTCTCCCTAGGTCTGAACATAATTTAAAGCTACAACTTCACTAGTGTTTATAGAACAGATGGAACACAGGTTCAATGTTCTTGACAGCAAGTCTGGCTAAAAAACACATCAAAACAGAAAAAAATAAATGATCTTTCCCCTAGTACCTAAAACAAGAGAATGAGCGTTTCAGCCTCCCCTGCAATACTTGGCCAAGCTACAGCATTTAAGGTTCAAATGGTTCATTTCCTAAAGTGAGCTAAAAATAGTGTTACCTGCATGTAGATAAAGACACCATAAAGTGCAATGAGCAAGATCAAAATCAAGATGACCTTCAGATCAAGTCTACACTGAAAGCCTCACTGTCTACTTATGAATTCTTATTTATCTTCCAAGATTCCTCAACAATGCACCATACTGGAGTTTTTGAATATCATCTAATTAATACCCTCTCTTCTCAATCTTTTGACAGTTGGTTAGACAAAGTAATCAGGCAAATAGAGATCAAAATAGCCCATATCTTACTGATAAAGTTATTTGGAGCATGTGTTTTAGGTTTCCAGCCAAATGAAACCTCTAAGACTTCACTCTTGAAATAAACATTCTTAGCCACCAAGTTACTGGTGTATTTGGACAAACCATTGGATTCTCCCTTGGGGACAGACTTCTTGCCACAGAGAGAGAGAGAGAGAGAGAGAATGCTCTGGAAACATGATGAAAATTTAAATTAATTCTTCCTTCTTGATGTCCAGATATGTTACTATAAAATTTCTAGAGTTGACTTTCTTATTAGTCATCTTGCTAATGGCTCTGAAAGTCTTTTCAAAATGAACATTTTTTTCCAGCTCTATAAAATTTGCTTCTACATTTAATGGTTTTTCCTTCTCCATTATGTCTGCTGCTCACTCTAGAATTCATTTTAGATATATGTTGCATCTTCCTGATGTATTTTCTAGGTCTCTTACCTTTTTTCTCATATCATATAAATATATTAATAATATTATTCTAAATATTGTATTATTTTTTTCACAATTAATTTTACATATATTTTTTTCTTTTAAGTTTAGAGCATATTTCTCACTGGGTTTTTTCCTCACAAATCTGGTGATTTTTTTATGTGTTGCCTGGCTCCCATGATCCTCGAGGAGGTAGAGATATGCCATCCAGCAAGGTGTCTTCTGGATGTGGGGAATATCTGTTCTTCCTAAGAGTCAGTGACTGCAGGTCGGGTACTACTCTGATGTCTGGTTCAGGTGTTAACATTTTCTGCTTTAGCCTCCAGCAAAAGCCACCGCTGCCCACAGAAAACCACTATCTGCAGCTCCTTTACTATTACTGTGGTACATGACCCTGGGTACTAACTGCTTCCACCTTCTTAGCAGTCTTCTCTTGAATGTGTTTTGGATTACGGTTTCCTCCACTGGTGTTTGATAAGTCATCTGAGTTTGCCTACTTTCTGTCTGTGGTGGTTAACTTTATGTGTTAACTTGAATAGACTATGAGGTTCCCGGATATTTGGTCAAACATTACTCTGGGTGTTTCTGTGAGGGTGCTTTTGGATGAATGTAATACTGATATTGATTGACTGAGTAAAGTTGATTTCCCTCTCAAATGTGGGTGAGCCCCATCTTATCAGTTGAAAGCCTGAATAGGACAAAAGGCTGACCTCCTGCAAATAAGAGAGTACTTTTCCTGCCTGACTGCCTTCCAGTTGGGACATTAGTTTTTTCCTGCCTTTGGATTGAACAGAAGCATCAGCTTTTCTTGGGTCTCAAACCCTCTGGCTTTCATATTGAACCAACGCCATTGGCTCTCCTGGATCTCCAGCTTGCCAGCTGCAGATCTTGAGACTTGTCAGTCTCCATAATCTTATAAGCCAATATCAATTCATTCATATATACCTATACACACATATACTATACATAATTTTTCCTATTGGTTCTGTTTCTTTGTAGAACTCTGACTAAACACACTATCTGATAAGAACTCCTCAAAATGTCATTGTCAGTGAGAGCCCAAATCCTTTTGTCTAGCATGATTACAAATTGTCTCCTTATTCACTTTCCTCCTACATGCCTGATTCTCTTTCTCTTTTCCTTTCCTTTTAAAAACGTTTATTTATTTATTTTTAATATCATAGATTTAGAGTAGGGGGAAGGTAAATTATATGTTCTTTCTATTTTCTAGATCCAATCTTTCCTTATTTCTCTAATTAAAATTCATGCTTTCTTTTTTTTCTTAAACATTCTATTTAAAAAAAAGCCTTCTGATTTTTATCAATAAATCCAGTAGACAATTTGAAGGTCCTAGGGGATGGCAGAGTCACTTTTAATGATTCTCGGTCTTCCAATGACTGCAGGGAACAGAGATCATCTACTATCCCAACCATAATTACCTGCATTTGACCCTGATATGCAGGAAAGCAATACTGATTTTGTTAAACCAGTGTGATTTTTGTGCTATCTGATACAACAGGTAGAATTTATTACCCTGATCAATGTAAGAATTGGTACCAAAAATAAGGAAAGACTACAAATATCATTGACCTAGCAGTTGTATGGCAAGGCAATTTGCACTGGAGGAATGTAGTGCCGTGGAAACACATTTGTTAATATTGCCTCTAAGGAAATGTTGAAGGTAGACCATATACCTACTAAATAGCAGCTCTAGCTAGAGGAAGTGGTAGGAAAGAATCAAAATGTTATCTGCTAGCTACTATTAACTGCATTTTGCAAAGTACTTCAAGAAAGAGATGTGTTCAGGGGAGAAGTAGCCAGATGCAAGGGAATAGACAATGTCCAGAAATTACCACCTTGAGAACATAGAGAAGTCAACCTCTTTCAGATCCCAAATAATAGATGGGAGATGGGGGATTGAGAAATCCTTTAATCCAAAAGAGTGTGTTAAGAACCAGCCTTGGGGGAAAGGAAATAATAAACCTTCTTTTTAAACCTGATATCTTCAAATTAATCACCATTAACTTGAAGAATGGGGGGAGACGGAAAGAGAGAGATAGAGAAGAGAAATTGAAAGAATAAAAGAAATTTGAGGACTATGTTTGATAGACCTAACTGCCACAGTAGTAACTACCATGTGAGACTAACTGGTAGCAAATAGATCAGAAGCCTAGTACATCGTTTTTGAGAGAACTATGTTGCCAAAGAAAAATATCAAACTAGCCTAAAGAGTTGGAGGTCTCAGACTTCTATAAATATCAGTTACCAATTTTTTTTTCTTCTACAGGTGCAGGGAAACGTCACATTGCTAGATGCAGAGAATTTTACATTGCCATGAACCATTTTGTTCCGTGTCTGACATTCTTTTATGAATGAGTTTTTAAAAAATTAAATCACATATAATCCATGTGTAGGGATGGATGGGGAGATAATTCTTCTCTTTAATTCATAGGTTATAAGGCCCAGAGGAATCACATCTGAACCTATACCACATAGTAAGGATTCCAGAACACTTGGAGATCCTGTATTCAGGTTGGACAGAGTGACTCAATGGGATTTTGTCTTAGTCTGGCTTGGGAAAGTAAGTGCATTCTGTGTGTGAAATGAAGTAAGAAATGGATATTGGGTGACTAGAACACAGATATGCAGACATGGTATGTGCTCATCAAACCATTTTTCTGTTCCTAGGCAAATAGCTAAACTATATTTTTAAGCTCCCTTCTTGCTTCTTGATGGGGTCATAATATTAATTTTTAACCTTAAACATGAGCTGAAGCAATACAGTGATGTGTTCCTTCCAGGTCTTACCTACTCTTTCTCATTTTCTCTCTCTCTCATTTTCCCTGTGAGTTGACTAAAAAACATTGGTTCTTCCTTTGCTCCAAGTTTAATAAGTTGGAGCCATGCCATGGAAGGAGCCTTGGTCCTTTAGTAACCCCCTTGGAAAGGAGAAATTGAACTGCTTTGAGCTGTGACATGAGCAAGAAATCCAATGAGATTTTGGAATTGTTCATTAGAGCAGTTAGCTTACAGTGACAAAGCTTAAGTCCAGAACAAGTAATATTGGCATAGGATTCTTGCAGAAGACAGTGCATGAAAAAGATAAAGCAGGAGGCAATACTGGAAGCCCACCTACACATTGCCAAAGAATTTGGAAAAAATCACCTGTGGTAACTTGCAAGTTAGACTACATGACTACTGAGCTTGTATTTCAAAGGGAATAATTTGGAAAACAGAATTTTAGTAATGTGTGCTAGTTTTTATTGATTGCATTTGACAAAGTAAAACCAGAAAGATATAAGCTCCAGAAAGGTTTGGCCAGTTCTGCAAGATGAAATGAAGCAAAAAATAAGGTCTAGAATTTTGCAAGTTCCAAATAGTGGACGAACTAAATGTTTCTAGATCTCTGGGAAAGATAAGACAGAAAAAGGCTTTCAGATATATAGGCTTGGTGAAATTTTTCAGCTGATTAAAGTGATTTAGCTTTCTGGCAAAGAACAGATGAAAGATATGGCCTTTTCACCTATTGTTCCAATGGCCTCAGCCATTAAACATTCTTTCATATAGTCGTTAAATGGAGAGAGAGGTAAAGGAGCCAGAAACCAAAAAATAGTGTAATTTTGAAAAATATCTAGTAAAAAACTTTAGATGGAATTGATGTCAGAGGGAAGTGAAACAAACATGAAAATGGAACATTTTGAAAAAATTGATTGCCTAGAAACCACAAGCCCAGTCTAAACAGCATGTGGTTATTCAGCAAGCCTTAAAACACACTGCGGGCAAAGAGAAATCTATGAACACCATGTATCCTTTAAGGAAAGCGCACCTGAACACCCTCTTCAAATATGATGAAGGAGGAAAACAGTCAAATAGACCTTCTCAGAGAGCAGAGTGTCTATTGAAGCTGCCCTCTAACATTCGACACAGGGAGAGAGTGGGTAGATAATTTTCTTTATTTACTTCATACTTCATTTCCAGACCATGAGGATATGCACCTAAAACTTATCAAAAGGACTACACACATCATTTGGGAATATACCTATTTATCATCTAGCTAGCTAGCTGTCAGTCTGTCAATCTGTCTGACTCCTTGCCTGCCTGTATGAGTGTGTGTGTGTGTGTGTGTGTGTGTGTGTGTGTCTATCTCACCTGTTAATATATGTATTTATCCTTATCAACATTTATACCATCACTAATTCTGGTTTATCAGCCTTCACTGAGAAAAAAAAGTGGGTGTAAATATGATGCTTTTATGATGATGATGTAATTTTGGCTGTCTCTCTTCCATAATTGGCTAACGGAGCTGAGAACTAGAAACTTCGCCCACTGCAGTCTCAAAAATAGAAAATTCATTCATAAAAATTTGTTTATAAATTACATTAATCAACTATTATTGCAATAAAATTCAATTACCTCAGAGATGCATTAGGCATTATTTAAAGTGCTAATTCATAAAATTATTAACAAAAACACTAGGCACCCAGAAATAGATTTAAAATATCTATTCTCTCATATCTACTGAGACCTTGTTTTTCCCATTGGGCATGCATAGAGGAAATCAACTCCTGTCTCAAATTGGGCCCACAGTTATTAATGTACAATGCTGCAATCCAATATTCTATGTGGACATAAATTTGAATTCTTGTTCACGTCCGTTGTTTATGCGTCTATTCACCATGTTCTGCCTGTCTTCATAAACCCGATATTTTCCTCTTTTAGTTTTTCTCTTCCATAGTTTTCATATTCAGCTCGCTCAATATATTCCTATTTAGGGGTCCCATAAGGCCCCAACCCAGGGCGTTGATGAATGGTACCATTGGGATATTAACACTTCAAGACATTTCACTGAGCAAGTTTTGCAATTGCTACATAAAAGTAGCAAAAGACAAAGTTTAGAGAGCAAGAATCACCTAAAATCTGCAAAGAATTGTCTCTTCCGGAGAGAACTAACTTCCATGCCCTCCTTCATCTTCTCTCCTTCCCCCTCTTCTCCTTTCAGAGTCCTTTTTACTCTACTTCTGGAAAAATAGACGGCACAACATGTAATTTTTCTGTTGTGAAATATCTTTTCTTTTTAACAATGTGCCGTCTTTTTGGACTTCTTACGTGTAGAAATAAATCTTTATTTCTACCCATTTCTACTTCATTGTCTTCAGGAAGTTTCAGAAAGAATTATGACACTACATAAAGCCCATCTCTTACAACTCACTTCTTATACTTGTATGTATTTTATGAGCAACAGAGTCCTCTTAATTCTAGCCATGTTATGTATTTTGAAGAACTTTAAGCTACATCACAGTTATGATTCCATGCTGCTTATGATTCCAATACATAGTTTCCCTGATCTCAGACCTTAATTGGATTCTGTAAACATCTGTGTGTAAATTTTACATATTGACATAAACTTCATTATATTTACCTTTGTAATTAAAAATCTTACATGTTATTTAGCATCATAAATGGCCCCATTTTCTCTACTGATTAACAAAAAATGCAGTTTCTTTCACTCTAAAATGTATTATGGTCATTTATTTCCTTGTTTTTACATAGAGGAAGGAATGTGTTCAAATATGTCATTTGTAAAACCTACACTAATAATTTACATATAAAGGAGGGCAGATATATAAAAATTATACAAAATACATAATTTTTGAAAAATAAAAAGAATTTCTTCAAATTTTCTGTGTTCAAAACGTCTCCCCTGAGGTAAAAAAATAAGTTACATCTGTTTCAGCTTCTTCAGAATCAATTTCCATTTTGATGTGCTGTATTGACAAGTATTGGAAAATCTGAAAAAAGAACAGAGAACTTTGTTTATATATTAGATAAAAGTTAAGTATTAATGAATAATATAAACCCAACCGGAGAGGAGGTGCATCTTGGTATTTAAAACATGATAAATATATGAAATGTTGTAGAACATATAAAACTTTGATGGGATCTTTTTCTGAGGATATCATTTAAAAACATTGGTAAAATTATGTTGGTATTTATCTTTCAATATGTGATCAATATGACATGTTATTGCTAAAACACTAGCAGAGAGTAAACACCAATCCTACATAAGCATTCTCATTTTCTCTCTCTGTCTCTGTCTCTGTTATTCTCTTCCAGAGAAAATATCTCTGGTTTGCTTCACGCTGGAAAATGACTTTTTGTAGGACAGATGATCACGAAAACCATTTTCTGCCACCATTGCTAGATGTTCTCTAACATGGTTTTCCTTCCTATGTATTTCCCTGTAAAAATCATAGATTGATGCTAAGACCTAAGAAGTATAACTCAGGTTTATTCTGGATATGTGCTTTAAGTCCTTTGTCTGGCTCTTTTTCCAATACTTTTTCACATCGATGTCAATTCTAAATGATGAATGGATTAAGGTGGGTTTCTTTAGTTACACTGACAAAATCTGAATTAAGTTGGGTAGAATGTCTGCAGAAAAGGAGAATTTAGTATTTAAATCAGTCTTTTTCCTAAATGAAAATATTTCTCTACATCAAGGGAATATTTCTCTTCTTACTATTTACATTCTTATTTTCCCTCATTTAATTTTGATTCCATAGCACTTAAAATATGTGCCTAACTAAACATTCAAAGTACTTATACTTTAAATGCGTGTATAATATTGCTTATTCAACTTCATTGAAGTTTAAAATATCATCGTTAATGTTAAAACCAGCAGGACTCTTAGAGATGATTTGCATCAATCCCCCTTTCTCTTATCTATAAGAGATTACATGATTTGCCATTGAACCATCTTCTAGTCTAGTACTCTGCTCTGAATAGCATCTATCCAATTAAACCTTGTAATATCTACTTGACAAGATATGGATGGCCAGAATATTTTCTAATATACGAAAATAATCTCTATCTTATTCTTTAAATGTGTATTAAAGCAGGTATACGTCTGCATTGAAACCACAATAACAAAGTCACTATGAATTCTAGGTTTAATTAATAAAAGTCCATGAGAATATAGCCAGACAGCTACATTTTTGCAGCATGAAGTACTTGAGTAAAAAGAGCCTTGTGTAAAATTGGTAAGTACATTTTAATGCCTATTGTAGCAAAAGTACATTAGATTGAGGAAAAATGCACTAGTTAAAGATATTATCGTCATTTGAAAGTGCCAAAGATGAATTCCACATTCAACAGGCATTTTTTCATGAAATAAGCATAATACAAAATTGAAAATCTTTAGCAATGATGTCATGCTAATTTATAAGCAAATTCAATCATAATTTGTGATTGCAAGGAAGTCCAGTGCAAAGAAATAAAAAAAAGAATTCGAAGTTTAGCAAACTTAAGAATAACTCCCATGAAAAGGAGAACTTTTGGTTATCCTGAAATAAAGCATCCTGCCCTTCAACACACGTACAATTTAACAAAATAAAAGTATGCAAATGGAAAGCAATATATTTATCTTGAGAAAGGTAAAGTTTTAAAATATAATCAAGCTGAAATATTATAAAATGAGTTCTACTACAACAATATTTTAGGATAATAGCAGAGATGTCAGTTAAGCAATTTGCAAATCGTATATTTCCCTGCTGTGTTTGCCAAGATTACCTTGTGAATCATCAGGATCCATAACTCTAAAGCCTTTTGATTTACATTTGCCTGAAATGCAAGGCCAGAAAGGACATTGCAGATAAGACAAACAACATGATGATCTAGTAGCTACAATACCAATAAAAAATAAACAAAAAATTGGCCTCTTCTTCCAAAAGGCTGAAGCTGACACTCACTTTCCTCTTGCAACGAATAATTCTCTGCAAATATATAGACTTTTTATATAGATTACATTGGAACAGCATTTTTACTGAGGCTTGTTCATGAATTTTATATCAGAAGTGATATTTGAGGCTAAAGGTGGGATAAGAGGGCTTCTTTATCTGTGACATTTTCCAGAATCTTTATAATCTTCCATTCCCGTATTTTTGGCTACACTCTATTTTCCTTTGCTCCCTTAATCAAATAGAATTTTATTTTCTTTGTTTTCCAATTTATATTCACACTGGTATTACTTGCATTACTTTTCTCATCATCTCTTCTACTTTTACCCAGCATGCCTATTTTCTCCTCATAAAAATAGATAACTAATATTTACCCAGTGCTTTATATATGCCAGAAACTTTTCTAAGTGATTTTAGATGTATCATTTATTGGTCCTAAAAATATATCTATAAAAAATATATTAATATATAATTTATAATATGTGTGTTATAAAATATATATATATATATTTGCAAATGAGAGGACAATTACTGAGGGGTTCAACAGCTCTCCCACAGTTATTTTCCTATAATTAAGGGAGGTGGAATTCAAACCATCAGTCTGGCTGGTTTTGAGTGTCTGCCCTCCTTACCAGTTCCCACCTCCCCCTTTTCTTCCAGAATGGTCCAGGCTCAACCATCTATGTGGCCTCCAGCAGCTATGATTACACTTTATAAGTTCAGCCTCCCTTCAGGTCATGCTAGATTAAACCTATGTAGATGTCTGCCACAAGCTAATTTTCTCTATTACGTCAAAGAGGCTTGTGTGTATGTGTGTGTCCGGGTGTGGGTGGTGTGTGCAAGGTGGAGAAAGGCATTTACAATGTACATGCAAAATTGCAGAGAGTTAGTCTGAACAGAGACAGTAACGCTGATACACAAACACAACTAGAGATAAGAAGATAAGAAAAACCAGATATAGTACCCATATTTTGTCAGTTCCAGAAACATCACTGCCCTCTCTAACCTCCCCCACTTGCAACAGACTTCCCTCCCTCCCTCCTTCTTTCTCAGCACCCACCCACCCACACACACACACACACACACACACACACACACACACGCAATCTAACCTGAAGCAAGTGTATTTGTACTATTGTGAAGCTCCAAACTGCAATTTGGGTTTACCAACAGTTCATCTCTATAAATGTCTATAAAACGTAATTAATTATGGGGTTGGGGCTTCAGTATTCTACCATAGGAACTGAGTAGAGAAAGTAAGTTTAAAAAGATGGAGAAACAGGTTAAAAGGTATGCAAATAGGATCAAACAGATGAGATCCAGAGAACACTCAGGGCTCTTCAATTTTTTTTTATGCTCCTTCACGTTTTTCTCTTATGCTCCTTCGTGGGTCACAACTACCTCACTACGTTGGGGTTCTGTTGACACAATTGTAGTGTGAAAATTTTGATAATCCCTATTTGTGTTGCTTAAGATAGTTTAATCTGATTATATCCAACAAACATATAAACTAATGTAATCTCATCTGCAAGATAAGAATAATATTAGTTTTCTCAAAGGGTTTTGAGGGAATATAATAAATGAGATAAAGGAATAAAATGCTTAGCAAAAGTAAGAATTTATAATATATTTGTTCCCCCATATTTGACTCCTTTTACCCTATTTCTTTCTTTCTCAATTTTATTTGTTATTCTGAATTCTTATCACTTATGGTTGACACAATAATTTTTTAACATTTTTTTCTTTCTTAAGTTTATAAATTGAAATAATTTCAGAATTTACAAAATAGTGTAAAGACTTCCTGTATTCTTTCATGCAAATTCTCCAAATGTTAACATCTTACATAATCATAGTATAACTAGCAGAAACAAGAAATTAATTTTGCTACAATACTATTAATTAATCTATAGACCTTATTTAAATGTCACCAATTGTCCCACTAATGTCCTTTCTCTGGTCTAAGATCCAATCCAGGATCCCACATCACATTTTAATTGTCATGTTTCTTCAATCTTCTCCTATGTGGGAAAGTTGCTCAGTTTTTTACGACTTTGACATATTTTAAGAGTACTGGCCAATTATTTTTTTAGAATTTATTCTAATTTAGATTTGTCTGATGTTCTGGCATAATTAGATTCAAGTTATACATTTTTGGTAAGATTACCACTAAATATTACTAAAGATTTAGTAATCTGTAGTAATCTTTTATTTAGTAATAGATTACTAAATATTTAGTAAATATTTTGTGGGAAGACACTTTAAGATTCTGCCAATATCTTATATTTTATTATACTTTGCCCCACTAATATTAGCATGCGCTGTGATTCTTGCCCATAGAAGTTATTACTAGTGATTGTCAAAGACAATTTTCTATTTTCTCTACTTTCTACATTTCTTTATTTGAATTCTACTGTAGGAAAACACAGTCTCTTCTACACAATGTATTCATTTATCCAATTGTTTATTTAATTGGTATGGAATGAGGTATTTATTTTATTCTGTGGTTAATAATTGGTTTTCTTTAATTGCTAAAATTGTTGTAGATTTGGCCAGTAGGAGATTTTTCAAGTTGATTTCTGTCTTTAGACATGCCAGGATCATATTTTGAAGATGTAGGGCCTTACTTTCTGGCACTACTAAATATTCCAAGCATGGCTTGCTCCAGCATCAACGTTTTTCAAAGAGCTCTAGTTTATTTTATTGGAAGAATGATATTTAGAGCAACATGTAGGTTCTAGGCACGTCCATTGCTACTGGGATGCCACTGTTCTAGGATGTCTCAGTAAACAGAGCTATGTATGTATATACATGTGTGTGTATATATATATGTGTGTGTGTCCACATATATATATCCACATATATCCAACACTGAAGGATTCATTCTGTCCTTCCCCTATTCTTTATTTGCAACTCCTTTCTCAGACAGTGACTAACCTGGTTCTTGTAATCCGTAATATATTTACCTATTTACCCAATCCCAGAACACACAGAAACTAGTTTCAGAATTATCAATCCATACCCTTGTGAAAAACAAATTTACTAACTAGAGTACAGTATCCTTGTACAATATTTTTTCTTTAGCCTTAGAGTATATCAAGATATAATGTTTGCTCAAGTTACTAATATTAGTTTTTTTCTTCTTCCTAGCCTTCGATGTGGTTATATTATTTATCTGTAATGCATGTATGTACGTTTATTACTATTTTGATTGTGGGTTTCAAAAATATCTAGGAATGTTTTAATATTTCATTTTTGAGGGATGGGTAAAATAATGCCATGATTATACAAGTCAAACTATACAAAAAAGTATGATCAGAGAAATATCCCTCCTTTCCTTAACCATTGTGTCCCATTCCTATTCATCCATTCATTACTTCTCTGTGAGATGTGAGTACTTGTTATTTAATGTTTTTTTTTAAATGATATTCAAGAATGCTTGTATTTCTGTTCTAATGGTTACTATTGTACTTACACCTTTCTTAATTCTTGTAGTCCCTCATTTTTATATTTATCTTTTCTCTATCTGGATTGTCAGTTTTCAATAGTTTCCTTCAACTCCCAGCTATTGCCTTATCAACCATCAATGAAAATATTGTATTTTCCTCTTTTCCACTCCTCTTTTGGTTGCATTAGCTCTACCTTGTCACAATATATATTACATATTAGTCTTTTACCCTTACCCCTCTCTCTTGTTTATGTACTAGAACTCCATTTTTATATATTAAAATGTTCACCGTCACTTTTTTACTTATGTTTTGCCTATAATCAATTGGTTAGAAAAAAGTTATCCTCTAGCAAGTTCTTCAAAAGAGCTCGTAGATGCTGAATGTCCTATATTCTTGTATAATGGAAATTGTTTCATATGGCCTTCACATTTGAAGGAGAACTTAGCTAGATATTTAAGTTTTTTCCAAAAATATTTTTTCATTGTTGCCTTCAATTGTGTGTTGTTCTTTTAAAAAGTCTGATGCTTTTGCATTTGTAATTCATTTGGTGGTGGTTTTTGTGTTATTCCTCTTTTTTCTCTTCTCTCACAGTATTTTCTTGCCTTTGTTGTTGCTGCTGTCGTTGCTTCTCATACCACAGAGGTACATTTGTCACAATCAATGAACCTACACGGACACATCATTACCCAAAGTCCATAGTTTACATTAGGGTTCTGTCCTGGTTGTATATTCTCTGGGTTTGACAAATGTATAATGATGTGTATCCACCATCATAGTCTGGTTTCATTGCCCTGAAATTCCTCCAGGGTCTGCCTATTCATCTCTCCCTCCCTCCATCCCCTAACAACCACTAATCTGTTTGCTAAATCATAGTTGTGCCTTTTCCAAAATGTAATATATTAGGAATCATACAGTAAATAGCCTTTTAGATTGGCTAGTATTACTTTGTGATATGCATTTAAATTTTCTCTATGTCTTTTCATGGCTTGATAGCTCATTTCTTTTTAGCATTGCATAATATTCCATCATCTAGATGTATTATAGTTTATTTATCCCTTCACCTACTGAAGGACATCTTAGTTGCTTCTAAGTTTTGGTAACTATGAAGAAGGCAGCTATAAACATCCATGTGAGATTTTTGTGTGGACGTGAGTTTGTTTTCAGTTCATTTGGGTAAATATCAAGGAGTGCAATTTCTAGATTGTATGATAAGAGTATATTCAGTTTTGTAAGAAAATGTTAAACTGTATTCTAAAGTGGCTGTACCATTTTGCTTTCCTATCAGCAATGAATGAGAGCTCCTGCCGTTCCACATCCTCACCGGCATTTGGTATAGTCAGTGTTCTGAATTTTCACGTTTCTAATTGGTGTGTTGTGGCAATTCATTGTTACTTTAGTTTGCAATTCCCTAAAGACATATGATGTGGAATATCTTTTTATATACTTACTTGCCATCTGTATGTCTTCTGTATGTCTTCTTTGGCGAGTTGTCTCCTCAGGATTTTGACCCATTTTTTAAACGAGTCATTCATTTTCTTGTTCAGACTTGTATATTTTGGATAACAGTTCTTTATCAGATGTGTCTTTAGCAAATATTTTCTCCTGCTCTGTCGCTGTTCGTCTCATTCTCTTGAAATTGTCTTTGGCAGAGCAGAAGTTATTAATTTTAATGAAGTCCAACTTATCAATTATTTCTTTAATGATCCTTCCTCTAAAGAGTAATGTTTCAAAAAATTCAACACCATGCCCAAAGTTATCTATGTTTTCTCCTATGTTATCTCCTAGGATGTTTATAGTTCAACATTTTACATTTAGGACTATAATCCATTTTGGGTTAACTTTTGTGGAGGGTGTAAAGCTTGTGTCTAGATTCTTTTTTTGCACGTGGATGTCTGGTTATTCTGGCACGATTTGTCGAAATGACTATTTTTGCTCCTTTTTATTGCCTTTGCTCATTTTTTAAAGATCAATTAACTATATTAAGTGGGACTATTTCTAAGCTCTTTATTCTGTTCCATTCATCTACTATTTCACAAAGACCACACTGTTTTGATTCCCTGATGATTAGTGATGTTGAACATCTTTTCATGTGCCTATTGGCGATCTGTATATCTTCTTTGGAGAAGTGTCTGTTCATTTCCTCTGCCCATTTTTTGATCAGGTTGTTTGTTTTTTTGTTGTTCAGTTGTATGAGTTCTTTATATATTATGGAGATCAACCCCTTGTCAGATGTATGTTTTGCAAATATCCTCTCCCAGCTGGTTGGTTGTCTGTTCATCTTGATTCTGGTTTCGTTTGTCTTATAGAAGCTCTTTAATCTGATAAAGTCCCACTTGTTTATTTTTTCTTTAGTTTCCCTAGTCTGGGTAGGCATGTCATCCGAAAAGATTCCTTTATGACCAATGTCAAATAGTGTGTTGCCTATATTTTCTTCTATGAGTTTTATAGTTTCAGGTCTCACCTTCAGGTTTTTGATCCATTTTGAGTTAATTTTTGTGAATGGTGATAGCAGATGGTCCACTTTCATTCTTTTGCATGTGGCTGTCCAGTTTTCCCAACAGCATTTATTGAAGAGACTTTCCTTTGTCCATTGTATGTTCTTAGCACCTTTGTCGAAAATTAGCTGTCCGTATATGTGTGGTTTTATTTCTGGGCTATCAATTCTGTTCCATTGATGTGTGTGTCTGTTTTTGTACCAGTATCATGCTGTTTTGATTACTACTGCTTTGTAGTATGTTTTGAAGTCAGGGATTGTGATGCCTCCTGCTTTGTTCTTTTTTCTTAGGATTTCCTTAGCTATTTGGGGTCTTTTGTTGCCCCATATAAATTTTAGTATACTTTTTTCTATTTCTGTGAAGAATATCATTGGGATTCTGATTGGGATTGCATTGAATCTGTAGATTGCTTTAGGTAATATAGACATTTTAACTATGTTTATTCTTCCAATCCACATGCATGGGATATCTTTCCATTTCTTTATGTCATCATGGATTTCTTTCACTAATATCTTGTAGTTCTCATTGTATAGGTCCTTCACCTCCTTGGTAAGATTTATTCCTAGGTATTTTATTCTTTTTGATGCAGTTGTAAATGGTATTATCTTTTTGAGCTCTCTTTCTATTAGTTCATTATTAGCATACAGAAATGCAACTGATTTTTGTAGATAGATTTTGTACCCTGCAACTTTGCTGTAGTTGTTGATTGTTTCTAATAGTTTTCCAACAGATTCTTTAGGGTATTCTATATATACAATCATGTCATCTGCAAATAGTGAGAGTTTCACTTCTTCATTACCTATTTGGATTTCTTTTATTCCCTTTTCTTGCCTTATTGCTCTGGCCAAAACCTCCAGTACTATGTTGAACAGGAGTGGTGAGAGTGGGCAGTCCTGCCTCGTTCCTGTTCTCAGAGGAATGGCTTTCAGTCTTTCCCCATTGAGTATGATGTTGGCTGTGGGTTTGTCATAAATAGCCTTTATTATGTTGAGGTACTTTCCTTCTATTCCCATTTTGTTGAGAGTCGTTATCATAAATGGATGTTGTATCTTGTCAAATGCCTTCTCTGTGTCTATTGAGATTATCATGTGGTTTTTATTCTTTGTTTTGTTGATGTGATGTATCACGTTGATTGATTTGCGAATGTTGAACCATCCCTGCGTCCCTGGTATAAATCCCACTTGATCGTGGTGTATGATCTTTTTAACGTATTGTTGTATTCGGTTTGCCAATATTTTGTTGAGGATTTTTGCATCAATGTCCATCAGCGATATTGGCCTGTAATTTTCTTTCTTTGTATTGTCTTTGTCTGGCTTTGGTATCAGGGTGATGTTGGCCTCGTAGAATGATTTCAGAAGTGTTCCATCTTCCTCTGTTTTTTGGAAGAGTTTGAGAAGGATGGGTATTAAATCTTCTTTGAATGTTTGGTAAAATTCACCGGAGAAGCCATCTGGTCCTGGACTTTTATTTTTTGGGAGGTTTTTGATTACTATTTCAATCTCCTTACTTGTGATAGGTCTATTCAGATTCTCCATTTCTTCTTGGTTCAGTTTTGGGAGGTTGTATGAGTCTAAGAATTTATCCATTTCTTCTAGATTGTCCATTTTGTTGGCATATAATTTCTCATAGTATTCTCTTATAATCATCTGTATTTCCGTGGTATCTGTTGTAATTTCTCCTCTTTCATTTCTAATTTTATTTACTTGAGCCTTTTCTCTTTTTTTTTAGTAAGCCAAGCCTGGCTAAGGGTTTGTCAATTTTGTTTATCTTCTCAAAGAACCAACTCTTTGTTTCATTAATCCTTTCTACTGTTTTTTTGGTCTCAATTTCATTTATTTCTGCTCTGATTTTTATTATTTCTCTCCTTCTGCTGGCTTTGGGCTTTGTTTGTTCTTCTTTTTCTAGTTCTGTTAGGTGTAATTTAAGGTTGCCTATTTGGGCTTTTTCTTGTTTGTTAAGGTGGGCTTGTATCGCTATGAGTTTCCCTCTCAGGACTGCTTTTGCTGCATCCCATATGGTTTGATATGGCATATTACCATTTTCGTTTGTTTTCAGATAGTTTTTGATTTCTCCTTGAATTTCATCAATGATCCATTGGTTGTTCAGGAGCATGTTGTTTAATCTCCACATTTTTGTCACTTTCCCAGTTTTTTTTTTCATGGTTCATTTCCAGTTTCATAGCCTTATGGTCTGAAAAGATGCTTGTTATGATTTCAATCTTCTTAAATTTATTGAAGCTTGCTTTGTTTCCCAACATATGGTCTATCCTAGAGAACGTTCCATGCGCACTTGAGAAGAATGTGTAGTCAACTGTTTTTGGATGGAGTGCTCTGTATATGTCTACTAGGTCCATCTCGTCCAGTTTTTCATTTAAATCTATTTAAATAATTTTAAATATAGTTTGTTTTTCTTTTGGCCTACTATATGTTATATCATGGAGAATATTATAGATGTGTTTTAGAAGGATATGTATGTATGTATTCTGATTTTGATGGAGAGTACTATATGTATCTGTTAGGGCTAGTTAGTATGCAGTGTTCAAGCATTCTATTTACTTGTTGAATTTCTGTCTGGTTATCTTATCCATTATTGAAAATGGGGTATTTAAATATCCAAGTATTATTGTTTAAATGTCTATTTCTCTCTTTAATTCTGTCAGTTTTGCTTCATGTAATTAGGACTTCGTTTTTAGGTGTGTGTACACTTATAATTTTTATATCTTCCTGATAAATCGACCGTTTTATAATTAAAATGTCTTATTGGTCTCTAGTAACAAATTTTGACCTAAAGTATATTTTTCCAATATTATTATAGCCATTCCAGCTCTCCTTTGGTTTCTGTTTTCATAGTAACATTTAGCATAATTTCCTTTTTGTCCTATTTGGTCTTTAAATCTAAAGTAATTCTCTGGTAAACATATACAGTTTGGAACATGCGTTTTCTTAAAAGTTCATTATGCCAATGTTTACCATTTAATTGGAGAGTTTAAACCATTTATATTTAATATAATTTACTAATAAGTTAGGGTTTATATCTATCATTTTACTATTTATTTTTATTCCTTTTTAATTCCTCTCTTCTCTCATTATTACCTTCTACTATATTATGTAGATATATTCTACTGTACCATTTTAATTCCTTTGTTATTTCTCTTATTATACTTTAGAGTTATTTTTCTTAGTTTTTTCCCTGGACATTACAGTTAGCAACTTATGTTGAAATAATCTTTTTTGGGTGTGTACTTATTTAACGACAGCTGGCAAAAACTTTCTTCAGTATGATTCCACTCCCTCCTCCTTCCTATGTGTTATATTGTCTTATGAATTACATACACCTTTATATACTATTAGACTATCAATAGGAGTTTTATAATTATTTTGTATGCAGTGTCCTTTAAAAAAGACAGGAGAAGAAATGGGTTATCAAATACATTCATACTGCGTTTTATACTTATCTATGTTGTGGTTACCTTACTTGTTCCCCATATGTCTTCATGTGTATTCTAGTTACTCTGTAGTGTTATTTTATTTTAGCTTAAAAGATTTTCTTCAGTATTTCTTGTAAGGCAGATTCCTAGCCTTTCTCCTTCCTCTCTTGTTCACTTTGCTATTCGCAACAATACAAAGACTTAACATGTTATTATCTATCTTTCGTATATTTGGAACAGGAGATATAGTTCTTATTCTCAGATTTTCTCCTGGCTCCATTCTTCTTCGTTTTTAAATTCTAAAAAATTTCTTCATAACTTTCAAGATAGTAAAGCCCTCTCTTTCTATACCTACTTAAATTTTACTCTTTGGCATGTAGACGTTCTCACTGTATCTGTAGGAAACTTTTCTCTAATATTCGTCTCATTTAGAAATAATAATTGTTTATAGTTCTGTCTCTTCTATGGGAGAAGACGCACCATTAAGCCATAGACCAAATTAATACTCATAATCAGAATGGTGCATAGCATATTGTAGACACTCAATAAATAACTATTGAATTAATGAATAAATTAATACAAGAGAATTTCTAGACAACTTTTGAGTAAATATTAATAGTATTTCAGTTCTGAACATTAAAATCCTGACAAGTTACCATAACGTGTATGTATTAAGACTATAATTCATATAAAGCCCAAACATATTTAAAAGATTAACAGACACGTCCACAGTTAAGAAATGTTATCATTGGTGCTTTTGGAACTACCATCGTTTTATGAGTGTCCAACATCATTCAGGGGTTCTGTTTATCTTACTGTAAGTCCGAGAACACTCAAGTCTCTTATTTTTCCAGAGCATAAGAAAAATGCATCAGGTTTCCAGGCAAAAATGATAAAAAAATGGAAAGTAAATAATAGAGTAAACGAACTGAAGCTAAACTTTTATGTTCTTATTCTACCCCAATTATTTCGCTGTTGTGTGCACTAATATATAATCGATATTACAAAAGCAGATGATCTAAGTGCCAGATGAAAAGCATTCGTGTGTCCTGCAAGATGGTTTATCCTCCACACCTTAGCTTTTATTTTCCCCACTCATTTGGGTTAGATCTGTAGTGATTATCAGGATAATTAAGGTTTATATCTATTTTGAAGGTCAGCTATTAGTAGAAAATATATTAAAAATCAAGAGGGGGGCCAGCCCCGTGGCTTAACTGTTAAGTGCACGCTCTCCACTACTGGCGGCCCGGGTTCGGATCCCGGGCGTGCACTGACGCATCACTTCTCTGGCCATGCTCAGGCCGAGTCCCACATACAACAACTAGAAGGATGTGCAGCTATGACATACAACTATCTACTGGGGCTTTCGGGGGAAACAATAAAAGGAGGAGGATTGGCAATAGACGTTAGCTCAGAGTCGGTCTTCCTCAGCAAAAAGAGGAGGATTAGCACGGATGTTAGTTCAGGGCTGATCTTCCTCACCAAAGAAAAAAAAAAAATCAAGTGGGCTCATCTGGAAGAGGGCAGAAGTTCAGAAGCATAAAAAGTATGAGATACTGTATCAGGAGCAGTGGCCCCGTGAAGAAGTTGTTGTCTCTTAAAAAAGTTAAGTTTATTGTCCAACATATTCTTGGAAAAAATATTTTGGAATTATTTTAGAATTAGCCTATTTGCTTCAATCAAAATCCAATTACTTATATTGGAGCACTCTATTCATCCAGTCTTGATCAAAAGGTATTTAGACACTATTATGATAGGAAATAAAAACAGACAAAAAGTCATTTGATGCAATCAGAACAAATTCAACTCAATTTTATCCCGTTCTATAAGTATTTATTGAACAAGGAAATTTGATAGGTCTTGATACTGAGACAAAAAATAGTAAGACAAGGTCTTTTTATGAAGGAATTTAAAATATATCAGATAATACGGAGAAGAAATATTACCTATAACCTAAAGAAAATTCAATTGTTCTAAGATATCTAATCAGTGTTTCTTAAATTATACAGTGAACCTAAAAATCTTGTTGAAATGTAATTTTAATTCTGTGGAGCTGGGTTGGTCCCTGAGGTTCTATATTCCTCAAACTTTGATATCAAGGGGCTAATCAATATCGTGGGTATATAGAGGAAATAGCATTTAATGTGTATTGGGAGTCAAAAAAGATTACAAAGCTGATCATATCAGCTGGCCCTGATGAACAAAAGGATTTGACTAAGTGGTTTATTTTGTGTTGTGATAGAAAAAATTTCCAATATTAATAAAATTTTTGCTTAATTGTTATAATTCTACCTCGGGTCTGTCGTGGGAATGTTACCGAGTGAACTTGCTGCAACTATGCTTAAATTTGTATCGCAGGGGAAGCATGGATATATACATAACTTCTTCACAGCCTCTCTTTGTCCAAGGTTGATTTTGTAGTCTTATTCACAAGGCCTTGGAAGAGACTTGACCCCCCTTGGCAGTGGTAAGAGGGTAGTGAACAATCTGAGTAGCGAACTTCTACAATGTATTACATTTCCAGACCACTCACTCATTGGAGTAGGAGAATGCATTTCTGATGTAGGCAGGCATGCTGGATGAGGCAATACGCTTCTATAAAAGACTATTTATACTGACTCTGACCACGTGAGAAACGTAGTTAGAGCACAGAGTACACAGGTTTGAGTGCATACTGTGTCACACCCAAATCATTCTCTTTTGATCTCTTCTATTTTGTCCATTTCAAAAATGCCTCCAAACTTCTTCCCCATCATTCCTACTAGGTAGAACTTACCAAGACCATGTGATACTAAGTCCCTGAAGCATGATTTATTTAATCTTAGCATGGCCTTCCTCATTATGTCATTACATTAAAAGAAAGAGTGGGTACCATAATAACCATGGAAATCAGGAGCAGTGTTTCCCAGTCCCTTCTTGGTCAAGATCTCTAGCCTTCTTAGCTGGGTTTTAGGTGTATGCTTGGTTCATTTCAGAGGCCACAACTAGGCACATGTAATTAGTCCCTTTTCTTCTCATTTCTTTCTACCAACCTTACTATAAAGAAGCAAATTGTTTCTTTTATCTTGGTAAGCAGGACAATTTAATACTTTCTAAACACTTACATTTCCGTGATTATTACAGTCACTTTATAAGTACTTTTACTAAATACAATGGTAACTTATAATGCCATGTGTTTACTTATGCCTGTCCCTGGATATTACTATTTTTACCATTCAAATACAGTCATTCTTCAGCTTTATTTTATCAAATTCTACAAAATTCTTTGAAATTCCTGTATGGCAGGAAGACTTAGAGAAAACTATTCTAGAAATTGTTCCTATAATATGCTACTGCTTTGCCAATCTCAAATATATGAGATGAGAGTGATATAACCTTTTACTGTGGGTCAGAAATGTAGTTACTGGATTTAAATACAACACAAAAAAGAACAAGAGCCTGCATGTACGAGGAGCTTTCCAACACAGATGGCAAAGGGCATCTCGTGAACCAGACTTCTTAAGTAACATACAAATAGGAAAAAAATTAATTGTACTTTTAATATTGTAATAATATATAGAATTTCCAGTTTACTTCAATAGTCCTTAAAATTTATTTTTGCTATTTGAGAAAGATTTCACTACACTGATATAAGTACAGTAAATCATTAAAAGTCAGGTTACTATCTATGCGTTTAAATAGATAAATTAACTGAGTCCAAATATTATACAACGCAGTTCTCATCAGAGGACCAAACCTTTTACAGCTATCCAATGTTTGGTTGGAAAATTTGAACTTTGTTATTGAGTAAATGTGAGTGTGTGTTAAATATTCCTCTTGATTGACTAATATCAATAGGTATATTCATAAATTGTACTGCCATGAAAAACAGTAGTAAAATACAAATTGGTTTTTATATAACATGTTCTACACACATTTTGCATATTGGAAGCAGATTTATATGCAATATTTAGCCAGGCGTGGTATGATTTAGAAATGTTTTAACTCTACAGATTGCCAAATGTTTAAATATCTGTAAAATGATTGAAACATATTAACCATTTCTATGTTACTAGCTAATATTAAATGCTCCAGAACAGGTAATTTAAAATAGAATATTTCTCTTAGTGTTATTCATAGTAATCACTTTACCAAATGGAGCTATCTATGGTTTTAATTCAGTCTTTTAAGGCTAGTAAAAGTGGATACTTTTGAAAGAAAGGCACAATATGCAAATTTATCTTTAATCGCACTTGAGAATTTTTGTTTAATTTGTTATGATTCATGTTATTATTTTGTGATTCTTTTTACTTGCGAAATTCTTTGACAGTCCAGGTTCTGGAAAAATAAAATTTTTATAATATCTAATGTCTGATAGGTCTTTAGGATACAATTAAAATGAAGATTTGCATAACATTTTATTCTTAAAGTGCAAAATAATTTCAAAATTTTCCACATTATAAATGGTAGGATGGACACCGGTCAACTTTATATGCTTACAATTTGGAGAAAAATATATTTGTCTGTAATATTATCATCTCTTCCCTTATAAAGAAAATAAATTTTATAAATCTATGTTAAAATCTATAATAAAATTTCATAAAATGTAACATTTGATGTTACTTAATTACACTTGGCATATTTTTGTGCCAAATTTGCTAAAATCTGTACCTTATTTATATTAACTAAACTTGGGTTTCTAAGTGATTATTTGAAACAGTGGATTATCATAGTTAAGATGTTCTTAAATTACCTTTATAGAATCTCATCATTGCATGCAAATCTTTAGAGGATATTGAGATGTATTTACAAATTCATAGTTTGCCTCTTTTAAGAGATGTGGCTTTCACTTCTTTCTAATTATTCCTTCATAACTTTCTAACAATTTTTGATATCTTTCCTAGTTCCAAAGCCCTTTTTTTCTTCATTTGGTTACTATGATTGTTTCAGTTTGTTGTGATGACTTCAATTTTTCTGTTTATTGAACTTGAGAAAAGATGTCAGGTGGTAGCCAGATTATTGTGGGTAGTCGAATGGATTATTGCTGCTACTTAAAACAAAGATTTTGAAATAAGCATTCATATTGCAAACATAAGTCTGAAAATTTCTCTAAATTGTTCGTTTAGTGGAGAAGGACATTTAACACCGTGGAAACATAATTTTCACCTCATTGCTTATCTCTTTCACCACTATTTCTTTGTCATTCTCTTGACATTTTTGTGAAAAATGTTATTGATATTCACTAATGTTTCATTGGTATATTAATGTGCACTCATTAAATAGGTATTTTTAAGAAATCATTCAACACAAAGCACTGAACAAGGGAAAAGAATAATGAATAAAACATGCCCCAGCTCTCAAAAGCCTGGAATATTGTGGAAGACTATAAATAAACATAATGTACATGCATATTTATAGTTACATGTGCTGCAAAAACTGTCTCTAAAGAGGACCACTGTCAATTTCTTCCTTTCCTGAATCAAAATGCTACTTCCTACAAAAAGAGGTGAATTGTGTTTGCCCACTCCTTGAATCTATTCTGGATTTAGTGACTTTCTTGACCAAAAGAATTGGGAAATATTCACATTCTAAGACTTCTGAGTCTAGGTCATAAGACACGTTCCAGCTTCTACCTGGGTCTCTGAGAGAAGGCAGCTACTAGGTAGGAAGCCTACTTTTTGATGGCAATGTTTTGAGTAAGTTCAAAAGAGCCTTGTGGAGAGGTCTTATGAAAAGAGACAAAGCTAACCAGTCAGCCCACAGCTTTCATCCATCTCAGCTGAAGAATCTGACATGTGAGTGAAGATACCCAGCACAACTGAGCCTTCAGATGATTTCAAGTCCAGCAACTACTGACTGCAATAGGTACGGGAAACACCAATGAAGATCATGCATCTGAGCCCTGTTAACATATAGAGCCATGAGTTTTGGCTTTTTTTTTTACTTTCAACCACTAAGTTTTGGGATGGTCTGTTATGTAAAAAATACATAAATAGAAATCATGTGTTTATATTTACATATGTATTATACATAAGATATATAACAGAGATAATATGCACTATATTAATATATATGTCTGTATATAGAAAGTGATGAAAAAGACAAAAAGGCCTTAGTCAACCAAATATGAAGAAATAGGATTGGACTGATAGAGAAAAATTAGAGAGAAAGGGCTGTAGGGAAGTCTTTCTCTGAGAATATATGAATGCTTCAAATTAGGATGCAACAGGTAATTGTGTCAGACTGTCCCAGCTGATAACCAAACTCCTTCTCTTCTGGTTCTTGGCCTTCCTTGCAGTTTAGATAGGGCCATATGATTGCATTTTAGCAAATAAGAGTGGAAATGTGTGTGTAAACTTCAAAGTGTAAACTTCTATACACTTTTCTTCCTTCCTCCCCTTCTTTCCTTCCCTCCTTCCTTAGTTCCTCCATTTATTCCTTCCCTATCTTCATCCTTCTTTCTATCTTTCATTCTCTTTTCGGAATAGTTATGCACCTTTAAAAATACGTTAACGCTTTATCATATGTTCTTCTGAGTTTCTAGTCTACACTCCTTCCTGTGGAATAAAACCTTTGTAAATATCTCTTTCTTAGATCTGCAATCTTATATCTTTTCATTCTTCTTTGCCATTTCTGTCTTTCAACGCTATAGGAATTCCTGAAAATATTCTAATGATCTCAGCTTCTCTCACTGCTGGCTCTCTACTCACTGATAGCTTGGTTTCCATCTCTTCATCTGTCAAACCTTGTTTTATTGCCACTCCTCTGAGAACCTGTCCTCACTTCCATATTCAAAAATTCATTATACATTCTCAAAGCACCCTGTTCTGTTGCTTTACTAAATGGATATATTTTGATCTATATATTTGTGCAATATCCATATTCTCTATTAAAATGTATATTCTGTGAGGCCAGGGCCAGTAATTTATTTCCCGTGACTATATACTGAATGGCTAGCATAGTCCCAAGAACATGGTAGATAAAAAATTAATTCTGGTAAATAAAATAGAGTGTTGTATAGTTATCCAAAGAAATGCAATTTAATTTGGTTTCTAATATGTTATTTACTATTAGCTAACCATATTTCATCCAATTGAATAAGATTACCTTTCAAGCTTGTGTTGATATGATATCAAAACATTCTTTAACTTCTTTTCACAATTATATTCATTCCAGTCACTATAAATTAAAATATGAAAAAGTTAAGTAGAATGTTCAGCATCCTTTAAAAAAATCAGTGGTAAATTCAAAAGTATATATTATGAATTTCTTAATCTCTGGGTATCTCTAAAGAAATCTTAGAGACAATCATTTTTCTTCCTTTCAACACAATCAAACAATGAACCAGGAGTAGCTAAGAAAAATAATAAGAAATATTATTAAGCATTGATTGAAGCCTGATATTTGCATTTCTTATCCTGAATATGTGGTCCTAAATGCCCAAGGATAATGTACGAAAATATTCCTTTTCACTTTCTCATGAACCTGATATGATGAGAAACAAAAGGCCAGTTTACTTGACTGATTTTCAGCCAGCAATTCTACAACCTTTTTTAAACGTCAAATGAAAAAATTATAAATCTATATTAACCTTGTTATATCAGAAAGGATATCAATAGGTTATTTTTCATTGACTTTGAAGATATGCTTTTCCCATTAACTTTAAAATTTGACTTGGAGATTAAGAATATTAACTGTTTCTCAGTGTTGCTTATAAAATGATCCCTTCCAGAGTAGTGTGTGTGCAAGTGGAGCGTGCAAGGGGAGAATAGGAAGTAAACTGTGTATTTGATTATTTAGGGACTACATAAAAGATATTTTATGCCTTTATTTAAATGTAGAAATATATATATATACGTGCGTACACACAGACGTGTGTGTACATATATACTTACATAAGTACATATATGTATATATGTATTAATTTTTGCTATTGGCACAGATATAACAGATCAAGGGAAAAGAAAGCAAGATGTGCTACTTTTTTATTTTAGAAATTTAGTCATTTTTCTTACTTTCTATTTTAAAAAATTTTTTCCAGCTTTATTGAGATATAATTGACATAACATTGTGTAATTTTAAAGTATACAACATGTTGATTTGGAACACTTATGTATTGCAAAATGATTACCACCAGAGCATTAGCTAATACCTTCATCACTTCACATAACTACCATTTCTTTTTTGTGGTCAGGACACTTAAGATCTATTCTCTTAGCAAGTTCAAGTATATAACGCAATGTTATTAACTATAATCACCATGCTGTACATTAGATCCCCAGAACTTATTTGTCTTATAACTGCATGTTTGTTCGCTTTGACCAATATCTCCTGATTTCCCCCCACCCCCTGGCAACCACCATTCTATTCTCTGTCTGTACAGTTTGGCTTTTTTAGATTCACCTTTAAATGAGATCATAGAGTATTTGTCTTTCTTCGTCTGACTTATTTCGCTTAGCATAATACCTCCAAGGTCCATCCATGTTCTTGTTGCAAATGGCAGGAATTCTTTGTTTCTTAGAGATAAATAGTATTCCATTATACACACAGACAGACACACACCCCACATTTTCTCTTGGGAGATGTGGATCATAGATACATTCATCTGTTGACAGATGCTTATGTTGTTTCCATATCTTGGCTATTGTGAGTAATGCTATAATGAACATGGGAGGGAAGATATCATTTCAAGATCCGGTTTTCATTTCCTTTGGATAGACACTTAGAAGTGGGATTACTAGATCATATGGTAGTTCTATTTTTAATTTTTTGAGGAACTTTTGTATTTCAGTCATGTCAGTTATAATGTCTCCTCTTTCATTTCTGAGTTTATTTTAATCCTCTCTCTTTTTTCCTTGGGTAGTCTATTTAAGTCTGTCAATTTTCTTTATCTTTTCAAAAACCAGCTCTTAGTTTCACTGACCTTGTTTATTGTTTTTTCCGGGTCTCTATTTCATTTATTTCTTTTATGATCTTTGTTATCTCATCTGCTAACTTTGGGCTTAGTTTGTTCTTTTTTCTGCGTTCCTTGCAGTGTAAAGTTAATTTATTTGAGATCGTACTTTTTTCTTAATATAGGCCTTTATTCCTGTAAACATCCTGCTTAGACTGTCTTTGTGGCATCCTATAGGTTTTGTTATGTTGTGTTTTCATTTTCATTTGTTTCAAGATTTTTTTTTGATTTCTCTTTTGATTTCTTCTTTGATTCATTGGTTAATCAGGAGTAAATTGTTTAATTTCTACATATTTGTGAATTTTCAGGATATTCCTCTTGTTATTGATTCCTATTTTCATACCATTTTGATTGGAAAAGATACTTGCTATGATTTCAATCTTCTTACATTGTCTGAGACTTATTTTATGGCCCGACATATGACCTATGCTAGAGAATGTTCCATGTGCTCTTGAGAAGAATTTGTATTCTGCTGATGTCGGATGGAATCTTCTATGTATGTCTTTTAGATCCATTTGGTCTAAAAGGATGGTTCAAGTCCAACGTTTCCCTTTTGATTTTCTGTCTAGATGATATATCCATTGTTGAAATTGGGGTACTGAAATTTCTTACAATCATATTGTCTATTTCTCTCTTCAGATCTGCTGGTATTTGTTTAATATATTTATGTGCTCGGATGTTGTGTGTATATATATATTTATGATTGTTACACATATCTTCTTGTTGAATTGACCCCTTTATCATTATATAATGACCTTTTTTGTCTCTTGTTATTGTGTTTTGTTTAAAATCTATTTTGTCTGATGTAACTATAGCTACCCCCACTCACTTTTGTTTTCTATTTGCATGGGATATCTTTTTCTATCCCTTCACTTTGAGCCTATGTGTCCTCAAAACCAGAATGAGTGTCTTGTAGGCAGCATATAATTGGGTCTTATTTCTTTATTCATCTAGTGACTGGATGTCTTTTGATTAGAGAATTTAAGCCATTTACAGTTAGGCTATTATTGATAGGTGAGGACTCACTAATGCCACCTTATTATCTGTTTTCTGGCTGTTTTGTACTTCCCTTGCTCATTTTTTCCTGTCTTACTGGCTTCTTTTGTAAATTGATAATTTTCTATAAGGATATGCTTTGACTCCCTTTTCTTTATCTATTGTAAGTCTACTGTAGGTTTTTGCTTTGTGGTTACCAAGAGGATTACATAAAATATCTTACATTATAGAAGTTTATTTCAGGCTGCTAACAACTTAACTTCAATCACATACAAAAACTCTACCCTTTTATTCTCCTTTTACTTTTTTGATGTTACAATTTACCTCTTTTTTATTGTGTATTCACTAACAAATTATTGTAGCTATAGTTATTTTTAATACTCTTGTCCTTTAACCTTTATTCTAGGGTTAAGTAGATAATGCTCCACCCTATTACAGTATTAGAGTATTCTAAATTTGAGTATATACTTATAATTACCAATGTGTACTATATTTTCATATATTTTCATGTTACTAATTAATGTTCTTCCATTTCAGCTTGAAGAACTACTTTTAGGATTTCTTGTAAGGTAGATCTAGTGGTGATGAATTCTCTCAGCTTTTGTTTGTCTGGAACAGTCTTTATCTCTCCTTCATTTCTAAAGGATAACTTTTCTGGATATAGTATTCTTTGTTGGCAGTTTTTTTCTATCAGCACTTTGAATATGTCGTTCCATTTCCCCTAACTTTTAAGGTTTCTGCTAGAAAATCTGCTGATAGCCTTAAGGAGGTTCCCTTGTAAGTTATAAGCTTTTATTCTCTTGCTACATTTAAGATTCTAACTTTCCCTTTGATTTTTGACAGTTTTATTATAATGTGCCTTCAAGAGGATCTCTTTAATTTGATTTTATTTAGTGACCTTTGAGCTTCATGAACTTAGATATCCAAATCTCTTCCCAGATGTGGGAAATTCTTAGTCATTATTTCTATAAAGAAGCTTTCTCTCCCCTTCTCCTTGTGGATCTCCAATAATGCATAAACTGGTCCTTTTGATGATATCTCACAGCTCATTAAGCTTTCTTCACTCTTTTTCATCCCTTTTCTTTTTTAACCTCTGATTGGGTAATTTCAAAGTTCCTGTCTTCTATCTCACTGATTCTTTCTCTGCTTTATCAAGTTTGCTGTTGATGCCTCTATTGTATTTATTATTTCATTCATTGTATGCTTCTACTCTGGAATTTCTGTTTGGTTCTTTCTTATGAATTCTATCTCTTTGTTAAACTTCTCATTTTGTTTTTTTCCTGATTTCACTGAATTGTCCTTTTGTGGGTTTTTTTGTAGCTCATTGAGTTTCCTTAAAATAGCTACTTTAATTTCTTTGTCTGGTAAAACAGAGAGCTCCATGTCTTTGGGTTCAGTTACTGGTAGGTTATTGTGATACCTTGGTGGTATCATGTTTCCTTGATTTTTTCTCCATTCTTTGTAGTTTTGTATTGCTATCTTTACATTTGAAGTAGCAGTGACCTCCTCCAATCTTTAGTAACTGCCTTTGTGGGAGAAATACTTTATGTCAGCCTTGCTAAAGATTATGAGACTTTCTCCGACCTTCTACACACGCCCCTGTTCCACACTTCTTGGTTTCTCTTGTGGCAGAATTTTTAAGCTTGTGAGCCTTCTCTGGATCCTGCAACACACCTTCTTCCAACTTTCTGTCCAGGCTCATTAGCTGTCTGCCAAAGCTCATTTGTGCCATCATTGAGGGCATGCACAGGGAGCTGGCCACACGGTAGTGGGGGATGGGGTGTGTGGATGAGGCACGTGGAGCACTGAGACCTCCTGAGGCCAGTTGAGGGATCCATCAGTGAGACATTTCCCAGCAGCTCATGGGTGGACTTCTTGATGGAATCTGCAATGCAGTTAGAATCCATGTACTTTAACGTCCTCCGAGATTCCTATCTGCCACTCTCCCAGACTCTTTCCGCCCCCTATTAATGGAGCTTTCAATTTAATATTCTGGATGGGGTAAGAGCAAAATGAGCCCCTTTGGCAGTGTCCCACACAGCTGGGGAGACCAGGGGCTCACTCACACACTCTCCCTTTCCTCTTGTGGGATAAATCACAAGCCAGGGAAATTCTTTCTTGGCTCTAAGCTGTGCCACCTTGGGTGATGGTTGACATGCATAAAGTCAAATTGTCACTTTTACCCACTCCCATGCATCCAAATTCATATTTTTTTGGTTTAACAAAATGCTGAAACTTATTTAGAAACCTGGCCTCCCACAAAGCCTCTCTTGTCTTTGAGTGATTGCCAAAGTCAGTGTTCTCCAGGGTCTCCCATACTGTGATAGAGATGCTAGAGCCAGCTCATGAACCACTGAAGGGTCCACAGCCCAGAGTGAGGTCTGTTTGCCTATTATCTGATGCATGGGTGGGCGAGACTTCCCCTAAGTCCTTTGGTATATGATGCTGGATCCCAGAGATTCCTAAAAGGCACTTCAGTCTGTGGATGGATGCCAAATTTTTGTGGTTGGGAGGGGGACAAAAACAAGGGTGGTCTTATATTGCCATGATGCCAACATTACTCTTCTTACTTTCTCTTTGATTAGTATAATCAAACTGGATGGCCATATTCCTATCAAAACGATAATATATGCATGAAATTCATCATTTTTTTCATTGCATTGACATTTGAAATATTTTTAATTTGTTCCATATTTTAAAAAATTGGATTTAATTATTTTATTGCATTTAACGTACAAAATAGTGCTTGCAAGTGAATTGATTTTTCAAGCATTTCAAGAAAATTTTGATGGCTTATGTATGCTAGTCCCTCTTTCTTGTCCTTTTAGACTATAGTGGTTTGATAACAGTGTTGACAGAAAGGAAAGTGGACCACTATTCCTGAATGGCATTTCAGTGCCATGTAGACACTGATTGTTAGGGTTTACTCCAAAGGAAATGATTGAGACACTGCTCTTCTCTACATTAACCTCCAAGGTCATACTTCTCTTGCCAAAACTCAGAAAAATAAAGCATCATGGAAGAAAAAGTTACATTCCAGAGTATACACACTCAAGGACTCCCTCCACCCAACTCCCAGACTCTCTGGCAGATATAAAAGGTTTTAGCATGATACATGAAAAATCACAGTTTTACCCTTTGCAGGTACAGGTAGCAATTTGATTCTGCTTTTTGGGGATTTGCACATGGGAGCTATTGGACTCACTGCTGGTATAGATCAATACAGACCCTTGTGTTCAGAATGCAAGTTTCTGTAGATTTGACTCACCTCTCTAATCCTGAAGTAGGGCAGCTCCTTTTCTGAGGACTTTGGGACTTTATCAAATGTTTTATCATTTATAGACTGTTTCTTCACCTTGATTTACTGAAAGAGTCAATTCTTTTTTCATATTTTAAGTCCATCCACACCATTCAATTATTTTAGGTTTTAAATCCTTTAGACAAGCACTTTATAAGCAACTAATTCCACACCTGCAATCTTTGCATCATATTAAAAAGTATTTCACTCAAATATATAATTTGTGCCATATGTAACTTAAATAATGCCTTTGAAATTATTTACTAAAGTCTGGTCAATTAAAATAATTCAGAAAGTAAGTTGGCCGGCCCTGTGGCTTGGTGGTTAAGTGCGCGCGCTGCGATGCTGGTGGCCCGGGTTCGGATCCCGGGTGCGCATCGAGGCACCACTTCTCCGTTCATCCTGAGGCCGAGTCCCGCATACAGCAACTAGAAGGATGTGCAGCTACGACATACAACTATCCACTGGAGCTTTGGGGGGAAAAAATAAAATAAATAAAATCTTTAAAAAAAAAAAAAAAAAAGAAAGTAAGCAACTGTGAAAATATTTTCTCCCTTTTCCTCCCTGAAGCAAGCATTATTTAAAGGAGATTTTCCTGTGCTATTCAGTCAATATAGCTGAATGGCATCTCTAACAGGAAAGTGTTTGTAGATGTGAATCACAGTTTTTTTTTTTCTTTTCCTTTTTTTGATGAAAAGACTGATTATGGTGTGTATATATATGTGTGTACACACACATATATATACACACACACATATATATATATTCCACATGTTATTTTGCATGCCTGCTAAAAATGGCCACAATTTGTCCAAATTAGCAGGCACAGAAATGACTGTATTCTCTAAAATCAGTGACCCAAAGCCTTAGCTGTCTTTAAATACTTTGTGGGCTTGATTCACATTCTTGTGTGTTGGTTCTTGTCTGTCTCTGCACTGAGAGTAATTTTCTTTTTTCTAATAACACCTTAGAAGTGAGCCAAGTGTGGACCATGGATAATCCTGACAAGTTTCTCCTGCTTTAGAAAGTGCATGACTCTGGAGAAGCCAATGAGTCAACAAGAAGAGGCACAGTGCCTGTTTGTCTCACGCTTGAGTTTGCACTGGGAGCAAATATCCTGGAACAAAGTTACCATCAGAAAGATCTTTTTTTTCCTGGTAATACCGACTTGACCAAAGCACCAGGAACTGATCTCTTATGAGAGAGCCTATGAGATCTTAAGCCTGAGAATTCATTATCCAAATCACAAAAGGTCACTTTCTTTCTTTGTTTTAAGAATTGAACTTTTAAAAGGTTAGAGGCTTGGGGCCAGCCTGGTGGCACAGTGGTTAAGTTTGTGCGTTCCGCTTTGGCAGCCTGGGGTTTGCTGGTTAGGACACAGGGCGCAGACCTACTTACCGCTCATCAAGCCATGCTGAGGCGGCGTCCCACATAGAAGAGCTAGAACTCTACAACTATTATACACAACTATGTACTGGGGCTTTGGGGAGAAAAAAGAGGAAGATTGGCAACAGATGTTAGTGCCGAACCAATCTTCTTCTTCTTCAAAAAAAAATATATATAAAAGTGTAGAGGCTTAACTATAGCTACTATAAATGAATCTTAAGGCCAAAGCAGGACAGCAATCAAGGACAAAGTGACATCACGTCACTAAATTAGGCTAAATTTACCCTTATCCAAATTTTTATCTTTTCCCCCTCATGTCATAATACCCACATGCACAAAAGCTAAGAAAAGCAGGCTTTTACATGGGGAAAAAATGTTCATGGACCTGGAAAAAAAAGATGGTAGGTCTTGATGCAGTGTGCATGCTGATGAACTTAAAAAAGATTTCTTAACACTTATTCACCCTTCCTCAAGCTTACATCACTGGCGGACACTATACTTTTATAAAGACCCAAATCATTCTCAAAGTTGAATGGAAATTTTCTCTTTAAAGTCTGCCTGCCTCTGCATTTGTGTTACCCTGGGTCTCTCCACGCTTCATTACTGAGATGACTCCTGCATCTAGCAACATCCGTCACAACACAGTCACTGTTTTACACCAGTGCTCTCCATACGTTTGATCAAAGAAATAAACCTGCTCAAAGAAAAGATGTATTGTACACTAGAAAGATGAATTAACGTTCTCTAAACTCTTGGGAGTGTTCTATATTTTCTATCTATTTAGCTCATCTTTTAGGAAACAAACAAGAAATATCATTGACTACCTTCCCCTCAACAACTATTCCTCCTGATTCAGTCAAGCTTAAATCCATTTTTCAAAGGTCAGCACAGATTATAGATTAAGAAGTGTGGATATTACCTTTGTTTTATATATAAATATGCTGTATTAATAAGGAATTTGGAGGAATGAAGATTTACTTATAACTTAGAAATACAATCATCTGAAAATAGTTAAGAGAAATTAAGTATCATTATATAATACAGAAAATTTAGATTCAGTTTTAAGTTGTAACATCTGTTCATTTATCAACTGTCTTGCATAATAGTTATGGGGGTATATTTGGAGGACAGACAGAAAATTCTACTTTATTTCACAATTAAAATATATTAAGAGGACTTTTTCTTTGAAAATAATATTTTGCATTAGTAAATATAAATGAAATTCCAGCAATAATATACACCTATATACACATTGTTGACCAATACAGTCATATATGTTTAATCATTTTCTATGCTCTATCAAAGTTTCATATTTAAGTGTAGTAATAAATACTTATCTACTATAACCAAGGAAGTAATAATTTCCTGTTTAAGGAATTTACCAAATAACTTCAATTTACCTTAAAATTTATCCTATTAAAGCACAAAACTTAAAAACAAATATGCAAAACAAAAATAATAAAAAATAAGAATATAAATAAATGCAAAATAAATACAAGTGAAAATAGATTTTTTTAGTAGAGTATATGGTATACTTTTCTCTATATTTCTCTATATATTTCTACAGTATATTTTCTCTATATATTTATAGTAGAGTATATGGTAGTGTGTGTGTGTGTGTGTGTGTATATATATATATATATATATATAGTAGAGGTCATTATACTTGGCACTTAAAGTTAATTCATAGATTCAGTTTATTGCGAGCTATGCTTTTTCTTTTTGGTGAGGAAGATTGGCCCTAAGCTAACATCTGTTGCCAATCTTCCTCTTTTTGCTGAGGAAGATTGGCTCTGAGCTAACATCTGTGCTCATCTTCTTCTATTTTGTATGTGGGATGCCACCACAGCATGGCCTGATGAGCAGTGTATCAGTCCACACCCGGGATTCAAACCTGCAAACCCTGGGCCACCAAAGCGGAGTGTGTGAACTTAACCACTATGCCACTGGGTCGGCCCTGCCAGCTATGTTTTTTTAAAGTAAGTTTTCCTTACTTTAACTTACAGTGTCTTGAATTTTTATGTGCTATTATTAGCTAGCTAGAATCTTTTCTGGAATAAGATAGAGTACAAAAACACACACAAAATAATTATTTGACATAGAATAAGCTTCATTTACATTACTTTCATTTGTTAAAAAAAATATGCTGAACTCATTTAAATATTTCTTTGTGACTGAGGGTTATAACATTAACATTAATAATATTACTGTGCTATTTGTGTAGTGACACCCTCAAGGAGACCTGAGATCTTTAAAATTATTTGTCTCTAGGATAAATGGTATTATACCAATCTAATTCCTGCAATTCTGTTTTATTCTTTGTTATCAGCTATGCTATTTCTTGGTGTGGGAGCTTGTGTTTGCATGTGTGTGTGAGTGTATGTGTGTACATATATACATACGTATGCATAATACAACTACTGAGTGGCCCTCTAAGGAAGAAATTTCTTTGCAAACATGAAAATAAAATGAAAATGCTTTTGGAAAACTATTGCAGCATGGGGACTCTTAAAATAAACTTAGTGCTTTCTAGTTCCTAGATGAATGTACAACAGATATTTCACTCTTCCATAAATATGGAGTATATTAATGTAACACAAGAAATGAAATGATTACAGCACTATTAAAATCATGAGTCAGAGAAGCACTGGTTAGGCTTCAAAATCAGGAAACCAAATAAAAATAATTTATAACCAAAATTAACCCTGAAATTTGCTTAATGCATCACAACAGAGACTGGTGTTCTTGCTGGTTAACAAGTTTAGCTAAAACCACTTCTTCCATTAGTGCTGCAATTAATTGCTATTTATTTAGTTAAGGACAAGATAAAATAATCAGTATGCAATTTGGGGCAATAAAAAATAAGTGACTTTTGTGGTGGAATAGTACTCTGTGAAAAAGTTTTTACAATATTAAAAACCAGTAAGAAGCAATTTGGATATAACCAATTGAATAATTTTACATATATTATAATAGGTTTATTAAAATTTCTTCTTTCTTTATAGTTTTTTCTTTTGTCAATCACATAAGCACATATAGTTAAATTTTAATAATTCCAGTGTGTATACACACACACACACACAGACACACATACAAATATAGTGGTATCCACTGTATGGTCTTTGCAGAGGTTTAAGAGTTCAAAACAACCTTATAGTGAATTTATTCAAGAAGTTAGTATGGTATTTTGTTTTGTGGTAGGTTCCAATTATTAAATGATAATTTTCTGCTTTTATTCCACTTTTCATTGTATGGAAGTCTAAAATAAGTCTAATTGCATAGTGCCTCAAGCATTTGTTACTAATATGAAATCCTATTTTTTAAAAATAAATTTTCAGTCCTCCACTTCAGGGAAGATGGAGTAGTTGTATTTTCCTCCATTCTTCCCATTAAATAACTCTATAAACCCTAGACATTATATATGAACTCACATAAGAAAACTTCTAAAAGACAGGGCAAAGAGAAAAGACTAGCTAGGGACCTGGGGACCCAAGAAAAGATGGTAGTCGACTCCCTGGGTTTCCTTTTTGCCTCTTATATCCTAGACTTGGATCTAAAGAAGTTGAAAACTGGGTATGCCAATGAGCACAGAAAAAAAAAATCCCCACAAAAGCCTCCTCTCTCTAGCAAAAGAACTAGGAAAGCAGGAGCCTAGAAATAAAAGCTTTAGACAATAATTGGTCTACTCTAGCCAACATCACACACACACACACACACACACAAACTGGGGACTTAACGCAACTCCAAACCAGCAAGTTCTCTTGGAGATCTGGGAGTTACATGCTCGCCAGGCAGTAATGAGTATATTTTCCCTGTCTCCATTGGGGTAGTATCAGAGAAGGCCTAGTGAAGAGTCAGGACATTCACTTTTGCACAGAAGTAGTGAGGCCAAGCTTCCTCGTCCCTTCCATGGGAGTGAGCGGAGAACATATAAGGAGAAGTAATGATCCTCTGCTACTTTTCCAGGTCAGAGAGTTAGCAGTGAAGGACTAGTGGGAAGCCAGAACCCCAATCTTCATCCAGCATTAATAAGAGACACTCCTGGGGTGTCATTTTAAGCCATGTGGGGAACCTGGACTTCTACTTCAACCCAGCAATCATGAGGCAATGACCATCTCCACACCAAAGCAATATCAGAAGAAGCTAGCCAAAATGGAAGGTTTAAATAAGATTGAGATTCTCATAACATGATATCCAAAATGTCCAGGTTTTAATTAAAAATCACTTATAATATCAAGAACCAAAAGCAATCTCAAAATGAAGGGAAAAGATAATCAATAGATGCCGACAGTGAGATGTCAGGGATGTTAGAATTATCTGACAAATATTTTAAAGCGGTCATCATAGAATTGCTTCAACAAAAAATTACAAACAGACTTCAAAAAAATAGAAAATCTCAAAAAAGAAACAAAAAGTCTCAGCGAAGAAATAGAAGATATAAAGCAGAACCAAATGGAAATTTTAAAACTAAAAAAGTAAAATATACTTCCTCCACAAAAAAACAAAGAATAGTTCAACAACAAAAAGAATGAGCTCCATAGCAAAATGGAGGAGATAGAGGTAATAATCAATGAACTTGAAACTAGAACAAAGGAAATTATCCAATATGAATAGAGAAAAAATAGACTGAAAAAAAAAATGAACAGTGCCTCAGTGGCATTCTGGTCCCCGTACAATAGTGGTGGAAATATAAAATTATGCAGCCATTATGAAAACACTATAGAGATAACCACAAAAATTAAAAAAAGAACTACCAGGGGCCGGCCTAGTAGCATAGTGGTTAAGTTTGCATGCTCAGCTTTGGCAGCCCAGGGTTTGCAGGTTCAGATCCTGGGTGCGGACCTACGCACTACTCATCAAGCCATGATGTGGTGGCATCCCACATACAAAGTGGAGGATGATGTGCAGAGATGTTACTTCAGGGCTGGTCTTCCTCAGCAAAAAGTGGGAGATTGGCAATTGACGTTAGCTTAGGGCCAATCTGCCTCACCAAAAAACAAATATAACTACCATGTGATCCAGCAATCCCACTTCTAGGGATTTATAAGAAAGAATTGAAATCAGGATCTGAAAGAGATAACTTTCCTCCCATGTTCATTGTGGCATTGCTTTTAATAGTCGAGATGTGGAAATGATCTAAATGTTCCTCAACAGATGAATAGATAAAGAAAATGTGGTATACACATACAATGGAATGTTATTCGGCTCTAAAAAGAAGGAAATCCTACCATGTGTGACAACAAAGATGAACATTGAGGACATTATGTCAAGTGAAATAAACCAGTCACAGAAGGACAAATACTACACGATTTCACTTACATGAAGTATATAAAATAGTCAAACACATTGGAGCAGAGTAGAATGATGGTTACCAGGGGTCGGGAGAAGGCAGAAATAGGGAGCTGTTATTAAATGGGTAAAAAGTTTTGGTTGGAAAGATGATTAAGTTCTAGAGATTTGCTGTACATCATCATGCCTATAGTTAATAATACTATATTGTGCACATAGAAATATAAGAGGGTAGATCTCATGTCAAGTTTTCTTACCAAAATAAAAAACAAACAAACATAATTCATGCCCTGCCTAAAAGAAACCATCAGGCCCAGATGGTTTCACTGGTGTATTCTCACAAATGTTAAGGATAGGTAACCAGTTCTTTAAAATCTCTTTCGAAAAAATAGAAGCAGAGGAATTACTTCCTACCTCATTCTATGAGGCCAGCATTACCCTAATACCAATACCAGATAATGACATCACAAGAATGGAAAACTAATTACCTATATATCTTATGAATAAATGCAAATATCCTCAGCAAAATGTTAACAAATCAAATCCAAAAATATATCAAAAGAATCGTACACCATGATCAAGTGGGATTCATTCCATATGTACAAGTCTTGTTCAACAGCCAAAAATCAATTTATATAATCTCTCACATTATTAGGCTAAAGAAAAATCACAAGATCATATCAATAGATTTTTTAAAAAGTGCCTGACAAATTCCAATACCCATTCATGATGAAAAATCTCAGCAAACAAGAAAGAGAGGGGAACTTCCTCAAATTGATAGAGAACACCTACAAAAAACCCACAGCTAACATTTTACTTAATGCTGAGAAACTAAATGCTTTCCAGTTAAAATTAGGAACAGGCAAGGATGTCCCCTCTTACCACTTTTTTTTTGTGTGTGAGGAAGATCAGCCCTGAGGTAACATCCATGCTAATCCTCCTCTTTTTGCTGGGGAAGACCGGCTCTGAGCTAACATCTACTGCCAATCCTCCTCCTTTTTTTCCCCCAAAGCCCCAGTGGATAGTTGTATGTCATAGTTGCACATCCTTCTAGTTGCTGTATGTGGGACGCAGCCTCAGCATGGCCGAACAAGCGGTGCGTCGGTGCACGCCCTGGATCCGAACCCAGGCCGCCAGTAGCGGAGCGTGCGCACTTTACTGCTAAGCTATGGGGCCAGCCCCTACTCTTTTTTAACATCATACTGGAAGTGTTAGCTAATGCAATTAGACAAGAAAAGAAAACAAAAAATATATAGATTGAAAAATAAAAATAAAATACTCTTTGTTCACAGATGACATGATTTTCTATAAAGAAATCCTAAAGCATCAACAAAAAATCTCCTGAAGCTAATGAGCGATTATAGCAAATTTGCAGTATACAAAATTATTGTAAAAAATTCAATTGCTTTCCTATATATCAGTAATTAACAATTGGAATTTGAAAATAAAGAGACAATACCACTTAACGTTGCACCTAAAATGAAATACTTAAGGATGGATACAATAAAATATATGCATCTATTTTTAGGAAAATACAAAACTCTGATGAAACAAGCAAAATAAGATCTAAATAAATGGAGGGGTATTCTGTACTCAGGTATTGGAAAACAGTATCTGTAAGAAGTCAAATCTTCCCATTTTGATGTATAGATTCAATGCAATCTCAATCACAATCCTAGCATGCTATTTTGTAGATGTCTATAAAGTGATTCTCAAGTTTATACAGAAAGGAAAAAGACCAGATTAGCCAACACAAAACTAAAGTAGACAAGGAAAGTAGAAGGACTCACACAACTCAACTTCAAGGTTTACTATAAAGCTACAATAATCAAGACAGAAAAGTATTGGTAAGAGAATGGACATATAGTTAAATGGAACAGAATAAAAATCCTAGAGATACACCAACAGAAATATAGTCAACTGATATTGTACAAAGGAGCAAAGGAAATTTAATACAGACAGGATACTCTTTTCAACAAATGGTGCTGGAAAAATTGGATCATTATATGTAAAAAAATAAAAAAGAATGTAGATATAGATCTATACCTTTCATAATATTAGCTCAAAATTATTGCCCATAGGCCTAAATGCAAAACAACGAAAAACTTCTAGGAAAAAATACAGGAGGATATCATCACGACCTTGGTTTGGGCAATGATTTTTTAGATACAAAATCAAAAGCATGACCCATGGAAAAAAAAAAAGTTAGACTTTATGAAATGAAATGCTTCTTCTCCGCAAAATATAATGTTAAGATAATGAAAATACAAGCAACAGACTGAAGGAAAATTTTTGCAAAAAAAAAAAAAAAATTTGTTAAAGGACTCATATCCAAAATATACAAAGAACTCTTAAAACTCAACAATAGAAAAACAAAAAATCTAATTTAAAAATGAGAAAAAGATCTGAAAAGTCACATCACCAAAGAAGACATATAGATGAAAAGTAAGTATATGAAAATATGCTCAACATTATTTTTCATTAGGAAAATGCAATATAAAATATGATACCATTGCACATCTATTAGAGTGGCTAAATTCCAAATACTGACTGCTGGCAAAGAGGTAGAGAAAAAGAACTCTCATTCATTTGATGGTGGGAATGAAAAATGGCACAGCGATTTTTGGAAGAATGTCTGGCAGTTATTCAGATGAAGCAGATTCTTACCATACAACCTACTAATTATACTCTTAGATATTTAGCCAACTGATTTGAAACCTATGTCCAAAGAAAGACCCTCCTGCAAATGCTTAAAGCAACTTTTTTCATAATCACCAAGAACTTTTAATAATCACCAAGAACTGGAAGCAATCAAAATGCTCTTCAACAGGTGAATGGACAAACAAGCTGTATTAATCCAGACAACAGAATATTATCCTGTGATAAAAGAAGAAAAATATGAGTTATAAATTTACAAAAATTATACAGAGGAAGCTTAAATGCATATTGCTAAGTGAAATAAGGCAATCAGAAAATGCTGCCTATTGTATTATTCCAATTTATGAATTCTAGAAAAGGCAAAATTATAGACTGTAAAAGGATCAGTTGTTGCCAGAGGTACCAGAGAGGGAGAGGGAGAGGACTGAATAGATAAAGCACAGGGCATCTTTAGGGCTGTGAAGTTATTTTGTATAATACTGCACTGGTAGATACATGATATTTTGAATTTGTCAAAATTCATGGAACTTGAAAGTACAAAGAGTGGACTTTAATGAATGCAAATTAAAAAAATAATAATTATTTAGGAGAGTAGAGGATCCAAAGAAGGAATGCAGAAAAGCTATCTGCTTTTGAAATGTATAAATCAATCTCTCTATAGGGGATCTGGAGAAAATGCAGACATAAGTAACTTTGGAAATATGTGTTGTATATAAGATTAAGGCAAAAGAAACTATACATAAACATTGTACACTAGTTGGTAAAGTTGTTTTCCAACAGGGATAATAATTATGATACAGCTGTACACATCTTCCATGTTACATTTTGTTTTACTATATATCTCATTTTTGTCTTCTTTTTCTCCCACAATACATTATTTTGCCTTAAGTGAATATATCTAGAGTAATGATGTCATTCCCTTAAGGATTTTTTCACTATATATATTTTACTTAATATCTTAGTGTTTGCTGTAGGGCTCACAATATACAACTTATTTTATCAAAATCTACTTCTGATTTATGCTAATTTAATTACAGTGAAATGTATAATTGTCAATTCTTTATAACTAACTCTATTCCCTCTTGCCTCCCTTTTCTGTGCTATTATTGTTATACATAATATATTTATATATGTTACAAATGCAACAATGAATTGTTTTCTTTATTACTTTATTTTGTCTTTTCCATATAGCTTATATCTTTTTTGTTCCACAGTTCCTCAATTATTGGCTTCTTTTGTGTTAAATAGGTATCTTATAATGTGCCATTTAAATTTCCTATTTGTTTTGCTATATATTTTGTGTCATTTTCTAAGTGGCTATATCGAGGATTACCATTAATATATTAATTTACAAGATTCTAGTTCATGAACAATTTAATTTCAATAGTATACAAAAACTTTCATTTTATATACTCTGTTCCACTCTCCTTTACTCTATGTCACAAATTATTTCTCTATACATTGTGTTTCCATCAGAAAGATTCCTTATTGCTTTTTGTGGTTGCCTTTTAAATCTCATAGGATAAAAAAAGGAGTTCAAACAAAAATACATTTATACTGTCCTTTTTAAAATACTCTTATTGAGATATCGTTGACATACCATTCAACTCACCCATGTAAAGTGATTAATTCAATGGTTTTTACTATATTCACAGATATGTACACCATCGTTATGGTCAGTTTTAGACCGTTTTTGATGCCGGCCCTGAATCAGTTCCCCTACATTAAACCCAGCATATATGGGGTTAAAACCAAAAGCACCCATCCCCCTTCCCTGCTTCTTTAGTTAAGTTCATATGTAAATATCGGTTTCGCTAACCTTTGTATCCCTGAGCTTCAAAGGGCAAACAGAAGTTACAAATTGTTAAAAGTCCAGGTGGCCTCACCCTGGGCTCACACTAAAGTTTTGGCTAATTATGGATCCTTGACGTTTATTACAGGGAAACTATGATATCCAGAGAATATCAAGAAGCTGAAACTTCTCAGACCCCAACTCCTTGGCTTCCTGGCACCAGAATTCACCATCCTTTACGGAGGCAGACAACCAGGGACACTCACCTGCAATTCCCTTATCTTGCCATCCCCCTCACTGCAAGCAGCCTCATAAGACCAAAGGCAGGCTGTCGGGAAGGCACCAATCAGCAAGGCTACATGCTTCCTTCCCCTTCCTACAAGCAGCCACGTTCCTTGCAACCTTTAAAAACCCTTGACTCCCATCTTTCGAGGAGACGAATTTGAGGGCTGACTCTCATGTCCCAGCTGATGTCACCTGAAATAAACCCCTTTCCTTGCCATAAGCCTGGTGTTCCAGTTTTTATTTTGGCCCCTCTTGTGTGGCAGGTAAACGAACCTGTGTTTGTGTCCGGTAATATTTTCATCACCTCGAAAAGAAACCCTAGACTTCCAGTTTCATTTCTGTATGTAAGGAGTTTGGAAGTCACCACTCTATTCTAACAACAGGTAAAAAGCTGAACAGACTGAAAAATCAACAACTCGTCTTCTACCCATAAAAGAGGAGGACACAGCGCAAACTACCACTCCCAAGATTGGAGGGACAGACATCCAAATAAGAGAGAGCCCTGGCTTAGCTGAGCACAGATTCATGAGTAGAAACTACCCCTAAAACCATTGCTGGGGAAGGAAAACCTGAACTATATCAGGGTTTTTCAAGTTGCTGGAGGCTCAGTGTGGACAACTCTGAGAGTTAAAAACTCCAGGGGGAACTGGTCATAGGGAGGACGTCACAGTATTGTGCATTTGCCTCCAAGAGCTCTCCCGGGGTTCCCACAGTAAATATCTGAGAAAAATCCCCTCCTGCTTCTGGCAGGAGGAGGAGAAGAGGAACCACTTTGAAATATCCCAGAGCTATATCTATTCTTCTTAACAGGCCTGTCCACAGGGGAAACTAGTTAACTGAAGCCTAATCAGCTGGGGTATTTTCAGAGCCTAACTGAACTGGGGAAGGGAAACACCCAACTCCAGCTGGCTCTAGCCTTCCATGTGGGAGAAGGGAAATACCCAAATCCAGCCCACTCTACCCATTCTGTCACACATAATGGGAGAGAAAAAAACTGGGAAACTCTTGTGAAATTCAAAGTCCAGAGGCATAGGCTCACAAAAAGACTGAAACCTAATCACAAGACTATAGAACACTTCCCCTCGCCCAACACCTCACCACCACATTACTGAAGACCCATTTACAGCAATTCCTTTTACTGGTACCTCATGTCCCGCTATCAAGAGATTGAAATCCTACAGAAACAAAAAAGGAAAACAAAAAACGTACTGGCATTTTCATGAGGCCACACCTCATGAAATTTAACACCATTAAACACCAGAATTGTTTACCTTAGCCCATTATATAGTCATGGGCAAAGAAGTATAGCAAATGGCCTCTGATTTAAAGTAGTTTATGGACTACCTAAGGGAAATGAGCTTTAGTAAACAAACGAACAAAAAAAGAAGTGAAGAATATATAATAGTCGATGACAACAATATGAGACAATATAAAGCAGTACAAGGTTAATTGCCTCATGGATGACACAAACATTAGGATTTGTAGGTGCTCAAGGGAGGAAATGATCATAGAAAATAGGAAGAGAAAAGCTTCACAGAGGAGGGAGAATTTGTACTAGGTTGAATATCAGGGCCTCTAGTGTACAGTACAGTCATGGGCCTTGTAACCAGTTTTAAATATTTCTGTCTATAAATCCATCTTTTTTATTTCTGCACTCTGTGTCTGATAGAGGAGTGTATATTTTACTACAAGAAGTGGACTTCTCAATCCAATGAATCTTTTCTTTCTCAGTTATCGTCTCTCTAATCATAATGTTGATATTGAATAATAAGGCACATGTGTGTGGTGATGGATTGTAATTAGTATTTGGGTGGTGAACATGAGGACATGATGTAATCCATGCAGAAATAGCAGTATAATGATGTGCACCTGAAATTTATACAATGTTCTAAACCAATGTTACCGCAATAAACAAAAAATTTTAAAAACAATAAAAAAAAAACACCACAATTGAGGGAACAGGAATTCCTTACTCAACGCTTGGCAAGGAGATTTTAACAAACTTCCCAATGCATGTTTATATCTAAAGCAAGCTCTTTCATATTCACCACAATTATCAAGCGTACATGTGTCCATACTTTTTCTAAACATAGTATTTTCAGCTGCTGTATTATGATACAGGCATGTTATGATCAGCTCTGAGATGTGTTACAAATTATTTGTTATTAATAATAATTGTAGCACTAAAATCCAATATTGTGCTTTTGCTAATAATTGCCTCATTATCCCTAGTTTGAATCACTACATAGTTTCTTGAATGGAAAATAATAGAAAAAAGCCAACTGTCACAGAGAGAATCATGCACAACACAGCATGTGGTCATTAGAGTCTATCATGAGAGGGAGTGTGAATATGTATCATGCGTACATGGTCATGAGACTGCCGTCAGTTATATACATTATGTTGGGAGATATATGTAACTGACTCCTTTAAAAAACTGTCAGCAAAGGGAGAGGTGAATAAAAACTCTTAAGACTAAATTTAACATGAAAGTAAAAATAAATGTGGAGCTTCAGTATATTCTTTCTAAAATGTATTTTAAAATTATGTTCAACCACTTTCTGAAAATGTAGTAGATTTTAAAAAGATCAATTTTTTAAGAAAAATTTTATGCTGAGGTGGCAATTGCTTGTGTAAAATCATTTTTAAAATATCAAAATATGCCAATGATACCATGTCCAAGGGTATACCTCTCAAATAGTATTCTTTTACTAAAGAGTATATGAATATATGAGCTTAATTTATATCAAGAGTTTTTAGAGTAAAGCAAAGTTATTTCTATTAATTGAATAGTTTGATAAATTCTCTCGCAATAATGTTTCATCATTGTATTTGTTTAATTTATCCATTAAGGGATTATATTTGCTTGTATTAAACTTCAACAGAAATTTAAGAAAATGGCTGTTTCATCCTTCTGAAAAATGGTTATTTTTGTTGTCCTGAGTGACTGACAGATATTTAATTGATAATATCATGCACACCTTTTATCTAAGAAGCTTAAAATACAACTTTCAACTGAAATATTATGTGAAAGAAGACCTTAAAAAGAATAAAACTGGAAGAAAATATCAGATGGACAGGAGAAATGCTCAGACATCAGATGAAATCTTTTCATTTTTTTTTAAAGTATCATTGAGGAGTTTGAAGTAGCATCAGTAATTATGTATGTCTTCTTTTATTGGTCCATGAGATTGGTACACAGGACTCCGTTTACCACATGTTTTGCTTCCTACAAAAGAGTCATGAATTAGATCTCTACTCTAGTCCATTTCTTCAGGTGTTGTATTTTCAAACCCCTATACTAATCCCTGTCCTCCAAAGGAATACTGCTTTCAAACACCTGATGAATGGAGGCATCCATCGGTAGCTACGTAAATGACAAGTAGACAGCTTGACAGGAGAAACACATAAAGCAGCATTATCTAAAAGCTGACCCATTCAGTATGGCTTTCCTCACCAGTAATAATTAGATGTTACAGCTCAGTGATGTGCAGCATTGTTCAGTTCCCAGGTGTGTTTCTCCCTGAAAACATACCAGATGGGTATCTCCAATGTGTCTAAAAATCATTGTACTTATTTATACTGGTGTAAAAGAAGTAAACACATGCCTAAACAAGGGAAGACAGACAGTATCTCAAATCCCTGGAAGAAAAGTCTAGTGCTTTCCTTGCAAATGTTTTATTCAATAGCGAGTTTCTTATTATCATCTATTCACCAAACGTTTAGAACTGGAAAGATTGCTGAAGCATATTTTGGAAATTTTATCTCTTTCTTTCCTTTTGCAACTGTAATCTTTCTGGCCAAGCACTTCCTCCATGAGGGACACTCCTACACAGACAAAGACACACACACACCGCACATGCACTCATACATGCCTACATGCACATTGGTCAATTACATATTCTTGCAAGTGCAAATACAAGATTATGGCAGTTATTCAAGTTTGAAAAGAGGAGTAAGATCAAGATATATAAGCAGAAAAGCTAAACTACTCCACTGAACATTATATACTTTCAACCCAACAATTAATTACACTCCTGGGCAGTTTTCCCAGAGAAATGAAGATCTATGTTCAAGCAAAATCTGTATTCAAATGTTTATAGAAGCTTTACTCAGAACAGTAAAAAGCTGGAAATATCCCTGATTTTATTTCTCTCAATTTTAAATGAGATATCTGCAATGCCCCTAGCAGCATCAACATCGTAGACTTAACTGAAGTATTTGGGTAGATTCAGAGTCAGCAATAGATCCTTTTGATTGATTGCTTACATCTACATGTGAACTTGCAAATTCATTCCATCTCTTGGTTAGAACTTCATGCAGTTTCCCTGTGTCCTATGTTGTATCTGCTCTTGGAAGTGTCATTTGCCTCAAGACAATGGTAAATGTTCACTAATCTTCTAACACCCAACTCAAACATTTCCTGCCTCAAGAATATTTTCTTTCACATCATTTGTACTATCTATACCAATATAGTTATGTGTTCCTTTCATTTTATCACTAATATTTCTTACATATGTTGCTAGTAAAATGCAAATCAATGTCTATTTATGTGTAAGTTATGTGTTCAGTAACCATATAATTTATCATCCAAATTGGAAGACTTTTGAAAGTAAAATGTGACGCTATTAGTAATAATGCCAAGCTAACTAATATAAATCCAGATGATAACTTAGGACCTAGGATCAAACTCACTACTAAATAATAATCATGTGAAGTCTGAGGACCATATATTATACTCACTTATATATGAGGAGACTAGCAATTTTCTTTTCATGTAATCAATGTGTATTAATGTTCGTGGCACCTGAATACACAAATGAATCCATAAAGGACTCAATGCATACATACTCTGGCCATGATCTCTGGTGACTCCTTCAATACCAGTTAACAAGCTTCTGTACCTCAGTACTTTGTTTTACAATGCCGGGGATGGGGACTCTACATACCACATTTTTGCTCTGCCATCTTGCTCCCTTTCAGGCTCTGCCAACTGCAGACTTGAGAGAGACTGAGAGGCTGGCACGGAAGGAAGGCCTTGTTTCCTGTTGGCCTCCTGTTCCTTTAGCAACCTTGCTTCTTCACCACAGCAGCAGCATTTACTTCCAATAGCAGCAGCTGAGTCTAGTGTGCAGCTTTATACAAGTCACCAAAACAGCGTCATTGTTCCTCTTCAGAGATATCAGCACGTTGAGCTGGCACCTCCTCTTCAGAAGTCTGGCTCTCTTCGAGTTCAGAGATCAGATAGCTGCTGGCGGGAACTCACCTCTTCAGAGGTCAGAGTTTTAGTTGCGCAGGACCCTTTCTCCAAGCTCTTAAATTTTAACGATCCAGACCACTTCCTTTTTCCCATCAGCCCTAAGGGCAGCTGGTATTTCATGCAATTGTTACCTCCATGATACTTTAGCATTCTCTCTGTGCCCTTCCCATTACATATTTGACACTGTCAAACCTAATTAAGAATTATTTACATTAGGTTATCTTGTTAAGTAACTGAACTGTACAGGCACCTTCTATAGGAAGAATATTGCTACATATTCCACAGAATATGAGTTTTTCTCCCCGTGGGCTCATGTTCTTATGCTGTTCCTTACTAATTAGCTAGAAGCCACTGAAAGCATAGACTCAATAATCAGGCTTAAGGGGGAAATGTGATATTGGCGTTGCCTGTGACCCCATTGTGTCTTCTGTAGCTCCACACGTGAAAACTCCAACAGCAAATATTATCATCATCACTTCTAATTTTTCCTGACGGCAAAATCTCATCTTTTTACCTTCATTGTTTTGGTAGCTTCTTTATAAACCATTCCCTGATCGTTTATGCCCTCTTTGAGGTCTTAATCATAAACAAATATATAATCCCAGGAAAGGAGCTCCCACTGGCAGAACTTTAGCTTTGTCTGCAATATCCATGTTCCTAATATCCAATATTTATTTTCTTTCTATTTTTGCTTATTATGCACAATATAACAATTTCGATGGTGATTTAATATAAAAAATATACAGAATTAGGCTTGCCTGGTGACATCGTGGTTAAATTTGCGTGCTCTGGTTCAGCAGCCTGGGGTTCACGGGTTCGGATCCTGGACATGGACCTACACCACCCGTCAAGCCAAGCTGTGGTGGTGTCCCACGTACAAAATAGAGGAAGATTGGCACAGATGTTAGCTCAGGGCCAATCTCCCTCACCAAAAAAAAAAAAAAAAAAAAAAAAAATACAGAACTGTAAGGTTTTAACTGCACTTATATTATGGTTAATTCCCAGACACTTTCCTATTTTAATTGGTGTAGTGTATTATTTCATTCAGCTCTTTTACTTAACTTATCAAAAATAATTATCCATGTTCACATAAATCTTCACAATGACCATTTATAAAGCTAAAATATATTCTATTAATTTGGTATGTAAATATTTATGTAGCCATACTCAAGCTTCTGGACATTTAGTTTGGTTTCAGATTTTTGTCAACACCACACCAGACCATATGAATATGCTTGCATACATATTTATAACTACTTTTCCTTTGAAATATATCCTTAGTGAAAATACCTAGTTTGGGAAATACCAAGTCTGAGAGAATGAAATCTTGTGCCTGTAATAAAGCCAGACAGAATCTGCTGTCTGATGGCTTACCTCTAGGCCCATCCATGACAGGGGAAATCATGTAGCCAAAAGATTTTGCATCAAAATTGGGGACTAAGTTTTTCATGGAAAGCTTATTTGTTCATATTGGGTTTTTTGGGTATTTGATAAGTGGAAAAGGAAGGGACCAGTCATATTGGCATTCAAGAATCTAATAAGGTATTAAATTCTTTTTGACTCCCAATCTGCAAGTGACATGAGGTTGATAAATTGAGAGAAAGTTGAATATTCTTAAAAATACTTGAAGATTACAATTCAGCCTTAGACTTTATAGTCCATTAAGACAGGGTGCATTATTAACAGAGTGGTGTTGCAGACACTCCATCTTCTGAGTACACTGTTGGTTTGCGCTTCTTCACTCCCTTTGAAGTTAGGTGTGGGTATCCATCTTTGCTTTCACCAGTGAAATTTATGCAGAAATAGTAGGTTCAATAACTTAGGTCAGAACAGAAGAGGATGAGGATGTGCCTGGCACATGAAGACAAATTAGGAGTAAAAACAAGAAGCTATAAGGAAGAGTAATTCAAAAGAAAGCAGTGGTTAACAGAATTATGTCCTGATGAAGGAGCAAAGAAAAATCAGAACCAAAACCTACACTCTTGGAAAATGAATGAACAGAGACTGTTGGTAATCTGTGGAAGAGAATTTTCAGTGGTGTAACGTGAATGAGAACCAGATTGGATTGGATTAAAGAGTGAGTAGAAGTTGAGAACATGGACATAGAGCATTGGGGCTGCTTTTCCCAGAAGTTTGTTCATAAAGAAAATGAAGGAAATAAGTGATAATTGCAAGGACTAGTAAAATCAATGGAGGGTTTAGACTTTTTATTTTTTGTGTTCAAGATAAGGTGATTTCTGCATGTTTAAATGTTGATGAGACAACATTATGTAGGTGATAATTTTCATATTTGCCAAGTTTTTCAGGACACCATACATTAGAAATCCATACAAACAACCTGTAGAATTGGTAGGAAAAGTGGAAGTAGAATCTTCAGGCAAACTCAGATAGAGATGCAGGGAGCTGAATAAATGGTTTTGTTGTACGAATAAATTTTGGGCTGAAGATAATAGAGTTTTAGGTCACGAATATGTAGATAGTAGTAGCAATAACGGGGGTGGGTAATATTGCCAAATGAGTGTGCAGAGTAACAACAGAAGGGAAGGGAAAAAAAGAGAACGAAAGAGAAGGAGAGAAATCAGGGAGCTTCAGAAATACCCTAGAGATGGTTAAGGAATAGAATGCTTTTGTTTGTGAATGGACATATTCTTCATGTAACTTTTCAGTTGTCATTATCTATAGTCTGTATATCTTTATTTATATCTATATCTATATCTATACCAATATACGTATTTTTATCTATCTAAATATCTATACTCTAGAACCTATAAATATAGGAAAATGGCAAAGCTTCTTTGTCTTTACACACCCACTTTTTCATAAATAAGATCTAAAATACATTTATACAATTTTGGAAATATATTTTTCATTGTGTGCTATTTTTCAAATTTCTTTTGATGCTTTTCTTAAATATAGATTTTCAGTATCCAAAAAGTATGCTCATTAAGATTAATAAACAGTACATTGCTTGAAAATTATAACTTTAATTTTTACGGAGAGCAGAAAACTAAATGTAGCCAATAATAATATGATATTGAGGCATTTGTTCCCCCAAAGTAAGCTAGAGAATGCCTGATTTTGGTTAGGTAGAAAATTGTTGCTTAATTGTGATACATTATGAGAATGAAAAAAATTTGTGTCTGTTGTATTTTTTACTAATTTTATTAATAATTTTGAACATTTTAAAATTAGAGCATTGTATAATCAGTTTTTTTCCATTGTAATTACTTGGAGTGGCCATTACCTCTACCCCGAGGTATAAGAAAACAAATCCATGGGAATGAGGCAAAGGAATCTTCATATTTAACAAGCATTTCAGTAAACCACTGTGTTAGGCAGCTTCTGAAATGATCCCCACATCCTTGTAGTTCAACCTTTGTACAATCATTTCCCTTCAAATGTGGGCTAGCTCTAATGGTTTTCCTCTAACAAACAGAATACTCCAATGTGATGGAATGTCCTTCCAAGTTTAGGTTATAAATCATTGTGACTTCTTTCCTGTTCACATTCACTTTCTCTCAATTATTCGCTCCCACTTGCTCAAATTGATGAAGCCAGCTGCCATGTTGTAAGCTGCCTGATGGAGAGGCCCATAATACAAGAAATGGAGGACAGCCTCTGGCAAATAGCCAGCAAGGAACTGAACCCTCCAATCTAACAGCCTGCAAGAAATTGAACGCTGTCAACAACCACCAATTGAGCTTGAGTGGATCCTGGATCCTATCAATATCACATATTGATATGACTGCATCCGGATAACACTTTTTGATTACAGGCTCTCAAGAGTCCCTGAGTCTGCGAACCCAGCTAAGCTACATGCAGATCTCTGCCCTACAAATATTAGAAAATAATAAATATGTGCTGTTGTAAAATTCTAATTTTTGGACAATTTTTTATGCAGCTATAGATAACTGCTTGAATAATATTTCACACTAAGACCTAGAACCAAGATTAGAAAAAAAATTGTGACAAAATCAATGATGAAGGAGGCAAAAGTTTTCTGCTTCAAGCCCTTAGAATTCACTGTTACATCTTGAATGTTCTAACATACACACACCAAAAAATATTCAGGGGCCGGCCCTGTGGTGCAAGCAGTTAAGTGCGTGCGCTCCACTTCCGCGGCCCAGGGTTCGCCGGTTCGGATCCCAGGCGCACACCAATGCACCACTTGGCAAGCCATGCTGTGGCGGCGTCCCATATAAGGTGGAGGAAGATGGGCATGGATGTTAGCCCAGGGCCAGTCTTCCTCAGCAAGAAGAGGAGGATTGGCAGATGTTAGCTCAGGGCCAATCTTCCTCATAAAAAACAAATATATATATATATATTCAGGAAAACATTACTCTGGGAATCATTCATCCAATATAACAAAGAGATTTCAAAATATAATGTCCTAAATAAGATGGAGTTTTTTCCTTTCACGTAACTTTTTAAGATAACCAAATTGTCCAGAGCTGAAACTCAGGTCAGTACAAGCAGTAACAACAGGACCCAGCTACCACTTACCTTGTTCTTCTGCCATCACCTAGAGCGCTAATTTAATCCACATGGTTAAAACTGGTTTACCACCATTACGTCTACATTTTTCACTGTTGGAAGTGGGAAGAAGACATAGAAAGCAAGGAGTTATTTTTCTAAAGACACAGCACTGAAATTATGTACATTTTTTTCTGTTCACATCCTCTTAGCTAGAACTTAGTTACATGACACACTAAGCTTCAAAGGAAGCTGGGAAAAGTAGTTTCTAGCAGGAAAGCCATATGTCCAATAAAACTCTGAAGGAAAACATGGATTTTGAGAAGCATGAGCAATATCTGCTACAGAAATCAATTCTGCATTTAAAAAATGGATATTCTTAAAGAAATAATAACATAGCAAATTAGGCAAACAAAACATACAGGCAAAAAATGAGGTATGACAGAAGTTGGCAGTTTCCAGAGGTAGAAGATGATACATTGTGGCTTCAGCATAAGGTTCTGGAGGGGTTTGAATGAGCTTATCCAAAAAGACGAGTCCAGAAAGATAGCTTGGTGTCTTGGCAGAGGGTTTGAAAGCCCTACAAAGGAATTTTTTTTTCCCTAAATACAGTGGAAACATTTACTCCTTTTGAGCAAAAGAGTAAAAGAATGAAGTTAAGAAGCATCTCAGGAAGCAGAGATTAGGGTAGGCTGGATGTGAAGATAGTTTTAAGCCATGTAATAATTTGTAGTTAAATTTTAAGGTACATTAGAAATAGAACCATGAAAGTCAAAGGAGAAATGACATTTTAAAGCATACACTTGCAATAGAATAGACTAAAATAGGGTAGGGTAGGCTAGGACAGGCTAGAATAGAATAGAATAGAACAAACACAACACAACATCACATCGCATTCAAACTGATGACAAGTTGAATGTAGGGAAAGAGCCAGAGTGAAAATTTGACTATGATTCTAAAGTTTCCAGGTTAAAAATCCCCCTGCACAGCAGCTCTTCTGGGAAGAAGTAGCACAATAGAAATGATTGGTTTTTTGGGAAAAGAAATAATGAGTTTTGCTCTGCATATGCAGAGTCTCAAGTACCTATGGGATGATCTGATAGAAATTTGTAACTAAAATCATAAATTATATTTTAGTTTGCCCATGTTTATTGCCTTGGCTTTGATCACAATGCTTTTATTGTGCTGAGCTGATTGATCTAGTTGTCTGTCACCAGGCCAGTGTTTCCAGAACCTATTACCGGGTTAATGCCTTTCACTAGCTTTTTTTCTTTCCATCACCATGTGTTGGGCAATGAAGCACAAAAATTGCATATGGTGCCTTAATTTTAATACACAGATATATCCTGCTTTACTGTTGTATTTATCGTCTTTCTTTTCCTGAAAGCTTATTTGATTGAATTTTTTGGCTCTAATTGAGAAGACTGAAATAAAACAGTTTTTACCTTGAATAATGATTTTCCATTACTTGCTCTTCTTGAATAATATGAACTATATACCTAACCAGACAGAAGTTAAATTTCTTTGGGAGATTATGAACAATACTGTTAGGATTTATTTCTTTTAAATAATAACTTTAAATGCTAGTAAAGAGAAAAACGAAAACCAAAAGGAAAGTGTATATTGCAATAATAATGAGTTTTCTAAGAAATTACTTCAGATTCGAGACTTCTTCATTTATTCCATCAATGAACTAATAAACTGCCCTGTTAGACAAGGTCTTTAAACCAATTATATAAGGTTAATTGTATAAATTAGCATACCTAATATGATAGCAACAGCACTAAGCAGGTGAATAATGAATATTATCTAACTGAATGCATTAAATTCATCTATGTTCATCTACTAATAAAAGCAATAACGTTTTAAACATTACATGAAATAACCATTTTTTATAAGTATTTGGTTTTTTAGAGAATGAGAGAAATATATATGAATCATACTATTTGCTTTTTGTTTCTAATTTTGTATACTGTAATAAGATCACAATACTTGACTATATTTCAAAAATAAAATCACTCTCCAGTGATTAAATAGAGTTGCAGAAAGAAGGTCTAAAGGATAGCAAACTGTATTTAGAATTCTCTTCATATATTCTGTTCTTAACAATGGCTTGCTCAATTTTTGCAAACCTAAGACAACCGTATTGTAATCTGTCAAATGCCATAGAAGGACATTCAAGGTATTTCCCAGTTGGTCTCCAAAACTATTCTATACCCCTTGTGGTCCAGCCACAGCCACTTCTCATTGCTTGAAAGTGCCATGGTCTCTCATGACTATGAATTTGCTGATTTTCTTTACCCCATCCTATATTGCCATATCTCTCCTTGCTCTATTTTGAGTTCTTAACTCCTCCTTTTCCATCCCATCTTTCTACTGCTCTTCTTCCTTCTTTTGCTCATTTTCCTCTTCATCCTTTTCCTCCTCTTTTTTTTTTTTTTTTTTTTGTGAAGAAGAACAGTCCTGAGCTAACATCCATGCCAATCCTCCTCTTTTTGCTGAGGAAGACCGGCTCTGAGCTAACATCTATTGCCAATCCTCCTCCTTTTTTTTTTCCCCCAAAGCCCCAGTGGATAGTTGTATGTCATAGTTGCACATCCTTCTAGTTGCTGTATGTGGGACACCACCTCAGCATGGCCAGAGAAGTGGTGCGTCGGTGCGCGCCCGGGATCTGAACCCGGGCCGCCAGCAGCAGAGCACGCACACTTAACTGCTAAGCCATGGGGCCGGCCCCTCCTCCTCCTTCTTATCTCACCAGAGTTATTATCATTTTTGGATACCCAATTCATTTCCTAACAGACCACCTCCTTATAAATAATTCTGCACCTCTCTGTGCAAATGTAAGGCTATATTTTTATTTTTCTTATGCTATCAATAACTATCTCCCTTGGGCTATGATTTCTTATATAGACATGTGCCTCTTGCCCAAGATAATGAAGATTTGAAAGAGATTGGATGTGTTTCATTCACATTTTTCTTCCCTAGTATCTAGCCCTGAAACTTTCCCATGTTTATCCCTTAATAAATACTTCCTGAAATACACTGAATATGCATGGTAGTTACTGGCAAGGTAGACCTACTGAATTAAAAATTAGTGCTTTTTTAATAAAATAGAGTTGAATCTTTCAACTTATAAAGAAAATGAACTAAACAGGAAAATGAAAAAACTAGCTAAAATTATGTTTCTACAGTAGATTCTAGTTAACATTAATATCTTGGGGAATTGAGGTGAATCAAATTCTTTTTCCTGACAAAGTGAGTGCATAAGAACCCCAAGGGAGAAAAAAAAAGTTTCCACTTGGATCAAAAAGAAAGAGTGAAATTACTGGTAGAGATGGGAGGAAAAATAAATAACGATGGAGGGAAGATCATAGTGGAAGATTACAAGTGAGATGCAGAGTAATTATGTTGATAAAGAAAACCATAGAGGCTACAGGTAAAAAGGTAAGATGAAATGATAGCACAAGCAATAGAAAGTAAATTGAAAAGCACAAAATGGATGGTACATTGTTTTTAGTGTAATATAAACTAATAGAAACAGAAATGAGACAAAATTACAAAGATCCAATAATTAGTTTTTATTCTTTTATTCTGTAATAAAGATTTCCCAATATAAGAGAGGGATAAGATCATAAATGGGAAGATATGTAACTCACAATTGTATCACATTTAAAATTTTTAATCTTGGTTGAGACATTAGAAATTGTGTGAATAGAAGACGACCAGGTTCCTATTACCATTTGACACATCATCATTCACTTAATGCTTTGTATTTCCTTGCCCTTGACTCTTATTTCCGACTCACTCCACCCAAAATACTCTTCTACTGTACATCTTGGAAGTGCTACCCCATAAGCAGCAAACTTCATTTTATCCTAAAACTTTGTTGAAATAGTATGACCACTTCCATGTCATAAGAGGAAACGAGGTATTCTCTGAACCCACCATTTCCATGTTTTCCTCTTAAATGGCAGTTTTATTATCCAATACTTTATATACTACAGAGTCAAACAGGGGTGCCCTTGCTCCCCATTGCTTTTATAGTTTATTATTGTCCACTCTTTTGCTGAAAATAATTTCTGTTTCTTTGATGCCCATGCCCATCACTTTGATGCCCATTTGGCTATACCAAACTCCCCTCTCCTAGCAATTACTTTTCAATATCTTCATTATTCTCATTCATCAAAACCTTCACATCAGACTTACTTTTTCAACCCAACTTTTCACTTCTCAACTCAAGCCATGTTTTTATCCTGGATGCATTCAGTGTCCATGTGGATGACTATTTAATATTCTGCCTTTCAGATTATTTATCTCCTTAGCCCAAAGGATCTTTTCCAGGTAGAACATACACCTTGATCTTTTAATAAAAATTGCTGGAATCCTAAACAATGACTTCCCTTTGATGTCTTAAATTGTCTTAAATCTGTTAAATGGATCACAAGATCATACCTAGTAGCAATGAAATCACAAGAGATGAATATTTTTTATTTGTTTTGTTTTGTTTTATTGAGGAAGATTGGCCCTGAGCTAACATCTGTTGCCAACTTCCTCTTTTTGCTTGAGGAAGATTATTTGTGCTAATCTTCCTCTATTTTGTATGTGGGTCACTGCCACAGCATGGCTTGATGAGTGGTGTGCAGGTCCACACCCGGGATCTGAACCCACAAATCCTGGGCCGCCGAAGCAAAGTGCACAAACTTAACCACTACATCACCAGGCTGGCCCCAAGATATGAGTATTTTTAATTGGAAACATCATCATGCTGAAAAAATTGAGAATCTTGCTGTGTAGAAGAAGAGAATAGATATTGAATAAGCAGTCAGCAAAGTTTGTGACACCATCTACTTTCACATCTGAAAGAGTTTACACTGCTGATATTATTTCTCTCTTAGATACACCTCAGCTATGTAATTGATTCTTCCCTTTGTCTTTTAAATATTCTCACATCTGTCCCATTTGTACAAAATAAATCCCACACTCAAGCACTTATTCTTCTGAAGGTACATTTCTCGCCTCCATTTGCATTCAAACATTCTTGAAAGGGTTGTTGAATCTGTCTCCATTTCTTTGGCTCTCATTTATTCACAAGCTTAATTCAATTAGATTTTACACCCACTCTAAGGCAGCAGCTTTCACTGAATTTATTAGTGATACCCATGTCACAAAGTCACACGTGACATTTCATTAATCCTCTTTCTTGAACCACTTTTACCTCTTGATACTATTGACCACTATGTTCTTAAAATAACCTCTTCCCTTGGCTTTCTTAACAAAACAACTCTCTGAGTTTTCAACCCACTTCTCTGGCTTCTGTTTCTCTTTTTTAGAAGCTATTACTCTTATACAGAACCCTTACATTTTGTTTTTTCTTCAAGGTTACACTTTATTATATTTCCAGCTGTATTATCTTCCTAGGCCATCTAATACATTCACTTTTTCGTTCCACAAACATTTACTTAACTACCTATTCTATGCCAAACACTCTTTCAGGTGCCAGAGATTAAACAAAGCCTGCAAAAATCCATGCTCTCATGAAGTTACATTTTAGTGTGAGAAATGGCTAATACACAAGAATATTAAACAAAATATATATTATATTATGAAGTGACAAGGACCAAGGAGTAAAAAGAAAGCAGGGACAGGGAATAGGCACATTGTCAGGGTGGAAGGACCAAATATTTAAAGAGAGTAAAGAAAATGGCTCACAGAGAGGATGATATTTGAGAAATCTGAAAGAGGTCAGAGAATGAAGTTGTGTGAACATCTAGAAGGAGTTCATTCTGAAAGGAGAAAACTAGAGGACATATTAAAGGAACCATATACAGAGTTTCCACTTCATTCCATAGAGAGGTACTAATTTCTTGAGTGAATAAATCTTCATTATTATTATTCTTCATTAGAAGAGACATATATCAAATATGGTATAATCAGTGAAATATATTTTATTTAGATTATTTTCATTCTTTCATTCCTAATAATTATTCTCCTCTAACACAATAAATTAAATCTAAAATATAATTAATAAATATATTAATATAAAATATAAAAAATATATTAAAGTATAAATATAAATGTGAAATATAAAATACATTAAAATGTAATTAATGGGTCAGTTGGCTGGCACTCTTCTAAATTCTGGGATTAAAAGGAGAAAACTATCGAGGAAGATCATAGTTGTTTTTAGGGCGGGTTTTCAATACATCATCAAGTCATGCACACATACTCTAAAAACTTAGAAAAGTCATTTTGAATTCTTATTATGGTCTACCCACTCTGTTCTCTCTATTCTCTCTCTTTACTATCTTGTAAGTATGTTTTGGGTGACCAAGAAAATAACCCTAGCTTTTAAACCCAAAAATTTAAGAAGATATTTTTGTAAGAACAAGATTATTGGTTTCTCAGACGCTCTGCTTTCAAATAATTTTAATCTCAACTTTCTATGCTGCTGATGATTTCAGCCAATGCTGAGGTTGGAGCATGTCAAACCAGACATATCTTGCTCCCTGAGGTTCAAGAAACAGCTTAGTTTCTCATCCTTCCTTACTTACTCAATTCCAGAGCATCAGTTGTAGCTGGGTTAGTCAGTCAACAGCCTGGGTTATTTCTGTAGCAACCTTTTGTTCCTACAGAGGCTATAAAACTCAACAAAGCAATGAGCCCTGCTAGCTGGAAATCAGTCTGGCCTTTCCCTTCTATTGGCACATTCTCCGTGTCTGATCATTGCTCCACAATGACTGGGTAGTGGTAAGAGAATAGGGAGTCCTCAGAGACTGATGATCCAATGAGACCACGGCGAAGATCCTCATCTGACATATAATTTCAATTTTTTAGCTTGAGGTAAAATATATCCTCTTATTTAGATGCAAGGTTTTTGTGATTTTGCCTATAGTTTTCAGAAAAAACAGAAGAGATGGTGGTAATGGATTAAATATATAAAACCACAGAAGCCTGGTAGGAGTTAGGGGAGAAGGTCTATACAGCAAATAAAGAACACTTACAGGTGTCAAGAAGAATACTGAGAAAGGTATATATATGTAGTAATGCTGCCTCCTCACACTTACTTTCCAGACTGATAAAGCTACCCAATCTGTACAGCAGTTCACCTCCAGTCTCCTGCCCTGCACATTCACACCTTTTTTAACGATAGTCTTACACAGGGATCAGGAACTAGTTCTTGCCTACATTAAGGTATTTTAAAATGCTTTTAAACCCTTATGTTTCAATATTTAGGTGGATTTATCTCTATTTCTGTTAGTTCTGACATTCTGACATATCTTCCCGAACTCCACGCTCACTTTCCTAGAATATTCCCTCTTATTTGTCATAGGACACTTGGATATATTGTTTCTACTATGGTTTTGTTGCTTCTACTCACTGATCCTACTAAAACATGTTCCCAGTTCTTTCTAGTCTTCTTCATACATCATAGTTTTAATTCCCCTTTCCATGATTGTCACGCCAATCTCTTCTACTTTGCCTTCTATTGATTATCCTGCATGATAGATGCTACTATTTAGCAACTACCAAAGTGCCAGAAACACCTTGAAACGAGATACATGGCACATTGTAGACTGTAAGAAATATCGCTTTTTTGAAAATTACCACTATTTTGCTAACAACTAAGTGACAGAAATAATGGGTTTGGAATCTGAAATTCAAATCAAATCTTTCTGGTTCCAAAGTCAATTATGTTTCTACTATATTTCTGACCTAGTGCTTTTTGTCCTCTATTTTCCCCTCCCTTTACTCTACTAGCTTCCTGAAGCTGACATAACAAATTACTATAAACTTGGGAGCTTAAAATAACAGAAATTTATTCTCTCATAGTTTTGGAAGCCAAAAGTCTGAAATCAGTATCATTGGGCCAAAACAAAGGGTTGACAGGGCTACCCTCCCTCCAGAAGTTCTATGGGAGAATCCATTCTTTTCCTCTTTCAGATGTTGGTGGCTGTCAACATTCTTTGGTTTGTCATTAGGTAACTCCAGTCTCTGCTTCTGTGATCACATTGCTTTATTCTCTTCTGCCTGTGTCAAATCTGCTTTTGCCTCCCTTTTGTAATAATACATCTAAAAGCATTAGGCCTCACTTTATCATCCAGGATAATCTCTCCATTTCAAGATGTTTAACTTAATCCCATCTTTAAAGTCCTTTGTCATATAAGGTAACATCTATGGGTTCCAGGATTTAGGTTGTAGATATCTTTTGGGGGGAGGGTATTACTTAGCCTACCACACTCTCTATCCTTCTCCACTCCGCTCATTTCCCAGGATCTGGTAACCATGCCTTCCCCTCATTCCTTCTGCTCTACAGGGAGCTACAGCTCCTTCTTATTAACTCTGTGGTTTAGCACTATTCCTTGCACTTTCACTCACCTATAGCTTTGTAAATATCCCCTTTATTAAGCTCTTCTTGAATTATCCTAATTTATGTGTTATCTATATTCTTATCGGATCTCTAAAACATCTAAGACATAAAATATAATTTAGAACATCGGCAAGATGGCAAATAGGAAATCCTGAAATCTCCCTGCCCCCGTATACTGATTTAGTGACTGTACACAGAATAGTTCCCTTTCTGAGAAATCCAGAAACTAATTGAGAGGCTCCTGCATGTTGGGTGAGCACAGAACCAGCCAGATCAAAGCTGGTAGGAATATATGAGACACTCTTTCACCATAAGGCCCACCCCTGGCACAGTTGGAGGAAACTCTCAGCTCCCAGATTCTTCCTGGGGAGGAAAAGAAAAGATAAAACCATAGGTCCAAAGTTCTGATTTTGTTGGGGGCTTCCTGAGATTTCTGTTTCACCTGTCTCAGAGCTCTGATGAGACCTGGCATACTCTGCTTCCTTGGGGGCCATTGAGAACAAAGACTGTTGTTTGAACTAGCAAACTAACACATGCCGCAACCCCATCACCCAGCTCAGCACAAAGCAAGCAAGCAAGAAGTAACCTAGGTCCCAACTTCTCCCAGGGAGGGAAAAAATTGGACCAATACATCCATGGTCTTATTTTTCCAGCAGTTTTATAAAGCACTGGATTCTGTCTCAACTGTCTCAGAGCACTGATGGGAATCCAGCATACTCTAGATGCTTAGGGGCCACTGAGAACATGATGGCAGTTTGCACCAGCATGAAGGTTTGAAAGGCTGCCCAGTATCTCTGGCTGGGCTGATCTATATGGGTATTCACCTGCACAAGACCAGTCCATGAAAACTGAGAAAGGGGGCTGTATTGTCTAATGTGCAGATGCCAACACAAAGAATCAAGGAAAATGAAAAAAAAAAATGGAAATATGTTCTAAACAAAAGAGCACAATAAATCTCTAGAAATTGACTATAAAGAAATGGAGATATATGATTTACCTGAAAGAAAATTCAAAATAACCATCATAATGATACCCAGTAATGTCATGAGAACAATGTATGAACAAACTGAGAATTTAAATGGAGATAGACAATATTAAAAAGTATGAAGCATATATCATGGATTTGAAGAACATAATAACTGAGATGAAAAATTCACTAGAGGAGTTGAACAGAAGACAAGATCAAGCAGGAAAAAGGACCAGTGAACTCAAAGACAAGTTCTTAGGAATTATTCAGTAAGAGGAGTGAAAAGAAAAATAATAAAAAAGAATGAAGAAAGCTAAAGGGACTTATGGGACACCATAAGAGGACCAATAGAAAAGACGTAGTAGGCTATTCAAAGAGATAATGGCCCAAAATTCCCCAAATATGGTTAAGGAAATAGACATAGATCTGGGAAGACCAATGGATACCAACAATTGGAACTCAAAGAAAGCCACACCAAGACACATTATAATAAAATGACCAATGTCAAAGACAAAGAGAGAATTATGACAGCAGCAAGTTAAGTGAAATGTCACATACCAGGGAACCTCTATGAGACTATCAGAGCGTTTCTCAGCAGAAACATTGTAGTCTGGGGAGGGGTGGAAGGGATGATATATTCAAAGTGCTGAAAGAACAAAATTGCCAGTGAAGAATATTATATCCAGTAAAACCGAACTTCTAAAATGAAGAAGATACAAAGACTTCCCCAGACAAGCAAAAGCTGAGAGAATTTATCGCTACTACACTTGACATACAAGAAATGTTAAAGGGAATTCTAGGCCAAAAAAAAAGTGCTAAACAGCAAAGCAAAAGCATGTAAAAGTATAAACTCTCTGGTAAAGGTAAATATATATCAAATACAGAACACTGTAATACCTTAATGGTGGTGGATAGATCACTTTTAATTCTAGTATAAAAATTAAAATGCAAAAGTTTAAAAATAAGTATAACTAGGGTTTGGCTTGGTGGCATAGTGGTTAAGTTCAGTGTGCTCGGCTTCAGAGGCCTGGGTTCATGAGTTTGGATCCTGGACGTAGATCTCCACCACTCATCAAGCCACACTGTGGTGGTGACCCACATACAAAATAGAGGAAGATTGGCACAGATGTTAGCTCAGGGCCAATCTTCCTCACCAAAAAAATAAAAAATAAACTATAACTATAAAAATATGTTAATGGATACATAATATAAGTCAATGTGAGTTGTGTCATCAATTACAGAAACTGAAGGGGAGAAGGAAAAGTAGAGTTTTTATATGCTATGGAAGTTAAGTAGTTATCAGCTTAAAACACTGTTATAACTATAAGCTGTTTTATGTAAGCCCCATTATAACCACAAAGAAAATATCTATAGAAGTTACACAAAAGATAAAGAGAAAGAAATCAAAGCATATCAAAACAAAGAAAAAAATCAATAAACACAAAGGAAAACAGCAAGAAAGAAAAAGAGGGACAAAAAACTAGAAGGCCAAGAGAAAACAATTAACAAAATGGCAGTAGCAAGGAATTCCCTATCTATAATTACTTTACCTATAATTACTTTAAATGTAAATAGATTAAACTCTGCAATCCAAAGACATAGAGTACCTGAAAGGATTAAACAAAATAAAAAAACCCAAGATCCAACTATAGGCTGTTTAGGGGTACTCACTTCAGATGTGAAAATACATATGGACTGAAATTCAAGGGATGGAAAAAGATATCCATGCAAATTGTAACCAAAAGAGGGCTGGTATTACTTCTATCAGACAAAATAGACTTTAAGTCAAACACTGTCACAAGAGACAAAGAAAGATATTATATAATGATAAAGGGTCAATTCACCAGGAAGATATAACAATTATAAATATATTTGCAGCCAACATCAAGGACATATAAATATACAAAGCAATTTAACAGAACTGAAGGGAGAGAGACAGCAATACAATAACAGTAAAAGACTTCAATATCTTTCAACAATGGATACAACATTCAGACAAAAAAAAAAATCATTAAGGAAATAGCAGACTTGAACAGCACAATAGACCAATGGACCTAACCAACATATACAGAACATTACACCCAACAGCAGCAAAATATACGTTCTTCACATGAACACATGGAACTTTCTCCAGGATAGATCACGTGTTAGTTCACAAAATAAAACTTTAGAAATTTAAGAAGATTGAAATTACACCAAGTATCTTTTCTGACAACAATGGTATAAAACTAAAAATAAATTGCAAGAGGAAAATAGGTAAATTCAAAAATATATGGAAATTAAACAAATCCCTCTTGAAAAATCAATGGGTTGAAGAAAAAAATCAAAAGAATAATTAGAAACTATCTTGAGACAAGTTAAAATGAAAACACAATCGACCAAAACATAGAGGATGTAGTAAAACTTAGAGGAAGTAGTTCTAAGGGGGAAGTTTCTAGCTATAAATGCCTACATTAAAAACAAAATTTCAAATAAATGACCTAATTTTACTCCTCCAGGAAGAACAACAAACTAAGAACAAAAAGAAAAAATTAAATCCCAAGTTGCAAAAAGGAGGCAAATAATAAAGATTAGAGCAGAAATAAATCAAATAGAGCTAAAATGACAGCAGAAAACATCAATGAAACTAAGAATTAGTTTTTTGAGAAGATAAACAAAATTGACAAATCTTTAGCTAGACTAACCAAGAAAAAAAGTCAGAGGAGTGCTCACTTCATCAGCACATACACTAAAATTGTAGTGACATAGAAAGGTTAGCATAGCCTCTGCACAAGGGTGACACACAAATACATGAAGCACTCCACATTAAAGAAAAGAAGGAAAAAGAGAGAAGACTCAAATAAATAAAATCAGAAATGAAAGAAGAGGCCTTATAACCGCCACCACAAACATTAAAAAGATGGTAAGAGACTACTATGAACAATTATACACCAACAAACTATATAAGCTAGAAGAAATGGATAGAAACACACAACCTACCAAGTCTGAATCATGAAGATACAGAAAATCTTAACAGACCAATAAGAAATAAGGAGATTGAATCAGTAATTATAAACCTCCCAACAATGAAAAGTTCAGGACTGGAAGCCTTCACTGGTGAATTCTAATAATCATTTAAAGAGGAATTAACACCAATCCTTCTAAACTCTTCCAAAAAAACTGAAGAAGGAATGCTTTCAAACTCATTCTATGAGGCCTGCATTACACAATACCAAAGCCACAAAAAGAGATTACCAGAAAAGAAAACTAGAGGCCAAATCCCTAATAGACATAGATGCAAAAATATGCAACAAAATACTAGCAAACTGAATTCAGTAGAATATTAAAAAGATCATGTACCATGATCTAGTGGGATTTATTCCTGGGAGGTAAAGATGGTTCAACATACAGAAATCAACTAAAGTGGTATACCACATTAACAGAAAGAAAGATAAATATCATATGATCATCTCAATAGATGAGAAAAAACATTTTACAAAATTCGACATCTTTTCATGATAAATATTCTTAAGAAGCTTAAAGTTTAAAATTACCTCTGTTTGCCAATCACATGATATACAAAACCCTAAAGACACTATAAAAATTACTCTTAGATCTAATAAAGGAATTCCTTATAGTTGCAGGATTGAAAAATGATACAAAAATCAGTTGCATTTCTATAAATTAACAATGAGCTTTCTGAAAAGGAAATTAAGAAAATGATCCAATTTATAATAACACAAAAAAATATACATGGGAATAAACAATTAAGGAGGTGAAAGACTTGTACACTGAACATTACAGTGATGAATGAAATTAAAGAAGACTCAAATAAATGGAAAGACATTCCATGTTCATGATTGGAAGACTTAATATTGTTAAAATGTCCATACTACCCAAATTGATCTTGAATTCAATGGAATCTTTATCAAAATCTCAATGGCTTTTTTTAATAAACAAAGAGAAAAAAAATCCTAAAATTCATATGGAACCAAAAAGACCCCAAATAGTCCAAACAATCTTGAGAAAGAAGAACAAAGCTACAGGCATCACACTTCCTGATTTCAGAATATGTTACTACTCCACATAATAAAAACAGTATGTACCGGAGTAAAGACAGACATTTAGATCACTGAACAGAATAGAGAGCCCAGAAATAAACCCATGTATATATGGTCAACTGATCTTCAACAAGCGTGCCTTGGGGAAAGGATAGTCCCTTCAACAAATGCTGTAGGGAAAACTGGATATCTACATGAAATAGGATGAAATTAGACCCTTATCTTACACTATACAAATCAACTCAGAGTGGATTAAAGACTTGAACCTAATACCTGAAAATGTAAAATTCCTAGAACAAAACAGGAGAAAAGCTTCAAGACATTGTCTTGGCAATGATTTCATGGATATCACATCAAAAACACAGGCAACAAAAGCAAAAATAAACAAGTGGGACTACATCAAACTAAAAAGCCTCTGCACAGAAATTTTCTTTATGAAAATGCATACAAAGTTATTTTTCAGATCGTGTTCATATTTGTGCTGAATTTGCTGTTAATCTCAAATAGTACTGTTATCATTTGAGATAGCTCTCTTTGGTTAAATAATAAGTGAGCTGCTGTCCATTAATCTCTTTAAGTAGAATATAACATTGAAGTTTCCATTTGGGGGAAAAGATTTATCTAATGATGCAGATTTGAGTAACTGGTTATGCATTTTCAATTGAAAAATGAATAATCATTACTTTCACCTATCTAAAGTCAGGGCAAATAAATTGGTGCTGTTGACCCTCAAGGTGTGAACAGAAATGATTCTTCAGCTAGTACAATGGGACAGAAAAAAAAACATAGCTACAGATGCCTCAACTTTATTGTAAGGAACCCATAATAATAGAATGCAACATATACCATATACATGATTGATTTTGAAAGTACCCCCTTTAGACCAGCCTGTGGGTTGATTTCCTAATCCAATTAAAAAATGGAAATATAATTGGAACATGTAGTTAACAAAATTAGCCTCTCTTAAGCGAAATATGTTTGACTGTTCCTCAGGCTATTTTATGTGTGACTTACAGATCAATGAAATATAAGTTTCTTGGAAACCAGACAAATTTAGAAACACAGGGCAGAAAGGAAATCTGGAGGTTATCTTGTCTACCTCATCTACCCAGAAGTCTAGCCTTAAGTCAAGCAATGAAGAAGTATTTCTTGAGTGAAGAAACATGTCTTTGTCTTATTAAACCGTTGCTGCTCATATGGATGAATGTCTGCACAAAAATCAATGACAAATGTGGGATGATTTATCTGGAATGTATCCTCTTACACACCTAATAGTGTAATTACCTTTAAATACATTTCTTAATTTTATGGGTCATTTTTGCCTTTAGCTTGTAAACATATGTTGTAAAGGGCTTAACTTGTCTTTCATTGTAAAGCTGAAATTTATAAGTTACAGGCTAATATTTGAGTTTAACGTACCTGTCAATGTTAGCAACTAAGGTCTAAATAGGTAATCGCACCCAATTGTCTTCCCAAATGAGAAAGCTGCGGCTCCGCAGTATTCGCCAAATCATTCTCACAACTCTTTCTGTTTCCTATTAACCCCAACTTAGTCTCCAGGATCAGACAAAAATCTCCCTCCCTGGCATGTGATTTCCGCTACTGGACTTTCTTAAGGTCAGCATTTCCTCGTTACTGTAGCTCACATCCTATTTGTATGCCCATCAATCTGTATCTCAGATCAGATTGTTCCACAGCTATTAATATTGTAATCTGAGAACCCCAGGTGTTTGTTTCTATATAGTCATATGTTGCTCTGGGCATAATAGGGTCTAATTATTCTTTGAGCTCTTTTCTAATGATATTTTTGTATGATTTTTTTCGTACATGTATACATATTAAAACAAATTTTATAATAAAAGTAGTGTGGATTAAATTATAAAATTCAAATGAATCAGAAGGCTATAAAGTGAGAATAGACCCCTCTTGGCATCCAAACTTCTTCCTCAGTCCTCAGAAATAATCACTATTAACTGCATCTAATATGTTTTACTAAAAGTGGTCTCCATATACATAGGTGTAAGTGTGGTCATACTATCATGAAACTTTCTTTTTCACTTAGTGTATTTTGGAAAGCTTTTTCTCTCTTAGGTCGTATTACTTGATCTCATATTTTAACAGATAGAAATAATCCTATCATACAAATCCTCACATCCTTTCACATTGAAGCTATATTCTACTGGTGGACATTTATGTTTTAATTTGCATAAAATTGTAAGCAGTTCTGTGTAGCACTCCCTTATACTGATTGTGTCTTCTGCAACCTGTGATTATAGAAGATAAATTCCTACAAATGGAACTGCTTAATCAAAAGTAATGTAAATTTGTTATATAACACATCAGCAAACAGCCTTTAAAAATTGCAGAAATTGAGAGGGCGGAGTCAAGATGGTGGCATAGGCAGACTCTGAACTCACCTCCTCCCGTGAACACAGCCAATTTACAACTACTCGTGGAAAAATTACCCCTGAGACAGAACTGAAAACTGGATAAGAGGAACTCCTGCAACAACGGACAATCCTAACTGGGGTAGAAGAGGCAGAGACTCCCTTCCGGAGAGGAAAAATGCCGCCTTCACAAGCCGCCAGCGTCACGGCCGCCGGGAGCAGCTCACAGGTACGCAGCCTCCCTGGAGGCAGGGGGCCCTGAGCCGGGAGCGCCCCCGCTGTGGGCATTTTGTGGACCCAGCACAATCGACACCAGCAGCATAATATCTAACTGTGCCTGCTACTAAAGCATTGGGGAGCACCCCCAGAAAACCCGGTTCACAAAGAAACTAAAACTGGCTCTTAAAGGGCCCGTGCACAAACTCACCCGTTCCAGAAAGCATCCTAAAATCACCAGAAAGAAAGGTGTGCAGTGCTTCGGGGACAAGAGACTCACCTAATAGGCCCTGAGTGCATCTCGGTGAGGGGTGAGACCTCTCCAGGGACTGGGACATTGGCGGCGGCCATTGTTGTGGCCTGGTGTGAGCATGCTGACACAGACGCCATTGGAGTTTTCCCTGAGACCTGCTAGCCCAGGGTCTGCTCCACCCGCTAGAGCACCGATTTAATCCAGCTCAGCCAGGGCAGGCAGCCCACCCTAGAGACTGGCCCCACCCAACAACAAGCCCTTAGGCAACGTGTGGGCCTGCATAGATTGGTGACTGGATTCTCTGCAGCCTGGCAACTGAGCTGACTTGAGCGAGGCAGGGTGGAGAGTGTGGGGTGGTGGCGGAGTGTGTGGGGCTCCCGCCGTGGAGAGACTGGGTCCGCTTGGGGAGGTCGGGGCGCTCACACGGGGCAGGACTGTGTTGACTGTGTGTGTGGACCTGTGGGCAACAGGGCTTGTCAGCTGCAGAAGACTTGTGCTTCTCAAAGACCCACATAGGAGGTTTGCCCCACCTTCCAAAGCCTGAAACAATTGGGTGCTCCTGTGCCTGAGGGCAGCCCCACCCAGCTGCAATCCTCAGAGAGCTGACAAGAGACCTAATAGGCTAGAGGTTTACAGAAATTCTAAGGCCCCGAGCCTAACAACCTGCCACACTGGGGGCCTACTCACTTAAAAGAAATACTGCAACACAAATGTGGTATTAGAACTTACAGCCAACTGTGCTGGGGCTCCCCACACCTGATAAAGAGACTGAAGGGCCCACAACAACTACAAGCAGTTGAGCATTACAACAGCTGGCCAGGAGCATAACTCAGCCTCCCTGGGCACCTATAGGGAGAGCTAACAGGCCACAATAGAAGGACACACGTAGCCCACATAGGGGCCACCCCTGGAACATTGAGAACTGAGGGAAGCACACTGGAAGCCTCCTAAGGCATCACTTACATAAGGTCACCTATCCAAGAGCAGGAGACGTAGCTGACCTACCTAATACGTAGACACAAGCACAGGGAAAGAGGCAAAATGAGGAGGCAAAAGAATACATTCCAAGTAAGGGAACAGGACAAAACCCCAGAAAAGGAACTAAGTGAAACAGAAATGAGCAACCTACCTGACAGAGAGTTCAAACTAAGAGTGTTAAGGATGCTCACTGATCTGGGGAGAAGAATAGATGAACTCAGTGAGAATGTCAACAAAGAAATGGAAGATATAAAAAGAACCAATCAGAAATGAAGAATACAATACTGGAAATGAAAAACTCATTAGAGGGACTCAAAAGCACAGTAGAGGATACAGAAGAACGGATCAGTGAGCTGGAAGAAAGACTAGAAGAAATTACCCAAGGTGAACAGGTAAAAGAGAAAAGAATTAAAAAGAGTGAGGACAGTCTAAGGGACCTCTGGGACAACATCAAGCGCACTAACATCCGTGTTATAGGTGTCCCGGAAGGAGAAGAGCGAGACAAAGGGGCAGAGAATCTATTTCAAGAAATAATAGATGAAAACTTCCCTAACCTAAGGAAGGAAACAGACATCCAGGTACAGGAGGCACAGAGAGCCCCAAACAAGATAAACCCAAAGAGGCCCACACCAAGACACATCATAATCAAAATGTCCAGAATTAAAGATAAAGAGAGAATCCTAAAAGCCGCAAGAGAATGTCAAGTTACATACAAAGGAAACCCCATAAGGCTTTCAGCTGACTTCTCAGCAGAAATCTTACAGGCTAGAAGAGAATGGCACAATATATTTAAAGTGCTAAAAGAAAAAAACTTACAGCCAAGAATACTCTACCCAGCAAGGTTATCGTTCAAAATGGAAGGAGAGATCAAAATTTTCCCAGATAAGCAAAAATTAAAGGAGTTTGTCACCAAGAAACCAGTGTTACAAGAAATGTTAAAGGGACTGATTTAAGGGGAAAAGAGAAGACCACAAATAGGAAAAATTATCTATTTCCACAATTAGAACGTAATGGATACAAATGCACAAAAAAGAGGTTAGATATGATATCAAAAACATAAAAGGAGGGAGGAGGGTAGTTAAAGAGTACAGCTTTCAGACAGAGGTCAAACTAAAGTGACCATCAATTCTGTATAGAAGAAGTAAGGAACAGAGAAGGACTACTAAAACACTGAGAAAAAAAAAAAAGTTAAAAAATGGCAGTAAGTACATACCTATCAATAGCTACTTTAAACGTCAATGGACTAAATGCCCCAATTAAAAGTCATAGGGTGGCTGACTGGATAAAAAAACAAGACCCATATATATGCTGCATACAAGAGACACACTTCAGACCTAAAGACACTCACAAACTGAAAGTGAAGGGATGGAAAAAGATACTCCACGCAAATGGCAATGAAAAGAAAGCTGGGGTAGCAGTACTCATATCAGACAAAATAGACTTTAAAACAAAAACTGTAAAAAGAGACAAAGAAGGGCATTACATAATGATCAAGGGAACAATCCAACAAGAGGATATAACACTTGTAAATATCTACGCACCCAATGTAGGTGCACCTAAATATATAAAGCAATTATTAACAGACATAAAAACAGAAATAGATAGTAACACAATAATAGTAGGGGACTTCAACACTCCTCTTACACCAACGGATAGATCATCCAAACAGAAGATCGATAAGGAAACATTGGCCTTAAACGACACCTTAGAACAGATGGACCTAGTAGATATATACAGAGCATTCCATCCAAAAACCGAAGAATACACGTTCTTTTCAAATGCACATGGAACATTCTCCAGGATTGATCACATATTAGGCCACAAAACAAGTCTCCATAAATTAAGAAGATTGAAATAATATCAAGCATCTTTTCTGACCACAACGGTATGAAACTAGAAATCAACTATAGGAAGAAAATCAGAAAAGCCACAAATACATGGAGATTAAACAAAATGCTACTGAACAACGACTGGGTTAACGAAGAAATCAAAGAAGAAATCAAAAAATACCTGGAGACAAATGAAAATGAAAATACGACATGCCAGAATTTATGGGATACAGCAAAAGCGGTTCTAAGAGGGAAGTTTATAGCGATACAGGTCTATCTCAACAAACAAGAAAACTCTCAAATAAACAATCTAAAAATGCACCTAAAGGAACTGGAAAAAGAAGAACAAACAAAGCCCAAAATCAGTAGAAGAAGGGAAATAATAAAAATCAGAGCAGAAATAAATGAAATAGAGACCAAAAAAACAATAGAAAAAATTAATAAAACCAAGAGCTGGTTCTTTGAAAAGATCAACAAAATAGACAAACCTTTAGCTAGACTCACCAAGAAAAAAAGAGAGAAGGCACAAATAAGTAAAATCAGAAATGAAAGAGGAGAGGTTACAACAGACACCTCAGAAATACAAAAGATTATAAGAGAATACTATGAAAAACTATATGCCAACCAATTCGACAATCTGGAAGAAATGGATAAATTCTTAGAATCATACAACCTTCCAAAACTGGATCAAGAAGAAGTAGAGAATTTGAATAGACCAATCACCAGTAAGGAGATCGAAACAGTAATCAAAAACCTCCCCCAAAATAAAAGTCCAGGACCAGACGGCTTCCCTGGTGAATTCTACCAAATATTCAAAGAAGACTTAATACCAATCCTTCTCAAACTCTTCCAAAAAATTGAGGATGGGGGGAAGTTCCCTAACTCATTCTACGAAGCTGACATTACCCTGATACCAAACCAGACAAGGACAACACAAAAAAAGAAAATTACAGGCCAATATCACTGATGAACATCGATTCAAAAATCCTCAACAAAATACTAGCAAATCGCATACAACAATACGTTAAAAAGATTATACACCATGATCAAGTGGGATTCATTCCAGGTATGCAGGGATGGTTTAACATTCGCAAATCAATCAACGTAATACACCACATTAATAAAATGAAGAACAAAAATCACATGATCATCTCAATAGATGCAGAGAAAGCATTTGACAAGATCCAGCATCCATTTATGATAAAAACTCTGAATAAAATGGGTATAGAAGGAAAGTACCTCAACATAATAAAGACCATATATGAGAAACCCACAGCTAATATCATCCTCAATGGTGAAAAACTGAAAGCTATCCCTCTAAGAACAGGAACCAGACAAGGATGCCCACTGTCACCACTCCTATTTAACATAGTATTGGAAGTCCTAGCCAGAGCAATCAGGCAAGAGAAAGAAAGAAAAGGGATCCAAATTGGAAAGGAAGAAGTGAAACTGTCACTATTTGCAGATGACATGATTGTATATATAGAAAACCCTAAAGAATCCACCAGAAAACTTTTAGAAGTAATAAACGAATATGGTAAATTTGCAGAATACAAAATCAACATACAAAAATCAGTTGCATTTCTGTACACTAACAATGAAGTAGCAGAAAGAGAAATTAAGAATACCATCCCATTTACAATTGCAACAAAAAGAATAAAATACCTAGGCATAAACTTAACCAAAGAGGTGAAAGATCTGTACACCGAAAACTATAAAACATTGCTGAAAGAAATTGAAGAAGACACAAAGAAATGGAAAGATATTCCGTGCTCTTGGATTGGAAGAATTAACATAGTTAAGATGTCCATACTTCCTAAAGCCATCTATAGATTCAATGCAATCCCTATCAAAGTTCCAACAACATTTTTCACAGAAATAGAACAAAGAATCCTAAAATTCATATGGAACAACAAAAGACCCTGAATAGCTAAAGGAATCCTGAGAAAAAGAACAAAGCTGGAGGTATCACACTCCCTGATTTCAAAATATACTACAAAGCTATAGTAACCAAAACAGCATGGTACTGGCACAAAAACAGACACACAGATCAATGGAATAGAATCGAAAGCCCAGAAATAAACCCACACATCTATGGACAGCTAATCTTTGACAAAGGAGCCAAGAACATACAATGGGGAAAAGAAAGTCTCTTCAACAAATGGTGTTGGGAAAACTGGATAGCCATATGCAAAAAATGAAAGTAGATCCTTACCTTACACCATACACAAAAATTAACTCCAAATGGATTAAAGACTTGAATGTAAGACCTGAAACTGTGAAAGTTCTAGAAGAAAACATAGGCAGTACGCTCTTCGACATCGGTCTTAGCAACGTCTTTTCAAACACCACATCTGACCGGGCAAGAGAAACAATAGAAAAAATAAACAAATGGGACTACATCAAACTAAAAAGCTTCTGCACAGCAAAGGAAACCATCAACAAAACGAAAAGACAACCTAACAATTGGGAGAAGATATTTGCAAACCATACATCTGATAAGGGCTTAATCTCCAAAATATATAAAGAACTCATGCATCTCAACAACAAAAAAACTACCAACCCAATTAAAAAATGGGCAAAAGACCTGAACAGACATTTCTCCAAAGAAGATATACAGATGGCCAACAGACACATGAAAAGATGTTCAAAATCACTAACTATCAGGGAAATGCAAATCAAAACTACAATGAGATATCACCTCACGCCCGTCAGAATGGCTATAATTAACAAGACAGGAAACAACATGTGTTGGAGAGGATGTGGAGAGAAGGGAACTCTCATACACTGCTGGTGGGAGTGCAAACTGGTGCAGCCACTATGGAAAACAGTATAGAGATTCCTCAAAAAATCAAGGATAGAACTACCATATGATCCAGCTATTCCACTGTTGGGTATTTATCCAAAGAACTTGAAAACACCAATTTGCAAAGGTACATGCACCCCTGTGTTCATTGCAGCCTTATTCACGATAGCCAAGACTTGGAAGCAACCTAAGTGCCCATCAAGGGACGAATGGATAAAGAAGCTGTGGTATATGTACACAGTGGAATACTACTCAGCCATAAGAAACGACGAAATCCAGCCATTTGTGACAACATGGATGGACATTGAGGGTATAATGCAAAGTGAAATAAGTCAGAGGGAGAAGGCTAAATACCGTATGATTTCCTTCATTAAGTAGTAGATAATAACAACAATAAACAAACACATAGGGACAGAGATTGGATTGGTGGTTACCAGAGGGGAAGGGGGGAGGGAGGAGGGTGAAAGGGATAATTCGGTACATGTGTGTGGTGATGGGTTGTAATTAGTATTTTGGTGGTGAACATGATGTAGTCCATGCAGAAATAGAAGTACAATGACGTACACCTGAAATTTTTGCAATGTTATAAACCAATGTTACTGCAATAAACAAAAAATTAAAAAAAAAAAAATTTGCAGAAATTTACAAAAATATCAATAATATGTGAGAACAGTTTTCCCATAATCTTGACAAGCTTATTATTAATCATTTTAACGTTTGCCAATTTAATTGGTAATAAAAATAATCTAGTTATTAGGACCCTTAAATATGTGTGAAGCCCAAAATATTTTCATATGTATAACATCTATTTTTATTTCTTTTTCTATGAACTGTCAGTTCATTTCTCTTTACCATCTTTTGCTTCTTAGGTTGCTTATCTTTTCCCTTAACTATTTTTGAGATATTAAAGAAAGTGTCCATTTGTTTTCTATGAATTTTACAACTCAATATTTTTTTGGTATTATCTATTATTAATCCAACCTACATTTCTTGAATTAATTCCATCTGATAATGTAGAATTGTTTTTATAATAGTTTTCAAATAATTTATTTCGGATATCTGCATTGTTATTCGTAGTAAAATAGGCCTCTATTTTTTTTTTTTTTTCATTTTTCTTTCTGTGCTTGTGCTGCCTGGAACTCGCCACACAGATGCAGCAAAAATCAAAGCTAAAGCAGAGATGGTGTGAATCAGAACACAACAGACATCTGAACAGGGAATCCCTTCCTGTCGAGACCATTTGTGCCCCATTATAAGTCTACTCCGTGACGGAATTTTCCATGTGCTGCTACAACTGGTCCTGAGTCCATAACTGATTTCATTGATTGATTGATTGATTTTCATTATCTCCCTACTCCACAACCCTTTCTAGGTTGCCCTCATTTTTGGTCAATTCTTCAGCTAGTCTAGCTTGCTTGTCTGATAGAGTGATCCAGACTTTCATCTCAAAAGGGTCGGAGACTCTGTTTTTCTTGATCTTTGACAGGTAATGGTTCCACCAAGTAACATTGAAGAGTATTACAGAGCGTGAAAACACCAAGAGATTTGCCAGTGAAACCTGAGTTCTAGACATGCTTATAGGTCCTTTTGTGTAACACCATACCTAGCTCCTCATAACAATATGAATTTATTACCATGCCAGTATTATAACTCATTTCTCTTCTAACATACCAGCTGAAAATACTCAAAGTGACCAGACAAAAGTCATTATTTTAGGTTTAGTGTAATCAGTACCATATTCCGTGGAGGAAGTGTTCTGCCTAGAACACAGGACATTTAATCCTTCAGAACTTAGAGTACCAAGGATGGAAAACAAATATTTAAGAGGAGAGTCAGTGTGAGTGAGAGGGAGGCCAATTCTACTTTCATTTTCCTCCCCAAACATACCTGTTGAAGTTAAAACGTTATATATGTACACTTGACTAAGTGCATTTACTGCAGTTCTAAGACAGAGTCCCAATCTCTCAAGGTGTTTCCCTGAGGTGACAACTTAGCTGAGCCTTCAGTTGGCCACACCATCATTCCTGTAGTCTGGTTGCTTCTAGTGATGTTATATAGTAGGAATGGTCATCCACAGCCGGGTGCCAATTATGGCGCTTCCTTTGCCATTAAAGAAGCACCTTGATCCGAGACAATATTATGTGACCTTCTATGTCAGTAAATGTAATTTTCTATAAGCCCTTTAGACACGGTTGTTGGCAAAGACACCACAGGCAGGAAAGGCAAACCCATGCTTGAATTAGTTGTCATTGCTGGTGAGTACAAATTACTGCCTTTGCCAAGGTGGAAGGGATATAATTGAATCAAATTGAAACCAAATAACTCTGATCATCTGGAAGGATGGTACAAATGGAGAATTTGTACAAATCTCTTCCATTAAGGATGCCATATACGGCAAAGCAGTTGGAAACACCACTTGACTAAGTTAGCTGTGTTCCATTTTTGGTCTTTTTTTTAGGGAGGGATGATAAACAGGTGAAATAAAAAGAATATAATGGGGACCACAAGCCTCTGCATCCTTTAAATTCATGGATTGCATTTAAAATTTTGACAATTTCTCCCAGGACGAAATATTATTTATGATTTACTAACTTGGCAGGGAGAGAGGGGGAGCAGTTTTAGGGGCTTCAAGTTGGCCTTTTCTAACATCATCTTTCTACGTCTCAGGTCAGGGAATCACTGTGAAGACACTTCCACCAGCTAAGTATGTCCTTCTAATTATGCACTAAAGACCAAGTAAATAAGCACAAACTGGGTTTATGTATCTATTGTATTCAATGTGAGATGTTTGTGCCTGAACCCCATGTATTATCTCATCCCATAAGGCTCCTTCTAGAAAGCAGGCCCTAATAGCAATCCAGGACATCTGAGATCAGTGCTAGTGAGACTGCATATAACAGACTTAAAACAGCTGGTATTCGTCTTTCCCCAGTGGTCTTCTCTGAGAAAGGAGTGAAGAGCGGTGCAATGTTCTTCCTCAACGAACCCAGCCTCCACCTGATCAGTGTGCTTTGATCTGATAGCAGGATTGGATTTAAAATGTGAATGAAAGATTGCAATTTTTCCCTTGTTGCGGCTGGCTCAGCCTTCTTTTCACAACCTCTATTTTTTTTTTTTAATCACACAAATGAAGCAACATCCTAGATGACAGCCTATTTTGCCCTTAGCTCTTAAGTCTGTGATCCCTGATCTTTGTCCTCCTAAATAACTCTTGATTTACTTGGCTAATTTCTAATAAAAATTGAATATTGAACTCTCTTATTTTGTCTCCTCTATTCTCTCACCCACTCTAGCACAAAATATTTCATCATGTAATCCTTTCAGGTATTTATAAAAGGATTCAGTTGAAGGCTCCAAATAAACACACAACAAATTTGTCATTGACATATTTTACCTGCTTCCAATTTTCTGCAGTTTTATTCTAACCTAAATTTTACACCATTCTTCTTGAAGATAAGGCTCATACTACTGTTTCACAATGATATTCAAATAGAGCATTCAACTAAAAAAATATGAAATTTCATTTGGAACAGCAAATAGTCATTTAAAGTATGTTCATATTTTACTCTTGTAGATAACATGTAGAATAATCCAATTCAGAACTGGGAGAATTTAGATGAAATTGTTTTTTTTTCTTAAATATATCCAAATGATAAATCATCTCAAATACACAATTATGATAAATAATCATATATAGAAGTATGATGGCAAGTAGGTAATTTAAAGCACTTAGTTTTTAAGGTAAATTATCCTTTTAGTGGAATATATTAGTATGTGGCACAGATATTTAAATAATTCTTTTTACATATTAGGCTCACATCCATTCATTTTTTTGACCTTATTTTAATAATGCTTCTTTTATTTCCTACTTCTTTAGCAAGTTCTTTCCATATGTTCACTCCCTGTAATTAATAAAAAGTCATAGAGAAATAAAACTCTGGCTTAAATGGAATATCTTTTATATTCTAGGCTAGAAACACATTCTATATTAAGCATGACCACTTGAGTTTTAATGTATACTTAGAGAAATATGGTCCATCTATTTCATATCACCTGCTGAAAATGAAAGCTCTTGCTGGAGGTCTCCAGCTACATGAAGAGGTATCCAAGTTCCCATGTTAAGTGTAATCAGTGTGTTCAAACAGTCATCACTTCCTGCAAGCTGAAGAAGCCATAGAGAGCACCTCTAGCCATTGGAAAACAATTCATTGTTCACTTCAGTTCATGTTGTATCAGGGCTCAAATATATTAAAAATATATTGTGATTTTGTTTCAATCCTTAAAGGAACCTGTGGGTTGTCTTCTGTATTATCCTCTGGCCTTGGGCCATGGTTGTCTGTTTTATTTTCCTGTATATTTAAAACAGAAAACTAAGAGACAGCCACGCATGGCAGAACCAAGTATCTTTTTTCATATCAGATGTTTCTTAGAAGTATGCAATGTGCAAGCAATCAGCAGTAATACTTGAACACACTTAATCTTAAGTATCAAGCTGCAGCCCACTTTTCTCTAATACCCTTAAAACCATATGGTTGTTTCTGTTTCTGGTGTCAGTTTGGTTGGGTGGGCAATACTTAGGCACAACATAAGACATTTTCCTTGATTCTTAAAAGGTCTTTATTCACACTTGAGCTAAAGCAGCTGGTGGAGGGTTAGAGAGCACTCGAGTCACCAAATCTCTGGATATTGCTTTCCGCTGCACCATCTGTGCCCTGTTAAATATTCTTGATTTTTGCCAAGTTTGGGCCAATTTATATGTTAAATCAGTTACTGAAATCAGGATCCAAGAAGCTTCAGGGAGAAAAAAATGATATTAAACTGCACAACTCTTATACATTAATCATTAGTATGTGAATGGGAAGTTCAAGTACTGCCACTCAAAAGATCGTTGTGAGAAATCAGGCTCCCTGAATTTTAGGAGGACTGTGAATGTGAATTTTTTTTAGAGGCATTCACCCCAGAGAAATGTACCCCATCCTAATCTTTCAAGATAGTGTGTGAATTTTGCATGGGATGCTACAGAGCAGCTGCAGAGACAATTCTGTTCGCAAATGCTTTTTAATCTTCTATGCACCATAGCCCAGGAAGACCTAATACAGTGGCTAATTACTTTGGTAGCCTAACGATTTTACTGTCTTGTACCTGACAACAGCTTCAGGTAACACAGATTAGCCAGTATGTAACTTCTCACTTTAAGAAGTATAACATTCTAAATTGCCACATGGAAAAAGGGCTCAAATTAGGAAGGTCACTGTCCTGCTTTTGAGATATTGATTTTCAACAGTGAAGAAGACTGTCTTGTTATTTCAAAATTAAAAGGAAGTCTTAGGAAATAAAAGTCAAATTACATTTTTAGATGCTTTTGATTAAATTAGATATAAAGTTTCCCTGAGACCAATAGCTGAGAATGGAAAACACTAAGATTTGAGTCTGAAAATTTTAGAGAGTGAATAATGGAGAAAAGCAAGACCAATGGATGATTCAGAAATAACAGGAGAAAAAAGCATGTAAACACATTTCCCTCAAATATTTAGTGAATCTATATAACATGAAATAATACTTAATCTAATTGGAAGTTTGTTTAGTGAAAAATCAACATATTCTAATATGACTAACGAGACTGATGTTAACTAATATTTGCCAATTATTTTCTATGCGCCCAGTACTGTGCCGAATGCATTGATTCATTATCTCATCCAATCCACTCCAACCATATGAGTGTATACACTCTAAGTATACATTAAAAACCATATAAGAGCCTAGTGGTTAAGTTTGGTGCACTTTGCTTTGGTGGCCTGGGTTCGGTTGCTGGGCACAGACCTACACCACTTGTCTGTCTGTGGCCATGCTGTGGCGGCGGCTCACATACCAAAGGAGGAAGATTGGCAGCAGATGTTAGCTCAGGGTGAATCTTCCTCAGCAAAAAAAAAAAAAAAAAAAAAACATTATATAAGATATTTCAGTGTCTTATACACAGGAGGTAGTAAGGCAATATTTATTGACATCAAAGCCACTTCCAATTCACTCACTGCCAAAAATGTCTGTTAAATCATATACAAATGTCTCAATCATGAATTCAACAATTGCCTCACATTATGTCAACCTCTGACGTCCCATATTATGAACGACCAAGACAATGTCTTATTTTTTTCTTTATGTTGCCCTGAAATGAGAAGTAACATATTTTGCAGAGTCAGTAGATTGTCCACATGAACATAAAGATAAAAATGAAGGCCTACTGCCAAAATATCAAAGCAAATTGGCAAAGCCTATCTTTAGAATTATTTGAAGATCTTTCAAGTTTTCAATACTTGCAGCTAAAAGAACAATATTCACCAAGATTAAACCTTTAATTTTGTTTGCCACAAGCAAAGCTAGGAATCACTTAGCAAGTACTGGGATGTCCAGGCATATCTGTCATGATTGCCAAGATTCGGACAGTATTACCAATTTCAAAGTATTCTAGGAAGCAGGGAGGTTATAGTAAACCAAACTTAAATAAGCCAAAGAGATTGGGTTTTAAATTTTTAAATTCCAGAAAGAGAAACATATGTATTTTCTGAGGGGAAGTTAATGTAACTTCACAAAATTCAATGTGATCTAAAAGTTCCTGAGAATGTACTGTAAATAACATTAAAATTGGTAAATTTTGCTCAGTTTATGTAATTTCTCCAGGCTAGAATACTATAGTGTAAAATTAAAAAAAAAAAAAGATCGAATATTCCACACTTGATTTTTATTTAAATGCACAAATTTCCTAAGTTTTTTGACTGATAAGAAGGGTAGTGAAGGTGGAGAATAATGTGTGTTTTTCAGCAACAACTCAAGTATGGAATTACCCAAATTGCCTTCTATAAGACAATCACAATTAGCAGACACCATGCCCTTAAAGCAGGAAAGCAAGATCTAAATGAATGACGATACTTCATCAATAAGAGTCAACCATCTAAACCAGGGTGGGTGTATCAAGGCTGATGGTGTAGTGTGATGATTATTTTCCATAATATATCATAGTATCATTTAACATTTTATTAAGGATTCATGAAGTACCCTCTCTAAAACTCATACCAAAATTTCAAATATTAAAAATTTACAGTTTAACATTATACTATCGATGGATAATTAATGGTCAATTTGTATAATATTTACTAATGATAAATGTTAGATGAACACAAAAGAACTCTGTGGTTTTATGTCACTATACAGGCAGCCACTAAACTTAATATGAAGAGACAATCAATGCCATTAACACTTCATAAACACCCTCTTTCTATATATTAGTTATAAAAATTTAGATAAGTAACACAAAACTTATTCCATTTTATCCAGCTACGATTTTCAAAATCTAGACATTGAAATCCAAGCCAATAAAGAGAACATATTAGGTAAGTTTTGTACACATACACATATATTTTATATAATTTATTCAAAATTGACGTATATTTGACGTGAAAAAAATGTTGTATATAAAAAATCAAAGTTCCTTTTCTCTCTTCATCTTTTTTAATTATTCCTCTTTTGTCCTCTGTTCTCCTAGTTAGCTTTTAAAAACAATTTTCTCTCTGCTTATTTCTTCACTCTAACTTCCTATATTTTCTTTCCAAAAGCTAAGTTATATTACTTAAAATATAAAACAAGGCACAACTCTCCAAATAGACTAAATCTAAAAAAGGACTCAAAATGATCTATGTTCTGTATAATTATGATAACAAATTTATTTATATCTGTCTGTATACCAATATTCATCACAATCTTTTTGGATTTATATATCTTACATAATTTTGAACATAACTTTAGAATATCATTTTGATGTTTTAAGACTCTCGTTATTGTCTTAAATCTACAGAATGAATCTTCAATGATTTTGAAAAACAAATGATTGCTATTATTTAAAATGTCTGTTTTCTAAAAACAGGAATAAATGTTGAGATTTAAGCAAAATTAAACTCATTGATAGAATGGTTTATAATCTTTTTCATGACTTAAAAATTCAGACTTTTGAGAAATTTTGACTAAGTCTATGCTTATGATTTTTTCTATATTATGTGAAAATTTGGAATATTTATCACGGAAATTACTTTGTTCAATATTACAATATTTAAGACATGGCCTTCTTTGCTATTTTTGTGTGGAATTAATTTTTGAAAGAAGGAAAACATTTCAAAAATATCATGGATGTAAAATTCTCAAAATTAATGGTCACATTGTTCTAAAAGGACATTTTGATAGAGAGAGGTGAATTGGTCAATGCTGTAACTTAATACTAATATGCTGAGTATTATGAAGCATCATTTTTTAAAGAAATCAAAATGATTCTTTGTATTCACAAGATCTAATAGTAAGAGAAAATTGGCACACCTACATGATAATTTCCACATAGGTTATAGATACTGGTTAAGGTGGTGAGGTGTAACAGATTTGTTCAATGGTGACTTTTTAAATTAACAAGAACAAGAAGCTAATAGCTCAAAATGAAACTTGAGGCCACTTCAAAACCAATGTCTTTCTTAAAACAACCAACTTAGAGAAGAACAATAAAGTGGTGGTGTCCATTCTAAGTTACTTTTGACTACGTAGTCTTCATCTTAATTTAAACATATGAACATAAGTGTTCAGGAATATAGACTGATGTTTACTTTTCCATAGTAATTAATATTTTCACTAATATCTGAAACACAGCATACTTGATAATAATAAGAATTTGTTTAAAAACAAATTATGAAAGATCTCTTGGTCTGAAGTAATGGCTAGCTTTTCTGCTAATCCATGGTGCAAATTTTAAATGAATTAACTTCTATGAAATTTAAATCAGTGCAAGCTCATCATTTTTTGAAGAATGAAACTTTCTGTTTTGTTAGAATTTAATTTCAGAGCAAAAAAATTTTTTTTGAAGAAGTACAGACAAGTTAATTATCTCTAGGTTATTCAAAAATATCATCATTTTCCTCATTTAGCAAAAATAAGACATAAAATATTTCCAATCAGGGCCGGCCCCGTGGCTTAGCGGTTAAGTGTGCACGCTCCGCTACTGGTGGCCCGGGTTCGGATCCCGGGCGCGCACCGACGCACCGCTTCTCCGGCCGTGCTGAGGCCGCGTCCCACATACAGCAACTAGAAGGATGTGTAGCTATGATATATAACTATCTACTGGGGCTTTGGGGGGAAAAAAAGGAGGTGGATTGACAATAGATGTTAGCTCAGAGCCGGTCTTCCTCAGCAAAAAGAAGAGGATTAGCATGGATGTTAGCTCAGAGCTGATCTTCCTCACAAAAAAAAAAAAAAAAATTCCAATCATACTTGTACTTCTAAATGCTATCAGGATTAAAATTAAAATGAGAATCTGATTGCTCAATTCCTAAAGAAGTTGAGACATCTAAGGAGTGTTATTTAAGCAAACAAACAAATAAAAAACACTATTCCTAAACATAAATACACATGAGCCTTTAGAATGCTGTTTAAATTTTTCTAAAGTCATAATATGTCTTGGCAAATAAGGTAAATGAATACCTAGTAAAAAGAGAGGAAGAGTATTTTAGGTTACAGAAGATGAACTTATGTTGTACCAAGTGGAGTATTGGAAAGAAAGAGGGAAGAAGAAAACTTGACTTACAGGTCTCTCTTCTGGATAGTTAGAAGGATAGTGTGAACATTATCTGAGTTAGGTAAAACTGGATAGAAGCAATTTTTCCTGAAAGAATATGAGTTTGATTAATACAAGGAAATGAAAATTTAGATGCAAAGTGTGGAAGTGGCATTGGGATCAGAGGTACCGATTTAAGGGAAATCAGAGCTAATGTTTGAAGGCAATGTAGTGATGTGGAAAGAAGTAAACAAAAAGTTTCAAGAGGATAAGTTTTTAGTTATTACCTTTTCTTATATTTCTTTTTTCCAAATTCGCCTGATGAAGTAGGAGCAGCCACCTGCCCTATTTTATAGAAAACTAAGGCTCAGAGCAGAGAATTCAATGTCTCAAGTTCATGCAGATCGTAAGAGCAAACCAACATTTAAGACCCCAAGGCTTCAGCTGTTTATAACACATCATTACACTACGAATTGTTTAAAGGGAAGGAAAACAACTAGGGTAAAATATTATTATTGAAAAGGACGGTGATTACTCTTTGGGTGGTGAGCATGATGTAGTTTTTACACAGAAATTGAAATGTAGTGATGTACATCTGAAGTTCATATAATGTTATAAACCAATGTTACCTCAATAAAAAAAAGAAAAGTTTCAATAAATATTACTCAAATGAATTCAAAGAGCAAGGCATTGATATAGTTTGATGAGTCACTACCTTAAAGACTAGATAAAAATATCCAGATCTTATAAGTAATATGCTTCACAGAGAGATTGGAAGGTCATCAACATATATCTAAACAAATGTGTAGAAATGAAACCATATAGAGATTCAAAAATTAATGAAAATCTGATTTATATATTGAAGAGAGTGAATTAAAAATTGATATATGGTGGTTTAATACAGCTACGGGTGATGGCTTATTTGTACAGTCAGATCTTGATGGAAATTTCCAAAAAGATTGTTATTGAATATCAGGTCACCAAACAGCCATGGGCAGACAAGAAGCCTGTCTCCAAGTTCACATGTAAAACCCCTCTTGACAAGATTCAAGGCTCGTCCATACCTAAGTTATATTGGAGGGTCCTGTGGCAAACGAGTTTAATTTGCTTACGCCCTTAGAAAAAAGCCTTTAAAACAATAAAGGATTTTTTTTCCTTTTAATTACCAGCCTTTTAATACGATGTTATTATTTCGTAGTGTGCTGGTGACATCAGGAACTATATGTAAGATTGGAGTTTGATGTTGACAACTGGTCTGCCTGTCTGCAGAATGTGGAAAACGTATTTGCTTTGATCTGTGCTGCATCTGAGGCATTCTGGCTCCTCCTCCACTCCCTCTCTCCTGGGCTTTGGAAATCTAGACCTACATTGGGATGTCAGGAAATGTTCTTCCCACGTGATTCACTAGCCTGACAATGCATAATAAAATCCTGATGGAAATGTCTTACTAGACAACAGAAGTGCAGTAACTAGAGCTAAATTAGGAAAAGAAAAATAAGCTCCTATAACATACTTCATATATTTGTGTGTGTGTGCAGAAGAGTGAGATGGAGAGGGAAAAGTGTTGCTTTGAAGGAGTAATGAAGGCAAGCAATTAATTTCATCATTACATATTTAGTGTAATTTTAGTGAACACAAAGCAGATATGTATATATATATATATATATATTTTTTTTTTTTTTTTTTTTGCTGAAGAAGATTCATCCTGAGCTAACATCTGTGTCAATCTTCCTCTATATTTTAGTATGTAGGCCACCAGCACAGCATGGCCACTAACAGAGCAGTGTAGGTCCACACCAGGGTACTGAACCCAGGCTGCCAAAGCAGAGTGCCCTGAACTTAACCACTAGGCCACTGGGCTGGCCCCACAAAGCAGATATTTTCATTGTGCAGTCACAGTACAATAAAAACAATACAGCAAAGAAAACAACAGGAACAAGAAAACCAACAGACTCTGAAATCAGAAACTTAAAAGTTACTAAGAATTAAGGAAAAAAATAAGGTCTTTAGTTTTCATATGTAATTAGAAACTGAGGTCATAAAAACATTTAAGAACAAAAGACATTCTGAATATAGACCACAAGACTTCAAAAACTTATAAATGTGTTTAATTTAAAAAATCATAAAAGCCCTTTTTGAATTATGGGTCAGAGTTTCAATTAAGGCAGTATTAAAATGTGTTTTAAGAGAGGCCAAGGACTCTTAGTATAATAAAATAAAATTGCTAAAAACCACAAAGATCAGCACAAAAGCTGGATCTTCTCCAAGAAACCTTGGCATGACAAGGTAGATCAATTTATAAAGTGCATCTACTCTTCTAGAACGCCAGCCAATTTGACCTAACATTTTCTTGAGAATACATTACAGATTTAGAGAAGTTAAAATGTGAAGCATTTGTTTTATCAAACTAGTTGAGAAATTTTTCTTGAAAATCTGATTAAGAATTACTAAAATCGTATTTTGAGGTTTTCTAACCTATAAGATGCTGCAAGTTATAGGAGTTATATTGGGTCATTTCCTGTCCCCTAGTCTACAAATATCAATGTATTAGTTAACTCTTGTCAAATATATTTTCATGTCGAAGTATTGGAAAGCAACTTTTTCTTAAATATTAAAGTTTGATCTAAAATCTTCTAATTAATAGCTTTGAGAAAAACATAACATCCTAAAAAAACCCTCAAACATTACATAGGACCAAATTGAAGCCAAAGGGTAGTTAGGAAACTGTTTATGTTATTTCCATTTCATTCAGTTATTTATTGAGGACCTTCTGTGTGTCAGGAACAAACAGGACTGCGATGATGAATAAGGTCATATTTATTGTATCTAACTGAACTTTTGCTCCAAACAGCTGTTTTTGGATTAGTCATATAATTTGTTGGTAACTGGAAGCAAAGTTTACATAATTTTCACGTTTTTCTCTTATCCCATTAAATCTGAGGAATTAACTCCCTTTCAAAGTTTATATTTGCATCTTTTTATTATGAAAGTTTTCAAAAAGATGTAACAGGTTACAATAATAAAATGATCATATAGATTTATCAATTTATATTTTTCACATTTGCTTTAACATCTATCCATCTATCTATCATCATCATCTATCTAATCTATCTATATCTATTTTTTCTATCCTTCTGTCATCTTTTTTTTTTAATTGAATCATTTGCAAGTCCATATTCAAATTTGTTGAACCATTCTTCACTCAAAAATCACACATTACATTTGGCTCTTAAATTTCTTTAGATTCCGTAAATGTAACACAAACATTTCAACACAATTGATTTTTTTGAAAAGATCAAGATAGTTGTTTTATAGATTTGTCTGCTTTTGTCTTTGTAGTGTTGTTCAGTTTGTTTCTTCATATACCATATTCTTTATGAACTGGAACATAGATTTAAAGACAGGATCAGATTCAGGTTACACATTTTTGGCATTTTTTAGTTGATTGGTTAGTGCATTGAACTCATGAAGTGTCTTTTACTGTCAAGTTGTCCTACTACTAATCATGCTAAGTTGGATTACTTGATTTCACTGGAGATAGATAGTGAGATCTTCTCATTGTAAAGGTACTTTTTCCCCTCTGATATTAATAAATAACATTTGGGATGATGCCTAACCCATTAATGACATATTCCTGAATAATATTGCTTTGAGAGGGAAATCATACAAATTTTCTTAATTTATCTTTTTCTTTCCCTTTTTATTAATAAGTGTTCTTTACAAAGGACTAGAGCTAATCTCATCACCTATGATAAACTGCAATGCTTCCTTTTAAAGTAAGGTATAAGCTTGTTTCTTTTTCTTTCTCTTTGGTAAGGATTTGTATGAGTTATTTATTTTCATTTTATTTCTTTATGAGCACCAATATACATTTACTTATATTTATATATTTAGTGTATTACAATCAATTATAGTAATATTCTTTTCAATGTTTAAATTTGTTCCAAATTTTCCACCAACATTGGTGGAAACATGATGGAACATTTCCACCAATGATCCAGATTTGGCCAGGGAGCTCCTTCAATTTGGCATCTGTCTCTTTTGACATGCCCCAGAATTAGTTTTTAAAAGCTTCCTTGTTTTGTGATGAGAGAAGATACATCATATTTTTCTTGTAATTTCCTTGCCTTACATGTAGCAATATCCATTTCTCCTAGAGACCCTATATCCTATTAGTGAGGAATGATGCTTAGAATCTAAGATTTGCTGTTTAGGAGTGCTCATTGCTAATGGTCTCTCAGTATATAGAGCTCAGAAATGAATTTTTAAAATTAGTTTATATAGGTAGGACCAACTTAAATTTAATATTAGTTTTTTTTTAGAATTTGTTTGACAGTAGATTTGTATATATTTATCAATTTAAAACCTTGGTTCTAAAAATTTACATATTTTACATATTTGCTTATCCTATAATAAACATTAAATGGTTTCAATACTACCATAATATATTACTATAATAATATTATACTTATATTATTCAGGGAAGTTAATTATTTCTTTGTGGTTCTTTTTTTTTTTTTTTGGTTATGTATCAGTAATGATTTATAGAGTACTGTATTAAAAAATCATGCACAGGGTGTCGGAATTTTAGTCTTCCTTTATAAGTGTTTGCATCTGTTTTCGCAAATGATTAAACTCCTTGCATATCATCTTGGTGCTATAAAGCTTGTTTGAAGTTTTGTAAAGGCAGGTCTAAAGTAGTCTTTATTGTGACTAATTGAGCCCTACTGAGAAAGTATGACTAAATTTCCCATGTTCTCCCTACTGGGGCTGATTAAAACTCAAATGTCACCCAGCATGAGTGGAGCTCTTGGAATTGTTTAGCTTAGTTTTTTGTTTGTTTGTTGCTCTTGTTGTGTACATGTATGTTCTTGAAATTGTTTGTTACAGTTTTTTTAGTGTCTAGCCTCATTAAGCTTCACCTACATACACAGTCCAACATTCAGCCTGAAATTCAAAGAAATTTTATGCATATTTCTGGAGCCCCTTCTCTGGGTATCTTCCTTCTCTCCAGTACTCAGCTCCATAAATTTTCACTGTCCTGGTCCTTCCAAATTTTGATCTCTCTCTATCAACTCACGGAGACTAAAGACCAACTTGTGTTTCTGGGACTCCCTTCCTTTGACCTGGTCCAGATAGCGCATGTGGGCATGAGGTCAGGCCAATGATAGTCTCCATCTCATTTATTTGTTTTCTCTAAGGGAAAAGCAGTCCGATATTGCCTATTGTCCACTATATATTCTGTTATTTTCATCTTTTGCTCAGTTTTTTGATTGTTTGCTGTGGAATGTGAGTCCAATATGAGACATTTTCTCATAGACAGCAATGCAAAACCTTCGTATTTATTTTTCATGTGCATGATAGATAATACTAGCTCAGTGATGGCAGTGTCTTAGCATTTTTACCTGGATTTCATTAAATATATCAGCTAATTTAGATAAAATTGTCATCTTTAAAATGTTGAGTCCTCTTATACAAAAACAAGTAATGGCTTCATCTTTGTTCAAGTCTACTTTTGTGTCTGCCATTTGTGTTTTAAACTTTTCCTTACATTTATTTGCATAACTTTTAAAATGTATCACTCATAACTTTTCTTGCCATTATAAATATATTTTGTTTCGTTATATTTTCTAATTGGTTATTTTTTGATAATATGATCTACTTATTGAATATTAAACTGACATCCTGCTATCTCTAAATTAATTTTTCACTGACTTTATAAATCATTCTTGGATTTTCCAGTTGTCCAATCATATCAATCACAAAGAGAAAAAGTTTTATTACTTCTTTCCCAATTTGTTTTCCTTCAGTTTTTTCTTTCCTGTCTAATTGCATTGTCTAATAATTTTAATAAAATGTTAAATAGCACAGAAGGCAGTGGTCATCTCTGCCCTTTTCCTTTCCATGGGGGGAATTCTTCAGTTTTCCCAATTAAGAAAGATACTAGTCCAGAGTAAAGTATATATGCTTTGTCATGGTAAGAAAGATGCCATCATTTACTATATCACTCTGTGTGTGTGTATGTTTTAACCGGAAAGGGGTATTGAAATTTGATGAAAGTCTTTTCAGCCTCTATGAAGATAATCATAATATTTTTCCTTAGGCTGTTAATATGAAAACATTACTATTTTAATCCTCTTTGTCCTCAGTTTTAAAACGCCATAATTGTGTAACTAGGTATTTTTTTAAACAATAGGTTTTGTGGCAAAGGATAAGTAAATATGTATATCATTCATAAATATAAAAAATAAATCTCATAGAATAAATATATTATGATACTTTATGTTTAACAAATAAGATCTATCTATCAAGTTGGACCTCATTTGTAGGTCATATTGAACCAACTTTCTGAATAAGATATCAGATCAATTTTCATTTGTATTTAATAGATATAGATGATAAAGCACCATTTTATATTACTGAGAAGTTATTCTCTTTCATTTGACTATTCTGTACTTTGGACTTTCAACTCTCAGTTCACAAATTTATATTTACTAGACTCCTCAAAAATGTGAGTAAGACTGTCTAAAGTTATAGAAAAACAGAAACCAAAATTAAATATAAGAATCTGGCTGTATTTACAAAAATGTTACATGCATATACATTTTAACTTAGCAAGTCCACTTTAAAAAAGTCATAAAATACAATCTTATGAGTGTGCAAAAATATAGGGGTAATAATATTCATTATAACTTGTTTTTCAAGTACAAAAAACATCAACATGTTCATGGAAATATGAAGAGAAGATGGTCATCCAGGACTGCTTATGTAAGTTACAGTGTGTCTATACCATAGAATACTATTAAATTGTTAAAAAGAAAGTGAAAATTAGTATGTGTTGACCTGGAAGGATTTCTGAAATATTGTAAGAATGGAAGGAATTTTAAAATATGTGTAATATGACCCCATTTGAAAATTAATATGTGTCTAGAGACTTTCTGAGAGAAAATATGCAAAAAATTTTACCTCAGGAAGAGGAACTTAAGTCAATAAGAAGGAGGTCTTTTTTTTAACTTTCTGAATATCTTTAAGTGTACTCGTATTGCTTTTATAATAAGCAGTTTAAGTAAAAAAAATGTGCAAATGTATATTGTTAAATGTGTCTAAATAAAAAAACAAATCACGCATAGAAAATCTATGATTCAACTTTTATACTCAAATTAAAATTTTATTGATTTTGTCCTAACAATTAGATTCAAGTACAAATTGACAAATTATATAAGCTTTAGAAATTTTTTGGTATCAAATAGTCACTTCATTTTTTTCCTCTTTTGATTGTTATTCCTCAGACTCAGAGAATTCAAAGTTAAATACATTGGGTAGTTCGGGAATGCACCATGCAGACGTGAACCTATTTTGTTCTTCCATCACTCTGATTTGTGTATGAAATTTATTGTTCTGGGAAGCTAAGCAGAGGAACTAAGGAGCCCCAGTTACATTTCCTCTATACATTATAGGTGCATAACAATCAGAAGCATCATTGAAATCCCATTAGCCAAAAAATGTTGGATTCTATATCTGAATATCCAGACTTTTCCAGCACATTTCAGAATAATTACTTACCAAAGAGCCAAATTAGGCTATGAGAAGCCAACTCAAAATTCAGAGGCAGCATGTACGCATCTGGAAACCGCTGAATCCCCAAATCACTGCATTACAGATCCCAAAAGTGAAATGAAATTAATAAAAAATGTCCCCTGGCAGTAAACTTTCATTAGCTACTCTGGCTCTCAAACTTTTAAAAAATGACAATCTCTTGCTCTTTCTTTTCTCCTGGTACAGAAGTCTCTAACCAAGTAGTATCTTTTTTACCTGAAAAAGAGAGTTGATCAGTTAAATGCCGTGTAGTGTCTAGTTATTGGACACACACAGTTGGAATCGCTTTTAAATAACTTTTATATTTGCCAGTCCAAGGTAGGAGAAACATGAGCATGTTATGAAGTTTAAACTATGAAATGAGCCATTGGGGAAACAGATAGCTTTTGCGTGATGTAAGAATAGCCCAAACCTAAATAAAGGCAAGTTTTCTTATATGGGTAATATTAGAGGAAAATAATTTGGTTGAATATCTAAGCTGTAATATTTTTTTTTTTCTTAGGTGATACATTTGGCCATGACAGTGTTATCATAAAAATGTAAACTCTTAGTTTGGAAATGGCCTTTAGAGGTCATAGAGTATTTGTCCAATTTTCCTCCTAACTATCACTTATTCCTGGAGTATGCTGGAAAAAAATGAGAATTTATTTTGAATGTGAATATTTTCAGTGAGAACTTTACCATTTACAAGATTGGCTTAATGATTAGAAATGTCTTCTTTAAGCTAAATTATGTCTTCATTTATCTCTACCCAATAGTCTTTGATTTGCCCTCTAAACAACATAGAACCAAGTCTCTCCATTTCATAATACAACGTATTACATCGCTGAATATATCTACCCTATCTCCACTTCTCTGCTACAAGTCAATAGTCCTCTGTTCCTTAAATCACTCTCCCTTAAACGTGATAATCAAACGCTTCAATGCTTAAGTGTAGAACTTTCTTTTAGACCTCCTTTTTGTCTGTTTTTCAAACTCCTGGCCATTCTTAAGAATCAAGAGATAACATATGCTGCTTCTTGCTCTGTTATAATAATCACTTTAAAATACCACTTTTTGTCCACTCTAGCATCATACGAATTTCAGAACATCAAGAACTCTACATTCAATTTAAAACCCATGCTTTGCATGAGGTTTTCTTCACTTCTCAGTTTAGTTCACAGACCCATAAGTATCCCTAAAACACTTTCAGGGGATTTGCAATGTCAAAATTATTTTTAAAATAATACTAAGATATTATTTGCCTTTTACTGCATTGACATTTGCATTTCTAGTAAAAAAAAAAAAGGTATATAAACATGCTGGCACCTTTCCATGAATCACAGTAGTGGCATCAAACTATACAGTCATTTTATTTTTCACCACCATGCCCTCAAAAGAAAAATAAAGACTCTTAAAGATTATCCTTATGAAGGAGTAAAGATTATTATTTTATTAAATCTCAATCTTTCTTATTCTATATGATAAAAGGGAAATTATATATAACTAGGAAATGATAAAAAATAATAGATATGATCAATTCAAGGTGTGACCATGAGCGAGGGATGAGGTGGAAAAAAATATAATCGAAAGTGAGTCGTTCAAGAGGCTGAGGATCCAAAGTGTCTGTGGATCCCCATACGGATGCTGAAGTCATTGAGGTGGTCACAGGAGTAGAGATAGAGAAAAAAAAAGGGAGGTAGAATACAATATTCTTCAGTGATTGAGAAGGGTGATGTAGATACCTAGGGCATTGGTAAACCACAAATCAGAAGGAGGCCAAATGTTTTTGTTTTTGTAGCTGGGTGTTATGAGGTTCAAAGAAGCTGACATTTGAAGGAGTAGCTAAGACAAATGGTTTGCATATTAGAGTGAAATGCAGGAAAACACCTGCACTACCCCTAGAGGCTAATTATAAGGGATAAAATGTTTTCCACTATAGAAGCCTACAAGGGAAAGTGCTCCATCAAGAGGCAAGAAAACTCCAGTTCTCACTATAAGAGTAAGAAGATGAAGGAAACATCAAGAGAAGTTCTTGAGGTTAGAGAGGACTTTTTAAAATCACATGTCTCAAGAGTTTAGGGGGAGGAGAGGAGTAGTGCATTAGGTCTATGAGAAGATGAGTGGACTAGCACAGTGATGAGCGTCCTCTGAGATGAACAGGGATAAAAGGAGAGATGATGTAAGTCCTGATCAATTTCTTGCTTTAAAGTAAGCAGCTCAGTCAATTCAAACTGTGGTCCTGAACATTTAGTACGGGGAGCTCACTGTAATTTCTCCCTCTTGAAGCTACTGAAGATACGTCTGTGAGGGTATAAGCGTGAAATAGCCCTTTTATTGAGGGCCAGGGGATGACCATTTTCTTTCCTGTATCCTGTGTCTCACCATCATGTACTAGTGAAATACCACAAGGTGACAACTGTTCTCTTTGTTTCAAATATGTCGCTGCTCCTGCTGGTGACAAGGGCGTCGATGTGACGGAACAGAGTGGTTGACAAGGAGAGAAGTCTTTATGGCTCAGATCAGTGTGGTAAATGAACACAGTTGGAAAAATAGGGCCAAAATGCACCTGATTAGGGGCTGAAACCTGCTGTTATTCTGTGGTGGCTTACTTGAGAGATGCTAACTAAGAAGGATGAAGTTGAAAGCAGTGAAGTGATATTTAACAAACACAGGAGCATGACTCAATGAGGAGCAGAAATCAATGAGGCAGAAACAGACTCCTCTTGAAAACAAATGAGGCAAAAATGGACCAACTCCCAGCCCTTTGCAGGATCCTTTTTTTGTTTGCTGCTAAGTCAGCCAAGCTGAGTTCTACTCATATTTCTTCCTGCTCTGAATTGCCTATATTTGTGTCCAGTTATGGACATGAAAAATAGCCCACTAGAAGCATAATTGCCCATCCTCCTTACTCCTCAGCCAAAATTGCTGTTTATACTGCACTAGTTCTAACTCACAATGTGCTTAAATGTCATCACTCAGTCAGCGTCCAGCTTAAACCAAATATATCACCCCATTTCTCTTTTCAGAATATTGGGTTTGGAGTAAACAAGGACATTAGAGAGGACATTGTGCTAATGGATAAGAGTAGAATTCACACAAAAACATCAGCATCCAAAGGAAGTCTTCAGACCAAAAGGGATGTTGTGTTCCTAAGGACACTTTTGCAATTTCTTAAGGCTGCTGAGAATGATATTTGTAGTTTGGTTCAGTGTTAAGGGGCTATCCCAAACAATGGTTGAAAAGCCTGGGATGAGTTCCTTGATTTGTAGCAAATATTCAAGCAAGGATGTGTGGAGAAGGAGTTAGTGTCTTTAGAAACAAAGTATGGGATTTGTAAGGAGGCAAGAATAGTTCATCCTAAGGTTCAGGGTAAAAGTTCAAATTCTCTAGCATTTAGAGGCTTTCTATGATCCACTGCCTGCTTCCTCGCCACACATTTCACACGATAGGGACGAGTCAAATAGAGATAGAGTACCCTCCCTTTTGCAACTTTTTTCATGCTGTTCTTGCATAGAATGCAAACTTCTAATGCTCAGAATATGAAAACCTTACTCACCAAAGCTCGCCTCAAACAGTACCTCTCTGTTCTTCAGTCCTTAAAAGATCATAAATCACTCGGGGGAAAAGGCTAAGCCTTTTTTTTTTGCCTCTACACTGGGTCTAGCACAGTGTTTTGAATTAATATAGATTGAGTACCTTCTATGTACTTTGAGATGACATGTAACATGGTGAAAAATAATCTTGGACTTGGAGACACAGATCTGATATTTATTTCTGCCTCCACTATGTACAAACTCTGACACTTGAGAAAAATCTAGATTCTCTAAGTTTACAACAATGATAGCAGGTCAAATGAAATATAGCATATAAAGGAGTTTACCACAATATGACACTAAATGATCAACTAATGTTAATTCCTTTTATTTTCCAGCCTAAAATAATACCTCAATAAAGTAAAAGAGAAGAATTCAAGAATTTGAAACTAGATACCAAGTTTGGCTAAGCTTTGAGACAAAGTTGTAGAGATAGCATGCCTCTGAGAAGAAAGGAATTTCTTACTCTTCCAACATTTTTTTTTTCTGGCATTGCAATAGGAAAAAGAAAAACTGACTAGAGTCTTTCCCACTAATTTTTCAGTATTTTATGCACAAGGCCTATACTACACATATAACTTGGGGCAAAGCCTTGGCATGCCACCACCTAGGCCTCAGGCTTCTTTTAACTTTAAATGAAGAATGCTGTGATATGTCCTATAGTCCCTTAAAGGACAAAGAATACAATTCATTATGACCACAACTTCTCTTATGATTGTGTTAGTGTCAGTGAGCAAAGAAGGTTGAGGCAACCTATGGAATCCATTATGGAGTTGTAGAAGCAGAAGTAGTGATGATGTTTCTTAGTATCTTTAAATTTTACTACTTAAAGGACAGCTACTTTTAAGGCAGGTATATCTTTAAGGATATTTCAGATAATTATAATTCAGAATAAATTAGTTTAGAGCTCAGAAGCAGATACAAAGTAGGAAAGGAAGTAGCATTGCATTTTGCCACTTATGTCCTCATTGATCTTAACAGTGATTAATTTTGCCTGATTATTTGAAACACTAATTAGATCATTTTGTTTATCCGAGGTGAATCAAAGTTCATCAAACAATCTACATGATTAATTTTAATGGATAAACAAAGTATGGCATCATCATTTTCTCTTAATCTAAATATATAAAATTCTAGTGACAGATTACCTTGACCTATGTGGTAGTCATAATGCTTTCTACCGATAGTTACAATTCTCCTCTGTCTTGACACATGATAGAATTGCACTGCCTGGAACCTTGAAGTTAAGTGTGATGGTGTGACTTACTTGGCTAATGAAACGTGAGTGGAAATGACTAATATTTCTTCTAGGCAGAAGTCTTTTAAAGTAGAAAAGTAACTGTCGAGGTTCCTTCTTCCTGCTACTATAAGCAGTATGCATGTGTGCCTGAGGAGCACATTAAACATCGTCCCCAATTTACAGAGAATGGACTTGTATGAGTGAAAAATAAAGCTTCTTTTAAAGCCTCTCGTAAGGCTATTTGTTTGTTTTTTTTGAGGAAGATGAGCCCTGAGCTAACAGCTATAGCCAATCCTCCTTTATTTTGCTGAGGAAGATTGGCCCTGGGCTAACATCTGTGCCCATCTTCCTCTACTTTATATGGGACACCGCCACAGAATGGTTGATAAGCGGTGCATAGGTCCATGCCCAGGATCCAGGCCCTCGAACCCCAGGCCCCCAAAGCAGAGCAGGAGAACTTAACTGCTATGCCACCAGGCGGCCCCCATAAGGCTATTTTTATTTGCAGCATTAGACTATCCTCAGTGAACAAGAAACTGAAACCAGGAGTTGAGTGTCTTCATAAGAAAATCATAAGGTATGTTGTATACGCTTAATGGTTAGGTGGCTGACAGCAAGGAAACTGTGATCCAGGCTTTGAGCAATGACCATCCATGTTAGACAGTAGCAAATTTTTTGGTAACACTATTCCCTTTGTATATTAAGCAGGCACTCTGGGGGAAGAAGCCAGACAACAGAATATTAGTTGTGTGTGTTGTTTGTTGAGACTGTCATTGGTAAGGTATCTCAGGAAACAGATGACCTCAGGAAATAAGTGGGCAATTTGACAGCAGGAATGAAAGGGATTATAGAAAATTTAATACTAGAAACTTTTGGGTTTGAAGAGACAACTGATTCTCAATTTGGCATAATGAAATTATAAATAAAAAACGGCTTAAAGCAACACAGTTATTAAGGCTGTCAGCAAAGGCCATTACACCATTGTGAAAACCTCTGAATAAACTAAAGCATATGAGAGTGAATATCTGACCAAGGGTGCATTGCAAGTGGAACATTACCATTGCAAATGGTAAATAGGGCTCAAAAAATTAACTAAGAGGCTATGCTTTCCACCATCACATAATGGGCTCAAGGCACTCATAGCTACTTTGAGAGAGAAAGAGATATGAGGATAAGAAAGAAAGAGACATAGTAAATACAAAAATTATAATATAATTATATTACAAAGTATATATTATAAAGTATAAGGATACTTTGTGGATATTGGCACATGGAGTTGTTTGTAATCAGATAAGAAACTCACTCAATTTTTGAAAGAGATATAAGCCTAAAAGAAGCATCAGTCTGGACTTAAATTTATTTTAAGGCTAAAAATGACCATTGGGCCCCCAACTACTGGGACGGTAGGTGGGCTGAGAAATCAGCTGAGCTTTTAATAAGGGCAAATTTATCACCACCTACTTGAGGATAGTGTAAAAGGAAAAGTCTCCCAGGTGTCGGTGCCAGAGATATGAGAAGTAATGGACAGGGATGCTATTAATTAGAGAATCAGTCTAATTAAACACTACCTCTCCCAGGATAGGAAGGGAATTTCTCAAAATATCTGCTCATAGAGATGTCAGAATTCCTATGGACCAAGAATCGAGGACAAATATTTGTCCTCCCTTTTTTTTCTTTTCCAAGAGGGGGTATTTATTGTAGTTATTCCTTCTCCTCTGCCATTGAATATTGAAGGACGGGAGCATATATCCCCTCTTTTTTAAAAAAAATTCATAGGTCTCCAGACCACGTAAAAATCACATCTAGAAGTATTTAAGAACCAGTTTAGGACTACTTTACAGCACCCTGATTCAGAGATTGCCATGAACTCTCAGAGATTCTGTTCTTAGATACGGATACAGTGACCTACATAGGACTTTTGGATTTCCCTCTTGAAAAGGGGGTGTGTTTTGGTCTAGGAAGAAAGAACTGAATATTTGGTGACTAGAAGGAGATTATGGTAGTCACTCGTGTGTTTACCATTACTTCCATTTCTCCTCTGGTTTTCACACACTTATAATTAAGTGAAGCCAGGACACCTGCTTTGAAAAAAAATGAATAGAAACTATATGTGTCACTTTCAGAGTGAAGACTTTAAGAGCAGGTGTATAATTTACCATGCTCTCTTTTCTCTGATACAGCAACTAGTGATGTTCCAGATGGTGAAGGTTACGTTAGGCTGTGTATCTGAAAGAGGAAAATATGGAGCAGAGCCTCAACTAAATGGTAATATCCACATGTCACACGAATAATAAGTGAACCTGGAGTTTATTACTGTAATATATCTTAACCTATTCTAACTAGAAGTTTGAAAGTTTAAAAAAAGTCTATTTCCTTTAAATCACTTCAAATTTAAATCACAGCAATGTATGTATGATGTGGTAAAAAAGCTAGATTTACCCCTGTAGTCAACCATATGAAATAGCGGAAGTCAGAAAAGAAATTGGGGGCTGGCACTGTGGCTTGGTGGTTAAGTGCGCATGATCCGCTACTGGCAGCCCAGGTTCGGATCCCGGTCGCGCACCGACACACCGCTTCTCCGGCCATGCTGAGGCTGCGTCCCACATACAGCAACTAGAAGGATGTGCAGCTATGACATACAACTATCTACTGGGGCTTTGGAGAAAAAAAGGAGGAGGATCGGCAATGGATGTTAGCTCAGAGCCCGTCTTCCTCAGCAAAAAGAGGAAGATTAGCATGGATGTTAGCTCAGGGCTGATCTTCCTCACAAAAAAAAAAAAAGAAAAGAAAAGAAAAGAAATTGGGCTAGGTTTGAATATATGTTTGCTTTAATTCTGAGTCTTCTATTCCATATTTATAGATAAATTGAACAAATTATTTAACTCTGTCTCTTTGTTTGTAAAGTGAGGGGTGTTTACTAAATTTAAGTCTAAGATGACATGATTCTTACATGTAAAATGAAGTAGAAAAAGTTTAATGAATTTTAATGTCTTTCAGTACAATTACTTTTAATTTAGCAATAGATTGTGAGTATAGTTACCCACAGTATATACATATTATTTAGGATTTACCCAGAAATCAGGATAATATACAATAAATTTTGAGATAAAAACTATTCATAATTCTCAAGATTTCTCTTCCTCAGGCCTCCTCACTTCCACCAATGGGTTTGATACTCATTATAGCTTTCCAAAACTCAGAGCATCATCTGCCTTGAGATCACCAAGATCTTTAGGCCAGTCACCAAAATAAACCCCAGACTCTCAGGTGGCCTCTCATCTCTACCTTCAAATTCTCATGAGGCTCTACATGTTCTTCCTTTATTCCAGTATTACTCTCTCTCCCCAAGTCCTGAAACTCTTCAACTTACCACTTTCAAAATCATGGTCCACCATCAACAAAATCTTTTATATCTTTACCTTTTTGTATTAGTCAGAGTTTTCCAGAGAAACAAACCAACAGGGTATATATATATATATGAGGAGATTTATTATAGAAATTGGCTCACTCGATTATCGAGGCCTAGAAGTCCCGTGATCTGCTATCTGCAAGCTGGAGAACCAGGAATGCTGGTGGTGTAATTCGGTCAGAGTCTACAGGCCTGAAAATGGGGTGTGGAGTGGGTGGTGATAGTGAAAGTCTTGGACTGAATCCAGAACCAGGAACACTGATATCCAAGGGCAAGAAAAGATGGATATCTCAGCTTAAGCACAGAGAGTGAATTCACCCTTTCTCAGCCTTTTTGTTCTATTCAGGGCCTCATGATGCTCACCCACATTGGTGGCCTTTACCAAATCTACTGATTCAAATGCTAATCTCTTTTGGAGACCCTCTCTCAGACACACCCAGCAATAATGTTTTACCACCTATCTGGGTATCTCTTAGCCCAGTCAAATTGACATATAAAATCAACCATCCTACCCCTTATTCTACATTCTCTAAATGTCTTTATCTAAACATTAATCTGGATCTGCCCAAAGACACAGCTTCCTCTGCATACTTCCTTGGTGATGATATTTCTCTCCAAAAGTGCTTATACCACTGGTTTCAGAGGTAAACCAGGTATCATTGTCCTCACTATGGTTTCTAGACAAACAATTCTTTCTCATTCCTCAGATAACTCACTGTTATTTTTTGGATAATGTAGCTTCTGGAATGCTGTCAGTCTTCTAAAATTCTTTGTCTTCATTTTTAGTAAATTCAAAATATATGTACTAATAATATGACTATATAAAAGTTGTAGATTTGAACTAGATATCTTCTGATACTTTTTTTTTTTTTGTGGTGAGGAAGATTGGCCCTGAGCTAACATCTGGGCCCATCTTCCTCTATTTTGTGTGTGGGGTGCTTCCACAACATGGCTTGATGAGCAGTGTAGGTCTGTGCCCAGGATCTGAACCTGTGAACCCTGGGCTGCCAAAGCAGAGTGTGCAAACTTAACCACTATACCACCAGACAGGCCCTGTCTTCTGATACTTTTAAAAAAAATTGTTTAAATGATTGCAAAGGTTTCTCTTAGATACTATATTATCAGCCAGCATTCAAGGGCATTATTAAAAAAAATAACGGGTCACTAAATATCATTAGTGACTTAATTGATAAGAATCTGAGTATAATATTTACAATATCATATAAACCTCCTTTAAGGCCATGCTTTCCCAAACAACTGGTCTGATTTTTATTATGAACAGAATAACTTTTATTAATGTTTATAATTTTCTCTTTGTTTTGCTAACAAGTCCAAAGCCCATGTGAAATCTACCTTTATTATACTTTATTACATAAAGTCTTTGTTCCAGTTTCTTATTTGATAGCATTATTTTTCATTTGCTCCACTCTGTTCATCTATTTGTTTGGTTCATTTTACAGAAGTACGGCTCTTCTTGGTAACTTGACATATCTTCCTTGAACTGAGGCAGAATATCAATCAGTTAATCAATTTAAAAACAACAACAACATCTGGCATACTGATTATAGGTTTCAAACAAAACTTTATATGGTATCAGACATAACAGATTATCAAAACAGACCCAAGCGGAAATGAAGTTCATGACATAGGGACTCATTAGGAATTGGATAAAATTCTATTTATCAGGAAAATGGAATAGAGCTCTTTAAACAAATGCTTTCTAAGGTGAGAGTCCTCAAGAAGGGAAAGTTTGAGACATTCAGATGGGTTAGATCATGCTGAGAGGATTGTTGATGGAAATCAAGGCAAGAGGAAGGAAAAGCCTGACATAAGTTGAATTTTCTTGTCGTAGATAGGTTTTTCAAGGACATGTTATAAGTTAAAACCGTTTTCTTGAAAGTAAGCCTAACTTAAACCACCCTGAAACTGATAACAGTTCTTTATATGCTTCCCTTAGCTATAGTCCCAAGGTTATGACTTCAAAACTTAACTATAACCTCATGAAGAGATAATTCCAGAATTTAAGGGGATTTTACTTCATGTCTCATTACTGCACTTTCACCAGTGAGGAAACTCAATGTGCATTTCATGTGTGCACTCATATTCAAAAGTGCATTCAAAATGCATAATTTAACTATGTTCAGCAAGCACAGGGCATTTGCCATGATATTTGTTGAAGGCTGAGACTATTTATATCTACATAGTTAATTATTGGGACTAAGAATTAAAACTATCTCTTTCAACACTAGTTGAAAATTTTTTCCAAAATTATTTCTCAGGAAGATAAGGCTATAAATGAACAAATAATTTCATTACTTGGTTTTGGAAGATCTTGCAAATCAATTTATCCAGACAAAAATTTGCTCACATGGGCAAACAGCTTGCTTACCAAATAACATTTTACTTATCAAGGCTGACTTCAACAATCTCTCCTTACTGGGTGCATGAACTCTAAATGATTATGTTATTAAATTTGCCTAATTAATACCCAATAATATGCTAAATTGGCCCCCTTCATAAAAGATACACCTTAAGCTGCTTGAGTCAAGACCCTAGAGCCTATAAATACACTCCTCTGACCCTCACTTTATAAATACTACTAAAATTTTTTCAAGATTATGTTCTTTATTTCAGCTGTTTTAATGAATTTAGCTATCCTTGACTAGCACTTTTCCTAGTGGTCTTTGGTGCGAGGCTGACAGCTGACGATATAATGCCAAAAAGCATTGTATCCTTGTATAAATGCCAGAAAGCAATGCCTGCAAATTTATGACTAACATTGGTGGATGGATAGCTAGAAATTAACGGACTTTGGAATACAACAGGCTTGGTTTGAAATCTATATTGTCCACTAAGTATCTAATATATCATACGTATGATATATACAGCATATGTCACTATACTGCTGGCATGTAAATCCAGAAAGTTTGCGTTAAATAGGAAAAAAAGTTCTAATTAGGAGAATGGAGCAAGCAATAAGATTAGACACCCAAGAGAATGCTGAGTCTGACAGGCAGCAAAAGTACACATCTAGGGAATCAGGCAGAATGCAGAATTTAGCCAAATTGATAGTAGACATCAAAACCCACCATCAAGTAGAAAAGTAAGAGCTATAAGCAAGATTGGTGGCAATAATCACCTTGAAACTGAGCCAACCTCTTCCTAGATGAGGACCTTTGTATCTTTCCTACGCAGAGACAGAACTTGTGATAACAAACTTGCTGTAGAAAACTACTTATATTCTCAAGAGAAGTTCAGGAGCATAAAGCCAAGTGGATTCTGACAAATGTCCTAATAACATCCAGCTAAATATTAGAACAAATGAGTCCTCTTAGTTAACATCATCTAATTTGACATAGACTCAGAAAAGAAAATGCGGCTGAGAATGTGTAACGATTGATTTCTTCCTTCCAAAACTTTTAACAAATTACATGAGAAGGAGGAAACTTTTACAGCTTTTCTAGGTAATCTTTAATCCTCTCTGTGAGGGGATTCAAGGTAGATTGTTTTCTTTTTTAGCATCTTTACTTGCCTGGGCAAGTTAAACATTTCACATGACTGATAGATCTGACAGACATTACATCAATGAGAGGATACTTTTCCAAAAGCATTATTGTGAATTTCTATTATGCCAGTTATTATTTGAAGATACAATGCCTTCTTTTCCTTCAACCTAGCTGTCCGCTTTTTTCTTCTATTTCATTTCCACAAAGGTAATGGGCATCACTGACAATTTCCATTCGGAATATGAGCTATTTATGCTTCTCGGCTGAGAAGTGTTAACGCTGTGGAGTTGTTTCATCTTACCACTTTTTATCAATGACTTGAGATCACTTTTATCTGGAAAAAAATTACACATTTCTAAAAAGAAACACTAATTGTAAAGCTATTTCTGCTTGTTTTATTAATAAATTTTTAATAGTAGTTGCCATCCTCAAAGAATTTGTATTCTGAGTAATTTTCCATTTTTGCACACGTTGTATTGAAATACAGTTTATTTGCCCCGATTACAATTTTAATGTTTTATTTAGGGCAAAAATTAAAAATATGGAGCCAAAGCTGGGATGTGTAATTTGCTCTGGTTAACCTTGGAGACCTCATTCATTTTACCATAAAATACAGAATATTAAAGCCTGTATTGCATAGGAAGAATAAAAATGCAATTTTAAGCAAAACTTTACATTTTTTACATAAAAACAAATACTTATTTTATTTTGATCCTCTGCTGAAACTCGTGTTATCAACCAGTTGTTGGAGAATCATATGGTCACAGCTAAAATGTTTAGAGATTTATAAAGGATTTGACACCTCTGTCATTATATTCAAGTTTTTCAGGAAGCATAAAGGCCTTAATTTAAAAATGATTTAACAGGTTTGAACTTTTTCTTTTATTTTTCTGCCTAGTATATTTTGCAAAAGTTGATCTTAGGGCTTTTGTACAAGCTATTTCCATTCCTTGGAACACATTTTCTCCTATTCATCACCTCAGTCCCATTCACACTTCAATTCTCAGTTTTCCATTTTAACTAAAAGCCTCTCCTTGAACCTAATCTACATTAGGTCCCCTGTTATTCCCTCACACATAGCTCACACATTTACTCTCCTAGCGTGATGACTTCTTAATATTTGCTTCTAGTACTCTTATGCAGACTGCATAATGGCAGACTATGCAGTGATATCTGTGAGTTTGTGCGTGCACTTTGTATTATCTTGTTTCTGATATTAAATTTGAATACTTCATAATTTAACATGTTCTAGCTTAATCAAATATTTAACTCATGAATATATGTAATTTATCTTTCATCATTCACTTAGTCTTTTACACACTCTCTTGGTAACTTATACTGAGTGCCTACTATGTGCTAGACATGGTGCTGGGTAATAGAAACCTAGTGTGTGAGATTAACTCAACACTTGAAAGGTACCAGATTCAAGTGTGAGGAGACAAAATAGAAAACAAAACATATCAATAGTACACTAACTGTTACGTTAGAGGTAAGCAAAAAGGAGGAGAATCTGTATCAGGTAATACAATTCAAGTTAGGCCTTTTCGCAGGAGGTCATATATTAAATTTTAAGCCCATATTAGCCAGTTTGAGAAAGACTCCAGAGGACAGAGAAAGTGATGGGATGGTTAAAATATTTCAGATAGAGGATTTAAAGTAGACAGTAGACGGGCATGCCCTTGGGCCTTTTCCTCAGCTGTTTTCTCTGTCTGAGGCACTATTCTCCTAGAAGGATAAATGGTTAACTTCTTGAAGTTTTTTAACGCAAATGTTACTTCAGTAAGTCTTTTTTGGTCAATCTATTTAAAATTGCAGTTTTGCAGATCTCTCAGTACCCCTTGCCCTGCTCTGGACTTAACATATTTTTAAAATTTTACTCATTTATGACTTTTATGAAGAAGTTATATATCTATAACTTGCTTTTATTCATTTGACATTATGTTACTAATTTTCATACAGTCTGTTACATGAAGCTATTGTTCACTCATTTTCACTGCTAAATATGACCCCGTTTTATAAATATACCACAATTAATTTTTTTCTTTGCCCTGTCAATGGGCCTTTACATTGTTTCCAGGTTTGTGCTATTATGAAGAGAGATGCTACTTATCTCCCTTTTTATATCTTCAGATCCACACAGGCCAGGATAAACTTTTCAGATTCTAGGAGTAGAATTGTTGAGTCATGTGGTAGGGGAAAGTTCTGCCTTTCAAAATGATGCTAAATTGTTAAACCAAGTGTTTGTAACAATTTATACATCCATCAGTAATATATAAAATCTTTGTTTCTATTCTCAAACTTCTCTTTAAGTCATTTTTTCAGCCTAAACTAAGGACATAATCAGGGAACATGCTCGATCCAGGTATGTACCCCTGTTTGACGTGTTGTTGTGATAGGGTATTGAGTTTCTGATGAGGTTTAACTTCTATAAGTGTCAGATTTTCTTAAACTTTTGTTTGGTGGTCATTTATCAAATGATGTGATGTGACTGAAAATGTACAGCAACATTTGAGACGCTGGAAATGACATATATGAGCACTGCAGCACAGACAAATATTAACAGACGGATTACGATTATAGTTGATAGTTCACTTTTAGGCTAAGATCACAGTGTGCCCAAATAAAAGCTAGAGTCTAGATCTTATTTCCAAACTAAAACCCACAAAACTAGATATGGAGTATTAGATAGCCAAGAAAACAAAGAATAAGAGAATGAAGATTAAACCTGATGATATGTGGTTCTGGATTTTTTCCATTGGATTTAGGAAGAAGCTCACTTCACTCTGGAATCTACTAGATCTGGAATTACTGGATCTGAAAGGTCGTTGATGGAAAATGCCTCTTCCTGAAAATCATCTGATACTTTAAGCTTGAAGTCTCTGGCTAGAACAGTTTTCTAGTATTTGAATTCTTGAAAAATATCCATCTGAGATTCATGGTTTTGTAATTTTATTGCTGTGCCTGTTATTGAGAGTACCTGATAATATCCTATATTGGGTTCAAGGGCTTTCCTTCTTTGATGTCTCTTACAGAAAACAGTCTTTGGATTTTAGGTAACATAGAGGTTCTTTAGGAGGATTTTGAGGAAAATCTACCTTTATCAATTGATGATAACAGAGTGTGAATTTCATAAGCCGCTTGCAGTATTTTGCCAAGTCTGCTTGCAACAGAGCAGAGTCTAGTGTCAACGGTGGTATTATTAGATGCATGGGCAACTTGTTACTAATTCATAAAGATAAGAAAAAAATCAAACAGTAGTAGTTGATCTCATTGTTCAAAAAGACATTGACACTGCTTTTTGGACATGGAAGTTTGACAGTTTCTGAATATTTTCTATTTTTAATACAGAATTTCATTTGTTCTTTCTATCTTTTCAGAAGATTGCTGTAATATTAACAGTGACATTTCTGAGTAAATGTCAAGGTTTTTCAAAGATTTTAAGTGAAACTTCCAGTAAAATGGGCACACTCCCTGGAGAAATATTTGGAATTCTCCAGGACAAGAACACAAATCAAGCAATTTTGTTTCGGTTGTTACTATCAGAGCCAGGAGTTTCCAGCAAGGAAGAGCTTCAATCCGTTTTGGGAACAAGGAAGTAATGAACAAAATATACTAAAATCCAGTGCATGGGCATAGTTCTATAAAATCCACTTGGAAATGTTCAAAAGGACCGTGAGCTGTGGTCAGCTTTCTATGTCCAGCCTTCACAGTTGTACAACGATTATATTGCTAATATGGGAGATCAAAATTGGCCACCTTGACATATATCTCTTTACCTTGATTATTTTCTCTGACAGACATTTGACCGCCCCCAAACTACCTAAAGAATTTAACATAGAAGACCTGTTTCAGGAAGGAGTTACTATCATATGATGGCTGTAATATAATGTAAAATAGATGTTACAATAGGAAAAGCACCAACAAGCCCATCTTATCAAAAATTCTGTCTCTCCCAGGCCACATTCTTAGGTGGCCCTGCAAAGAGTTGCCAGACAAACATTTACATTTATAAGGGAAATCTCCATTTGTAAAAGTATCTCTCTTTCTGTATTAAGAAGAGGGGGGGATGGCCTTATCTGTGGAAACTCTTATCCATATGGAAGGAAAGGACTTAAATCTGCATACCCTTGATTACTGTAATTTCTGTCTTCCGTTTCCCTCCCCACCCCCAACATCCTCCTTTGTCTTTAGCTGAAGATAGTATTTAAGATGAGAATCTCTGCCATTGTGTTGAGAAACTCAGTTTCCCTGGTTTCTCGCATGTATACGTGTTATTAAACTTGCTATTATTTTCTCCTGCTAACCTGTCTTTTAATTATTTGGCCAGCCGTAAGAACCTTAAGGGAAAGGGCAGAGGGGGATTCTCCCTCTTCCCCAACAGTAACAAATAGGACATGAACAAAGAGAGTCTCAGCTCTTTGAGTAAAGTTAAGCCAACAATGTTGGAGTGCATTGGTTGTCTTCTGTGGTGAGTGATTTTCTGTAAAATTTTTGTAACATTTCATGTGAGACCACTGACACCAGAGATGATCATCAGGAAATACTCAAAAATATTACTTTCTGAATCTCAAGTCAGTGATTGGAATTCCATCACTGGGAAATTCACAGATTTAGCTCTTGGAATAACATGGGCATAGGGCTGGGTCTTAGTTATAAACCTAGTTGATAAACTAATAAACTAGGATATGTGCTTTAGTCTCTGTGCTACTACCTTATAATGGTCACTTCGTTACAGAGCAATAGAACACTTAAAACTTCTTTAATCTGATGCTCTTTCCAAACTGGAGATTCAACTGAATTCAACACTCACTCTTTTTCAAAGCATTTCAAAATTATTTATTACCTTAAAGGTGTACTTGCTATCATTGTATACGAATCTGCTTGTTTGTAGGTAATTGGCAAGCTCTAGTAAGTGCTTACTGGATATTGCCTCTGGAAAAGTTTATTTTTGGTGGGTGAGTTGAGGCCTTTTATAATGTATCTAGCCTGATAGTTTACTATTTCAATCATAAACAAATAAGAAAATATTTGTATTTTCTAGGCATTGTATAATGATCACTTTGGAATTTGGATAATTCCCAGACAAAATCTAGTCAAGTGTATGGTTGTTCTTCTTCCAATAGTGAAAGGAATGGAGAAAGGTTTAGATTTTTCCAAAGATGGATGGAAATGTGTGAAAGAGAAAGCAATATAATTTCGTAAATAGTCATCCTAATTGCTGAGAAATTGTATTTTTTGTTGAGCAATAATTAGTTTACAACCTGAAGGAGTATCAAATTTGAGGGAGACCCTAAAATCATGACAGTAGAGACATTCATTAATTTAACTTCAGCTTCTATTGCCCTGAGACAAGATGTAGAGGCTTTTGTTCCTGGTTAAGAGAAATGTCAAGACAATCTACCTATTTCTAATCATTTCCGTGAAGCTGAATCAGAACACCAATGACTGTCCACCTCATTCCCGTAAAATAGGAAGAAAGGTTCATGACAGTTAGGGCAAAGGATGGGAAGTGGTCAAAGAGAGCATTTAAAAAAAATTACCTGTTCATCTTTAGGTTGCAAAGGAAGAGTTCTGGATACTGAGCATTTGGTCACATCATATGGGAAGGCAATTTCAGGAAGGTTTGAAATTCACTGTCTACACTACTAGAAGAGTCAGAAGAAATCTCATTTGACACTTAGTAGTCTGTCTGGAAAATATTTGAATGGCTTGTAGTAAACCAGAAATGAGGGATTTGTCATCTTGGGACAAGAACAGACAGAGAGGCAAATAGTTAACAACAAGGCAAATTTTTACCAAGGAAAGAGATTTTTACATATGAACAGTCATTGAAAGCATCCCTAATAGAGTGGTCTTCATTCGGAGGAGGCAGAACAAAGTCAGCATCTAGGAAGCCAATGAAAATAAAACAGTTTGGATGCAGCCTAGGACCTACCTCACTGCCATGAACACAGAGTCCTGAGTAGGAGGCTCCTGGGACCTCAAGGGAGTATGCCCTTCCCAAATCAACAGTGTTGACATATGGAAATGAGACAGTCTTGACTGGTACATTGTGAGACTCCAGGAATGTCAAAACTTCCACAAATACTACTAGAAAAATGGCTGCTTTAGCAGAGCTAAGGGTATTAAGTTTACTTCAACAAGTGAAAACACTACCATGAAAAAGTCTTGTAATGTCTCAAGATTATTTTCCAAAATATCTGAAAATTGATATTCCTTTAAAAATGTGCTTTTTTTTCATTGCCCCTTAACCAATATTACTATTATTAATATTGTTAACATGATAATATATAAAAATAATAAATTATGTAAAATAAATAACATAATATCATTATAGTAGATGTTAACTGAGTGCCTAATACGTGCTAGGCAATATGTAAAATGTTTTATTGTGTATTTGTTTTTCTTTTATTTTGCATAAAACCCCATGATGTAAGGTATAGTACAGACAAGAAAATTCAGATAGAGAGCTCAAATTGCTACAAATGTTAGAACCAAGGCTAGAATCAAATCAAATGCCTATTATGTACAGGCACTGTTCTAAGCACTAGAGATTCATCAGCTAACAGAAAGACAAAAATATCTATTCTTGTAGAGTTTATATTCTATTAAACAGAGAAAGAAAATACAAAAATAAGCAAGGGAAAGAGTTAGAAGGTGATAGTCACAATCGTGAAAAATAAAGCAGCAAAGAAGATAGAATAGGAAGGGGAGAGTAGGCAAGTTAAATAAGATGGTCAGAGAAGGCCTATTGAGAGGAGATATTTGAGCAAAGAGACGGATGAGGTGAAGGGGTCAGTCATGGGGATATCTGAGTGAGGGGAATTCCAAGAAAGTTGGACAGCAAATACAAAAGTCCCAAGAAAGGACATTCCTGACTCATTCCAGAAATAGCGCTGAGACCAATGTGGCTATAGAAGAGAGAAATCAAGGAAGGGTTAATGGGAAGTCAGATCGTAAGGTCTGTGGAAGTCATTTTATTTTTATTTCAAAGACTTTGTCTTTTATTCTGAGAGGCCTTGAGAGACATTAGAGGAGAGTGACAACCTGATTTGCATTCTGATAATCCCTTTTTGGCAGCTGTGTTCAGAATCATTTGTAGGACCACAAGAGTGGAAGCAGGGAGATCATATAGGAGGAATGATGGTTATTAGGCTGTTCCCTCTCGGTTTAAATCCATTCTCGTTATGCTTCATGATCTGGGGCTGGGACTCCCTAACCTTGCTAGCTTCCAATTAGTTGTACCAATAGGGGTGCCAGGCCCTCTGGAAGCCAAAGGAGAAAGGAATGATACAGTCCTTCCCCTTTGCTTCTAGCCCCTTCAGCTGGACCCCAGCAGTTCAGTAGCAGTTAGTTCCAATAGCGCTAATTGATTCCAGTTTGCAGTTTCTTCAAAGCTCCAAGAGCCAGCCTTCTTGTGCCTCCTCAGAGCTCCAGCATTGACATCTTAGTGGTCTGAGTCCCAGACCCATGCGTCCCCTCCTTTGAGCTCTTGGGCTACCTGTATTTTGTCTAGAGCACAATTTAGAGCTCATGAAACACATACACAAGCACTAAAACTGAAAAGAAAAGCAAGAGAGTGGTTACTATAAATGTCAGAACAATGTTTACTCCAAAAAGGACAGGAGGATCTAGAAGGGGAAAGTTGGGGGTAGGGGGGACTTCTGTTGTGATTTAAACTTTATTGATATGGGTGATTGTTTCATGATCATTTGTAATCATTCATTATGATGTACATTTCTGTTTTACACACCTTCCTGTGTGAATATTTTGCAATAAAAATCATTGAAAAATATCAATGTGAACTTGAGAATTAGTCTGTTGAGATGTAAACAATATCATTTAATTGCTTAACAGATCTATATATTGTTAAAACAAAAGCAAATGTGGGAAAACCTGCCTAATCCTTGGGTTAACATAGAAGTTCTCACTTCATCCAAATTTGTATGTGACGTTTTCATACAGGTGTTTTGAATTTTTCTCAATCTTTTTCCGCAGCTATTGAGGTATGTATATGATGTTTTTCTCCTTTAATTTGTTATTGCAATGAATTATATCTATAGAACTTGTAATGTTAAATAAATCTTTCCTTCTTGGATTAAACACAATCTGTTCATTAGGGTTTGAGATTTTAGTTGAGAATAATATTTGAATGTTAATAGGATTACTCAGACATCATCTTTTCATAATTCAGTTGGTAAGAAATTTTATTGAAATTTTAAAATTCATGTTTTGATTTATTCACGTAAAGTACTGTATTTTAGTTTTTTAATATTTAATCTCATATTACATTGTAATGTATTATTTGTGCCGTCTACCTTTTTCCCTTTATCAGGCTATCATATTAATAAAGTTGTTTATTAATATGATTCTTTTAAAAGTGAACTTTGCCTTTGCTAATCCTTTATATCTTGTAATTTTGTTTTTCCATTATAGCTTTTATTCTGTGATTCCTTTTCTAACTTCTTACCTACATGTGTAAAGCATTAATTTTCAGCTTTTCTTCTCTTCAAAGTACTATTCCCAAAATACCACTTAGGAGTATTACTCATGTTTCTGTATGTAGCATTTTTAGTTTCATTGCATTATCAATAGAATTTAAAATTTCATTTTCGATATTTATATTTATAAATGAATGGTTTTTCAAGTTGGCTTTTGCTTACCTTTTAGCATAATTACATTGTGTGTAGTGGAGGCTGCCTCTGTGTTACAGTTATTTGAAATTTGTTGGTATTTGTTTCAGGGCCTTATATATTGCGATTTTTTGCAAATGTTACAAGTGTTCTTGAGAAGAATGTGCATTCTGTAATTGTTAGGTGCAGGATTCTATATGCATGCTTGTTATTGTGCATTTGAATATATTATAGCTTAATTATCCATAATTGGGATATTTGTCTTGACAGCTCTCATAAGATAAAAATTTGTTGGTTTCTCTTTGAACTTCCATCAATTTTCATTTTATATATATTGAGACTCTCTTATTACATGCAGATAAGTATAACATTGTTATTGCTTTCTGAGCAATTGAACTCTTCTTTATTATATAGTGATTTGTACATGATGATTTTGCATCAAAATCTATTTTGTATCAAATTAACATAGTTTTATTTTGCTTAACACTTTGTGGGGGTTTCCCCCCATCAATTGACTTGCAAGCATTTAATATTTGAACTTTTTAGTGCCTATCTCCTACAAAGCCTATAGCTTGTTTTTGCATTTTCTTCTAGACTGACAATTATTGTTGTTGTTTTTAGTCTAGCATGTTTAATTTGTTTGCATATGGCATTGTTACTGATATTTTACACTTATTGCTATATATTGCCTACATCCAGATCACCTTTTTTTAATCCCTCTTTTGTTCCCTTTAATTATCATATTACGAACTGATTAAGGTTACCTCACCCATGCCATTTTATTTCTTGCTATCAATTTGGACATATTTAACTTTTTAAAAACCTCTTTAGTGTTTACCTTAATATTTTTACCTTGCATATTTATTTTAAACAGAAATTCTAGAAAACATTGATATTTTAATCTTCTCAAATAATATTAGATTTTGAAAGGTTTTAACACATCTCCTCCTCCAAAGTTACATAATTTTAGTTCTGTTTTGTCTTTTTACTGTCAAATGCATAAGTGATGCATTCTGTAGCCTTAGAGTTTATTGATTGTTTTGCTTTAACATCAGATAAAAGTTAGATATTTTTTAGAAATTTCTGAATATTTAGCCAAAGGTTTGATTAGAAAATGTCCTAAATTAAAATTTATTTTATATTTGGAAAACATAATTTTATTCTGAATTATGTACCTTTTTATGAGCTGCATGCATATGTTTCTCATATCTTGTTTCCCAGCAGAATCATCTTGAAGTATTTTAGATTATGGCATTCTGGCTCCCTATCTTCAGATAATGTTATTTAACTGGTCCAGGTTGAAACCTGAGCATCTATATTTTAGAGACAATCCTCCCCTCCCTCAGGTGATTATAAAGCAGCCAGGTTTAAGATAACTGGTTAAGATGAACTGGGCTCTTTGAAATCAGAACAATATCTTGCTATTCTTTGTATCCCTAGTACTTTACACACTACATCAAATATAGTGGCTGCATGTTAGACAAATAAGTGAATAGCCACATATCATAATGACATGCAGAGCTTACAGAATACCAAAATCCAGCATGCTGACACAGTCCTTCAATTTCAGTGAAGTTAAAAATTAAAAACAGAAGTAAACAGAACATTATCCATTCACTTTTCTCTTGAACAATTTTATTTTTAGGTTATTTCAACAGTTTCATTTACTTTTTGAGAAGAGAATCATGCCCATCGTAGTCTTCCATCTCCTTATTTTATCCATCATTTGAAATTGTTAGCCACTGTTAGTTTTTCACAATGTACCGGTTTATCCTCATTATATAAAATCAGACTTGTTTATTTGCTGATTATAACTGAACAAGTCTAAAGGTAGTGATATTTTTAAATGGAAGCAGCAGTTTTGACTTGTAGCTTATTCCACATGACAGCTATGAACTAAGGTTTTTCAGAACTGCTGGATCTCTGGTGAGGTAGGTAGGCTTAATTAATGCCAAATAAAGCTCACACCAGGCAAGAGACTTGTTGCAGTGCGGGAGGAAGCAGCACACTTAATTTGTTATTACTGAAGGAGATGTGATACTGGGGCTGGATGATCTTGAAGGCAGAAGGGCCTATCTGACAGACTGTCAATTCAGGCTCACAGGCATTCACTCGATAATAAAGCTATATTTAAATAAATATCTGAATACAAGCTACATTTTGTGTTGGATTTATTGCTCTTAGTTTTAGTTTCTAACATTTTTTGAAAGTCAAATTCAATGTGGAGAGCTTCAGGGTAAATGTCACTCAGTCACAACTCACCATTACTTTAGACTATTCTGAATCTTTCTTAATTATAAGCTTAAATTTTAAAATTTAAGCTTAAAATTTTCTATTTTATCATTAATTCATGTTCTCAGTTGAGCACACATAGACATATATAATAAACAGTGTATATATATTTGTATGTGTGTATAATTCTCACATATACAACTGTTTTTAATTTCTCTAGACATCTTTTCTAATATATCTAGTTATAAACGAGGCTTACAGAAATCTACTAGTAAAATTGAAATTTTTATCAAAATTTCCTTGCAATTCTAAACTTTTTTTTCAATGTCATTAATTGCTTTGTTATTTGGTACAGACAATTTTATAATTATTGTGTTTTCTTCATAAACCATGTACTTTATCATGACCCAATGTGCTTTTACCCTTCTCAGTGATTTGTACTTTGAAGTTCATATTCTCTGTTACTTTTATTATTATTTTAATATGCATGACATTTATTAGGTCCTGTTCCTTGGACAACACCTGTAGAAAGAAGGTGAGAAGACAATATTGTGTAGAAGGAGACATCTACCCACTGTACAGGCCCAACAGCACTAGCTCTCCTTATCGGGACCTCTGAAGCTGAAATGACCCATCAGAGTTATTGTGTATCAACAAATGGCTAGGCCTTTATAATTCCAACAAAGAACGCATCTGAGGTGCCCAGAAGATGCTATCAACTGAAAGCTGAAGGCTACAGCTCTTCCGCAGGGTGGCATGTCACCATGTCCACCATTAATATCATTTCTGTAAAGTAATACCAGTACCATTTCCTTTGTTTTTCACTTCCTGTTGAAGAACCAAGTTTCCATATGTTATCATTTCTGTGTAGCCTCAAGAACATCCCTTAAATTTCTTGTAGTGCCAGTCTGCCGGTGAAACATTTCTTAGATTCCTTCCACCGGAAGTGTCTTTATTTCTCTTTCATTCTTGAAGCATGTTTCAATCGGATGTAGAATTCTTGGTGGATAGTTTTTGTTTGTTTGTCTTTCTATTTGTTTTTCTTTCCTTTCAGCATGCTAAAGCTCTTTCACAATTTTATAGCCTCCATAGTCTCTGAGGAGGAACCAGTGGTCGACCAAGTTGCTGTTCCCTTCTACATAATGTTTCTTCATTCTCTCACTGCTTTCGAGATTTTCTCTTTATCTTTGGATTTCAAGTGGACTGTGATATGCCTAGGTGTGGTTTTATGGGTATCTTTGATTTCACTGAGCTTATTGAAACTCTAAGTTTATTTCTTTCAACAAACATTATTTCCTCAAATGCCTTTTCTGCCCCATTCTCTCACTCCTCTCCTGAGACTCCTATTGCACGCATGTTAGAATTTTTATATTGTTCCACGGTCCCCTGAGACTGTTCATTTGTTTTCACAATTATTTTCTCTCTGTTCTTCAAATAGATTTATTTCAATTGATCGATCTCCAGGTTAATTAACACTTTCCTTTCTCTTCTCCATTCTGCTCTTTAGCACATCTAATGAATTTTTAATTTCAGATATTGTATTATTCAATTTAAAAGTTTTCCACTTGGTTTTTTGGTTCATATTTTATATATCCTGCAAAAATATTCTATCTTTTTTCCATTGTAAGCATGTTTTATTATACATTTTTACAATGTTTATAATTGTTTTTTTAAATTATTGTCTGATAATTCCAACATTTATGTCATCTCAGGCAGTTTGCTTTTGAGAATTAATCACATTTTCCATATGTAGAGTTATTTTGTATTGCATCCTGGACATTGTGCATATTATATTGTAGAGACTTCTGTCCTCTGTTATATGCCTCAGAAGACTGTGGAGTCGTTGTTGTTGCTGCTGCTGTTTTTATAATAAACAATTAACTTTGTTGCATTCAAGCTTTAGTTAGCTAACTGGGATTTAGATCTAGTTGTTGGAATTATTTTAAAAGTTAGGAATCCACAGATGGGAAGAAGCTAGAAGGTCTCTACTTCTCTGGACTTGGCACGCAGAAGCAGGCTTACTGTGGAACCTCTCTGGGTGGTTTCCTGTTAGCACACATAGAGAAAGACTCCTTTCTCTCTAGGCTCCCTACGCTTTCAGAGGTAGGTAAGCTTCTTTTGTTTTTGGAAATCAGAGTGTACCTCAACTCACTGTGAGTGAACAAAAAGGAGCTAATTCCCACAATGATCCCAGTAGTCATCGATCTCTGAAAGCCAAACTCTGTCACTTTCCTAAACCTAGACACTAATGCGCTTCTCCTGACATTTTAACAGGTAATGAGGGAGAAAGCTCTGTCTTGTCTGCCAGTTTTATCTGCTGGGATCATAAGAATGCTTCACTTCATTATACAATGCTGCTGTGTACATCCTAGAATTCTTTTGGCTTTGAAGAGGCAAATAACTTGAAGATGAGCATGGTTAAAATTCAACCGTATGAAGCTCAGCATAATTTTAGAATGCACAGATTTTGCCTATGTTCTCTACACTGAGACTGCATACATAATTTGTTCACTAGGTGTCCATGGTTCTATGATTCTAATTCTTTTCATTTTTCTGGCACACATTGGCTAACTGTTCTGCTTCTGTAGTTGAACAGTTTTTGCTTATATGTATCAGGCTGTACCCTGGCCTGGGTCCTATCACACCATAACTTACTCCACTGTATTTGATATTAGGTTTTTTGATAAAGAAGAGTAAAACATTTCTATTTGCTCACTAAATATAAAAAGATCTACCTTTCTGGTTTATTATACACATACAGAGAAAAACTATAAAGATTTTCTAAAAAATCTCCTAAATTCTTCTAAAACTATTTTTCATTAATATTCACTATTCAAGGGGATGTGCCTATGGTTTTGCATGTCTTCCAATGCACTGCTACTCAAAATATTATCCACTGACCAGAGCCAGTCTCAGAACTATTAGCTGCTGGTCTGTCACAAGGTAAGTGCAGATATCGAGAGTTTTTTAAATATATTTTTATAGAAATTTGTTGGAGCTATTCTTATCTGTGGAATGTAAAAATAATAAAAAGTGATAGTGTATTTTTATGTCTTTGTTTCTCTAATTTATTTTCTAGTAATCCTTTTTTATTATATTTTATGGGGTTATTTGTCTGCAATAGATTGGAAATTTTTAAAAACTTAGCATTGTCTTTAACCAAAGACAAAACGTCTTTAGCACTGCCTTGGCAACTGAGGATATGGCTGTAAGTGGAAGTGCGTTGATAGAAGCATGCCTGTTTCTGTTGGAGAATCGCTAAATAACTTCAGTCAAGGAAGGATTTGAGACAGCAGAATTTAAGGCGGTTGCTGTAATGTCAAAGTGAAGGATGTCTGAAGATAAGAAAACCCACTGCAAAGGCTAGTGAGTGAGGTGGGAGATGAGAGCCTGGTTCAAGACGATCGTGGAGTAGAAAAAGTGGAAATAAGACTTGAGAGATCTTATTAATAAAAAATATCGGTAGGTCTAGACCCATTTTTCTCAAGGCGTATTGTCATACTGTTTAATAAACTAAATAATACAAATATTTTTCCTGCAGAATAAAGTGAACTTTATAACTGTTTTGTAGTCACAAGTCTTCAATGAAATAAAATAAATAAATTCTACATGTCTAAAGACTCATAATCTCGATAGTATAGTACTTTAAAACACTTAAAACGTATAACTTTGCTGTTATTATAAAGTTTTCTCTGGAAAAACATTTGAGTACATATTTTATGGGATATATCTACTCTGCACATCATTTTTAGAGAAAGAATAGTAACAGAAGAAAAAAATATTTGTTTTATGTCTGAGGGAAAAAAATTGATGGAGGGTGATTGTACAGAAACGTCAATTTTAGTCTTTTTTTTTCTATTGATAACAATCTATTAATAATTCCAAAAGCCATGAAATATTTTAGGATCATATTTTTATATATCTAACCAAGCTGATTTTTAAAATAAATACAACCAAATCATTTACCAATATTGATTGTCTTGCCCACAATCTGTCAGTACATGTTTAGCACAGATAAATTCCAAAGATAATTAGGGTCAGAACAAAAAACTATCTCAAAATCTAAATTAATGCAGCTATTCCAATACATAGGAGGATATGACATGATTACTCTCATAAGTAGTATTTATTAATCTGTTTTTTTGAAAATATCTTCAAGTTTATAAGCTAAGGGTCAAGTAAGTAAAATTCTTCAGTGGATACCTTGAAAGTCAGAATCAATTGCATTATTTCTTTCTACATCCTTTTATAGAAAATGACAAATTAGTGGGACTTGATTAGAATAAATAGAAATATGTTGTAGTGATTCCAGGTATTTTCAGAAAAGACTTGTTATGGATGATTTCATTCCTAAAAGACAGACATTTTGAGATATAAAGATCTTCATAAAAAAAATAGATATGATGAAAACAGTAGCAATAGATACATAGTTTGAATTATACATACAACTCTTTGGGTTCCCTGTTTATACAGAGTGTTCTATTTCTGACTTTTATGTAGTCTTACATATTAAGGTAGATTACATGGATTTATGCCAGGTTTAATGAAGTGGAGATTGTATCACTGTGTGAGTGAGTGTGTGTATGTGTTTAATACCAATTTTAATGCATACTGGTTATGTCGGCTAATTTAATTAAAACCATAAGCCTAGTTTGGATAACATGTGCCTTTAATGTATATTGTAATAAAAGTCAGTTCCCATAGTTTTGATCCCCAAAAGTAAAAAAAAAATAAAATAAAAGAGCACAACTCCAGTCATTCATTTAAACTCATTTCCTCATGTAAGCTAATCCACCTATAGATAAGGTTCAAGTATGTTTGGGTGCATAGGTAACTGTTCTGCCAATTTTACAGCTACCTCTTGTCCCTTATTGCCTAAATTCCTCAGTCAGCACCATTTCCATCCATTTGAAATGTTCTAATAATACTAAATTCCAAAAGGGAACTGCTCAATCTCTTTTTTTCCCTGGAAGCTCCTTACTCCTCCACTAGTTTACCCACAAGTAACTCTGCACGGAAAAGAGTTTTGGAAGAGATTGTCTTTAAAAGGGTGTGTAAAACAATCTGTGACACCTTTCCCCTCCTACAAAACAGTGACTATTACTGTTCTTACATTTACATGACTTACAGGGGCCCATACTTGGTTCTACTCCAAAGAAGCTGACTCAGTGTCTAGACCTCTCCACGTAAGATGTAGTTAAAAGTCAGCAACCATCCAAAAGCAGAGCATTTTTCAATGAGTAAATGAAACTTAATGAATGATGAAACTCTGAATTTCCCCTCATCAGAACACCAGCTACAGCTTACTTCACCACAGATAGAGTCAAATTTTGAAGAATGGGCTTCAGGTTCAAATATAAATTACACCAATTTCAGACTAATTATTTATTTTGTTTTTAGGTCTGATCTGTCTTTTAGTTCTGATGATGGAAAATGGCCCCCATCAATGAAAAGCCCTAGATATTTAGTTAGGTGTGTGGGGGTTGGGATACGAGTAACAGAAACCTATGTAAGTTCACGTTGTTCAATATATAATGATATTTGATTTTTAGGCCATACACTGGTGGAATTTGCTTGCACTAGAGTGGTTTCTGACACAGTGCCTCTTAAATTAGTGGGCTATAGTCAACAAATGTGTATTTTCTCTTATCTGCATTATATCTAAGCCCTTTGTATATTTTGCTCTCCAGAAGAGAGGAAGTTAACAACACTAAGGTCTATTCTGTAAATAAATTCCTGCAAAAAAACTTAAGGAATCATTAAGTATGATATCTCTTTATACAGTGACCCAAACTGCAAAAAAGGAACAAAGAAACAAATCTAAAATCAGCAAAGGCAAAAAAATAAATAAATAAACTATCAGAATTTTTACTTCCTAATTGCCAACACAATTAAGTTAGATAAAGAAACATTCTCTTGGGCCCAAGCAACAATGCCCTTTGTTCTCAGCAGAATGTGAAATTTTGCTATTTATGCTACATTTGAATAAAACAGATTGCTAGTCTTCATAAAATTTCACTTGGGACGAGCTTTGAATCAAATGTTTTTACTTTTTTTTTTCTTTTCTTTTTTAATAACAACTGTCCCAGCGATTTTGATATTAATTCATTTCTATGGTCCCTGTCTACAATATGATATGTGTGGTTTATTTTGCTTATCTTAGCTTGGCACCTTCTTATTATTATGGCAATTCATCCTTTTCTTTTCTCTTATTTGCCTTAAAACAGATAACCATTCCTCTAGCTTTAGGTGTTAAATTTTTCTAAGATGTGTTAGGACTGGTTTGTCTATTACTTAAGATACACTTTTCACAGTTGAATCTTTTGCAGTAGTGGCTGATATACAATTCTTCCTGTAAGAGACAAAACTTTCTGGACTTCTTCCTTAGTACTTGAGCATTAGCAACCTTTCCAAGACCATATGGTGCAGATGGCCATCCCATCTCATCTGGCACCTTCCCAAATTCAGTTCAAATTTAATACCAAATTATTCAAAGTCAACTGACTGCAAGAAGTTAATCTGCTTTCTTTTTAGTAACAACTGGTATGTGGCTACAGATAAATTGAGAAATGTGATTATTAAGTGAACTGAAAGATGCAAACATTTTCTATTCTATCTGAAATAATGTAGAAATATTTTTGAAATTATCGCATGTAGAAGCTATTATAATATCAAGGGATTTTTTTCCTTTTTAGGAAAAAATGTTCATTATCACAAACGAAAACTATAGAGCTTTACACTACAAGCAAATATCTAAAATCTTTAATAAAAATATATAAAATAATACTTGATATATCCCATGGTAAACGCTGACTTTGTGAAACATAATATTGGAAAAATACTTGCAGGATGAAATTCTGAGATAAAATGATACATGTTCTATTTTCATTCAGATTTTGACGAACTTAACTAAACTATCACTATCTTTAATAAATTACTAATAAAACAGTAAATATTTATCTAGGGTTAAATTCCTAAACAGTTAACAAAATTTGAAAGTTTAATAGATATTGATTAAACACCTAGTATGTTCAAAGAATTGTGCTAGATCTTGAAATACAATAATGACAAAAAAAATTTCATCTTCAAGAACTTCACAATCTAATGGAGAACACAGATGGATAAATGAATAATGGCAATACAATCCAATATGCTGAGTGCTATAATAGAGATTTTAACAATAGGTTATAAGTTTAGAGAAAAATAGCTTTTATTTCTGTTTAAGAGAGTGAGGGAAGGCCTGACGAAAAGATGATAGGAGCTCATTTTCATTGAATACAAATATCCTAACTGCCAAGAACATTAAACAGGGAGGAAAATGTACAAAGAAATATGAACAAATGATAATGCCTGGCACATAGGTTAGCCAGAGTGTAGTAGAAAGCTAATGTTGGTAAATGTCATAGTGTCGAGAGTTTAGCTAAGAAACTCCAGGGTATTGCTGCTTAGGCATCCATTTTGTTTGGCCAAGTGGCCTGCTGGGGACCTTAAATGGACATTAGCCCCTCATGAAAGTGCACGTCTTAGATAACAGCCCTCAGAATCACAAGTAAATGTAAGTTCCTTACGTGACCAAACCAATGGTCCTTGTGATCAACAGTCTCCCTCATTTCCCAGGGCATTCCTCTTGTGCACCCCTTAGATAAGACCCCTGCAGAACTTATCAAAACTCCACTTTTTTTTGTTTGAATTGACCAATCTGGCCTTAGACTGGGAATCCCAAAGACTGTCACCTGCAGATCCTAATAAAGGCATGTGCCCCAGATCCCTTGGTTGTCTCTCTGCCTACACCCTGTCTTGACCCCCCCCCCATGGCCCCTCGAAGCATGTCTTGTATTTCCTCCAGGACCTGAGAATAATAAACTTCTCTATTTCAATTACCTTGTGGTCTTTTGGTGAACGTTGGCTCACCATCCCACACTCGGGCTCTACTTAACAAGTGTTAATTTAACAACATCACAACACACAGAAAAAGAAGACTGGGACATTTGTGAAAGATCTTTTATCTTGTAGTAGAGGTTTTATGTTTTATCTTTAAAAATAGTAATTGAGTGAAGGTCCTCAAACAGGAACATGGCATGATGGAATTCCATATTTAATAAGAAATCCTTGGTAGTTCTGTGGAAGAAGGAGAGAAGACAGAAGTGACACTTAGCAGGACAAAGTAAGATATTGGTATAATAGAAAATGGTAGTGAAGTAGAGAAATGATGCAAAATTGAAAATAAAGAGCTCCCCTTCCCACCTTTGGTAAAAGATAGACTACTTAGTGCTTATTGCTTGTGGAAAGAGATAAAAAGAAAGTATCTATGCCATCCAGGTTGGGAGTGATTAGTGATGGAATTTACACTGGGGACATCCTTGACTTTTTTTTTTTACTGCACTGGATAACTTATAAAATATTTTTCTCGTATATTTTTCTGGTTAAAATAATGATAAGTTAAACTATTATTTTCCATAAATCTTATTTTGTTGTCACTGTCAGGTAACTAGTCTTTTAGTACCTTAAGTTCTATCATATATCTGATGAGAGATTAATTTGCAAAAGACATAAGGAACTTCTACAACTCAATAGCAAAAAGGAGAAAAAAAGGGATTAAAACATAGACAAAGCACTTCAATGGACATTTCTCCAAAGAAAACATATTGTATATGAAAAGATTAACATCACTAAGCATAGGAAAATGCAAATCAAAACGGCAATGAGATATTACCACATACCTGTTAAGATTGTCATTATCAAAAACAAAATATACAACAACAACAATAAAAAATGATTTAAAAAAGTGTTGGTGAGAATATGGAGAAATTGGAACCCTTGCTGGTGAAAATGTAAATTGGTACAGCCATTATGGAAAACAGTACAGAGGTTCCACAAAAAACTAAAAGTAGAACCACCATATGATCCAGCAATCCCACTTCTGGATATTTATCTAAAACAACAGAAATTAGGATCTCCAAGGAATATCTGTACCCCCATGTTTACTGCAGCGTTGTTCATAATAGCCAACATGTAGAAACAACCTAAATGCTCATCGATGGATGAATGGATAAAGAAAATGTGGCATATACATACAATGGACTACTATTCAGCCTTAAAAAAAAAAAAGGAAACCCTACAATATGCAGCAGTGTGATGAACTTCGAGGACATTATGTTAAGTGAAAGAAGCCAATCAGAGGAGTACAAATACTGTTCAATTCCACTTATACAAGATATCTAAAATAGCCAAACTCACAGAAGCATAGAGTAGAGTGGTAGTTGCCAGGGGCTAGGAGCAGGGGGAAATGGGGAGTTGCTAATTAATGAGTATAAAATTTCAGTTATGCAAGATGATTAAGTTCTAGAAATTTGCTGTACAACTTCATGTCTAAGTTAACAATATTGTGCTATACACTTAAAAATTTTTTAAAAGGATTAATCTTATGTTAAATATTCTTACTATAATAAAATGGCATTTTCTATTTTCTCTTATAACATTTATCTTATAATTTAGCATGTAAAATTATTAGAGAGGCATGCATTCTTAAACATGGCACATGTTAAAATATGTAAACTTTAAGATAGTGGGTATTTCAAATTTCCTTCTTTCAATATATGTGTTGTTCAGAGAGAAAACATTTGAAACTTTTTATCATCTTAAGTGGCTTCCCCTACAACTCTCAATCAACACACTACTCAGTAGGGTATGGCACCTCTGATTTCAACTGATAATTTAAGGATGAGTCTTTCAGTCTTGAGAGAAACTATTAAAATTTTTTCTGGAACATTTAGAAAAATGACACCTCTATCTAGCTGTGCCAAAGTTGGTAACTACAGTCTTCACAATTTCTTTATAGTGAAATTTAGACCCTAAGTGTTGAGAACTTGCATTGCCTTTGTTCTGGGTTGGGTTCTTTCAGTATTTCAGTTATAATGTATGAATATGGCATCTCTCTCTCTCTCTCTCTCTCTCTCGTTCTCTGCTTATATCATCCCTAATATCCAAAGATAACTCTGCTAACCTAATGCCAATTACTAAATTATGTTAATTTGGTCTTACTCATTGTAACTGTTGGCCACCACCTAAACTATTATTACATGTGGAGGTAACTCTGGCATCTATCATTACAAAAAAATAGATCCAAATGGGAGGAAATAAATCCACTTAATTTTGACCAAACTAACTTTTCTTCCACTTTCAACTGAAATTTTGTTTGAAAGAGAGAGAATAGGAGAGGAAGAGAGAAAGAGAACGCTACATTTTCCCATGCTAAATGTAATATTTGAAAAAATATTATGACTTTTATAAACCCCACACTGATTATTAATAGAGAAATGTCTATTGTTGCTCATGTTTTTCCTTCCTAAGAGGCAGAAAGTTTATTATGAAAGAAAATAATTTTTAAAACCAATGTAAAAACAATAATTTTGGCTCATATAGGCCTGCTATAAAATTTAAATGTAGAAATATGAAATGTGAAAAATATTGACTTCATGTGGTTTCAGAAGCATACAACAGACACCAATGCTTGGGTTTTGGTGTATTTTTTAACCAAAAAAATTTTTTTTTATCATATCCATATAGTTTAGGCACAGTTCCTACCCAAATAGATTTTAAAATCAAAACTCATTAGTGCCATAGCAACAGTGCTGTGGCATCAGCATCAGCACCCTCATTCCTGGGGGGGTGATGTCAGCATCATGGTTGAGTGAGTTATTCCCTTTGTCTCTTCCCTGTAAATTGCAACCAATTAGAAATTCATTGACCAACAAAGGACTCCCTACATAGCACAACAGGACACCTAAGAGACTCATGCATCTACACATCTGAAGGAGGGTGGACTGGACCTCTGGGAGGCAGTGGAACTAAGGGAGCAGCCCCCTACCCCTTCTCCAGCAGTATCAATCCAATGCATGGATCCTTACACTGGCACACATGCCTGCAAACAGAGGCTTCAGGAACAGACATAACACACACAGCTTAGCCCTTGCCTCCCTCCCCCAGCAGTGGCGTGTGGCACATGTGCCTTGAGAATTCAGGACACAGCAGAGCCAGTGACCCAGCCTCCCCTTCTCCTGGCAGTAGGCTGATCTTTCCAATAGTAGGGACAGTATACAAAACTCGGATTTTCCCAGCTGGGGTGGGGCACCCTGACATGTGTTTTCAAAACACATCGGCTTGTGCCAGAGATCAGAGGCTGCATGAATGAACAGCAACCACAATCTCTCCCTGCTTAGCCCCTACCCAACTCCCAGCAGTGGCAGGTGGAACCTGTAACCAGAGGCTTCAGGAATCACAGCAGAACCAGTGACCCAGCCCCCAGTGGCAGCACCCCTGACACAGGCTCTACCAGCAGTGGGGGGGTTGCATACAAGTCCCAGGTCCCTGGGCCCACAGCAGCAACAGTGACACTCATGGACCTAGTGCCCCTGGCAGTGGTGCAGCTAGCACCCTCAGACAACCCAAGAGGAACAGCATAAGTGGTGCACGGAGTGGCAGCATCCAAGCCTGTGGAGAGCCAGTAGGGGAACATGAGATCTAGGCAAGCCTGAAAGCAGCAGAAGTGCTCAAAGTCTGGTGATACTGATGGCGAGACCTAAGAATGCAGCGACATTTTAAGCAGCAAGTCACTAGAAACCTCAAAGGCACAAACAGCACAAGGAGGACACTGATGATGCCTCTAGCAGAGACAGTGGAAGGTGGAAAATACAGGTTGTCAAATACAGCCAGAAGCAGCTTAGAACCAAAGTAACCAAAGCTTTACCCAAATAAGAAAAGGGGTTACTATCACAAATGCACCAGCCAAGGATCAACTCATCAAATACCATGAAGAACTAAAATAACACGGCAGAACAGAAAGAAAATGACAACTCTCCAGAAACCAAACTTGAAGTCAAAGAATACTACAGTCTGACAGAGAATTCAAAATAGCTGTCATGAAGAACTCAACAAGTTACAAGAAAATTAGAAAGACCCTTCATTGAGCTCAGGAATAAAATTAATGAACAGAAGGAATACTTCACCAAAGAGATTGAAACTCTAAAAAAAAAAAAAACCCAGACATTCTGGAGATGAAGAACACAGTTAATGAGATGAAAAATGAAGTAGAAAGCATTAAAAATAGAGCAGATCATATGGAACAGAAAATGAGTGAGCTCAAAGATAAAAATTTGGAACTGATTCAGGTGGAAGAAGAGAGAGAACTAAGATTTTTTTTAAAAAAATGAAGAAATTCTATGAGAAATATCTGACTCAATTAGAAAAAGTAACATAAGGATAATAGGTATTCCAGAAGGAGGAGAGAGGGAGAAAGGAGAAGAAAACTCATACAAAGGAATAATAGCTGTGAACTTTCCAAACATAAGGAACTAGGTATGCAAGTACATGAAGCTAATAGAATTCCTAATTATCTTAACACAAAAAGACCTACTCTGAGGCATGTAATATTAAAAGTGTCAAAAGTGAATGAGAAAGAAAGAATACTAAGGGCAGTCAGAGAGAAGAAAATAACTTACAAAGGAAGAAAATCAATAGGAAAACAGTGGCCTTATATGAAACACTAGATCAGAGGGACTTAATTGATATACATTCTTCTCAAGAACACATGGAACATTCTCAAAGACAGACCATGTGTTGGGAAACAAAGCAATTCTGAATAAATTTAAGAAGATTGAAATCATATCAAGCATCTTTTCGAACCATAATGGTATGAAACTAGAAATCAACTACAAGAAGAAAGCAGGAAAAGTCACAAATGTGTGGAAACAAAATAACACGCTACTAAACGACTATTGGACCAATGAAGAAATCAAAGGAGAAATCAAAAAACACCTGGAGACAAATGAAAATGAAAACACAACATAGCAAAACTTATGCAATGCAGCAAAAGCAGTACTAAGATGGAAATTTATAGCAATAGAGATCTGCCTCAACAAACAAGAAAAATATCAAAAAAACAATCTAACAGTGTACCTCAAAGCACTAGAAAAAGAAGAACAAACAAAGCTCAGAGACAGAAGGAAGGAAATAATAAAAATAAAAGCAAAATAAATGAAACAGAAACTGAAAAAACAATAGAAGGCATCAACGAAACTAAGAGCTGGTTCTTTGACAAGATAAACAAAATTGACAAACTCTCAACCAGATTCACCAAGAAAAAACAGAGAAGGCTCAAATAAATAAAATTAGAAATGAAAGAGGAGAAATTACAACAGATACCACAGAAATACAAAGTATTATAAGAGAATACTATGAAAAGCTATATGCCAACAAATTGGATAACCTAGAAAAAATGGATAAATTCTTAGAATCATACAACCTCCCAAAACTGAATCAAGAAGAAATAGAGAATCTAAATAGACCAATCACTAGAAAGGAGATTGAAACATTCATCAAAAAGATCCCCAAAAACAAAAGTCCAGAACCAGACGGCTTCCCCAGTGAATTCTACCAAACATTCAAAGAATATTTAATACCTATCCTTCTCAAACTTTCAAAAAATTGAAGAGGGTGGGATGCTTCCTAACTCATTTTAAGATGCCAACATTACCCTGATACCAAAACCAGACAAGGACAACACAAAAAAGGAAAATTACAAGCCAATATCACTGATGAACACAGAAACAAAAATCCGAAAATATTAGCAAATTGAATCTGTATGAATTACCTGTATTATCTGCTGTGTATTATGAAAATTGACGCACTTTATAATGGAGCCCTTTTCCAGCCCTGTGGCTTAGCGGTTAAGAGCATGTGCTCTGCTACTGGCGGCCTGGGTTTGGATCCTGGGCGTGCACCAGCGCACTGCTTCTCCAGCCATGTTGAGGCTGCGTCCCACATACAGCAACTAGAAGGATGTACAACTATGACATACAACTATCCACTGGGGCTTTGGGGAAAAAAATAAAAAAGGAGGAGGATTGGCAATAGATGTTAGCTCAGAGCCGGTCTTCCTCAGCAAAAAGAGGAGGATTGGCATGGATATTAGCTGAGGGCTGATCTTCCTCACAAAAATAAATAAATATAGTGGAGCCCTTTTGAGAACTTTCATGTACAATGCACATACTCTTGGTGTGACATAGTTTATTGGATGGTATTATTAATATATATATATTCTTATATTTATATTTATACACACACATACATACATACATATAGAAATGACAGGTTAGATTTCATTGACAGATATACTAAATTAATCTGAAATGCCTATTTGTGCCTTTTTTTTTAAGAACTTCTGATATAAGGAGGTTTTTATATTGGTAAATGTAGTATATGAAAATTAGTGATAATAAGAATATTTACCACTTAAACTAAAGCAAAAATTGTGCTAAATGCTTTCCATATATTATTTCACTTGATTCTAAAAGGAAGACTAAATGCTATCAAGTTCATCTTTTTTAATAAATGAGGTAGGAATTTCTGCCATGGGTGGTAAGTTTAACTACAAAACTAAAGCTCTTCACTACCACATTCTATTAGTATCCTTAGAAATATCCCTTTTGGGAGAGTCAGGGACCTATAACAAGACTTTCCTGGCAGGGTGGAAAAATTCTGCTCTTAGGGTATGAAAGGTGATGCAGGATATTCCTGAGTGCATATGTTCAGGATTCTAGCTTGTCTAGTAGCTCAAAGTATAATTGTGTGTATGTATTTACATATATATATGATCTTGATAGTGCACATGTTAAGAACTCTAGTTTGAACTACAGCCAGCATGGCAATTACACAAAAAGTTGACATTAAATATATGCAATACAAGGTAGTAGGGAATTTATATCAAGAAAGGGCAATAAGGAATTCAGGGAATACTCAAATATAAGTATTCAGGAAGTCTAGTAGGTGGAAAAATCATTCTAGTTCTAGGGAAGACTCCTGGAAATTATCAGTTCTATCCTAGAGAGAACATACTAAGTCATGTAATAAACTAAGACTTTGAACGTAGTGGCTGTAGGGGAGGAAGACAAATCCTCTACCCTAGCTAGGTTCTTCTGGCTGGTCTTCAAATTAAATTGACATGAGACAGAGTAACAGGAGAAAATCAAAGAAAGCTTTATAACGTATATACAGGGGAGAAACCTAGGAAAACTGAGCAACTCACTGTAATACCCAAAGCTGCCTCCTTAAATATCATCTTCAGCTCAAGACAAAGGAGGATGTTGGTGGTGGGGAGAGTCAGTTTTGGGAGATTACCAGACAAGCACAGTAAACAAAAGTAAGGTTGTTATGCAGATTTAAGTCCTTGCCTTCCACATTGATAAGAGTTTCTAGAGATAAGGTCATCTCCCTCTTCCTGGTACAGAGAGGGATGTATCTTTACAAGTGGAGATTTCCTTTACAAATGTAAATATCTCTCACAAAGGGTAACTTCTACTTGATTTTCAGAGCTTGTCCCCTGTCTGCAGTTTCTTAAAAGTAAACAACGATCCTCATGGCAAAGAGACACATTTTTGGGTGGCCAATTCTGATCCCCCTATGGCAAAAGACTGTTTATCAAAAATGAAACTATGCTAAGTGAAATATGCCAGACAAAAGATAAATACTACATAGTATCACTTATATGTGGAACCTAAAAGAAAAAAAAAAGTCAAACTCACAGAAACAGACAGCAGCAAAGTGGTTGCCTGGGGCTGGGAGTGGGGGAGTGAGGCAGCCGTTTGTAAAAGGGTATAAACTTTCGGTTATAAGATGAGTAATGTCGGAGGATCTAATGTATAACATGATTACTATAGTTGATAACACCGCATATAACAAAGCATATTTGTTAAAAAAGTCTGATTTTTTAGTATGTTTTCCTTTATTCAAAATAATTTTAGAAAACAATTTTAAAGTTTAGGTGAAAGAGTGCTAAAAATGATAGCTTTTAAAAAGAAGGAGCAGAAAAGAACAAATGAAGGAGTTTAATGCTATGAATATAAGAATATATGTTTTTTGTTTGTTTTGTTTCATCTTGTTTTACTGTATGGTATTAAGAACACAACATGAGATCTACCCTCAATACATTTTTGTGTGCAAAAACTACATGTTTTTAAGTTATAAAAATTGAAACACACATGCAACACAAAATAACTAAAAACACAGAAATATCTAGTGTGTATAAAATAATCCCAAATATATTAATAAATCATCAAAAATAATAGGAAAATTGATTCTTAGTATTAAAATTAGATAATTGAATATTTGGGAAACATTAAGAGCAAAAACCTGGTTTCGATGATAGTACATTTCATTTGTTTTTAGGTTAAATATATGAAATTTAAGTATAAAGAGATACTCACCAATGCATATAGAAATGTAAAATATGCAATGAAATCCTGCTACATAAAAATAAAAGTCTTATGTGTTAAATGTAATTTTTAGAATCTGAGAAAATTAAAAGCATTATTATAAATTAAATTTGGAGGGATAGTTAAATATATAATGGTCCAACATAATGGCTTTTTTCAAATAAATAGCTTTTATTCCATCTCCAACTCATTCCTCTCCCTAATTTCTGAGACAGTACTTAATCTCTCTGAACCTTACGATAATAAAATTTAAAACAGTAACATTATGTTTCTGGAGTTATTGTGAAAACTACATGTAGCTATTGGTTATTATTGATGTTAGTGTTGTTGCTAATTAGTAGTATTAATACTTGATGGAATAATATGCAAACATTAGACTGAGGCATTTGAACTAATTATTATTGCATTTTAACTAATAATAAATTATACAAAACTACCAAAATCATATATAAGTACATATACACAAATACGTATGCATATTTAAAATGGAAGAAAATTTATCAAAATTAAAATGATTTTAGGAACTCTGATTTTAGGTGATTATCCAATTTTTATAAATTTCTAAGATATATATATATAATCATATCTGTCATTATATTCAATTCATTTAAATTACATATTTATTAAATATAATTTAATTTCTGTATGTTATAAATAATAATTTTATTCACATGTAATATACATAAGGCCACATATGTTATATTCTAACACATATAAAATATCTTAACATTGATAAATGATTTTCGTTTTGTAGACAAGCCCTTTTTCCACACCAGCCCCTGCCAACCGCTGATCTCTGTTCCGTCCCTCTAGTTTTACCCTTTCCAGAATGTCATATAAATGGATCATACACTTGAAATCATTTTGAGCCTAGTTTCTTTCACTTAGAATAATGCATTTGTAATTCATTGATGTTATGTGGATCACTAGTTTGTTCTTTTGTATTATCAAGTAGCATTTCTTTCTTTATGTGCACAACAGTTTGTTTTTCTTTTTTCCATTTGAGGGCCTTTTGAGTTGATTCTAACTTTTACAAGTAAAGCTGTAATAGCATTTGAATACAAGAATTTGTATAAGCAGAAGTTTTTATTTCACTTGGCAAATACCTACGTGAGAGACTGCAGAGTCATCTGATAGGTGTATGTTCAACTTTATAAGAAATTGGCAAACTGTTTTTCAAAGTGATTATACCAGTTTGCATTCCTACCAGAAAATATGCTAGTTTCAGTTGCTTAGCATCCTCATCAGCAATTGTTAGTTTTCCAGAAAAATCTATTCATTCTAGTAGTTGTGTAGTGGTACTTCAATGTACTTTAAATTTGTATCTCTCTGCAGTGTCGATGTGAATTATTTCTCCATTTTTAAACTCTGGATGTCTGTTTTCCAACTATTGTGTTTTCAGAGTAAGTTACAAATTCTAGTTACAAATATTTTATCAGATACGAGATTTTCAGACATTTTCTCACAATCTGTGACTTCTTTTTATTCACTTAATGACAACTTTTGAAAAGCAGAAGTTCTTAATTTTGATTAAATCCAATTTATCAAATTACTTTACTCACTGTGCTTTTGGCATCATATCCATGGAAGTTTTGCCTAGGTCTCAAAGATTTTCTCCTGTGTTTCCTTTTAGAAGTTTTATAGTTTTCTTGTTTATATTTGAGAAACTTTTTGTATATGTTCCAATGTATGGATGAAGGTTATTTTTTTAAATAATATACGTCCAATTATTCCACCACTTGTTGAAAAGGCTATCTATCCTTCCTTGACTGACATGCCTTGGCATTACTTTTAAAAATTACTTAACTATGTTTGTGGGCCTCTATTTTTGGACTCTTTATTCTGTTCTATTGATGTATATATCTATCTTTTATTCAATAGTACAAAACTTTTATTCCAAAGCAGACTGTGAGGTTCTGTTTTAAGTACTGAAGTCAAATAGTGTGAGTCCTCCAACTTTGTTCTTTCTCATAATTGTTTTAGCTTTCTAGGTTTTTTTTTTTTTTTTTGCTTTTCTATAGAAAGTTTAGAATCAGTTTGTCAATTTCTACAAATATCCTACTGCTATTTTGATCAAAATTTGGGAGCATTTTGAGAAGAACTGACGTCTTAACAATATTCATTATTCCATGATATATTTCTTCATTTATTTAGGTCTTTTTTGATTTCTTGCATTAATATGTTTTCAGCTACCAGACATTACAAATATTTTGATAAATCTATGACTATTTCATTGATTGAGTACTATTGTAAAATGGTATTATTTTTTATTTCAATTTCCAACTGTCTATTGCTATTATTTAGAAATCTGATGAATTTTTGTATATGTAACATATATCCTACAACACTAGTAAAGTCACTACGTATATCTGGTAGCTTTTTGGTAGATTATTTGAATTTCTATAGAGAAAATAATGTCATCTGCAAACAGAGTCATTTTATTCTTACTTTTTTATTGTATTTTTTTATGCCTTATTGTACTGTTTAGTACCTCTAGTACAATGGTGAATAGAAATGTTAAGAGCAGAAATACTTGCCTCCTGAAATCAGAATGAAATATTCTGTCATTTATCTTTAAGTATGGTATTACATGTACTTGTTTCATTTTGTTTTGCAAAAGCCCTTTATCTGGTTGAGGAAGTTCAACTTCTATACCAGTTTTCAGAGTTTTTTTTTTTTCCAATCATGAGTGTGTATGAGTGTGTGTGTGTTTTAACCATGGAAGTTGAATGGATACTGAATTTTGTCAAATGTTTTTCTGCATCTATTAAGCTTATCATTTTGTTCTTTCTTTAATAAAATGGTGAATTAAATAGATCACTTTTCAAACAATCATCCAGGCTTGCATTCCCAGGGTAAATCCCACTTTGCTGTTATGTATTATCCTGTATGTGTATTACACAATTCACATGATTATTGTGTGAGGATTTTTGCATCTATATTCAGGAAGAGTATTGTGTTGTAAATTTGTTTTTCTAATATGGACTTTTCTGATTTGAGATCTAAGTAATCCATGACTTATGAGTTGGGATGTGTTACTGCCTCTTCAATTTTTTGAAAAAAATTGTGTAGGATTACTATTAGCTTTTAAAATAGTTTTGTGAGATATAATTCACATACCATAAAACTCACCCTTTTAAAGTGTACAAATTCGGGAGTTTTCAGTATATTTCAGCATATTCACAGAAGTGTGCAATCATTTCCTTTAATTACAGAACATTTTTGTTACCACTAAAAGCAAACCTGTACCTACCCTGCATACATGGGATAATTATATCTGACTTGTTCATGGTGTGTAAGACTATCTATATATTGTTGGTTTCTATTTGCTAGGTTATTTTTAGGACTTTTGCATTTACATTCATAAGAGATAGTTGTCTGTAGTTCACTTTTCTTGATCAGGGTAATACTGGCCTCATAGAATGAATTGGTAAAAAAATTTTTCCCTCCACTTTTACTTTTTGGAAGAGTTTGTAAAAAATGTATGTTAATATTTTCCTTGGGTATTTGGTAGAATTCAACAGTGAAGCCATCTGGACCAGGCTTTTTGCTGTGGGAAGTGTCTTCGTTACTAATTCAATCTCTTTACTCATTATAGATCTGTAGTGATTCGTCTATTTTATCTAAGATATCTAACTTGTTGGGCCGGCCCCGTGGCTTAGCGGGTAAGTGCACACGCTTCGCTGCTGGCAGCCCGGGTTCAGATCCCGGGCGCGCACCGACGCACCACTTCTCCAGCCATGCTGAGGCCGCGCCCCACATACGGCAACTAGAAGGATGTGCAGCTATGACATACAACTATCTACTGGGGCTTTGGGGGGAAAATAAATAAATAAATAAAATTGTAAAAAAAAAAGATATCTAACTTGTTGACATAATATTGTTCATAGTATTTCCTTATAATCCTTTTTATCCTTTACTACCTTTTAGTCAATAGTAATGTTCACTCTATCCCTGATACGAATTTTTTTTTTTTTTTTTAAAGATTTTATTTATTTTATTTTTTCCCCCCAAAGCCCCAGTAGATAGTTGTATGTCATAGCTGCACATCCTTCTAGTTGCTGTATGTGGGACTCGGCCTCAGGATGGACGGAGAAGTGGTGCCTCAATGCGCACCCGGGATCCGAACCCGGGCCACCAGCATTGCAGCGCGCGCACTTAACCACCAAGCCACAGGGCCGGCCCCCTGATACGAATTTGAGTGTTCTCTTTTTTTATTTATTTTTTAAAATTTATTTTGCTATTTTATTATTTATTTATTTGGTGAGGAAGATTGGTCCTGAGTTAACACCTGCTGCCAATCTTCCCCTTTTTGCTTGAGGAAGATTGCCCCTGAGCTAATATCTGTACCAATCTTCCTCTATTTTGTCTACAAGACACCGCCACAGCTGCCTTGATGAATGGTGTGTATGTCTGCACCAAGGATCCGTACCTGCGAACCCCGGGCCGCTGGAACTGAGTGTGCAAATTTAACCACTACATCACCAGACCAATCCCTATTTTGTTATTTTTTTGAAGTCAGTCTAGCTAATTGTTTACCTTTTCGTAGAACTAACTTTTGATTGTGTTAGTTTTCTTTTTTGTTTTATTTTCTATTCCATTTATTTCTGCTCTAGTCTTTATTATTTCCTTCTTTCTACTTGTTTAGGGCTTAGTTTGCTCTTGTTTATCTACTTTCTTAAGGGTAAAGTTTAGGCTATTGATTTGAAATATTTCTTCTTTTTTAATACTGATGTTTACAGCTCTAAATTTCCCTCTATATAGTACTTTAATTGCATCCTATAGTTTTTGGCATGAGGTGTGTTTGTTTCAACCATCTGAAAAAATTTTCTAATCCCCCTTCTAATTTCTTTGATGGCCTATTGGTTATTTAGGAAAATGTGATTTAATTTCTACAAATTTTTGAATTTCTCAAATTGCTTTCTGTTATTGTTTTCTAATTTCATTTCAATATTAATGAACATACTTTGTATTGTCTCAGTTAGTTTGCATTTATTGACTTGTTTTATGGCCTAACATGGTTTATCCTAGGGAATTTTCAATGCGCACCTTAAATAAATGTATAGTCTTTTGTCGTTATATGGAGTGCTGTATAGTTGTCTGTTAGGTCTAGTTGGTTTATAATGTTGTTCAAGCCTTCTATTTCCTTGTTGTTGTTATGT